>NC_064638.1:523689676-524314261 GCF_023864345.2 Schistocerca serialis cubense
TCAGGGTTGGCAGCCGAATCAGCGGCCTTCATCCCTGTTGCCTCAGTGCCACTTGCTGGGAGCCGCAGGGCGGCCCGCTGTGTCCTTCTGCGGCGTCATGGTTAAGATTGCTGCAACAACAAGCGGCTGCAAGCCATCAGCTAAGTTCGTGGCCCTTGCCTTGGGATGCCTCTCGTTTGTGTTGGGAGCCAACAAGACTGCCCGCGGTAGCGGGCTGTCAAGTGGCCCGACACTGGCTGGCGACGGACCCCGCGTTGGCCTCAGAGGGTCGAACCAGCAACCCGCCGTGGACTGGAACGCTGGCGCCCCATCTGCTGCTGATGTAGCCGATGGTGTGACATGCCCCACCGTCCAGGAGAACTGCCACACTTGAATCCCCCTCGTTAGAAAACCAGCACCTATTTATATGCGGCTGTGCACCTCTGTTTTGTTAATGCACCGCTCCAAGTCACGTACTCATTGCACCTAGATTGTGCCAGTGGGCCCCTTCTGCCTGTAACTTGCGCCATGCAAATCGCTGCATTTACTCTTTTCAGCAGTTCGACGTCCCTGTGGCCTCCATTCTACTTCGCAACTGCTGGTCAGCGTAACTTACTGTCAACAGGCCCGCGCCTGGTTGTGACTTGTGCGCTCAGAAATATTGCACCAAATCTAACTTTCCTACCTTAAACGGTGGTGCCACTACATTATTCCCCCCTTCAGAAAGATGCGGTCCCCTTTCCGATCTCTAACTACTCGTAAACTTGTTTGGGTTGGCACGTACTTATGACATATTTACTACTACCATTAGAAAACGTAGATGTGGTCTGGTCCTCTTAAACACATGACATGAGACAAAATGTAAAAATTCCTTACTGGATGATCTCTCCACTTAATGCTCGATCAATCCCTTGCCTAGCCGTCTTACGCCCTCAGTATCCAGTCCACTGGGATTTGGACTACCGTCGGTTCCCTCTTGAAATTGGCTCTCCGCCTGTTCAGAATGAAAACAATACACAACAAAGTTAAGGCTGTGATGGCACTTGGAACAGAGGTGCTCATAACGATCATTACTTGTCATTGCCTTTCCCTATATTGAGCGACATGCTGCACAAGCTGTTCGTCTGATATGTGCCCCTCTTGCTCTGAAATGAACTGGTTTACGAATCTCAACAGACGTGACTCCAGAGTTTGATTTAACAAGGTCAGATTCTGCCTTGGCACAAACTCTAAAGTTGCTTCTGGCCAGTACAGCTGTGGCTGTGTAACATTCAATTGTGCAACTCCTGAAATTGATGCTGGCAGACGAAAGGTGGCTCGTACTATGTTACACGTAGTTCCATTGATTAAAATTCCACTCCCCTTGAGCTCTATATGTTTTGCTTCTACAAAACAACTTCTGTTCAAAACAACTCGCTACTACTATCAAATTTTCATAGGTGGAGAAGATCCGATGCATCCCGACCCATTGCAAGCTCAATTTTGGCTCCCGATGTCCCTTGGACAGTCTATTTCTTTCCTCCTGGCTAAAAATAACTGCACCGTGCACGTGTCCGAATTGGTGCTTATCACTCTGGCTGGACATACCATTATCTTCCCTCTACAGCAGCTCCGTAATTCCTCCCTAGTCATCTTGGCATACCGGCTGTTAACTGCCAAGATCGGCAATACGTCCTCAGTTTTTTACTTCCACCAACTTGCTCAACGCTCCCCTTTTCAGTGACCTGAGGACAGTGATCACCATCACCCTTCCTCCCTCTTCAAAAAGTCTGCTGTCCCCAGCAGGCTCACAGTAATCGAAAACAAATGCAACATATGAAAATACAATGCGTAATTAATCTACGCAAACCCAATGATACATAACAAGAAAACAGAAACCTACAAATACTCTACTACCTTCTGGATCTCAAAGCATACAGTACATCATGCTGTACTCTATCATCGTGGTTTTCCCTGCACTTAACACCTCTCTCCACTCTCTCTGTTTTCCTCTCCCCTTCCTGTGACATGCCTGGAATCACATCCGGACAACCTTTAAATGACCGCAGCCGGCCAATGTGTACTATCTTTTTTCTAGTTGGCAGCTGAAGCTTAACATTAATGGGGGATGTGGTTTCAACTACTTGGTATTAGCCATTGATACCTCGTGACAAGCTTCTCCGTTTTCCCTTTTGCCGTATAAGGGCTGGATAGCATTACCCATTGCCCTACTCTGTACTGCGATAAACTTCCTTTCCACTTCACTGTGTCTTCCTGCCTTTCCAAAGCCTTCATATTCGCCTTTTGTACCCATTTCCAAACATCCTGAATTGTCCTATCGAATTGATGTACAGATACATCAGTCCTTCCTTTCTGTCACTTTACTAAATCAAACGGTGACGGCATTTTTTGCCCACCCCAAACAGAGACAAACCGGTATTGGTATGGACTTTTGCATTGTATGCGCATACAATATGCTTCAAATACTTGTTCCACTGAAGGTGATAAGAATCCACATAAAAATCAGCATCTTCCCGATTGTTCTGTGTACCTATTCTGTCCTTCCGTTCGCATGTGGATGCAATGTGCTCATCCTCAACTTCTTTAAGTTCAACAATTTACACAGTTCCTTCATAAAATCTGACATGAAGTTGGTCCCTTAGTCAGTAATTATTGTCTCTGGTACACCAAATTTCAAAATACAGTTCTTTATTAACGCTTGCGCGACCATTGCTGCCTGTTGATTTGGCGTAGCCACCATCTCCACATACCTCAAAAAATGGTCTATTATTGTCAGAATGAATCTGTTTCCTGACGGTGTTCAACTGAAAGGTCCTAAGACATCAATTCCCAACAGAAAATGTACATGTCGCTTCCGGCAATCATTGTAGCTGTATCCCTTTCCGTCTCAGATCTGCTCTCTGCGCACATTGTGTACAATTCTTGATGTACTGATCCACATCTACTTTCCTACCCCTCCACCAATACCTCTCTGCCACTCTCCTATTCATCGCTCTACTCCTACCGTGACCAGATAACACATGATCATGTGCTTCTTTTAAAACCTCATCTCAGCTTCGCTGACACTACTACCCTTGGTCCTAACTTCATTTCTCTGACAGAAGACCGTCGTACATATTAAATTTTGGCTGTGTCTGATACAATTTACAATTGTTGCCAGTGTCCTGTAATTCTTGCCATACTGCTAGGTCATAATCTATGACTTCTACTTTTGCCACCTTTCTACGCATTGCACCTGCATTACCGTGCTTCTTCCCAGGCTTGTACGCCACCCCGTAGTCGAATTAACTAAACCTTACAGCCCACCTAGCGAGTCTAGTGGACGGATCCTTCAACCCCAACAACCACTTCAACGCAGCATGATTTGTCACTACCCAAAATCTTCTCCCATATCAGTAACATTTAAAATATGTGATTCCATAGTTTACACCAAGCATCTCCCTCTCTGTTGTTGAGTAACTCCTCTCTGCTGCATTTGTTGATTGCCTAGACTCATTGGCTACAGGATGTTCTTTCCCATCAATTTCCTGACTAAGAACACACCCTAATGCTTGATTCGATGCATTTCATACTAGAATAAATTCCTTTTCAAAATCTGGAAACACAAGAACCGGACGTGATGTTAACACTTCTTTCAGTTTGTCAAATGCTTTCTGACACTCTTCAGTCCAATCAAATTTCACACCCTTCCATAAAAATCGTGTCAATGGCTGCACTAAATCTGCAAAACCCTTCACGAAATTTCGACAGAAATTGCAAATTCCGACAAATTATTGCACTTAACTGTTTTCGGCTCCCGAAAATCCCTTACAGCCTGTACCACCTCGGATCTGTTCGCAGTTCGTCCTTATTAATGATATGATCTAAATATTCCACTTCTTCTAATGCAAAATGACACTTCTCCAGGCAAATAAGGTGCTCTTAACTTCATAAAGACTCCCCTTAACCGCTTTCTATGCTGCTCCATACTACTTAAAAACACTGTAATGTCATCCAAATAGACAATACACTGCCGTGGTTTCAAGCCCCTTAACACACTGTCTAGCAACCTCTGAAACATTGCCAGAGCATTTTTCAAACAGAATGGCATTCTGACCTCCAGGAGTAGAGAAAGCAGTTTTTGGCCAATCCTCTGGAGCCACCTCTAACTGATGATAACCACTTGTCAGATCCAGCGTAGAAAAGTACTGGCACTGACCTAAGTGATCCAAAGTCTCCGATATGTTTGGAATGGGTATACGTCCGTTACTGTCTTATTGTTGAGGTATTGGTAGTCACAACAGAACCTGTGTTTCTTAGTTCCATCCATAGACTTTTTAGGCACAACAACAGTGCACACTCCCCAACAACTATTGCTATGCTCTATAATACCATTTGCAAGCTGCTGATCAATGAAATCCTCCACAATCGCCTGCAAATACCTCGGTATTCTGTATGGTTTACGGTAAACAGGTGCTTCATTCCCTGTCGGTATCCTATGTTGAACTAATGGAGTTGCTGGTAACGGCCCTTGCAGAAAAAACAAATCCTTAAATTCCCATGACAATTCTTCCATATGCTCTTTTTCGCCTCTTTTCAAATGCTTAACTTTGTTACGCAATGCGGTTCTATCAGCAGTTAGTGGTTGATCACTATGGCTACCTCTCGAACACCAGTCTTCGTCGTCTGGTACATCCAAATTCGCTACTGAAACTCCTTTTCCCAAATTCGCATCTACAGCGCTAAAATTATCCTTGTTCACTGGGACTACTAGCCTGTCGTTTCCCTCATGTACGCGTACAATACTATGTTTCACAAAACAACCTAATGGGTCCAAAACTTCATTATCCTCCAATGGTTCAATAACACATACTGTACCCACAGGTAGGTTTGACTCTACATTTACCCAAAGTGACTTCCCAGTGCCACTAGACACACACTCATGCGAATTAAGCCTTAATGCTAATGTATGTGGCTCAATTGGTTTGTTCATTACGTTGAATGCCCCTCGCCACAGCTCTGCATCGACAACAGTTTCCTGTAGCTAAAATAACATTCCACCAAGTTCCGTAGTCAATTTTGGCATGATGTGGATGCAAGAAATCTGCTCCTAGGATCATGTCATAGCCCTTGCTTACCCTTGGTACTACCTCCATCCATGCATTAAATCAGACTTTTCCTATGTGAAAGTCAACTGTTACTGACCCCAAAGGTGTGACCTCCTTATCCCCCACTCCATGCAGCCTATAACGTGGTGGTTCTAACTTCTTCGTCCCATTAAACTCTTAGTAGCCACTGACACTAGCGCCCCTGTGTCCAACAAAATCTTAAACTTTTTAGTTCCTATGGATCCTACCACTCAACATGCCACCTCTGCATACATATTTGTAGCATTGAAATTAGTCGGGAGCTCCCTTAGGTGGGTCTTGGGCCCCTTCTGCCATTTAACGATTGTCCATCTCTAATAACTCCACTTCTCTATCCTCTATGCTGCTGATTTCCACCCCTTCCTCTATTCCTCGGTGACTGGGTACATTGCTTCTGCACATGTCCTGTACGACCACACTCATAATATTTTATACCCGCTGTAAACGCTGTTTGTCGATCACATACCTCCGTTGCAACGACTATTTCCTCACATTGGTGCTAGCTGAATGGCCGAATACAACTCTTTCGGAGTCCCTTCACGCACTTTCTGCGCCATATGCACCGGTAACCCCCTCAAAAATACATCACATGCCCTTTGCTCGGCCTCCTGCAGCAGAATACCGTTTGCTTCATTGCTGTGACCTAACTCGTAAGTATACTTGTTAATTTCTCTGTTGTCTCCCCATCTCTTCGTCTTTGTACTCAACCTCTCCCTAAAGTACCGAGCGCTATTCTGTTTCTTGTACCTCTGTAAAAGCGCCTCCGTCAACTACTTAAACTGTCCTGCCTTCCTTAAGGCCCGAGAACACCTTACATATGTCTTCGCTTCACCCGTTAATCTAATCTTCACTACATGTAACAACTGTTCATCAGACCAACCATTCATCACAGCTGAAGTTTCCAAGTCCTCCAAATCTTCAGATGCCTTGCCAGAAAATGGAATAATCAGACTTGTGGCAGCTGGCTCAGTCTCCTGGTGCAGCTCCCTAGGCAACGACGACTGATCAGATGCGCTTTCCCGCTCGCTCCTAGGTGTTAATTCACTTCTCAACTGCGCATTGTCCACTGTCAATTGTGCTACCTTTTCCAACAAAATCCATACCGCTTCTGATTGCTACACACCTTGTGTCCCTGACTCTGCCATTGTGTTGTTTCCGTTCCCAGTTAGTCCCATTTCAACCACATTTTGTGACTGTAATGCAGGTGGTGGGCTCGAACGTCGTACTGTGCAGATGATGCTTGCTATTCTGGCACCAAATATAGCCGTCACTGCCAAATGTAGATGTTGGCATGTGGTGAAGAAATGTAGGTTGTGGATGGAAACTGTCAGGGTGCACCATATTAAAATTCGGCCGTGATCTTCAAGTGTTTTATTATTCCCAGCTACAGTGCCACATTCCTCACTGTACATGTCACAGGGTCCTGCAGTGCCGAAGACGCCACTTCGCTGTCTGCAAAAACAGCTTGGCGCCGAAGGGCTACCTCAGCGACCCATGCAACATACTGTGATGTACCAGCCGTGTACAAATGCGGAGTTTTGACAGTGTCCCTGTTGCTTCAGCGCTGCTCACTGGAAGCCACAGGGCGGATTGCTGCCTGCTTCTTTGGTGCCGTGGTTAAGATCGCGGCTACAAGAAGTGCCTGCGAGCCGACAGCTAAATCCATGGCCCTCGTCTCAGGATGCCTCTGGTGTGTGTTGGGAGCCAACAAGACTGCCCGCGGTAGTGAGCTGTCGAGTGGCCCGCCACTGGCTGCCTACGGACCCTGCGTTGGCCTCAGAGGGTCGAACCTGTGGCCCGCCGTGGACTGAAACGCTGGTGCCCCATCTGCTGCTGCATGTAGCCGGTGGTGTGACACGGCCCACTGTCCAGGGGAGCTGCCACACTTGAATCCCCCTTGTTAGAAAACCGGCACCTATTTATGTGTGGCTATGTGTCTCTGTTTTGCTAATGCACCACTCCAAGTCACATACTCATAACACCTAGGTTGCGCCAGTGGGCCCCTTCTGCCTGTAACTTGCGCCATGCAAACCGCTGTGTTTACTCTTTTCAGCAGTTTGACGTCCCTGTGGCATCCATTCTACTTCGCAACTGCTGGTCCGCATAACTTACTGTCAACAGGCCCGCACCTGGCTGTAACTTGTGCGCTCAGGAATCTAACTTTCCTATCTTAAATGGTGGTGCCGCTGCACTGCGTTGAACAGTGCTAGGTTTCTCATTTGAGGATCCATGCTGCTTACAGCCTGTTGAGGTGGTCCACAGATTCTCGATTGGGTTTAAGTCTGGGAAGTTTGGTGGCCATGGGAGTACGGTAATATCGTCCTGGTGCTCTTCGAATCATGCATGCACGCTGTGGGCTGTGTGGCACGTTGCATTGTCCTGCTGGTAGATGTAGTCATGCCAGGAAAAAACAAACTGTGTGTAGGGGTGGACATGGTCTCCAAGGATAGATGCATACATCTGTTGATCCATTGTGAGTTCCAGAATGACAAGGTAGGGAATGTCACGAAATCATTTCCCAGACCATAATGCTCCCTCCTTTGGATTGGACCCTTCTGATGAATGTTGCAGCATGTTTGCTTTCAGGCAATTGAGCCGTACATGCCCATGGCCATCTGTCTGACGCAGCAAAACATGTGATTCATCGTAAAAGATCGCCTGTTGCCACTCAGTGGGTGTCCCATTGCAGTATTTTATTCTATGTCACTTTCCAGAGAGGAAGGGAAAAAATGAAAATATTGGATGGAGTCAAATGATTTTGTACTTAGAAGCAAATTTCTTATTTCCATTGTTAAGGATCGCACTAAAACGATAGGTAGTTTTGACTGATTATGGGGGAACTATGAAATCAGCACACGTTTTAATACACTGCAAAAAAACACTATCATGCTTGAAAAACTGAGCCCATTTTCCTCCTCTCACATTGACACTATTGCCGAGGCTCTCTGACTCATTAGAATAGTACCCCAGCTCAGTATGTAAAGGGGAAATCCTGCCATACCTTAGGTGTAGATGAGAAGGGGAAAATGGGCTGAAGGTTTAAATTGAAATTGGTATTAGGGAGGGCACTGAACTTACCTAGTCCATGCAGGTGTGGTTCCCCACCACACTACAGTGATGTAATGGCTAGCACATCTCCTAGTTAGCAGGAGACCCATATTCAAGTCCCGGTTGTGTCACAAATTGTAATTCATTGCTTCAATTTCTGTCATTATCAAAAATCTGTTGGTTGTGTAAAACCTCTGCCACAGTAAATCTAATAAATCTGTATTTGCTTGTTATTAGTAAGTGTAGTGTTTGTTGCTATAATGAGGACACAGTCATTGAAATTGATACCCAAATTAATTTCAGATAGTTTCTATTTCTACAACTGCTGTTATGTAGAAACACAGTTTCATTTGCCTCACTGTTCTTATTTGTCCTTTTAATAATGCTGTAGATAGTGTTTGATGTATTCTGAGAGTGCTTTAATGTTAGTTCACAATATGTGTGTTCTGCTTTTGTGATAGTGTAGACGATTCTTTTAAATGTTGTAGTAATGGAGTTTTCACTCACGGTGACAGTTTATATAGGCACAAAATACTATAATGCACCATGTTATCCATTCATTTTTCTTGCTTCTCATGCTGCAGCATATGGGTTTCATCTTCTTCATCACCTTCTTTTTTTCCCATGAAATGTAATTGGAATAATGGACAGTTAGTATCTTGTGTCTTAACTCTGTGTGTAGTGCCTTGCAAGGTACACATGTAGAAAACATAGTGAACAGTCTGTGTAAACATTAGCATAACTACTGCAGCTGTGTCACAGGTTGTTTTTGTGCTTATAATTTGGAAAAACAGTGATCATACTCTTATTTGGTTGTTTCAGTTGAGATTTGCTATGTTTGTTATAAATTAGTGATGCAGATGCTGTAACATGTATTTTGATAAGATCGCCATTGAGTGGTATGTTATTCCTTCTAAAGCTAAATTGTTGTGTCACTTTATGACATTTCAGTGTAATCACAAACCCAAACATTCTTTATTGTAAGTCCATTCTACTTTTTGTTCCATGCGGAAGGATGTAAAGTGACATGTCTAGATGCTACAAAGAATTATTTTTGCCAGATACACCTAGATCCATTTTTTCATCCTCTTGATTACAAATAGCCAATACAATTTTAGATTGTCAGTGAAATGTAACCGTATAAGAAAAATTCTCGAGCAAGGTAGGAAGGAATATTTTCAGCAGAGGCTGTATGTATTTCATATTTTAATTTTTGTTGTGTTCAGTCAACTTTTAATACTTGTTCCTTTTTTTTCAGTTGGGCGGAATGGCTCAGGGAAGAGTAATTTCTTTTACGGTAAGTCAATTTCATAGCTCTTAAGTAGCGGTATTTAACTTTGTATATGTTTCTTATAAGAAGTCACAAACCGGCTGGCATATACACTCCTGGAAATGGAAAAAAGAACACATTGACACCGGTGTGTCAGACCCACCATACTTGCTCCGGACACTGCGAGAGGGCTGTACAAGCAATGATCACACGCACGGCACAGCGGACACACCAGGAACCGCGATGTTGGCCGTCGAATGGCGCTAGCTGCGCAGCATTTGTGCACCGCCGCCGTCAGTGTCAGCCAGTTTGCCGTGGCATACGGAGCTCCATCGCAGTCTTTAACACTGGTAGCATGCCGCGACAGCGTGGACGTGAACCGTATGTGCAATTGACGGACTTTGAGCGAGGGCGTATAGTGGGCATGCGGGAGGCCGGGTGGACGTACCGCCGAATTGCTCAACACGTGGGGCGTGAGGTCTCCACAGTACATCGATGTTGTCGCCAGTGGTCGGCGGAAGGTGCACGTGCGCGTCGACCTGGGACCGGACCGCAGCGACACACGGATGCACGCCAAGACCGTAGGATCCTACGCAGTGCCGTAGGGGACCGCACCGCCACTTCCCAGCAAATTAGGGACACTGTTGCTCCTGGGCTATCGGCGAGGACCATTCGCAACCGTCTCCATGAAGCTGGGCTACGGTCCTGCACACCATTAGGCCGTCTTCCGCTCACGCCCCAACATCGTGCAGCCCGCCTCCAGTGGTGTCACGACAGGCGTGAATGGAGGGACGAATGGAGACGTGTCGTCTTCAGCGATGAGAGTCGCTTCTGCCTTGGTGCCAATGATGGTCGTATGCGTGTTTGGCGCCGTGCAGGTGAGCGCCACAATCAGGACTGCATACGACCGAGGCACACAAGGCCAACACCCGGCATCATGGTGTGGGGAGCGATCTCCTACACTGGCCGTACACCACTGGTGGTCGTCGAGGGGACACTGAATAGTGCACGGTACATCCAAACCGTCAGCGAACCCATCGTTCTACCATTCCTAGACCGGCAAGGGAACTTGCTGTTCCAACAGGACAATGCATGTCCGCATGTATCCCGTGCCACCCAACGTGCTCTAGAAGGTGTAAGTCAACTTCCCTGGCCAGCAAGATCTCTGTATCTGTCCCCCATTGAGCATGTTTGGGACTGGATGAAGCGTCGTCTCACGCGGTCTGCACGTCCAGCACGAACGCTGGTCCAACAAGAGGCGCCAGGTGGAAATGGCATGGCAAGCCGTTCCACAGGACTACATCCAGCATCTCTACGATCGTCTCCATGGGAGAATAGCAGCCTGCATTGCTGCGAAAGGTGGATATACACTGTACTAGTGCCGACATTGTGCATGCTCTGTTGCCTGTGTCTATGTGCCTGTGGTTCTGTCAGTGTGATCATGTGATGTATCTGACCCCAGGAATGTGTCAATAAAGTTTCCCCTTCCTGGGACAATGAATTCACGGTGTTCTTATTTCAATTTCCAGGAGTGTATTTTAACGAAATCGGTCGTAATGAATGGGATTGATTTGAAATTTCGTTAAAGAAGAATAATAAATTTTATTTTTTGCTTTTAAGTTATTTTTCTTTCGTGCGAACTTTGTTGTAGAACCACTCTCTTATTTTCGTGTGGTAATAAAAAATTTTTACTTACTTAATTATTACGTACATTTAAAGAAAAAATAATATTTACGTGAACTCATATGAACTGGTTAAGAATATTAGGTTGAGAATTGGGTCCTTTAAATCATTCGGCCTTGGCATACACTTTCCTGATGCAGTGGATTTTTTTTGTTAAATATTTTTACTGAATTTTATCCCGGCACTAGCCACAGAACACAAGATTACCTCTATTAGCAGAAAATGTTTTAATTATTGCCAAGCCGACATTTATCACTGATCAAACCTACTTCATTACACATTTAAGATATTTTGAAAGAACCAAACTGTTTAAATTTCAATGTTAACTAACATTAGCTATCCGCCTACGAATGCACAAACGTATAATTAATTCAATTTTTATCAGCCACAGGATCACTGAAAAAGAAGAACAATTTCTTAATTCACCATTGATTTTTATGCATCTGTTCCCGATTTACGGGTTTGCTATTGTTGGTCGCGGCACAGCCCAGCAACACCGCTAAAAAAATGCTGAAAAATTCTTAAAGAAATTTTATAGATGACGTGGGCAAGCTAATTTACATAAATAATTCACACTTTTGATAAACGCTAATATATTTAGATCAAACAACAATACAACTCACATTAATTCGTAACGCATCGTCTAATGGCGGCTAAGTCCAGACAGAGACAAAAGAAGTCTACCCATTCGTAAAAAACTCTTTCACAGTGTCCTACCGCAATGACTTCTGAACAGAGAAGACCAAAGAATACATAATGCATTGTGCTTAAATAGTATTGCTGACTATTAACATTTCTTTGCAAATTGACGATATTATTCTCTTCTGGCAACATATCTCTGCTATCGCAAATACTGACACATTTTACAATCACATAATAAATACAGAAAAAATTCCTATCCTAAATACAGACAAATATTACAACAAAAAATATAAGGAGCATAACAAATGTCTTTTACACCACATTCAGTAATATTTTTGTTCAATAATTACGATATATACAACTTGCCCAGAGCGGCGTATATGGTACAAATAAACTCCTTTTTTTTTTTTTAATAACGTGAGTTTGCCAGGGAACGTTACATTGCCCCCTGGCAGCATTTGGCAAAGAGTTTTTACACTTTGACACAATGGTGCCAGTAACGTTCTTTACACTTGTATATTTTACGGAATGGCTCTTTTATTTAGTCCCAGGATTATATAAGTTCATGGCTCCCCCATTTGGGCGTAGGCAAACAGGAAACCTGGGCAAAACTGTGCCGGAGCCCAGCCATCCCAGTTGGTTCATGGTCATTTGAATTAAATGCAGTTCGTCACAAACGGTTACACAATTACACAATATCACAGTCACATACAGTTCGACTGAAGTTTTTTTGTGTGTGATACTATTATTCGTGTGATACACTACAAGGTCACTTGTCCTACGTAGTAAATGTTCAGTGTTTATCGAAATGAAGTCATTGACATGTTATTCAGTTTATGTGAACATAAAAAAAAATCAATAATGCTGTATTTGGTGAGCGGTGCGGAGTGATTGTTGAGCGGCGCTCGGTGCGGCGCGCTGACTCCGTGTAGGTCACCGCCCCCGGCGTTGACAGCTACGGCGCGGAGGGGCGTGGCTGTCTGTCTGGTCTGCTATGGGCTGCTGCGGCTGCTGCATAGCTGATGTAGCCGGATGCGCGTTGGATATCCGCTCGCCCGTGCGACGTTTTCTTGCAGTGCTCCAGGAAACATGCAACAAGTTCAGAAACAGTGTACTATCCTTATAGGCATTTTTCCTGCTGTGGGAAAGAACGCACACAGTTAGTGGCAGTTATTACTCAGTAGGCCTTCACTAGTCTGGTTTGCACAATGTTTCGTTGTCACAGTAACACGTTTTATGGGCATACAATATTTTTCACCATGTCATGACTTGTCATTAGTCACACGCAAGTTTTCACCTTAGGACAAAATGTATCTTCGTAGTCAATGCGCTTTCCTAGCGTCCCTTGACACACAAAGAGTTAAAGTTTGACACTAGCTTGATCCACCGTCCGTTATCGGTTCACTGTTCGTGTCGTGCTAGTTCCTTGTCCACTTGCACACACGGCGATGATACAGTTTTTTATCACTTATACACAACTATTCCGTGACGTATTGCTGCAGGTTTAACAGTCACTGTCTGTCTCTGCCGCACAATACTGCACTTTTGTTTAAGTTCCTTTATTTTTATTTACAATGTTCGCTGTGCAATTTTTTTTTTTTTTTTTTTTTTTTGTAATAGCACATTCGTAACTCTTTACCAAGGTGTGATATTTGCGTACATGGTAACAAAATATTAAAATTTGGTATTAGTTTGCCCAAAAGTCATCTATATTCGTGTTCGAGTAGATTTTATTTGTGCATTCCAGCCGGATTCAGGCATATTGTTCAATAACTCCTTTGAACTCATGTCACACTTTACTATCAACGTCCTACGTAACTACAGTGTAGTCTCTGTAGGCAAAAATTGACTTGGACTGTATCTGGCTAGCTCTTTTTTACTGTTTGAATCTGCACATGCTTCAATTGAAGCTTCTTTGTGCGTAACTTTGCATTACATAAATTTGCAACAAGTTTGCCTCCCGTGGTGCCCTCGGGTCACTACTGGGTGCATTATTTTCTCTAATAACATTGGTGAGATAATAAATTTCTCAGGGCCTCATATTATTGATATTATTCTGGGTTCGAATCTGTCAATCTGACAGCTACACATATCTACATACATACACATAATAGAAAAGATTGTGCCAAGAAATATTTCAAATTTGGGCACATAGAAAATTATGTAGTACACTAACTAATCATTACTAAAATGTTCTTTTTGATTCAACTCTGTCACAGCTTAACACTACAAATAATTGCACTAATCAGATTATCTGTGCAAACATTTAGAGCATGTTCTAGATAACACAAATTAAAAGAGTACATAACACAAATATCCATACACATGAGAAAGTCAATCATATTCTTATAACTAAACACTTCTACACTAGTATATTATCTCTAAAGATCACACATCATTAATGTTCATTATTTACAAAAGAATGGTGTCCACATAGGACTATTAGTCTTTTACTGTAGGAATGCTTTTACATCCTTACGCGGATACAGTCCCCGTACTCTCCCTGAGTGGGGATCTGCTAAGAGATAGCTACACTCATGTGGCACACTTACTACTCTAAAAGGTCCATTGTACACCAATTGCCACTTGCTATTCTGTTTCAAGGATGCCGAGGACTTAGGATGATTGCGTAAGAGTACCAAGTCCCCAACACTAAATTTTTGGTTATTCGTCACATGTCGATTATATTTTTCTTTCCTTTTCTGAGCGCACCTGGTAAGGTTGCACCCTGATTTTCTTATCTTCTCTTCCTTAGGCTCAGGAATGACTGGGACCTTAGGCAAAGGTGCCAGCCACTCATTCAGAACTCTATTATTATTCATTATAATCTCGTTTGGTGGATACCCCGTAGAAGCATGCGGGGTTGCGTTGTGAACTTCTACAAACTTAGGTATCAGATCTGGCCATCTTGTGTGTTTATATGCAATGTATAACCTGAAAAATTTATTTAACTCTCCAAATGTTCTCTCTACTAAACTTGCTTGTGGGTGAAAACGGGAAATTAGTATATGCTTTATATCTTGTTCATGTAAATAGTTTTTCCAGGTATGGCCTGTAAAATAGGAAGCATTATCCGATATTATCGCTTCAGGCTTACCCACTTGTGTAAAATATTCCTTCCCCAACCATTTAACTATTCCACGAGCAGTGGCTGATTTAAGGCAGTATATTTTTAAATATTTAGAGAAAAGGTCATACACCGCTAAAATGTACTTCAATCCACCCCTGGCTCGTGGGTAGGGTCCTGCTATGTCTATAGATACTAACTGAAGTGGTCGATGAGGCACTACAGGATGCAGTTCAAACCTTGTGGACTTATTTTGAAACTTAGCTTTTTGGCACAGAGGACAAGTCCTGATAATGGTGCGAGTCTGCTGGCTTATCCCCTTAAAATAACAGAATTTGGACAAAATCCTTATTGTCTTGCCTATCCCAGCGTGACCCCATGCTAAATGCGTGTGCCACACTACAGCTGGGATAGCCTGTTGTGGTATACACACGACTCCATGGTCATTTGACACACCTGTTTTATAATACAGAATATTATCTACTATTTTGAAATTCTGAACACTTTTAAGATTGGTTCCTTCTTTAATTTTACTAATGATATCTCACCAAATCGGATCAGTTTCCTGCAATATGGACATATTTTTACACATATGTAAAAAGTCCCTCCTATGTACCTTATCTTGTACTAATAGTATTCGATATTCCTCCGATTGTCCCAAAATATTTGACATTGAGGATTGCCCTAGTGGAAGCCCCGACAAGGCGTCTGCTACAACATTATCTTGTCCTTTAAGGTACATGATTTTAATTTTATATTCCTGTAATGCTAACCTCCATCTTAGCAAGCGGGTATGGTATAATTTGCAAGTCATTAAATAGCTCAAAGCCTGGTGGTCACTGAATACTTTGACTTCTTTACCATAGATGTAATAGTTAAATTTCTTTACCGCCAAAACCACTGCAAGAGCCTCTAATTCGGTAGCGGAATATGCTCTCTCGCAGCTGTTTAGTGTGCCGCTGGCAAATCCGATTACATTGATTGTTGTGGGGTCGTTGCTCCTGTCCCACTGAAATAAACACGCGCCCAGACCGTATGAACACGAATCTGTCGCTATACAAAAATCTTTTGTCATGTCTGGGTGTCGCAGTATGTTGGCGTTCACCAAGGCATTTTTGATAGCGTCAAATGCGCGTTGACATTCTTCTGTCCACACCCAGTGCGCATTTTTACGCAACAGGCTCAATAAAGATTCGTTAACCATTAATTGGTTTGGAACAAACCGTCTAAAAAAAGATGCTAGACCTATAAATGCTTTGAGCTGTTTCTTAGTTCTCGGACTAGGAAACCCACGAATTACATCAAGTTTTTTGCTGTCAGGCTTGATGCCTTGTGGTGTTATTATGTGACCTAGAAATTTAATCTGATTACGTCCAAATTTGGATTTATCAAGATTCGCTGTTACTCCCGCTTGCTTAAACCTTTCTAAGACTTTACTCAGTAGTTCTACGTGCTCCTCCCAGGTGGCAGTGGCAATCACTAGATCGTCTACATACACTGTTACCCTTTGCAGCAAATCCGGACCTAAAACCGCGTCGAGGGCTGTTATAAAAACTCCTGCACTTACATTTAGGCCGAAAGGTAGTACCCTAAATTGGTAGCTCCTTCCCCCAAATATAAATGCAGTATATTTCCTCGACTCGGGTGTGAGCAGGATTTGCCAGAAAGAACTTCTCATATCAATAGATGTCAAATATTGCACTCCATGAAATTTTTGAATTTGCTCATCAAGATTTTCCGGATGAGTCCTAACAGGTACAATAATTTCATTTATGTCTCTCGCATCTAGTACTAACCGTACCTGTCCGTCTGCTTTTGCTACCGCCACCAAAGGACTACTATAAGGGGACAAAGACGGTTCTATTATTCCCCACTCGATCAGTTTTCTTATTTCTTTAGCTACTATTTCCTTCTTGGACCAAGGAATGGAGTATGAGGCTCGACAGTAAGTTTTGTGAGGCTTTACCTCGATATTGTACTGATATCCCTTAACAATTCCTGGTCGTTCTGAAAATACATCTGCATAATTAGATAATAACTGTACCAAATCCTGCTGTTGCATAGAGTTCAAATTTTCGGACTGTGATACTTTGTTCACAAGTGCGTCCACATTTGCTTTTAATTGATCATCTTGTACGTCAGGATAATAGAGATTCTGACCTAGACAATGATTGTCTAAATGTAGTATCCACTGATTCCTACACCTTATGTTAATAGCGTTACAATTAGGTACAGGTACCTCTTCAGATCTGAGCATGGACAATTCTATTCTCCTACCAGCATTCATCAAGCTTAATTTTCCCCGAGAAAGGTCGATTATTGCGTCCCTTTCTCTTAAAAAATCTACCCCCAAAATGCAGGCTACCTTTAAACCCTTTACTACCAGGAATGAGCACGCTATGGCTTCATCCCCTACATACATCTCTACCCGCACTTGGAGTTTAATTATTTGTCGCTGTGCACTTATGGCTCCAGTGACTTTACAATTATTCACGGGAAAAGTCAGCATACGCCTTTCCTTCCCCAGTACTTTGAATAAGTCCATACTCATAACACTGACAGTAGCACCAGTATCTACGACCGCTTGCACATCAATATTGTTAATTTTGATCTCTATTATCGCTTGTACTTTGTCTTTGTGCTCCTTTATGCACGTGGATGGTTCAGTTATTAATTTATCTCCCATCTGTACCCCGTCATTATACCTAAGGATACAGATTTTGTTCGGTGTTTTGTTCTGTGTCGGGCTGCTCTCACTCCAAACCTCAGCCGACGATGGAGAGCGTATCTCGGCTGCATCTAGTTTGTTGAATTATTGCTAGTGGATGGGCGTGGCTGCTCTGTGTCACTGACCTCCACTATGTGCACGTTGTGTTGCGTCGGCCGCCACGGTTGCGCAATTGGCGCATTTTGTGGTGGCGGTCGGTTATTGTCATATCTATCACTGTTTTGCCGGTCCGGACTGGGCCTCTGGTTCTGCGGCCAAGTTCGGTTTGCATCATTATAAGTATTAGTGTTGCTCGGCCCCCTGGCATTTTTCCATCTATTATTGCTTGGTGGGCCTGTCTCATACCGGTCATCGAACCTCCTTTTCCGGTCATTATTCACCGGCGGACTATTGCCGTTCCGGTCTCTACCTCTATTTCCGTTTTGTGCATACTCCTGTCTCCTATTATTACCTCCGCCGTTTCCATTACTTGGTGGAGGCGTGTTATTTCTACCATTTCTATAACCATTTCCGTTACTTCTAGCCTGTTCAGAGGCTGCCTTAACGTCCTCCTGAATCAGGTCAATTGAGTCCAGAACAGACAAGAAATGTTCCATATCATTTTCAGGCACGTGTATAAGTTTTTCCTTTACATGTATCGGCAAGTGTGATTTCAAAAGCCTGATCAAATCCCGGGATGAAATCTGTTCGTCCCAGTAACGGGTCTTATTAATGTACTTCTCGAAATATTTTCGCAAATTGCCTAGTCGTGGAGAATACGGCTCTGGATTATATACCTCCTTCCGTAATCTCTCCTGGATACATGTTGACCAATATTTGGCCAAGAATGCTTTTCCAAATTGCTCATATGTATCACAACTGTCAGCTGCTTCGGTTGCCCATAATGCAGCATCTCCTTGTATGTAAGACATAACGAACTGTATTTTCTGGGTATGACTCCAAACGCTAGGCAAAATGTTTCTAAATCCCTTGATAAACACTACAGGGTGAACCGATTTCTTCTCCGTTGTAAAGATTTGAAACTGTCGGTTCCTAATCAAGCTTTCTTCAATCACTACTTTGGAATGACATTTATTTGTTTCACTTACATTGGTTGCCTGTTCTGTCTCGCAGTCGCAATTTTTTACTGCAGTATTTATATGCCTATCATTGTTGGACCTGGCTGGCGTGACATACGCCCGTGCCTCGTCATGCCGCAAGCTAAGCTCCATCTCGGCAAGACGACGGTCCACACTCCGCTGCCACAGCGGAATGTCTTTGTGCACTATCCTTTTTAGATCTTGCACATCCGCACTTGAGCCCACATCTCTGGCCTCAATTGCGGCGTGCACTTTCTGATCTATTTCTTTTATGACTTCATTTTCTACTTTGTGCACTTGTTCGATCACTTTGTTCTCAATTACTTGAGTTGTGTCAATTTCTAGTTGTTCGACCCTATTAGTCAGGACACTGATTTCCTCTACTATATTGGCGTTAGCCACTTGAACACTATCTACTCTTTCGCTTAATTCTTGCACCGTTTTGGGTATGGTTTCATATTTTTGTTTCAAACTAACAATCTCACTTTGCATAACTTCTAAAGTTTGCATCAACTGCAAGTCCCTCTCATGCAGGCGTCGGTCACGCTCTGCTTGTTTAGCATCACGTTCTCTATCGCGCTCTGCTTGTTTGGCAAATTCAGCTACCAATCTCTGGTCACGCTCTGCTTGTTCAGCATCACGTTCTCTATCGCGTTCTGCTTGTTTAGCATCACGTTCTCTATCACGCTCTGCTTGCACACGTACAAATTCAGCTTGGAAATTGAGCATGCGCTCGAACATAACTCTTAATGATTGCACTTCTGACACCTCACCACTCTCTGGTCCGTGTCCAGTGCTTGCGGATGGCACAGTATTTCCGCTATCAACTGAATCACTGGGTGGCAATGGCAACATTTCTTGTCCTTCTGCCCCCAGATTCTCACATTGTACTTCCTGAACTACGTCACTAACATTACTTTGTGTCCCACTTTCCAACTCGGTATCACTACTTACTGACTGTTGCTCATTATCCATGTTGATATCTTTCTGACTACGCAATCTAACCATAGTAAACAAAAGAAATAAAATCTGAACTAAATATCCTAACACTCAGGTTTCACTGACATAATCACACAAGAAATGGACATTAACTAATACACACTTACTATATACTACAATGACTAACTACCTAAATGTCCTGTTATTTTAAAACAATTTACTGACAACAAGCACACCACTAATGATCCGAGAACACTGCACTGAGGCTACTTTACTACCCACAGGACAACTACACTGTAGCTTTACCTTTTGGTGATCTATCTTGGGTGCAGCTGCCCCCTGATATTGTGGTAGGTAATTAATTTTTTGAAATATTGAGCTCTCTTCTTCAGCTTGCCTCTGGGTACATAGTGTTCTCATGCAAAAAATCATACACAGGTATTACCACACAATATTGGTTATGCAATACATACAATACATAGAAAAATTATTAAATGTTCTGCAACAAAGTTCGACTATATTAATTCCCTAGATATCTCACAGGTATTTAGTGGCCACTGCATATTCTGGCCCCACGTTGGGCGCCAATTTAACGAAATCGTCTATCGAAATGAATGGGATTTTGATTTGAAATTTCGTTAAAGAAGAATAATAAATTTTATTTTTTGCTTTTAAGTTATTTTTCTTTCGTGCGAACTTTGTTGTAGAACCACTCTCTTATTTTCGTGTGGTAATAAAAAATTTTTACTTACTTAATTATTACGTACATTTAAAGAAAAAATAATATTTACGTGAACTCATATGAACTGGTTAAGAATATTAGGTTGAGAATTGGGTCCTTTAAATCATTCGGCCTTGGCATACACTTTCCTGATGCAGTGGATTTTTTTTGTTAAATATTTTTACTGAATTTTATCCCGGCACTAGCCATAGAACACAAGATTACCTCTATTAGCAGAAAATGTTTTAATTATTGCCAAGCCGACATTTATCACTGATCAAACCTACTTCATTACACATTTAAGATATTTTGAAAGAACCAAACTGTTTAAATTTCAATGTTAACTAACATTAGCTATCCGCCTACGAATGCACAAACGTATAATTAATTCAATTTTTATCAGCCACAGGATCACTGAAAAAGAAGAACAATTTCTTAATTCACCATTGATTTTTATGCATCTGTTCCCGATTTACGGGTTTGCTATTGTTGGTCGCGGCACAGCCCAGCAACACCGCTAAAAAAATGCTGAAAAATTCTTAAAGAAATTTTATAGATGACGTGGGCAAGCTAATTTACATAAATAATTCACACTTTTGATAAACGCTAATATATTTAGATCAAACAACAATACAACTCACATTAATTCGTAACGCATCGTCTAATGGCGGCTAAGTCCAGACAGAGACAAAAGAAGTCTACCCATTCGTAAAAAACTCTTTCACAGTGTCCTACCGCAATGACTTCTGAACAGAGAAGACCAAAGAATACATAATGCATTGTGCTTAAATAGTATTGCTGACTATTAACATTTCTTTGCAAATTGACGATATTATTCTCTTCTGGCAACATATCTCTGCTATCGCAAATACTGACACATTTTACAATCACATAATAAATACAGAAAAAATTCCTATCCTAAATACAGACAAATATTACAACAAAAAATATAAGGAGCATAACAAATGTCTTTTACACCACATTCAGTAATATTTTTGTTCAATAATTACGATATATACAACTTGCCCAGAGCGGCGTATATGGTACAAATAAACTCCTTTTTTTTTTTTTTTTTTTTTTTAAAAAAATAACGTGAGTTTGCCAGGGAACGTTACAGTATGTAATCACTAATTGGGTTTCTTTAGCTGAAGATTTTTTTTTCTTTGTTATGATCGTGTTGTTGGAACAGATTTATTCGCATCTGGGAAAATAATTTAGAAGAAAAGGTTGGGAAATTAAGGATACTCAGTAATTACGTAAGAGTTGCCATTCTGTGTCTTGAATCAAATGGTAAACTGTAGGACGGGACATACTTGCAAGAGTCATTCTTTGAAAACTTGAACAGTTGTTAGTTTGTTTACAACATCCTGAACGAATTCTCTGAAGGGTGCATGGAAACGAAAAATCAAAATCCTCCCTGCATGTGGTCATTCCTAACAGTGAGACGTGGGGGGGACAAGCTTATCACACAGTAAGCACATATGGGTTTACTGGTTTGGTACAACACATAATGACAATTACTTCACAACAGCTTTGGTTACTCATGGTATCATATTGTTAAACCACCACCGTTGGCAGTGGCAGGACACGAAACAGTAGTGGTCCTGCTTAAGGACGTTGGGAACAAATAGTAGAAACATTGGAGAGGACAGTTGAATAGTAAAAGATAAGTGAAGTCAAACCAAAGATTGAAGTATAAATGATGAAGTGAGGAGCAATGCATAGAAACGAAAGAAGCTGGAGCAAAGGGAGCAAAAGACAATAAGCTTAAAGATATAAAAGAAAACCAAAAGGAGTAATTTACACTTTGAGTCCTGAGCCATAGTGCTTGAACCTCCACCAGAAGGCCTTATTGTTCTTAATGTATTCTTAATTATTACAAAGCTTAAATGGTTTCTGTTAGAGCAGTGACAGTACCCTTATTGAAAAGCTCAGACTTTCTTGTTTGAAACTTTGTGTAATACTGTGTTCTTTTAATTTATTCTTTCAAGAAATTTTCGGTTATAACATTGTTTTTGGAAAGAGGAAAAATTTGGTCAAGGATATATGCAATTGCAGTGTAATTTCAATTTAACATTCTTCGATTGTACATTTTTTGTGATTCTACACCATAAATCCACAGCCCCTGTGAAAGACCCATAAGATCAGTGCTAAAATTTTTCAGATTTTATGTTTCTTCGTAGTAAGTTATTATTTGACGTCTCACTTGTTTTCATCCGGTTTCCTTCCTACTGACATTTGATGTGACTGAATGAGTTGGTGGCTCCGTGTGTGGCATGGAGTTGAGTGAATATTTTAGGCTGTTGTGGAAAGGGCAGACGTGAGAGAGGAAATGCTCACGTAATCCATGATCAGTGTTGCCAGCACAACTTGCAACACTTAGCTTCACCATGCAACAATTATGCTACTACTGCTAGATTGCAGCAGCAGTGGAAAAACAAGATAGTTGACATGAAGTGTTCCGGAACCAGCCAATACTTGACAAAGGGGATCAGCCGCCACCTTTTCTAGTGCTGCTTACAACTCAGTCTCATCTTTTTGCATGTATTTCCAATGTACTGTACGCAGCAACAATATCAATTGTCAACCTTTTAAATTTAAACACTGAGTCTTGAAGAATTGCTTGGTTATGAGGAGACATAGATTTCCAGCTAGTGAGCTTTTATTGGCTGGCGACTTGCTAAGTCATCCACCAGGCAACACACCCACCCTACCACACTAACAAACATAAGACAAGCTTGCCTGCTGGATGTGTGAAGAGGGTGAGTGGCCCTCCAATGACGGGAGTGCAGATAGGGGTGAAAGCATTTTGTGAAGTGCTGATGATGTGCTATGGCACAGATGTCACTCGGAAATGGAACAAGGATTTTACAGTAGCACACTTTTCGTTTTCAAATCTGATACAATACAATAGCAACAACAACGTAGACTTCTCACATATATACTTTGTACCACACACTGTAGATCATAAAAATTGGCAGCAGTGATAGAGGACATGAAGCGATACTGTGGTGCCCGAGTTTCTTTCAAATTTACATTTTATACAGAAATTCACTGAGCCTACATATAATGAGCTTGTAATGTCAATTGGAGAAGTAAACCCATTTTTTCATGTTGCTATTTCTCTCATTAAGCCTAAAATAACACTTTTGACAGTGGCAAGCATCTAAAGTGTGGTTTGAAAGAAAATTAAACAATAACAATGGTAGTGACAAATTTTGTCACTAAGCAGATGTCCACATTTATGCTTATGGTTTAACTACTTAGCTGCTGTGATATTTTTGTTTTAATTCACTATGTTCATTAATTTTTGCTTTTTCCTGGGTGAGCACAAAGGAAAGACCTCTCAGAAACACATCTATTTTGACATATAATTTCTGGTTGTAGCATGTCAGAAAATAGCTCGATTACCTTGAAGCCAGATATCAATTTCAATTTTATAATGAGTTTTTACTTGCTGTTACACACTGATTAAATTCATTACCACAAATTATTGTATAAACATGGTGTTGTACATTTAATTTCCTTCACTTATTCAGACTTTATACAATGTATTGGAGAGGATTGCGATTTATAATCATACAGGGTGAGTCACCTAACATTACCGCTGGATATATTTCGTAAACCACATCAAATACTGAAGAATCGATTCCACGGACCGAACGTGAGGAGAGGGGCTAGTGTAATTGGTTAATACTAGCCATAAAAAAATGCACGGAAGTATGTTTTTTAACACAAACCTACGTTTTTTTAAATGGAACCCCGTTAGTTTTGTTAGCACATCTGAACCTATAAACAAATATGTAATCAGTGCCGTTTGTTGCATTGTAAAATGTTAATTACATCCGGAGATATTGTAGCTTAAAGTTGACGCTTGAGTACCACTCCTCCGCTGTTCGATCGTGTGTATCGGAGAGCACCGAATTACGTAGGGATCCAAAGGGAACAGTGATGGACCTTAGGTACATAAGAGACTGGAACAGCACATTACGTCCACATGCTAACACCTTTTCATTGGTCTTTTTCACTGACGCACATGTACATTACCATGAGGGGTAAGGTACACGTACACACGTGGTTTCCGTTTTCATTCGTTTTCATTTACGGAGTGGAATAGAGTGTGTCCCGACATGTCAGGCCAATAGATGTTCAATGTGGTGGCCATCATTTGTTGCACACAATTGCAATCTCTGGCGTAATGAATGTTGTACACGCTGCAGTACATGTGGTTTAATGTCGCCGCAGGCTGCCACAATACGTTGTTTCATATCCTCAGGGGTTGTAGGCACATCACGGTACACATTCTCCTTTAACGTACTCCACAGAAAGAAGTCGATAGGTGTAAGATCAGGAGAACGGGCTGGCCAATTTATGTGTCCTCCACGTCCTATGAAACGCCTGTCGAACATCCTGTCAAGGGTCAGCCTAGTGTTAATTGTCAAGAGTCAACCTAGTGTTAATTGCGGAATGTGCAGGTGCACCATCATGCTGATACCACATACGTCGACGTGTTTCCAGTGGGACATTTTCGAGCAACGCTGGCAGATCATTCTGTAGAAACGCGATGTATGTTGCAGCTGTTTGGGCCCCTGCAGTGAAGTGAGGACCAATGAGGTGGTCGCCAATGATTCCGCACCATACATTTACAGTCCACGGTCGCTGTCGCTCTACCTGTCTGAGCCAGTGAGGATTGTCCACGGACCAGTAATGCATGTTCCGTAGATTCACGGCCCCGTGGTTTGTGGAACCCGCTTCATCGGTAAACAGGTAGAACTGCAACGCATTCTCTGTTAAAGCCCATTGACAGAATTGCACTCGATGATTAAAGTCATCACCATGTAATTGCTGAAGTAGCGACATGAAACGGGTGAAAGTGGTGACGATGCAGTATGCGCATGACACTACTTTGACTCAGTCCACCGGCTCTCGCAATGTCCTTTGTACTCGTGTGGGTTCATGGCAACAGCAGCTAACACACCAACTGCACCCACTTCTCCTGTGACGGGCCTGTTATGGACCCGTTTGCGTGCTACGACCATACCTGTTGCATACAGTTGGCGGTAGATGTTTTGCAATGTGCGGCACGTTGGATGTTCTCTGTCCGGGTACCATTCTGCATACACCCTGCAGGCTTCAGCTGCATTTCGTCAACACTCGCCATAGATGAGTATCATCTCCGCCTTTTCAGAGTTCGAATACACCATGGTCACAGTTCCTACAGCACTACACTATCACAGACGTCTGGTAACACGGTGTACTACAGTTGGTCTGCATGCGGAGACGAATGCAGAATAACAATAGCAGTAAGTGCTACATGCGGACACTGCGACAGCTAGACCAAACCACAACAGTGCACTACAGCCACACTTGTAAACACGGTCATCATCGTAAACATGTCCCTGCAGATGCTGCTCGCCGACCGTGGCCCATGTTTGCTACAACACGCAACTGAACGTCGGGGGTTTCAAGCGTCAACTTTAGGTTACAATATCTCCGGATGTAATTAACATTTTTCAATGCAACAAACGGCACTGATTTGTTTATATGTTCAGATGTGCTAACAAAACTGTCGTGGTTCCATTTAAAAATACGTAGGTTTGTGTTAAAAAACATAATTCCGTGCATTTTTGTATGGTTTGTATTAAACAATTACACTAGCCCTCTCCTCACGTTCGGTCTGTGGAATCAGTTCGTCAGTATTTGATGTGGTTTACGAAATATATCCAGCGGTAACATTAGGTGACTCACCCTGTATATGCCAGTCACATGTGTTTTTGCACATTAATGTTTTCCTTGATTCTGCATTTTCCTGTTTTGTGTTTTTTAAGTGCGGGACCGCACAAAAACATGAAATAGGGGTTTCACAGTAATTTCCAGACGAAAACTCGCCCCCCCCCCACTACATTAAGAACAATACACACACCAACATAACTATTACGCCCTTCTTTACCATTGAGCTCTTGCTAGGGTCTCCTGAATAGAGTGGAGTGACCAGTGATTTATACTTACATGACCATTTCCTGATCTTCTTACGCCTATCAGAAGACCATCAACAGTAGAATGCTATCAAAAGATGTACTTGTGAAAGGCAAACTTTGAATGCTTAACCACTGTGTGACGTTCACCTGCTTTATTTCTTCATTGATAGTCCTCGGTATTGGTGTACTAAGTAATGATACTGGCTGAAAAGAAGGGGTTGGAAGTTCAATACTGACTACTGTAAATGATGTAGCCAACAGGTGCACAGTTGCGTTTCACAGTTCTTCACTTTCGCTGTTCACAACACCCCAATATACACAGTTAATATGCCAGTTCACTATTGGTTAACTTTTGATAAGCCTCATTAATAGTTCGCAGGCAAACATCAAGATACTGCTGCAATAGTTTACCATTGAACATCTATGAGCAGTGAAAACTTAACCACACGTTTCTTGCCTCATAATATGGTACATATTGAACAGACACAGTCGTTGTTTTAGCACACGGCCTACTACACTTATTTCACAGTTAAGTGGATGCGTTGTTGCTGATCTAACCAATTCGGGTCTCTTGCCTTAAACTCAGCCGTGGACTGACTGACTTGGGACCAAAATTGGGCCCTTATATATCCTCACAATAATAGGCACTGAAACTACGTTCTTTAATGTTAAATTTACAGAAATTACAATTGAAACTTAACTTATTCAATTAACTGCATGTATCAAAAAATTGATTCTTTTTAACAGTTTCTTCTACCATGAGAGTTGGGCCGAATTATTTGTTTAAATGATGAAATTAACAGATATAGTTATGCAAACAATACTTTGGACAAAATTGGTAATTACTTTGGAAATGATTAAGGGCTGGCTTTGCTAACATGTTTTTGAATACGGCCAAATAGATCATTAAAGAACACTATTAGTTGTTCTCCCAAATGTTTACAATTATTATAGAATTTATATTTGTTTATAAGTCAACAAAAGAATTTAACAAATACTGATTTCACCCTATAATGAAAGATATAAACTAGCAATAGTCAAAATAAATAAGAAAATCAATTACATACATAAAACGAAGCACAAAATTAGATCTGGTGTTATATTATTTAAAACTGAGGGCCAACCTTCCTCTTTTATGAAAATGCAGAGTATACTCATGTATGTTAATGGCAATTAGTCAGACATGAAAAAATGAATTTTAAGGAGGCAGATGGCAAAACAAGAGGGGAAGTAAAAATATCCCAACTTGCTTTGTGTGGGAAATGCCACGGTTAGTGCCTGAGGAGAAATGAACATTTCCAGTTTAGTTGAAGAGGTAGATACCTAACTGCCAAAGAAGCGACTGCTGATGAAAAAGTTAGTTAGGACATTAGTTCCACTAGAGTAGTGTGCATGTAACAATGCAGATGGTGTGGCATTACAAAGCAGCAGTGTGGCACATGACACATTAGCCAATAGCATTATTCTGCAACATCTGCCTGTATCATTTTGAGTTATTCCACATATGTGGTGGTTGTTTTTCTGTTGTAATGTTAATTGTGGCTGATATAAAGTAAACACAAACACTATGATAATGGATTACAGAGATTGTGTTCCGAGTATTGGAAGTTTTTGAGAGAGAGAGAGAGAGAGAGAGAGATGCAGAAACAGTGTTCCCTGGAAGTGCATACCCAGTGCAGGGGTCTGTAAGATGCAGCAGCAAATACCCCCACTTTCAGAAAAAAGTATCTTCACAAACCAAACTCTCATCCCGCCCTGCCAGGCTACACAGAAAGACATATCAATTCAGTATTGATTTGAAGTAAGGGGAATACTTGATGGGTACTGATTTGTGTAAGCACCCAGGATCATTTGTTGTGAAATCTCGAAACTATTCCACCATTCATTACGAAATGAATTGAGTCAATTTCCCCCATTTCCATCTTAACTCAGATCCTGTGTGTTTTCTTGTCTCTATGTGGACCACAAGGAAAGAGAATAGCTACAGCATGTGGCATGGGACAAAGAGCAGGCTGGCAATGCTACTATGCAAAATACATCAAGCACATGTTTTATTGTGTGCATTTCACTGTGACAATGAAACTTATAAGTGTCCCTTGTCTTAAGTGGAGTTGGATTTGTCAGTGATAGTCGATTTTAAATTAATCATTTTGACTACAGTTGTACCTTAATATTATGATGAATATGATTGACAGATGCAACAGACTTTGTAAATCAGAATGTCCATGGGTTTTCACTATATGTTTTGTAGGTTGAACATCCTATTGACTGTTTAAATATTAATTGAATTTTTGATTTAATTATTTTTGTTTTCATTTTATAGCAATCCAGTTCGTGTTGAGTGATGAATTCTCTCATCTCAGGCCAGAACAGAGGCAGGCTCTCCTACATGAGGGTACCGGTCCACGTGTTCTGAATGCCTATGTAGAGATTATTTTTGACAATACCGATGGACGACTACCAGTAAGTCTGTACAAATTTATATACTTTTTTTGACATAAAATTGAATGTTAATGCGAATGGTAACTTCAAAGCCAAAAGTGCAAATGTCTTGCATAGATACAAATTGCCAACAAATAGACATAATAATCTGTGCTGGCTGCATCACAGACTTCATATATGCAGTTGTGTACCTGTGCTATGTACAGAAAGCAGATGTGTTTTTGAGAAATGTATTTCATGCTACCAGGAGTAAAGTTATTATCTTAAAGTTGTTCTGGAATAGAAAATAGTGTTGGAATAGAAAACTGTAGCAGTATTGTAGGAACAAATATAGTGTAGGCAAAAAGTATACGCAGTTCAGTTTGTAGAGTTGAAATTCTGTAGGTAAAACTGTCCTTAAGTTTTTATGTTTACCATTGCTGCAAACATTTTAGTTCTATTTATTGGGTAGCGAATTACAATTAATTCTACTGTTGTAAAATCCATTAATGGTAAATGAACATCTAATGTAGAAAGACAGTATCTCTGTGTGGCAGTTATTAGGAGGTAAAGCCAGTGATTCAAATAAACGTTATATTTTGATGGGATAGTTGGCACGAGGCAGTACAATGGATGTTCAGACAATGTTCACTGCACATATAAGTACTGTATTGATGTTCATTGTGTGGCTCAGTTGTTTTATGGCTGGAAAACATGTTTTCTATCTGTCTACCATACAGTTTGGTGATTTTGTATTTATCTACATGTTGCAATACCCAGTTCAGTAGACCTTGAAATGGCATCACTTAACAAAGTCTACTTACACCCAACCTTGTTGTACTTGATAATGGCTTAAGGCTGAAATCATGATAGTTATATAGTTCGTTCAGTCACACGGCAGCAGTATCATTCAAACATTCCCAGAGATTGGTCAGTACTTTTGGCGTGAGGTAACAGTGTTGATGCTATGAATAGTTATCTAAGAATGGAGCACTCATTCATCATTCTGCCTTTTAGTGACAGTGCATAAAGACCCACATCTTGATCACCTCACCAAATTAGCAGTCATTGCTGAAGTACAGCCCTAATTAGGACCAGTGTTGCACTAACAAGTACTGTTTGTTGGAAACTGGGCTATGTGCAGCAGTATCAGTTAACAGTCTTCCTGTTATCACGCAACCCACCTAGAATAGTGTAGAACGGGGAGCAACTGAAGGGTTGAATGGCACAAAGTTTTGTTTAGCAATCACAGTGGATTCTGCCTTCATGTCAGTGATGGCCACTAAGAGGTGTGCCATTGGCAAAGGAAGCAGCAACTATCAGAACATCAGGTAATAACTACAGGAATAACTTGGACATCATGTTTTGAAGATCCATAGTTTTCAATAACCATATATCTATATAGTTAGTCGAGGGAAAGCTAAACAGTGTACATCCAGAAATTGTTTGGCCCTTTGTGTAGATGCTCTTATGGTGTCACTTCTCACTGTAACAGGCACACTCTCTGAGATGATGTTAACTCTCCTGGCCATCACAGTTACCATCCTTGGCCCCCATTGAGTACAAGTATATGTGGGATATGGCATCTGGTTGTTCTCCAGTGTTGTTTCTGCAGCACATTCATTATAAATGTGATTGTCAGTATTTAGATTATGGGTGGACTAGCAGTCCACAGGCTGGATCCCACCTGCAATTGGTTCCAGTTCACCCCACATAAGAAATTTGTGGGGGAGAGAGAGAGAGAGAGAGAGAGAGAGAGAGAGAGAGAGAACAAGGCATTCGCTCGGGGTATTTCTGTCGACACTCGACTGATTTTTTGTTTGCAGCTCATGACACAGACCAGTGTCTTTCTGCGCATGTGTGCAATGCTATTTAGCCGCCTCGGGATTTGGACAACAAAGAGAAACATGTTTCAGATCTGAGCATGAAGCTATGGTCTGTGTTGAGTGGAGAGGGAGCAAACAGCTTACCACCTGGAAGGGATTTTGGGAGAAGTGTTTTCACCTCTGGATCAGTACTGATAACTCAAGCATACTATTTACTGCTTACTCTCTATGTCTGTGCTCCACATTGATAGATACAGGTGTTGGTAGTTTGCAACAATGGCACAAAAATTAGACTACTCTTAAAATGCATCGATTTGAACAATGGCAGCAGAGGCCATGACTTGGTGAACAAACTAGTCATCTGTTGTCATTTCACACATTGAGTTCTGTGCTAGTCGTTTGTTAATTTTGTGCAAGAGTTTCCATGCATTTTCACTTAGTTTGTTCACAAAATGTGTGGCATTAAGAAGAGAAAAGTAGATACTGGCTATCACCAATTCCAGGAGAAATGTACGGGGGATTATTCCTTTACCATGTACAAAGATAAACTTGTTTGTCTCTTGTGTAGTGAATCACTATCTGTTATGAAGGAATATAAAGTGAAAAGGCACTTTTTGTGAAACACATCGTTCAATGCAGCTTACAGGGCAATTGCGGAAAGACAAAATTAAAATTAAAATTATCAGTAATGTGGTTCCACGAGCATTAGTTTTACAAAGCCCCTCACACTAATTCACCACCAGTTCAAATAGTATTAGGATGACCTATGCTCTGATCCTGAAAAGTTAACTTACTATTGTGAAGTGGGATGGCTGGGCAATGGCAAAATGCTGAAACATTTTTATGATCCCTGACAAGATATAGAAGGTCTTGTATAGCTATCAGAGAGAAACCAGTAGCTGATGTAAATGAGCTTTGTCATTAAAATGGCTTCAATTACAAACTCTAGAAACGAGGCCAGTTAGTTCATGAATTATACGACCATCTGGAAGCTTTTCAGGCAAAGAAGCACTTGTCAGAAATGTAGATATGAGCTGAAAACATATCGTTTTCCAACAATATCTGCCCAGGAAAATGTTAGTTATGTTATATATGCTTATGAACTGAAATCCTTGTTAATGCATTTGGCCACAACATTTTTTCATGTGAGGAATGCAGAAAGCACATTTGTTGTATTTACTTACCCAATAAATTGTGACATAGAAAAGGCAAAATTCCTTCAACTGGAACAAATTAAACTTCAGGAAGATTTTTCTTTAAAATCGAAATTTGAATAAGAGCTGTGGTCGAATCTTAGAATGAAGAAAAATATCCCCAACTGAGATCGTTGGCAGGAAAGGAACTCTGTCTTTACAGAAGAACATACACTTGTGAGCAATTTTCTCTCTCATGGAAGTAAATAAATACATATGAGGTTATCAGATGGCAATGTGAAAAAATACTTTAAGACTCTGTGTCAATGATATACATCCAGGTATGAACACCATAGTATTAAATATTCAGGCTCAGAGCGCAAATTAACCTGCAGAATTTGTGTGTTCGGTGTATTGTATTTAGACAAAAGTTACAGTGTTTTACACACGAGTCTCTTCGCAAAATAATATTCACGTGTTCTTGAAGAGGTGCATTTTGAGGCACACGTTATTTCAATGACTTGTCAGGAAGCAAGGCACTTCTCCTCCTCCTCCTCCCCCCCCCCCCCCCCCCGCCCCCTCTCTCTCTCTCTCTCTCTCTCTCTCTCTCTCTCTCTCTCTCTCTGTGTTTTTTTCCCTGAAGCCATCATATTTCACACATTTTGCTTCCCTGTATTCTTGTGTTTAGTTTTGAGAGTTTCTATTTATAACTTTCGTTTTCTGGAAAAGGCATATATTGAGGTACAGTTTATTGCAGTGGTCTGTCAGAAAGCTTAGCACACAGTTTAAAAATATATTATCCATAAACTTCGCCATCATGGATGCTGTACCCTCAAACTTGTGTGTTAGGAGCTCTGTTACCATGTCACTTGAGTCCTGCTTTCTTATTGGCTGTACAGTCTGTAAAAGTTTTAGTGAGCTCTGCTATCCTGGTTTGAGCACTTTCAGCAATTGTGTGGAGTGCTAACAAAATAGGATTCATACCTATCATCTACAATGCTAGAAATGCCACACGGAAGTTAAGCAGCTGTCACATATTCAGTATTATTGTCAGTATATCAATATTATGATTGTCTGAGGGCAAGAAATATTGATGAACAGTATTGGTGCCTACCAAAGTATTTTCAGTATTATCAGCATGTATTATCTGAGTGAAGGCAATATTTTCAGTTTGGCAGTTTGACGTTCTGTTGTTTGCTTTTTCCAGTTTGATGTTTAATACAGTTGATATGTGCCAAGGTCAAGTCATTTAGAGTTTAAATAGTGGAAATGAGAACACTGTATTATGGCATTTGTACTTGTTAATTTAAAACAAACAAACAAAAATTTCCCAACTTAGTACCGATTAGCTGGGCTATGCTGCAGAGAAGGGGTGGTAACACCCCTTCTCTAAAGCATAGTCCAGCTAATCGGTACTAGGTTGGGAAATTTTTGTTTGTTTGTGGTAACACCCCTTCTCTACAGCATAGTCCAGCTAATCGGTACTAGGTACCAACTAATGTTGGTTGCCTTACCCCTTATCTGTAGCATAACCCAGGTAGTTGTTACTTGGTAGGGAGGTCTTTCTTGGTTTTGAATTAAAAATTATGAGTGCTGTTAAATAGTTTTTCGATTTTCACTTGATAGGGACACTGCTAGCAAGTCACTTCTGTTTGGCTCTTTGATGAATTCGTAATGTCTGCAGTGTCAGATTTATACAATGTCGCAGTATTTCACAGTTTTTCATTTTCCTCTCAGTGGTATCAATTTTACTGTTTTCTGGGTAAACATAAAATGAATGTACTCCCAAAACACACACGTTTTGAGGCATAATTTGTTGATGTGGCATATTGAGAGACATGTCCCATTCATATAGGCGCATTACTCCATAAACATTAATGTCACAGATGCTATAGTTTTGCCTTTATGCATGTCTTGTGACGAGGTTGCCCACGAGCTTAAGTAGGTATGCAGATTAGACCTGCGGGTAACAAAAGGTTGCCCACGCCTGATACAGATTATTACAACTGTCGTATAAGCTAGTGGTAGTGGTGTAAAAATAGTGGGGCCCCTTCAGTAAGTCAAAAGCGTGTTCCAAGGACAATATAATGACTAAAAGCAATTGCTTATTTGGCACAGATTCAGAAATTTTGTTTATACATGAAATAATAGCTTCACAGACTCGGGCTGTTAACTTCCAGCATGTCATCCTAGTGCTGTCACAGAGAACTTGCAACAACAAACTAATTTCAGTGACTTACACATAGCATTTGCTTGATTTTCACTTGCTCCTTTCTCTAGTATTATGAATTTTTAATTTATAACGCAGCACCGTTCTGTATATTGATGCAATGTTTGTATTTGTCTTGCAGATCGATAAAGAGGAGGTATATTTACGTCGGGTGATTGGAGCTAAAAAGGACCAGTACTTCTTGAATAAAAAAATAGTACCAAGAAGTGATGTGATGAATTTGCTAGAATCTGCTGGTTTCTCACGTTCTAATCCTTATTACATTGTAAAGCAGGGAAAGGTAAGCAAGCAAAGGAGGGAAAAAGTGTTATACACTAATGCAATTGTTTATATGTCATTATAAAAGTTATTGTGCAATATTGTAGTAAACAAATCTCTCTAAACACAGTTAGTAACTATAGACAGGCGAGTGAAATAATGTCACAGTGTGTCAGTTGCCCAAGTACAAATATCACACCAGAAAATTATAGAGCCGCTACTGGTCCTTAGTAGTAAAGTGTGAAAAAATGTTGACAGCTTCGGGGGATTGAAACATACTCTCTTCATAATAAAAAAGAAAAGGTTTGGAAACATATGTTAAAACAAAATAAAGATTATGATGTTCCAGTATTGTGATACATATTTTAATGTGTAGGTGCTTTTCTTACCTGCATGTTAAGGTGGAGAGTAGACTCCACAGTCTTCAAAGACTCTTTGTGGCAGTAATCTTTTCATGGCCCTGCATCTTCCAAGATGTGCCATGTACTTTTGACAATAATGTTCCATTTTGTGGGAGTAATACTGCCCAATGCCTCATGCACTAGAAATGCGACATCTTTATACTTAAAACTTTTATTTCTGTCTGTAACTTACGGTGTCACCTGAGCCTGCATGAATTCTGTTGCATTGAAATACCAGTGGTATGGTGGAAGACACAACACTTTATGATGATTGTCTTCTGCAATTTTGTCAATGTCTTAAATGATAATACATGATGTATGCTGTTTCACGAGTTCCAACAATTTTGCCTTTTACATTTGCTTATCAGATAGATGCCGTTCTTGTCTAGCCAGTCCACAATGACACTTTCTGCTGCTGCATGTAGGGGCTTTGTTTAATTAAACAAAGTGATATGGTGCATTATTAAATATGATTGTGGATTTCTTTCCTATATTTGAAAGCAAAGAGTGTACGAACCACATTTTACATTTTGTTGCCATAATTCTTTCGTAGTAGCCCCCAGATTTCTTTGATGTAAACAACAACAAAATGTTTGGAACAAACCCACGAATTGTTCCAGTGTATATATATAATAAAAAAAAAAAAAAAAAAAAAAAAAAAAAATTGGGCTCACTATCTTTTCCAACTGGAGATTTCGTTGTCCCTCCCACAATGCAGCCCACACAGTCAGCCTTTAATGACCAGCATTTATCCATGTTTTGTCCAACCAAAGCAGCTTCTTCCAGGTGATGTATTTTTTGTATGTGTAATAGTCAGATGGTGCCCTCTTGAAAATTATGAAGTTCCATCATTTTAGCAGCATACACTCTGGTTTTTACCGGCGTCAAAAAAGCAGCAGTTTGCTCTGATAGCTCTGCACCACACTTGTCCCTCTTAATTTTCTATGCAGAGGTTGTTCCAATTCTCAGTGCTGCAACAACTCAGGGGCTCGCTGTTATCCCTTTCTTCCTCAGAATAGTGTTGTATGAGGGTGGTATGAAAAGTTCTATAGTTGTCAACTCCGGCTATCAGTTCGTTGTTTGAAGTGAATCTTTGTCAATTAAGAAAAATTTTCAGTTTTGGAAAGAGATGGAAGCCTGATGGAGCCATATCAGATGTATAAGGCGGGTGTGGCAACAAATCATACGTTAGTTTGAGTAATTTTGCCATGGTGATGGCACATGTTTGTGGGCATGCGTTGTCTTGATGGAAGATGACTTTCTTCCTTGCTAAACCTGGCCTTTTTTCGCGTATCTTTCTTTGCAGTTTGTCCAGGAGGTTAGCATAGTATTCTCCAGTTTTTTTTTTATTTTTTATGTTTGTTTCCCCAGTGGGGAGATAATCTACAAACAAAATCCCCTTTGCATTCCAGAACACTGATGCCATGGCCTTTCCCGCCGAAGGAATTATCGTTGCCTTCTTTGGTGGTGGAGAGTCAGCATTTTTCCACTGCTTTGACTGTTGTTTTGTCTCTGGGATATAGTAGTGCACCCAACTTTCATCTGCAATCACGAAGCGGCACAGAAAATCTTCTTCATTTCTCCTAAAACGGGGCAAACATTGTTCCGATATGTCCATTCTCATGCGTTTTTGATCCAACATCAAGGGTCGCGGCACCCATCTTGCAGATAATTTTTTCATTTCTAATTCTTCAGTTAAAATGTGAGAAACACTTTCAGGTGACATCTGGCAAGCGTGAGCAATTTCACACACTTTCGATCAGTGATACTCCATGACCATTTTGTGCACTTTTGCAATGATTTCTGAAGTAGTGACACATCTTGGCTGATCACTGCATGGATCATCATATAAGCTCTCCCAACCAAATTTAAATTCATTTATTCACTTGGCAGCAGTTGAATATGAAGGAGCATAGTCCCCCAGTGTATTCTGGAAATCGGCATGAATGTCCATTGCCTTCATACCTTTCTTTACGAAGTACTTAATCACTGTTCGAATCTCGATTTTTTCCATCTTCGCAAATCACTGTGTGGGAACAACAACAGGCACGTGTTTACAGACAACAGTCTTATGAATATCATGTGAACAAGTCACGCTAGCAGTGACCTCTCATGGTGATTCTGAGAAATTTTCAAACCACCCTCGTACGTTATATTCGAGCTCACAGGATTGGCTCTTTAAGGTAGTGTCGCTGCCTACTTTCCTGTGGTCTGAGGAAGAGGCCGTATCATCTGTGTTTGACATTAACAATATGACACTTTACATTGCACTGTTAACACAATATGTATTAGTAAATCACGATCCACAACAAATGATGGACACAGGACAGACACTTTTCAGCCACTGAGAGCCACCATTTGCAACCTTGAGATAGGAGTGGCAGTGCAGCACCGTCACCATGGTGACACTTAACAAATTCCGGAGCTCAGATTGGAGCTAGAGTATCCCCTCCATACAATGTGCTCCACATTCTTCCAGCAGACTGACTGTAAGTAAACATAATTTATTGGCAGAAGCTTTGTGCCGTAATAAAACTAACTCATTTTCATCATATATTTATTTTGAACTCCACAACTAGTTTCAGTATCTTATAACATTTGTAAAGGGTCCTATATAATAAGAAGCCTGTGTCTGTGACAGTTTAAATGTAATTAATGAAGCACATTAAAAATTAAAGTGTCAAACTGTATTCTGGTGCACAAACTGTATATACAATAGAATATTTAGTACAGGTTATTTCGTAATGTATCAGTGTGAGCATTGTCAATACAGTTGTTACAGAAAATGAAAAACTGTGCACCTGACAAAAGCTTTTACTGGTCTTGTACTCTTATATTTGAATTGTTGCTGATATATGCTTTCACCGTATGTAAGTCCACTTGAAAATGGAATAAGGTACCAAATCCGAGTGTGGAACTAAAAATAAAGTATTATGCAGCTTTGATGGATTTATTAAAACAGTGATCCTCTCACAATCCTCATCTTAATTGATTTACCGTTGTCACAGGATGACTCTTATTTGATTACACATTGCCATGCCAACTGTACAGTAAAAAATTTTATTATACCTGAAGATGCTCAGATGCTTGAAACCTGTAGTTAATGAAGAATTATGTTATCAGCAGCTCTTGGTGGTTCTCAAATATGACTTTATTCAAATACATTATTTTGACAAAATAATATGTAATTTATTGCAATTTTATTTCTAGATTAACCAAATGGCTACAGCACCAGATTCACATAGGTTGAAGTTGCTACGAGAAGTGGCTGGCACAAGAGTGTATGATGAAAGGAGGGAAGAGTCAAAGGCCATTTTGAAAGGTATATTTTCTTAGACAGTACGGAAACTTATAACCTTTAGTTCATGATTTCTACAAATCACATAAACTTCTCTTTGTTTAGGTTTTCCAGAAATAAAAATGTTGGAACCAGAAGTTAATACCTGTTTACCCAATTATAAGATAAGATTTTCTCCAAAATTTGGGGTATAAAAAATACAGGGTCATCTTAGATATGCAGATTAAACTATTGTTACTGAGGTCAGTGTTGTTACGTTGTGTTATAGATTAATATAGGGACAGTCTTAGAGCTACATATGAAACTTCGACACTGGGTTGCATGTGCAAATTTGTTTTGAGGAATTTGGAAGGGTTAGAGTGGGACCCCCCCCCCCCCCCCCCCCCCCCCACCCACCCCGTGAACCATGGACCTTGCCGTTGGTGGGGAGGCTTGCGTGCCTCAGCGATACAGATAGCCGTACCGTAGATGCAACCACAACGGGGGGGTATCTGTTGAGAAGCCAGACAAACGCGTGGTTCCTGAAGAGGGGCAGCAGCTTTTTCAGTAGTTGCAGGGGCAACAGTCTGGATGATTGACTGATCTGGCCTTGTAACACTACCCAAATCGGCCTTGCTGCACTAGTACTGCCAACGGCTGAAAGCAAGGGGAAACTACAGCCGTAATTTTTCCCGAGGGCATGCAGCTTTACTGTATGGTGAAAAGATGATGGCGTCCTCTTGGGTAAAATATTCTGGAAGTAAAATAGTCCCCCATTCGGATCTCCGGGTGGGGACTACTCAAGAGGATGTCGTTATCAGGAGAAACTGGCTTTCTACGGATCGGATCGAGGAATGTCAGATCCCTTAATCGGGCAGGTAGGTTAGAAAATTTAAAAAGGGAAATGGATAGGTTAAAGTTAGATATAGTGGGAATTAGTGAAGTTTGGTGGAAGGAGGAACAAGACTTCAGGTCAAGTGACTACAGTGTTATAAACACAAAATCAAATAGGGGTAATGCAGGAGTAGGTTTAATAATGAATAGGAAAATAGGAATGCGGGTAAGCTACTACAAACAGCATAGTGAACGCATTATTGTGGCCAAGATAGATACAAAACCCACGCCTACTACAGTAGTACAAGTTTATATGCCAACTAGCTCTGCAGATGACCAAGAAATTGAAGAAATGTATGATGAAATCAAAGAAATTATTCAGATAGTGAAGGGAGACGAAAATTTAATAGTCATGGGTGACTGGAATTCGGTAGTAGGAAAGGGGAGAGAAGGAAACATAGTAGGTGAGTATGGATTGGGGCTAAGAAATGAAAGAGGAAGCTGCCTGCTAGAATTTTGCACAGAGCACAACTTAATCATAGCTAACACTTGGTTCAAGAATCATGAAAGAAGGTTGTATACATGGAAGAAGCCTGTAGATACTGACAGGTTTCAGCTAGATTATATAATGGTAAGACAGAGATTTAGGAACCAGGTTTTAAATTGTAAGACATTTCCAGGGGCAGATGTGGACTATGGCCACAATCTATTGGTTATGACCTGTAGATTAAAACTGAAGAAACTGCAAAAAGGTGGCAATTTAAGGAGATGGGACCTGGATAAACTGAAAGAACCAGAGGTTGTACAGAGTTTCAGGGAGAGCATAAGGGAACAATTGACAGGAATGGGGGGAAAGAAATACAGTAGAAGAAGAATGGGCAGCTTTGAGGGATGAAGTAGTCAAGGCAGCAGAGGATCAAGTAGGTAAAAAGATGAGGGCTAGTAGAACTCCATGGGTAACAGAAGAAATATTGAATTTAACTGATGAAAGGAGAAAATATAAAAATGCAGTAAATGAAGCAGGCAAAAAGGAATACAAACGTCTCAAAAATGAGATCGGCAGGAAGTGCAAAATGGCTAAGCAGAGATGGATAGAGGACAAATGTAAGGATGTAGAGGCTTATCTCACTAGGGGTAAGATAGATACAGCCTACAGGAAAATTAAAGAGACCTTTGGAGAAAAGAGAACCACATGTATGAATATCAAGAGCTCAGATGGAAACCCAGTTCTAAGTAAAGAAGGGAAAGCAGAAAGGTGGAAGGAGTATATAGAGGGTCTATACAAGGGTGATGTACTTGAGGACAATATTCTGGAGATGGAAGAGGATGTAGATGAAGATGAAATGGGAGATATGATACTGCGTGAAGAGTTTGACAGAGCACTGAAAGACCTGAGTCGAAACAAGGCCCTGGGAGTAGATAGCATTCCATTAGAACTGACCTGAGTCGAAACAAGGCCCTGGGAGTAGATAGCATTCCATTAGAACTACTGACAGCCTTGGGAGAGCCAGTCCTGACAGAACTCTACCATCTGGTGAGCAAGATGTATGAGACAGGCAAAATACCCTCAGACTTCAAGAAGAATATAATAATTCCAATCTCAAAGAAAGCAGATGTTGACAGATGTGAAAATTATCGAACTATCAGTTTAATTAAGTCACAGCTGCAAAATACTAACGTGAATTCTTTACAGACGAATGGAAAAACTGGTAGAAGCTGACCTCGGGGAAGATCAGTTTGGATTCTGTAGAAATGTTGGAACACGTGAGGCAATACTGACCCTAAGACTTATCTTAGAAGCTAGATTAAGTAAAGGCAAACCTATGTTTTTAGCATTTGTAGACTTAGAGAAAACTTTTGACAAATTGACTGGAATACTCTCTTTCAAATTCTGAAGGTGGCAGGGGTAAAATACAGGGAGCGAAAGGCTATTTACAATTTGTACAGAAACCAGACGGCAGTTGTAGGAGTCGAGGGGCATGAAAGGGGAGCAGTGATTGGGAAGGGAGTGAGACAAGGTTGTAGCCAATCACCGATGTTATTCAGTCTGTATATTGAGCAAGCAGTGAAGGAAACAAAAGAAAAATTCGGAGTAGGTATTAAAATCCATGGAGAAGAAATAAAAACTTTGACGTTTGCCGATGACATTGTAATTCTGTCAGAGACAGCAAAGGACTTGGAAGAGCAGTTGAACGGAATGGACAGTGTCTTGAAAAGAGGATATATGATGACCACGAACAAAATCAAAATGAGGATAATGGAATGTAGTCGAATGAAGTCGGGTGATGCTGAGGGAATTAGATTAGGAAATGAGACACTTAAAGTAGTAAAGGAGTTTTGCTGTTTGGGGAGCAAAATAACTGATGATGGTTGAAGTAGAGAGGATCTGGCAATGGCAAGGAAAGCGTTTCTGAAGAAGAGAAATTTGTTAACATCAAATATAGATTTAAGTGTCAGGATGTCGTTTCTGAAAGTATTTGTATGGAGTGTAGCGATGTATGGAAGTGAAACATGGACGATAAATAGTTTGAATAAGAAGAGAATAGAAGCTTTCGAAATGTGGTGCTACAGAAGAATGCTGAAGATTAGATGGGTAGATCACATAACTAATGAGGAGGTATTGAATAGGATTGGGGAGAAGAGAAGTTTGTGGCACAACTTGACTAGAAGAAGGGATCGGTTGGTAGGACATGTTCTTTGGCATCAAGGGATCACCAATTTAGTATTGGAGGGCAGCGTGGAGGGTAAAAATCGTAGAGGGAGACCAAGAGATGAATTAACTAAGCAGATTCTAAAGGATGTAGGTTGTAGTAGGTACTGGGAGATGAAGAAGCTTGCACAGGATAGAGTAGCATGGAGAGCTGCATCAAACCAGTCTCAGGACTGAAGACCACAACAACGACAACAGAGTGGGAACAGCGACACACCATCTTGGCTGAGAGCAGCAATTTTCATCATGCTGCCAATCATCAGCGTGTATGCTGCGTACTGTGGCTTTTTGTGAACATATACCATGTTTAAACCGCAGTTGGCCTGAATCCATTTGTAGTCAGAATTCGGTTGACTCTAAAGATGAACAAATATTCAATAATAGTATACCTTTCCGCGGGACATGGTAAAAATCTAAATAGGACTTCATGATATACTTCGTGTTCTGTGCAGCAGTGTTGTCAGTGCTCACCGTGAGGTATGATAGAAATGAAAGGGGGTTGTCGGCTGCTCTTTCTGCACAGCTAGTGAGAGAGTGGCAGTCAAACAACATAATGAGATTTTTCACTCTGCAGTGGAGTGTGCGCTGATATGAAACTTCCTGGCAGATTAAGACTGTGTGCCGGACTGAGACTCGAACTCGGGACCTTTGCCTTTCGCAGGCAAGTGCTCTACCAACTGAGCTACCCATGCACGACTCACGCCCCGTCCTCACAGGTCCCGATTTTCGAGTCTTAGTCCGGCACACAGTTTTAATCTGCCAGGAAGTTTGTCAGACAACATGTTTGGAAGCAAGAGATGAAGTAATAGTGTCACATTCTCATGTCAATATAGATGCGAAAGGTACTATGCATTTGGGTGTTTCCTACTTCAAGTTTCAGCCAGTTCTCTGTTCCAAGAATAATTTGAGCACAACAGACTTCCTGGAGGGCAGTAAGTTCAGTAATTTTGATACAAATACTTTGAAAATTTACTTTTAAAATTTTGACAGCCGAAATGTGTCTACTCCATACGCAGTCTGACTTTCCTCTCTGCGTATCAACTGGCAAGTGTTCATCAGAGAGCCTCAAACTACTGCTGAGCCTTAAAAACAATGTATTCTGCTTTCCAAGTAGCTGCTTCCTTTGTGGAGTCCACTTGTGATCTGTCAGGAGGAAGAGGAGTCCAAAGCTCTCCACCTCAGGTCCAGATATCTGCAGCCATGACCATCGCAGAATCGATGAAGCCTCTGGTTTGGAGCCAAGTGGAGGATTTCAACCAAAGGATCCCGATCAACTCTTGAGTGCAATGCTGTAAATTGTGAACTCTTCTTTCCCCCCACAAACGAAGCCAGCAATCTTCACCACTTTCGCCTGCCTCCTGTAGGAACTGTGGATGTCTGCAGAATTCAAGTGACAGGCTTTATTGGTACCGATATAAGCAACAACTTGCAGACTATTGCACCCTGCACCCTCGATAGCTGCAGGCAGGACCTCCTCACTTCTGAGATGAGACCTCCTGGCACCGAGTGCACGCTGGGACTCTTTCCATACCTGGGCGCTGTTCCCTAAAAGGCTCCATAACATGCTAATATTGTGCCTCCCGACGATTAGTAAACACCCCCCATGTGTGCCTACTCAGACCCTGTGGAAGGAGTTACCCTCTTTCCACTCACAGAGTGAGTGAGTGAGGCCAGATGGCCAACCTCCACAATGATTCTCCACCTCTAGTGACTTGACTGCATGACAACCCACCACACCAACTGCAGTGCGCATGGATCTCTCACATCAGGTACACTGGGAGCTGCCGCGACAGCAGAGCCTGTGGGCGAAACCAGTGATACCTGAAGTGTTCCATGTATTGCACCAGTTTCTCTGCTGCCGCCACACCTTGAGGCATTAGCCTTCTTCACTGCCGCAGACCTGCAGATGGCTGACTGGCCATTAGCATCTTCAGTTATCGCAAACTCTGGCCTCCTGTTTCTGCACACTGCATGCACGTACCCTATTCATTCCAGTAACTTAAGAACTAAACTTTGAAAACAAACAGTAAAAGGTAAATACTGTATTTACTCAAATCTAAGCCACACTCGAATCTAAGCCGCACCTGAAAAATGAGACTCGAAATCAAGGAAAAAAAATTTTCCCGAATCTAAGCCACACCTGAAATTTGAGACTCGAAATTCAAGGGGAGAGAAAAGCTTTAGGCCGCACCTCCAAATCAAAACAAAGTTGGTCCATTGTAATATGAGACACAATTTAGGTCGAATGAATGACGATACAGCTACAGTAGTTTGGTTCGAGTCGTAAGCTTAGCAGTGAAGCTTTACCAGGTAGCCATTGCTATGCGTCAGGCTCTCCGTCCATATTTATACGGGTACCCTTCCTTTTTCACGTGCTTGATCTGGTTTGAATCGATTGCTTATTTTTCTTTGATCTGATAAGTGCTGTTCTCTTTGTTATAGGTGTTTGTCACTCTAAGCTGAAAATGCGTTATTGAACTGTGTCATGCATTGTTTGTCAATGTGTGTTCACGACCTCTCGCCACTCACGGCATGGCTTGTTTTTGAGCGCGCTAGCGCCACTTACGATAAAAAAAAAAAGAAAAAAAAAAAAGCTATTTGTTGTTACTTACACTGCTGCTTTCTTTGATAACGATCAACAAGAACCAAATAATAGACTGCGTATGATACGAGATGTTCTGAACGAGAGTTTATCTAAAATTTTTCGCCGTATGAAAATCTTTGCAGACGCCTCTTTAGTACATTACATTCTGCACAGAAATTAGAGTTATCTTAGATTTAAAAATCTAGTTAATGCCGTGATTCATTTCTGACTGTATCACTATTAGGCATAAGAATAATATGAATATAAACATGACATGATATGTATATTCTTCCGCCTTTACTGTTGTCTCACACTAGTTTCGTAGTTTTTTAGGCAGACAGGATTTAAATGAGATAGCAGCAAACACGAAAGAATACATGACAAAATGTTTATATTCGTATTATTCTTCTGGTGAAGAGAATACTGCATGCGATTCACAATTCATAAAAGTTCCTATTAGAAACCATCTCTTCTCACAGGTAGGAAAAAATTCAGAACGTAGAAATGGCCATATTGACAAACATCCCAAACAGTCTTGCCAGTCGGATTTTCATAGTACATTGAAATGCTGCTACATTCGAAGATGAACAATACGGAATTAGTATTTACTTCGTTGTGTAATGTGTGAAAATGCAGTGGTCGAAACTCGGGGTGGAGAAAAAAGCTCTTCTTCCACCTTTTTTTAAAATTATTTACTGACTCAGAGGTTTTGGCGTCAGTATTTGTCTTTGTGCCTGCAAAACAGGCCTGTGCTACATATATTCGACGGCAGAAGTTAGTTGTGGTGGCACCTACCAACAGTTTTCAGAACATCCGCTTACTTTGCACTCGATTCTAAGCCGCAGGGGGTTTTTTGGATTACAAAAACCGGAAAAAAAGTGCGGCTTAGATTCGAGTAAATACGGTATGTGACTTGCTAGTCTCCTGGCACTTTACCAATGAAGGCTGAGAGCTAACTGAGCTGTGATCAGTGGTTACTGAGCGTCCAGAAAGAACAAACAAATGACAACCGTGCTACAGATATAACTAATGTACGCGCTGCCTTACTAAAATGCAATGCTATAGCTCTTTAATATAAAAATATTCAGCGAATGTAATAATTGAAACTATACAGCCACATAAAAATATGCAAAGAATTTAAGAATCCAACTATAAAAACAAACAGAAAACCTAAATATGTGACTTGCTAGTCTCCTGGTTCTTCACCAGTCTAGGCTAATCACTGTAGGAAGATATAGGCTGACTTCTAATTTGTAGTTGGTGTGGTGAGAAGCAGATTGTACATTCTTAAGTATTGTGCAAGAGTTTGGGATACCCACCAGTTCAGATTAAAGGAATACATTGAAGCAATTCAGAGATATGATGCTAGATTTGTTACTAGTAAGTTCGAGCTACACTCAAGTATCAGAGATGTTTCATAAACTCAAATGGGAGTCCTTGAAGAGAAGGTGACATTCTTTTTGCAAATCACTGTTGAGAACATTAGAGAACAAGCATTTGAAGTTGACTGCAGAATGATTCTACTGCTACCAACGTATATTTTGTGTAGGAACATGAAGATAAGGCAAAAAAAATTAGGTTCATGAGGGGGCATGCAGACAGTCGTTTTTCTCTTGCTGTGTTCACAAGTGGAATAGGAAAGGAAATGGCCAGTAGTGGTACAAGGTACCCTCTATAGTGCAGCTAAAGTGGCATCAAGTGTATTTATGTAGATAGTTGTTGTTGTTGCTGCTGAAATAGTGAAATAAAGATAAAAATTAATGTAAACCATTTTTTTAAATTTATTTTATTTCTCTTTGTCATAAGTTTCATGGTTCATGGTGTGGGTTCCTGGTATCATGTCCTAGTTCATGAACCACAGGCAACATATGAGTGGCCAAGTAAGTGGTCCTGACAGTCAGGATACCAGTTTCTTTGGAATAAGGTTGGGCATCTCGGACATATTCCGAGTCGTGGCCACCTTTGTGCTCAGACGGCAAAGACTACCAAATCCACCGGTTAGTCCCTCAACCGTTAGGGGTAAAACTCAATGGGACCCGGGGCAAATAAGGCTAGCAACCTGCTTTCCTGGTACTATAAATATGATGCTGGCAACAATCAGAGCAAAATGCCTCGGACCTTTGGAGGTGACGGAGTCCCACCTCTAATTGTCAAACCAGGGACTCCTAAGATACGACTCGGCAAACAAATGGTAACGAGATGGGGAGCTATTAATATCAATGGGGGCTACTCTGAGAAGAAGGTAGAGCTGGCAGAGGCTGCAAGTAAGATGGGGTTGGACGTTTTAGCTGTTAGTGACATTCGGGTAAGGGGTGAGAAAGAAGAGGAACTGGGAGAATACAAGGTCTATCTGTCAGGAGTCAAAGCAGGAATAGCACAATGGGGTGTAGGGCTTTGCATCAGGAAAGAAATGGAACCCAGTGTAGTTGCAATAAGATATGTAAACGAACGACTGATGTGGATAGATTTGACAGTGTCTAGCAAGAAAATTAGAATTGTGTCAGTATATTTGCATTGTGAAGGGACAGATCAAGATAAGATGGATAGTTTTTATGACGCACTCAGTGATGTAGTTGTTAGAGTGAAGGACAAGGACAGTGTTCTGCTCATGGATGATTTTAATGTCAGGATTGGAAATCAAACAGAAGGGTATGAAAAGGTTACGGGTAAATTTGGAGAGGATATGGAGGCCAACAGGAACGGGAAACAGCTCTTGGATTTCTGTGCCAGTATGGGCTTAGTAATCACAAACTCCTTTTTTAAACATAAGAACATTCACCGGTATACTTGGGAAGGCAGGGGAACCAGATCTATCATTGACTATATAATAACAGATCAGGAATTCAGGAAGGCTGTGAGGGACACACGTGTATTCAGGGGATTCTTTGATGACACTGATCACTATTTAATCTGCAGTGAAATTGGTATTGTGAGGCCGAAAGTGCAGGTCAGGTCAGGTCCATGTGTAGGAGGATAAGAGTGGAGAAACTTCAGGATAAGGAAATCAGACACTAGTACATAACAGTGATCTCAGAAAAGTACCAGTTAGTTGAATGTTGTCAATTGCAGTCACTGGAAAAGGAATGGACAAGGTACAGGGACACAGTACTAGAAATGGCCAAAGAATGTCTTGGAACAGTAATGTGTAAAGGTAGGATGAAGCAAACAGCTTGGTGGAATGACACAGTCAAGGCAGCCTGTAAAAGGAAAAAGAAGGCATATCAAAAATGGCTACATACTAGAACTCAGGTAGACAGAGAAAGTTATGTTGAAGAAAGAAACAAAGCCAAACAGATAATTACAGCATCCAAGAAGAAATCTTGGGAAGACTTTGGAAACAGGTTGGAGACCTTGGGTCAAGATGCTGGAAAACCATTCTGGAGTGTAATTAGCAGTCTTCGAAAGGGAGTTGTTGTTGTTGTTGTTGTTGTGGTCTTCAGTCCTGAGACTGGTTTGATGCAGCTCTCCATGCTACTCTATCCTGTGCAAGCTTTTTCATCTCCCCGTACCTACTGCAACCTACATCCTTCTGAATCTGCTTAGTGTATTCATCTCTTGGTCTCCCCCTACGATTTTTACTCTCCACGCTGCCCTCCAATACTAAATTGGTGATCCCTTGATGCCTCAGAACATGTCCTACCAACCGATCCCTTCTTCTGGTCAAGTTGTGCCACAAACTTCTCTTCTCCCCAATCCTATTCAATACTTCCTCATTAGTTATGTGATCTACCCATCTAATTTTCAGCATTCTTCTGTAGCAACACATTTCGAAAGCTTCTATTCTCTTCTTGTCCAAACTATTTATCGTCCATGTTTCACTTCCATACATGGCTACACTCCATACGAATACTTTCAGAAATGACTTCCTGACACTTAAATCAATACTGGATGTTAACAAATTTCTCTTCTTCAGAAACGCTTTCCTTGCCATTGCCAGCCTACATTTTATATCCTCTCTACTTCGACCATCATCAGTTATTTTGCTCCCCAAATAGCAAAACTCCTTTACTACTTTAAGTGCCTCATTTCCTAATCTAATTCCCTCAGCATCACTCGACTTAATTAGACTACATTCCATTATCCTTGTTTTGCTTTTGTTGATGTTCATCTTATATCCTCCTTTCAGGACACTGTCCATTCCATTCAACTGCTCTTCCAAGTCCTTTGCTGTCTCTGACAGAATTACAATGTCATCGGCGAACCTCAAAGTTTTTATTTCTTCTCCATGAATTTTAATACCTACTCCGAATTTTTCTTTTGTTTCCTTTACTGCTTGCTCAATATACAGATTGAACAACATCGGGGACAGGCTACAACCCTGTCTTACTCCCTTCCCAACCACTGCTTCCCTTTCATGTCCCTCGACTCTTATAACTGCCATCTGGTTTCTGTACAAATTGTAAATAGCCTTTCGCTCCCTGTATTTTACCCCTGCCACCTTTAGAATTTGAAAGAGAGTATTCCAGTCAACATTGTCAAAAGCTTTCTCTAAGTCTACAAATGCTAGAAACGTAGGTTTGCCTTTCCTTAATCTTTCTTCTAAGATAAGTCGTAATGTCAGTATTGCCTCACGTGTTCCAGTGTTTCTACGGAATCCAAACTGATCTTCCCCGAGGTTGGCTTCTACTAGTTTTTCCATTCGTCTGTAAAGAATTCATGTTAGTATTTTGCAGCTGTGACTTATTAAGCTGATAGTTCGATAATTTTCACATCTGTCAACACCTGCTTTCTTTGGGATTGGAATTATTATATTCTTCTTGAAGTCTGAGGGTATTTCGCCTGTTTCATACATCTTGCTCACCAGATGGTAGAGTTTTGTCAGGACTGGCTCTCCCACGGCCGTCAGTCGTTCCAATGGAATATTGTCTACTCCGGGGGCCTTGTTTCGACTTAGGTCTTTTAGTGCTCTGTCAAACTCTTCACGCAGTATCATATCTCCCATTTCATCTTCATCTACATCCTCTTCCATTTCCATAATATTGTCCTCAAGTACATCGCCCTTGTATAGACCCTCTATATACTCCTTCCACCTTTCTGCTTTCCCTTCTTTGCTTAGAACTGGGTTTCCATCTGAGCTCTTGATATTGATACAAGTAGTTCTCTTATCTCCAAAGGTCTCTTTAATTTTCCTGTAGGCGGTATCTATCTTACCCCTAGTGAGATAGGCCTCTACATCCTTACATTTGTCCTCTAGCCATCCCTGCTTAGCCATTTTGCACTTCCTATCGATCTCATTTTTGAGACGTTTGTATTCCTTTTTGCCTGTTTCACTTACTGCATTTTTATATTTTCTCCTTTCATCAATTAAATTCAATATTTCTTCTGTTACCCAAGGATTTCTACTAGCCCTCGTCTTTATACCTACTTGATCCTCTGCTGCCTTCACTACTTCATCCCTCAAAGCTACCCATTCTTCTTCTACTGTATTTATTTCCCCCATTCCTGTCAATTGCTCCCTTATGCTGTCCCTGAATCTCTGTACAACCTCTGGTTCTTTTAGTTTATCCAGGTCCCATCTCCTTAAATTCCCACCTTTTTGCAGTTTCTTCAGTTTTAATCTAAGGGAGGTAAGAAGGAAATGACAAGTATTTTGGACAGGTCAGGAAAACTGCTGGTGAATCCTGTTGATGCCTTGGGCAGATAGAGGGAATATTTTGAAGAGTTGCTCAATGTAGGTGAAAATATGATCAGTAATGTTTCAGATTTCGATGTACAATGGGACAGGAATGATGATGGAAATAGTATCACATTTGAGGAAGTGGAGAAAATGGTCAGTAGATTGCAGTGCAATAAAGCGGCTGTCGGAACTCATCAAATACAGTGGAATGTCAGGTCTTAAATGGCTACACAGGATAATTGAAATGGTGTGGGAGTCGGGACAGGTTCCATCAGACTGGACGAAAGCAGTAATCACACCAATCTTTAAACATGGAAACAGAAAAGATTGTAACAACTACAGAGGTATCTCTTTGATCAGCATTGTGGGTAAAATCTTCTCAGGCATTGTTGAAAGGAAAGTGCGAGTATTAGTTGAGGACAAATTGGATGAAAATCAGTGTGGGTTTAGGCCTCTTAGAGGTTTTCAGTACCAGATCTTTAACTTATGGCAAATAATGGAGAAGTGTTACGAGTGGAACAGGGAATTGTATCTATGTTTTATAGATCTAGAAAAGGCATATGACCGGGTTCCTAGGAGGAAGTTATTTTCTGTTCTACGTGATTATGGAATAGGAGGCAAACTTTTGCAAGCAATTAAAGGTCTTTACATAGATAGTCAGGCAGCAGTTAGAGTTGACGGTAAATTGAGTTCATGGTTCAGAGTAGTTTCAGGGGTAAGACAAGGTTGCAACCTGTCTCCACTGTTGTTCATATTATTTATGGATCATATGCTGAAAACAATAGACTGGCTGGGTGAGATTAAGATAAGTGAACACAAAATAAGCAGTCTCGCATATGCGAATGACTTAGTTGTGATGGCAGATTCTACTGAAAGTTTGCAAAGTAATATTTCAGAGCTAGATCAGAAATGTAAGGACTATGGTATGAAGATTAGCATCCCCAAAACAAAAGTAATGTCAGTGGGAAAGAGATATAAACAGATTGAGTGCCAAATAGGAGGAACAAAGTTAGAACAGGTGGACGGTTTCAAGTACTTAGGATGCATATTCTCACAGGATGGCAACATAGTGAAAGAACTGGAAGCGAGGTGTAACAAAGCTAATGCAGTGAGCGCTCAGCTACAATCTACTCTCTTCTGCAAGAAGGAAGTCAGTACCAAGACTAAGTTATCTGTGCACCGTTCTATCTTTCGACCAACTTTGTTGTATGTGAGCGAAAGTTGGGTGGATTCAGGTTACCTTATCAATAAGGTTGAGGTTACAGATATGAAAGTAGCTAGGATGATTGCAGGTACTAGTAGATGGGAACAATGGCAGGAGGGTGTGTACAATGAGGAAATCAAAGAAAAACTGGGAATGAACTCTATAGATGTAGCAGTCAGGGCGAACAGGCTTAGATGGTGGGGGGATCATGTTACACGCATGGGAGAAGCAAGGTTACCCAAGAGACTCATGGGTTCAGCAGTAGAGGGTAGGAGGAGTCGGGATAGACCAAGGAGAAGGTACCTGGATTCGGTTAAGAACGATTTTGAAGTAATAGGCTTAACATCAGAAGAGGCACCAATGTTAGCACTGAATAGGGGATCATGGAGGAATTTTATAAGGGGGACTATGCTCCAGACTGAACGCTGAAAGGCATAATCAGTCTTAAATGATGATGATGTTTACAGAAGCTCTCCTGCGAACCTTGCAGAACTAGCACTCCTGAAAGAAAGGATATTGCGGAGACATGGCTTAGACACAGCCTGGGGGATGTATCCAGAATGAGATTTTCACTCTGCAGCGGAGTGTGCGCTGATATGAAATTTACTGGCGGATTAAAACTGTGTGCCCGACCGAGACTTGAACTTGGGACCTTTGCCTTTCGTGGGCAAGCGCTCTACCAACTGAGCTACAGAAGCACGACTCACGCCCGGTACTCACAGCTTTACTTCTGCCAGTACCTCGTCTCCTACCTTCCAAACTTTACAGAAGCTCTCCTGCAGAGTGAAAATCTCATTCTGGAAACATCCCCCAGGTTGTGGCTAAGCCATGTCTCCGCAATATCCTTTCTTTCAGGAGTGCTAGTTCTGCAAGGTTCGCAGGAGAGCTTCTGTAAAGTTTGGAAGGTAGGAGACGAGGTACTGGCAGAAGTAAAGCTGTGAGTACCGGGCGTGAGTCGTGCTTCGGTAGCTCAGTTGGTAGAGCGCTTTCCCGCGAAAGGCAAAGGTCCCGAGTTCGAGTCTCGGTTGGGCACACAGTTTTAATCTGCCAGGAAGTTTCATATCAGCGCACACTCCGCTGCAGAGTGAAAATCTCATTCTGGGAACTAGTGTGAATGCTGTTTTTCGTTAATATGTTCCTGTTTTCCATTCGTTGATCTGCTGTAAATGAGTAGTTGCCTTTATTTTGTATAGTGCTCCATCCAAAAATTTCAATTATTGTTGCACTGCATGTCAAAAGTAAAATTTTCTCAATGTGCCTCTTAAAATTGGTATCTTATATTCAGTGTTATGAGAAGGAAAGTTGCTACTCAACATATAGCGGATATGCTGAGTCGCAGATAGACACAAGAAAAAGACTCTCACAATTAAAGCTTTTGACCATTAAGGCCTTCCTCAACAATACACACACACACACACACACACACACACACACACACACACACACACACACGCACACGCGCGACTGCAATCTCAGGCAACTGAAACTACACTTTTTGTTGTGCCTATCTGCGACTCAGCATCTCCGCTATGTGGTAAGTAGCAACTTCCCTTCTCATAATATTGTTTCATTTCATCCTGGATTTTCCATTGTTTTATCTTACATTCAAGTCGTCTTATAATTGGCTAAACACAGTAGTTCCCATTGTATACAAAATTATGTTTAATGTAGTTAGATGTTTATCATCATATGAGGTATCTTTTGACGTTTGCGTGTAGTGATGCGTTTAATAGAAACACAAACAAACATATACATACACACAAAATTCTAGCTTTCGCAACCAATGGTTGCATCATCAGGTAAGAGGGAAGGAGAGGGAAAGACAAAAGGATGTGGGTTTTAAGGGAGAGGGTAAGGAGTCATTCCAATCCCGGGAGCGGAAAGACTTACCTTAGGGGGAAAAAAGGACAGGTATACACTCGCGCACACACACACATATCCATCCGCACATACACAGACACAAGCAGACATTGTATACCTGTCCTTTTTTCCCCCTAAGGTAAGTCTTTCCGCTCCCGGGATTGGAATGACTCCTTACCCTCTCCCTTAAAACCCACATCCTTTCGTCTTTCCCTCTCCTTCCCTCTTTCCTGACGAAGCAACCATTGGTTGCGAAAGCTAGAATTTTGTGTGTATGTATATGTTTGTTTGTGTTTCTATCGACCTGCCAGCGCTTTCGTATGGTAAGTCACATCATCTTTGTTTTTAAATATATCCCCCCCTCCAGAAATATCCATTTTATTGTTAATCCTGTAAGGATGATGCACACACACACATTTTCTTCTTACAGAAACTGAAGGCAAGCTGGACAAAATTGAGGAATTTCTGAGGACAATTGAAGAACGGCTAAAAACTTTGGAAGAGGAGAAAGAAGAACTAAAAGAGTATCAAAAGTGGGATAAAATGAGAAGATCTCTTGAATACACTATTCATGACCGGGAGTTGAAAGAGAACCGTGAAAAACTGGATAATGTGGGTTATTATTTACAGTATTTAGCTTTATCAACAAAAGTTTATCATAATTTAATACCTGTATGTTTGAGTGCAGAAGATATTTATTGTTTCATCAGGCTAGTTTGTACAAGAAGGTAACACTCTTGAAACAAATTTTAGAAATCCATTACTGTTTAGCTTTGCCAGTACTTGGTTTGTGCAAATCATTAGTTTTTGATAACAATTAAGTTGGCAGTGTTTGGTTAAAACCTTGTACTCTCATTTTGGAAGTGTTAAATCCTACTCCAGCGATGCAGGTTTAGATTTTATGTGGTTTCCCTAAATCGCTTAGTGGAAATGGTGGGATTGTTCTGCTGAAAATTTTTTTGGTCCAAGCATTTACTAAGTATTTAATGTCCTTATTGGTGACAGGACATTAAACTCCAGTTGCTCCTCCTGCTTTTTAAATTCATGCTTTGTTCTATATCTCCTTGTTATTTTGTATGTTTATGAGAACTAGTTTCGTGTGTTAGAATTTTGTAAAGGAGGTTCATGTTGCCGTAAGTGCCAGTGTGTCACCTGGATTAAACAAATCAGTAACCACTGAAAAATTAGCTCAACATTGCATCGACATTCACAGTAAGCAGCCACACGAAGTGGTTTCTGCAAAGCATTTAGTTTACTTACATTAGTACGAGGGCTATCCACAAAGTACATTACGTTTTGGAATTAAAAATAAATAAAGTATTGGAATTTTTTTTATTATATACAGATGAAAGCCACACTTAAATACTACTTTTCTACATAGTTGCCATTTAAATTAAGGCACTTATCGTAGCAATGAACGAGCTTGAAAATTCCTTTGTCGTAAAATTCGGCTGCCTGCGCCTTCAACCACGTGGTTACCTCTTCTTGAAGCTGTGTGTCGTCATCAAAACGCTGCATAGCCAACCACTTCTTCATTGCTGGGAATAAGTGGAAGTCACTCTGTGCCAGGTCGGGACTGTACGGCGGATGAGGAAACAACTCCCACTTAAAAGATTCGAGAACTTCACCAGTGGCATTTGTCGTGTGGGCCCGGGCGTTGTCGTGAATCAGCAAGATCTTTGAGCCCAACTTTCCCCTGCGCTTGTTTTGTATTGCTCTTCTGAGGTTGTGCAGAGTTTGGCAATACCTTTGAGAGTTTATTGTAGTGCGTCTTTCCAGGAAATCCACAAAAATCACACCTTTTCTGTCCCAAAAGACAGTCATTACGTGGTTGAAGGCGCAGGCGGCCAAATTTTACGACGAAGGAATTTCCAAGCACGTCCATCGCTACCATAAATGCCTTAATTTAAATGGCAACTATGTAGAAAAGTAGTCTTTTAAGTGTGGCTTTCATCTGTATGTAATAAAAAAATTTCCAATACTTTATTTATTTTTAATTCCAAAACGTAATGTACTTTGTGGATAGCCCTCGTATATGCTACCTGTTCTTTGGATTCTTTCACGTGCCTAGTTAGTTCTTTCTGACATACTATAAGATTACGAGACTATGAGGGGAATTTCATAAAGTCTACAAGCAGCTAGATGTTTTGTTGGTCATGGTCAGGTGGTGGTAGCTATCAAGCCTTGGAGAACTGGATGAGGAGTTAAAGACAACTGTCAAACACATCTGTTGTAGCAGGCTGCAATTTTTCTTCATGTGCCAACCGATGATGCCTTTCCCCTGGGTTTAGAGGCCTCCTGTGGGATCATTAAGGGGGGCGGGGGGGCTGAATTTACACTCACAAAGCTCACAATTTGTAGCATTGTTTACATGGCTGACTGCAGTCATCTAATTTGGAACCAAGTTGAAGGTTTAAATGCAGTTGATTTTAGATTGATATTTCTTAACTATCTATGTGGTGGAGAGGGAAATTTTAATGTCCTCCTTAAATAGACCAAGCATGCACTATACTCAAATAGCACAGACATATCAGGTGCCCGTACGGCTGTCATGGTTGACACTGCTGTAAATAGAAAAGTTGGAGCAGCATGAAGTTGTAGAAAATTGCAAGGCAATCTCGGGAGAATAGGTGCTTGATTCAGTAACAACTAGTTGACTTCTTCATCATAAATACATGTAATGTATTGTACATGAATAGGCAGACAGACCTGTCATTGTTCAGTTATATGATCGTGCTGATCATCTTCTGGAGATATAACCAACCATACAATATCGAGAAATGTGCATCTGGAATGATGTAAAGTGAACCAATGGCATAAAACTAGCCGTAGGAAAAGCAGATGCCTTACTGAGATTATTGGACGAACCCTAAGAAACATAATTTATCTACAAAAGAAGTACTCACAAAACTTACGTTTGTCTCATTCTTGGATACTGATTGTCCGTCTGGGACCTTCACCAGGCAGCATTAATAGAGGAGATGAAATTCAAAGGAGCAGTGTATTTTATATTGCGTTCATTTGGTGAACACAAGAACATCACATAGACAACTATGAAACACCAGTAGCAGATGTTACAAGAGAGTTTTTGTGCATCACTGTGAGGTTTATTATTCAAATTCCGAGTTCATATAACCCAAGGAGAGTTGGACAGCATACATCTTCCTACCACATCCCTCTTGTAAAATGACTATGTTGGGTAAATCAAATAAATTAAAATGAAGGCTTGCTGATGGTTGTCCTTCCTGTACACCATTTTCATGTGATCAGGAAATGAAAATAACTTTTGTGCCTGTGGTATTGTCTGATGTGGATGGTGGCAATACATTTTTGAGTGTTAAGAACTATAGTCTCTAATGAGATGAACAGATTGTCATAATATGAGATAATCTGTATTAAGAGAAATAACATAGGTGAAAAGAAAAGTTGTGTAGATCATTGGTCTGTGCCCTTAATAAGTGGGATTATTGGAAGGAATAATGCAGATTCAAAGAAGAATTGTCTGCTTTGTCACAGATTTGTGTAACAAGTCCAAGAGCTCCCTTAGAAAGCCCTCAACACAATCCAGTGGCAGATGCTGAAGGAAAGGTGGTATACATCATGTAGATTGTAATGGATGTGGGAGATGTTATTTTTTTTACCATATTTGTCGATACCGAATTGTAAATGTTTTCTTATATTTTTTGTCAGAATTTATTGTAATTTGCCTTATTATATGTTAATTTACTTCTGTTTTTGAGAGTGAAAGCATATTGATTACTATTAGTAAATGTATCGAAGAATAGCAAAGAGACTGATTACAAGTGGAAGCTTGTGTGTTGTGTAAAACATCTTTGACGTTGGAGTCGTCTTTGACTATAGTCAGTCGGCAGCTAACTCTTGGTGTGTGTTGACGGAAGAACAATGTGAAGGTCGCCGTCATAAATAATTTTGAATTATGTTACTATTTTTTTTGTATTAACTATAAAAAAGAAACTACATTTGAAGAAATGGTATTTGAAACACCAGAATGAGGCAAACACGTTGAACCACGTCTTTTCTGCAGCCGACAAAGATGCATTGTGGAATCATACTTAGACAACTGAAGCCAAGACTAATATCGCCTTGCAAACGTCTAACGGAAAAGGTACTGTCACGAAATATGGCAAATTTAAGTAAATAAAAAAATAGTGACCATATTTTCAACTTGTGTCTTAGCCGGGATGCCATATTTCAAGATCCATACTATAAAATTCTGAGAGGCTGACTCTAAAATCTTATATTGGGCGATATTTACAATTTATGAAAATCAAGTCTAGGGGCAGCGTCATTACTGATATGTTCTGTGGAGCATTGTTGATAACACTTATTGTAATGGGATATGTAAACATCTGTTTGTGAGTAACCACTCACAGAGCAGCAGCCAGAAAAAATATTTCATAGCAAAGAACTGAAGCACTTGTGCAAAATTCTGATAGGAATATAACCATTAAATGTGTAATGAGTGTTCAGATGGAAAGGTACAAAATGTCACAACAACCAGTCGGGTTGAAATTTGCATATGCCACTGTGGTACAACATAGTGAGACATCTAGGGATGGGAATGTAGTGCTAAGCATGATTGTGTGTAGACATGGACACATGATACAGAGGAAAAGCAGGCAGTTGTCTGTTGTGTCTGCTTGACTTGGCAGTGCATGTGAGGATACCATTGCGTTAACAGTGCAGAATTCAATGACTGAGCAGCAGTTAGTTTTCTGACTGCGGACGGGGATTAAATCGACTGATATTCATTAAAGGATGGTGGCCATATATGGGGGAGACTTCGTGTCTTGAGAAAGTGGAGTGATTGTTTTTCTGAAGGTAGGGAATGTTTGAGTGGATGACCAGAGCCCTAGCCAGACAAACATGGTAATCAGCCCAAACTCATCAATAAGATGAACGACATGGTGAGAAGTGATTTGCGTGTCACATTGTGAATATTGGCAGTGATGTTGGGGCCATTTTTGGAACAGTGTGGACAGTTGTTCACAGCAGGTTGGGTTGCAAGAAGTTGGGTGTGCCATGGGTTCAGAAGAAGCTCAGCGAAGTGCAAAGAAACTGCATATGAGGCTAGCACTGCAACACCTGTCCTGGTACCATGAAGACCCTACTTTCTCTCAGTGTATCATAGCTGGTGATGAGACGTGGTGCCATCACTTCAAGCCAAAGACAAAGCAGGACAGCATGCTGTGGAAGGCTGTGTCGTCACCTCCCCACAAAAAATTCAAAGCTGTGCTCTCAGGGGCATGGTGATGCTCAACATCTGTTTCAGCTTCCAAGGTCCAATACTCATTGAATTCCTCTAGCACAGAAAAAGCATCAGCAGTGACGTATGCTGTGAGACACTACGTAGCTTACACAAGTCCATCAAGAGCAGATGGCCTGGGCTGCTTATGCCGAGAGTGTTTCTACTTGACGATGACACGCGTTCGCATGCCTCCAAAGTCACACACACATAGTGTAGTGGCCAAGTTCAAGTGGGAGCAGCTTAAGCATCTGCCCTACGGCCTAGACATGTCACCCTGTGATTTCCATGTGTTTGGTCCTAAAAAATTTAAAAAACAAAATCTCATAGGGAAGCACTTCATCTCAGACGACAAACTGAAGCACACAGTGAAGGAGTGGCTTAGTGTCACACCCACAGGAATTCTGTGAATAAGGAATCCTTCGGCTTCTGAAACAGTAGATAGTTATGTATGGGAATTTAGTGATTACTTTTAAATAGACTTCAGCTATACCCACAGAATTGTTTCATAGCTTTCCTTTTGAACATCTCTCACATATGATGAAACAATGGTCACATTTTGGAAGTATTATCATCATAATAGAGGTCGCAGGAAGCCTGCCCAGTGATGGACTGCGTTTGAGCAGGTAGGACAAGCCACATTGCTGCACTGCCAAATGAACGTGTGCATATTTGAAACATAAAAGTGAATGCATTACAATCAACCAGTGCTGTCATTTGTCTAGTTTGTAATGTTGTTTTTAAGAGGACTGGAACAGCTTTGAAAATAAGCAAGAACACTGTTTTAATGATAGAGAAAGAACAGTGCAGTATATATTCTGATGAAAATGACAGAACAAAGCTGCAGACAAGGGCAAAAGGTGGCTAAGGAAGAAGAAGCAATGACAGCTTTGAACAATTTCCAGAAAGATGCTATTTGTCATCGTATATGAGAATGAATCAAAAAGTAATGTCTCCTTTGGCAAAAAAAATTAATAACAAACTTTTAGCAGAATGACTACAGATCATAACCTGAATTGTTCTCTATACACTATCATTCAACATAGTCACCATGCATTTGTACACATATGTGCCATTGTCAAACCCAGGCATCAAAACCAGTTTGGAAAAATTCAGGATTTTCCTCTTGATCCATGATTTTAAAGCATATTTAACCTCATCCAAGTCATTCAGTCCACAACTATTTATGTTGTAAGAATTTTACTACTACATTTAAGCACGTCGGTTGTCTTTCATAGGTTCAAACCTATAGAAGTTAGACGGGGTGAAATGAGGGCTGTAGGGTACATGAGGTACTACTTACCAACCCATTTTTGCAGTCACTTGAGTAGTGAAAAATTGCTTTCAGTGGCATGGATTATTGCCTCTCCAAGTTTCGTAAGTATGGTTACATAGATTTTACTTTTGATTGTGAACTCTTAATGCATCTGTCTCTTCGAATCACTTCATCGAAACATTCTTGATTGGTACCTGCAACAGATGTCATCAGCTGGCCACTGCACGGTAATGTCTGCTTCTCTATTACCAAACTTTTTCGCCCAATGCCAAACAGCATTTTCTTCATGGTTGAGGTTAAAACAGTTTTAAAATCCTCTCAAAAATCAAAACCATGAATTTTTCCAAACTAGATTTGATCCCTGGGTTCAGTGATGATGCAAATGTGTACAAATGAGCAGTGACTACTGTATTTACTCGAATCTAAGCCGCACTTTTTTTCCGGTTTTTGTAATCCAAAAAACCGCCTGCGGCTTAGAATCGAGTGCAAAGCAAGCAGAAGTTCTTAAAAATGTCGGTGGGTGCCACCACAACTAACTTCTGCCGTCGAATATATGTAGCGCTACACAGGCATGCTTTGTAGGGTGCTGTTTGTAGGCATAAAGATAAATACTGGCGCCAAAACCTCTGCATCAGTAAATAAATTTAAAAAAAAAGGTGGAAGACAAGCTTTTTTTTCCCCGGGCCGAGTTTCGACCACTGCATTTTCATACATTATCCAACGAAGTAAATACTAATTCCGTATTGTTCATCTTCGAATGTAGCAGCATTTCAATGTACTACGAAAACCCAACTGGCAAGAATGTTGAGGATGTTTGTCAATATGGCCAACTCTACGTTCTGATTTTTTTCCTATCTGTGAGAAGAGATGGTTGCTAATACGAACTTTTATAAATTGTGAATCACATGCAGTATTCTCGTCACCATAAGAATAATACGAATATAAACATTTTGCCATGTATTGTTTCGTGTTTGCTACTATCTCATTTAATTCCTGTCTGCGTAATAAACCACAAAACTAGTGAGACAACAGCAAACGCGGAAGAATATACATATCATGTCATGTGTATATTCGTATTATTCTTATGCTAAACAGTGATACAGTCAGAAATGAAGCGAGGCAATTGTCTAGATTTTTAAATCGAAGATGACTCTAATTTCTGTGCAGAATGTAATGTACTAAAGAGGCGCCTGCAAAGATTTTCAAACGGAGAAAAATTTTCGCTAAACTCTCGTTCAGAACATCTTCTATCATACGCAGTCTATTATTTGGTTCTTGTTAATCATTATCAAAGAAAGCAGCAGTGTAAGTAACAACAAGTAGCAGTCTCTTGCCATTGTTTCGCTAATGAGACGATTCCTCTCTCTCTCTCTCTTTTTCCTTTTTTTTATTTGTAAGTGGCGGTAGCGCGCTCAAAAGCAAGCCATGCCGCGATCGGCGACAGACCGTAAAGACGCAGTATCAGAGTACGACAAACAATGCATGACACAGTACAGTAATGCATTTTCAGCGTAGAGTGATGTAAACACCTATAACAAAGAAAACTGCGCTTATCAGATCAAAGAAAAATAAGCAATCAATTCAAACCAGACGAAGCACGTGAAAAAGGAAGGGTACCCGTATAAATACGGACGGAGCGCCTGACGCATAGCAATGGCTACCTGGTAAAGCTTAACTGCTAAGCTTACGATTCGAACCAAACTACTGTAACTGTATCGTCATTCATTCGACCTAAATTGTCTCATATTACAGTGGACCAACTTTGTTTCGATTTGGAGGTCCAGCCTAAAACTTTTCTCTCCCCTTGAATTTCGAGTCTCAAATTTCAGGTGCGGCTTAGATTCGGGAAATTTTTTTTCCTTGATTTAGAGTCTCATTTTTCAGGTGCGGCTTAGATTCGAGTGCGGCTTAGACTCGAGTAAATACGGTATGCTGAAAGATACTACAGAGGACAGCTCAAGCTATGATCTGTACTATTTTGGCTGTTATATTTTCGTTATTAAATTTCTTGTGATACAGGAGTTGTTACTTGTTAATCCACCCTTTTTCTTAACAGCTACTATAAGAAAAAAGAACATCCAAAACTATCTAAATTGCTTATGTTGCTTCAGAAATATGATTTTTTAAGACAGGAAATTCTCAGTGAGTACATCATTCAAAGAAATAGGCTTCGGCCATTCAGTGCTCAACGTGCATAAAATATTAATGAAAAGAGAGATGTTGTTTCATGGTGATGCAGATTCCTGTGCAGGATCATGGATGTGACATTCGAAAGTATAGTGCATCTAAATAAAGCTTAGGAGGTTAATGCCAGTCATTTATTACATAGAATTGGAACACCTGAGGGGAACAGTGGTAGTGTCTGTTGGAAAAGGAGGGTGAATTGTTATTTACATTCAGTTACATTGGACAGTTTTGTGGCGAACTGCCTGTAAATGTTTCATTCGAAAAAGGTATATGATTAACACAAAGAGATGAACAGTGTAGTTTTGCAGAAGTGGTTTGAGACTACTTATTACTAGGTTGTTATAGACCATCTTCTGACCCATACTATGGTGTAGATGGTGGTGTGAACTGAGCAATTAGCTTTTGTGGAGGTGTAGTGCCTGCCCAGTTCACAGCCACCATCTAAATCCTGGTACAGCTTTGAAGGTGGTCTAAAACAGACCTTTCACCCACACTGAGACAGATTCCGATTCATTTATTTTACAAAGATTCCTGGTCCTGAGAACCAAAGGCATAGTCGACATGTAATTTAAAAAAAAGTTTCGTGTGGTTGTGACTGTTTATATTCAGTTTTATATAATAAATAAAACACTGTACTCCATAGAGACATGGTCTCAAAAATTTCCTAATAAATGCTTTTTCATAGTGAATTGTATGCAGGTGAACTGTTTTCACAGAGACAGTTTGAAGTAGCATATTTTCTGCATGTAAATATCGAGAAGTAACCAATTTTCAGTTAGTGGTATTGCATATGTTGTGGCGAAGCCCCGTTTGGAAAAATAATATACATAATAACCTGTTTGGAAATTTAAAAAGTGCTCGAAGGCAACGATGTATCAGTGTTCTTGATGCTCTGGTGTCATGCAAATTGTGGGTGGTTGAATGGTCTCTTTAACACTTCGCCGTCCGCACGTCGTGTACAAATTTATTCGCTTGGTGCCGGCAGCACTAATTCAGATTACTTGGCTTGTCGCCAGCCATTCTTGATATTATGGGGAGATTATAAATTGTTAAGTTTCACTAATCTCATCGTTAGTTCTCATAAGATCACAACCCTGTTCCCCTACTTTCATGAAATTCGAAGATACACATACATACATACATAAATACAAAATTTGTTTGTTTCATATATTTGTTGTCTTTGGTACTTAGTATTACTCTTTCATATGAAATACAGCAAAACAGTCTCCAAGATGTAACGCAACTCCACAAGAATTGCACATTAGGTTTGTTATTGTTCTTTTTTTGTTTTTGGAACATACGTGGCAGTTTCTTTATTTTCATTTATTCATTTTGGAAATAAGTATTAGTTGGTGTTGCTTTATGTGACTGAGAAGTCTGTCAACCACATGATGATGAGACGAACATAATGTAGTGGCAACCTCCAAGTTTTGCCCAGAAGCAGGTACATGGTCTTTTATCCACGAATCACATTCTTTCAATAAAAAATCGTGAAATCGGAGACTCTTGTGTTCTGTATTGAAATATTAACATGTACGGAATGCATTAAATAATGCGCAGTTAAAGAGGTACATTCAAACCTTTTTTGACCATTTTATAGTTTTTCTTTATATAGGCTAATAACTCAAATATTTTTCTGCCTGATCCACTCCTTTCATGTATTTGTTGTAACCTAATACACTTTCAGGCTTTTTAATTCTGTAATTGGTTTTTCCGCATTTTCTTTGAGTGTCAGTCAAAGTGTCATTATGTATTGTAGAGATCATTTGTATCATTTTAGTTTTTGCAGCTCTACATACCTGTGCGAGTACTTCACCTTTCCAGTGATGAAAAGCTTCAAACACATTGACTTTTGCGCGCTTTAATTTTTCCAGAAATCCTATACTTTTCTGTATTGTTTCACAAACTCGAATTTTCTTTACAAGTAACTTCTCTGCAAGTTCTACATTGTTATAATAATTATCCATGTAGAGGTGATGCCACTTTCCATAAGAAGGTGTCAATAGTTTCATCTCTGTTTTTGCTAAAGGCTGTCCAGCTCCAGAATAAATCTTGAATGAGGAAATATATCCTGTACTTGACTCACACAGCATCCGAATGAGTAAGCCGTATTTCATAATTTTCGGCAGATTGTAAACTTAAAATTTAACCGTCCACATCACGGTATAATTCCTTCATCAGTTGAGATGTTTTGACTTAGATTAAAAGTTTCTATCAACTTTTTGGAAAAATAATCAATTACGAATTGCACTTTGAAAAGTCTGTTAGCATTATCCAGTTTGTTGTTGCCGGAAAAATGATAATATTTGTCTGAAGATGCAGGACATCGTTTCGCGAAATATTGGTGTGTCCGTCAACGCATTCGTTGACCAATAAACATCAATCCTTGCCTTTTTTTAATAATTCCCGTAAGGATAGCAAGCCCGAACCATTTTCTAAGTTTGGGCCCCGTAACATCAACAAATTCGACATTTTTGCTATCCAGTTTCCTTCTATTGCAATTTTGACTGTAGTACTTGTTGATTTTGTCGCTAATATATTCAAATATATAATTCTATGATATCCTCGATGCTCTATGTATCTTTGGGAAATATGTTTGGACTCTGAGATCCTTCAAATTTGTTATTGGTTGTCGGTAAATCAAAGTGTAAATCGACCACTGTGCACTGTCGTCTTCATCTGAATCAGTTGGCAACTGTAGCGTTCGCCGAATTCTTCCTGGACGTATTTCAATATCTTCCGAAGGTTCTGCTTCACTTTAATTTTTTTATATCCGATGTCTTCTTCCGAGTTCGCCAAGTCGTCCTGAACTCCGGACAAGATGTCCACGCATTCATCGTAATTAATTGTATTGTTTCTTTCTTCTGTCATGATGAAAGGGCACAGGTACTTATAAAAACAAAAACCTTGTTGATGTGTGCAACTTATTGTTACCTAAACAGAACACCAACAGAATGCAAAAGATACTGAAGTGCTAACGCCAGCCACTGCGCAATACTATGCTCACAACACCATTGTGGTGTTGTCGACCATGGAGCGATACTATGCACACAACACCACTGTGGTGTCATTGACCGCTGAGCAATACTATGCACGCGAGACCACTGTGGTGTCGCAGGCCACTGAGCAATACTATGCTCATGGCACCACTGTGGTGTTGCTGGCCGCTGACCGCTATTTTGCGCATGACACTGCTGTGGTGTCACCGGACGGCATAGTGTTTGATGTACACTGTGTAATATAACATCGGGTTCAGCCTTGTGACCTAGAACTTTATAACGAAGAATTGTGTACACTTGTTAAGTAAACTTCAAAATTTAGGTTAATGTGGACACTTGTAACGTGACAGATTAGGTAGTGGATATTTTGAACTGTGGTTGCATGTAACCCCACTAGAGTTTGGGCTTGAACTACCTTGTTAACAATACTCTGGGAGTCTCAACAAGCAAATACATGTTAGCCGTTTCCGAATAACTTGTGCTGTATGTGCTCATTGCTTTCTTTTCCTGTTTTGAACTGAGTGAAGCGGTTAATCCTGATCCATCATAAATTTCAATTATGACCCTCACAAGACCAGAAGGTATCGGCAATCAGTGTACAAAGTGTCAGTTCTGCTTTTGCAAAACATGGGTGTAGGCTGCTGCTAGCTTGTTCACGGTCATGGCTGTCTACCACTGTATAGTGTCCGCACTCTGTACTATAGCGACTGAAAACGAAATCTGTCATGTTTTCCAACTCTGCTGAAATTCTTTCTCTGGGCTACTTTCAGTTCTACTTCAATGCATCGTGCCTTCTCAGTTCCACCTGTAGCGTTGTCAAGTGTGGGTCACACAGTATGAATGCCCACAAAAGGTAGAAATTAATATCTTACAGATTTCATGATCATCGAATTGGGTGGGAAAAGACAAGAAATGTGAAGGACATCTTAGATCAAAGCCACATTCAGTTCATTGGTGGGAAAATGCTGCTGCTTTTCAACAGAACAATCATTTGTTGATAGCTTAAATACAGGCAGATGAAGGAGGATGGGGGAAGGACATTTCGGGGAAGAAAAGCTGTTGAAGTTTTTACAAAAGCAAACATTACAGTCAAAAAGTTCCCAGTCGACACTTTTTTTAACAGACAGTTTCAAAGAACTAAGGCTTTACTTATTTTCACCCATGTAATATGACAACGTTTGAAATTGTGCTTCTAATCATTTTCAAAATTGCAAAATACACAAAAAATAGATGCGAATTTCACCAAAGAAAGATGCAACATTTTCCAGCCCCTACTTTTTACTAATCTGATAAGGCCATCAGTGAATGTTATGGATAATGCTCCATATAATTGCATTGTCCACAATAAGGCACCAACTTCAGCAAGTTGGAAAGATCATATAATTAATTGTTTGAAAAGATGAGATTTTGACCTCAGAGAATATTTGGAGATGGTTGAATTGCTTGAAATTGTGACATAAAAGAAACAACAATTTTCAACATGAGTAGTCGATGTGTATGAAATCATTTGCCTTCTTTGAAGTGCAGCTTGACTTGCTGCAAGTTAAAAGCACAGCAGCAATATTTACAATTATGATTTTCATACACAAGTGAGGCTTTCAGAATACCTAGTGATTACTGAGATACTGGTTCAGTTGGTATCTATAAAATTCGGTTGGGACCTATAAAATTAAACTACCCATTCCACTTGATATATCAAGTCATACAGAATTAAGTTTCATTATGCTGCTACGTACCTACATACATGTAACATCATGATAACACTTATCAAACACAATTCTTTGCTTCCTTCTGTCATCTTATATAATCATTCAGTATCACCTGTTTCCAGCTGATATCCCACATTTCAAATATTTTTGTTAAAAAAAAACATTTTTAGCATACAATGTAGTAAGTTTTATGATTTGAGGTAATAGATATACCTCTTGTTGGCAGTTTGTTGTCCTGACCGGTGGTTTAAAATTAAAGTCTAATACAAGTAATAAAATGTCTTACTGACATTTTATAAAACATATTCTTAAAAAGTAATATCCCATCGTTACATTTTTCCCATAGTCTACACCATTTTTTTTTTAAGTAAAGTGGAAGGGGGGGGGGGCTTTCACTGTATAGTTTTGAACATGAATTTAGTTTACTGTAAATAACGACTTTCATGTGAAGTTGCTTGTGGCAGAAAAAAAAGTATATATTTTGAGAACAGTGCTTAAGAAAATTGTGGAAAAAGAGAAAAAGGAGTGTCATTGCGATGAAAAGATGATATTTAATGCCTTTTGATACCAGTTGAGGAATAGTTTTAGTTTATAAGCAGTGACATTGAGAGAAAAGTGTGCTTAAGTGACATCAAATTGAAAGGTCACAATACACAACATTTATTTGTTTACAATTAAGTGATAAATACTAAGAGAAATACAAGAATTGCTCTAAATTAAGTCACAAATAACCCAAATTAAGAAGGTGAATTTGATACAGACTGGAATTTTTGTTTTATGCACCTTTTTGTAAATAGAAAGAGGTGCAATCTCTGCTCATTGTTGCTTCTGTTTCCAGTGATTATCCTCCTTTTTCTCCACAGCTAGAACATTATGATAACATTTCTCTAGTCAGAATTACAATTTGTGCAACACATTACAATCAAGTTTCTCATAGCAGAGGACTTATAATTGTCCAAAATTTTGAAAAGACCCTGAGAAAGACTCATGTGTACATGTGGCATAAACAGTTTTTACAAGGACAAGAAATAGTTGAGGATGCAGCTCATCATTGTCCAAGGACTAGCATGACTGAGGGGAATATCGGTATTCTTAACTAACTTATTGAAGACGAGGTTCGCGTAGGCTGTGATAGTGCTCAGGCGATCAGTACTGACAGCCTTGGATTTCAGAAAGTGTCCCTAAGGTGTGTATCTAATCTTCAAATTACAGAGCATTGATGTCATCAACTCGAGGTGTGCAAACTGTTACTGACACACTACCAGGCTGAAGGGGGACAGTTTTTGCACCTGATTGTGATCTGTAATGAAACATAGGTGCTCCATTACAGCCCAGAATAAAAATAATAATTCAAAAAACACCGTGGGATGGCACAACAAGCATGAATCTGCACCTGTCAAAGCCAGAAACCATCTTTCCTTGGGAAACTTTTTTTAAGGGAATTCTTGTTGATTTTCTCCACAAATATCGTACTATGAATGCTGCATACTATTGCAGAATTTGCTTATAATCAAGAAAGGCACGAATTTCCAGTCTAGGATGTGATTGTGCTTTGTGACAACAGTCAAACCCTCACAGCTGCCCGAACTCAACAAAAAATTCAGTAATTGCTCTGGATCAGACTTATCACCCTGTGTTTTCATTTGTTTGGCCCACAAAGAGAAGTAGTCGAAGGACACAGATTTGACGACAGTGGTGCTGTCTAAGTGTTCATGCGGTGGCTCGTGCCACAGCCATGTTCATTTTATGAAAAGGGGATCAAGAAGCTTCATATCTGCTGCGAAAAATGTGTTACCTATTCAGGAGGCTGCATAGAAAAATAAGTTCGTATGTGTGAATTGTTCTGAAGGTTAAACTTATAAAAAATCCAGTTTATATTTGGTCCACCATTGTGTGAACAGTAGTGTAACTAATACCTATTAATGTCCATTTTACAGATGGAAAAGCAGCGTAAAATGTCTGGGGAAGAGCAAAAAAAATTTAGTGCTGAGCAGAAAGTTGCGCAGGAGAAAATAAGGACAGCAGTAAGAAATTTAAAGGAAGCGAAGAAAATTGTGCAGACACTAAAGGAAGAAAGGGACACGTTAAGTGCAGATCAGCAGCAACTTCTGAAAGAGAAAACGAAGTTGGAACTGACAATTAAGGATCTTTCTGATGAAGTTATGGGTGACAATACATCAAAGGTGAGAGAAATGCACAAGCTTTTCGTACATAGCATCATTAATGTATAATTCTATTGAAACCTCTCAAAATCCTAAATATTTTAGGAGCGAGCAGAAAATGAGTTAGCGAAGCTGAAAGTCACTATCAGTCACCGGCAGGAAGAATTAGCTAATTTACAGCCAAAGTATGAGGAAATGAAGAAAAAGGAGGAGGACTGTACAAAAGAGTAAGCAATGTTTGCTAATATTTTTAAATTTCTGGTACACATACCTCTCTGATAACACTCATTATACCCATGGCATGCACGTTAACCCATTAGTGTTTTCAGTTTTCAAAGAACAATGTCTTTGTTATGAATTCATACTTCACTGCACTATCAAGTAGGTAAGAAATTGTAGCACATGTTTACCAGATTTTACAATTGTCTCCCTGTTCAGAGTGAGACTCAATATACAACAGAGGAAAGATGAAAATATAGCTACAGAAGCATGGCTGTTGTTCAACACTGTTAAGATTTTATTTAATTGGAAACTGCTTCTCAATTAGGTTATCAGCCAAACAGATTTCCACTGGTTGTTTCACAATAAATCTTAATTTTAGCACTGTTATGAATTCCAGTGTGCCAAGTGAAATGTGCTTAATATGATATACTTGATGAGTTACAGAAGAGTTACAGAAGTATGTATGAGATTGATGTTTTTTATTCAGTGGTCTTTTACCAGGTCAGATCAAACTCGCACACAATCTTATATCTTTTCATCTTTCACTGTCCCAGATCACCTGTAACCAAACTAAAAAGTACTTTTGAATCTTGCAGGCAGACAAAACAACTTCCAGCCTTTCCTTTCTTCTGAGAGTTTTTGTTCCAACTGCTAAATTTTTCATCCTCTGCACTTCGTACATTGAAAAGGTACACTGCCCACCGTGCCTAAATTGTCATCATGTGACAGTATTTGAGTAATTGTTTCTCCATAGAGTCTGTTGTTAATGGTCATTAATACAAAACATTTACTGGCAGTCATAAAAACAGAATTGAAACTGGTATGGGTCCTTCATGGAACTCCTTTTTTCTGTATCTCTAAAATTTATATTTAGTATTAAAAGTAATCTGTGACATAAGAGATGTTACAACATATAGGCTCATTTTAACATGCAGATGGCTCATATGTTAGTGACACCTAATACTCAGATTTATAAACAGTAATATACTGTCCCTGTAGATTAAATGATTGACTATTTTCTTTCCTTCTTTATATTTTTTGTCACAACTGTCGGAAAAAAACCAGGTCCGGCTTTTACATAAGCCATTTGTTACTCACAATGACAAAACAAAGAACTAAAGGAACAGTACAAAGTAGCTCCTATATTACCTGTGAACATAATTTCTCCATCACACACAAAAACTACTTGTACTATTCATCTTCTCTAGTGCATCGCTTGCGTTGTTGGTAGGAAGACCTGTCATCCCCCATCCAAATTCCATATTCTACCATTCTAACCATCACCCAGCTCTGATGATGACTAGCCGCCTAGCCGGGGTTGCATCAGTTTCACTCATGTTGTAGGCCCAGGACCTTGTGGTTTACCAACTTCTTGTAACAGGCCATACATGCCATTTGTTTTAACTTTCATAACTCGGTAGGGACCAAGGTTTTTGACGTTCAACTTTAATTCTGGTCCAGTTCGAGTTTTTTTTTTTTTAAATTGTCAAGCTTTGTACATGAAAGCTTTCTTCCTACATCCATTAAAGTTGTCAGGGTTTTCTTCTTGTGTCTTATAGATTTGTAATTCAACAATACTATGAAAAGGAAAGTTGATACTCATCACATAGCGGAGATGCTGAGTCGCAGAAAGGCACAACAAAAAGACAGTCACAAATAAACCTTTCAGCCAGTAAGGCCTTCGTCAAAAATAGATCACACACGCGCGCGCGCGCGCGCGCGCGCGCGCGCACACACACACACACACACACACACACACACACACACACACGGATGCACACCCACGCGCATGCACACATACACACACAAATACAACTCACTCACACATGACTGCAGTCTCTGGCAACTGAAGCCACACTGCGAGCAGCAGCACCAGTGTGTGATGGGAATGGCAACTGGATGGGGGCAAGGAGGAGGCTGGGACGGGCAGGGAGAGGGATAGTAGGGTAGGGGTGGAGGACAGTGAAGTGCTGCTGGGAGCGCACTGGGACGAGGCGGAGAGAGGGTAGGGCAGCTTTGTGCAGTCGAGAGGTTAGATGGTGGGCAGAGGAGAGGTGGGGAGGGGGAAGCAGAAAAGGAGAGAAGTAAAAGGACCGGGTGGTTTCAGTGCTAGAATGTCAACAGGGATGGGGCTGAATGGGTGAAGACAATGACTAACGAAGGTTGAGGCCAGAGAGTTACATGAACGTAGGATATATTGCTGGGAATGTTCCCACCTGTGCAATTCAGAAAAGCTGGTGTTGGGGGGAAGGCTCCATATGACACAGGTTGTGAAGCAGTTACTGAAATGAAGGATATCATGTTTGGCAGCGTGCTCAGCAACAGGGTGGTCCACTCGTTTCTTGGCCACAGTTTTTCAACGGCCATTAATGCGGACAGACGCTTGTTTGTTGTTATGCCCACGAATGCAGCACAGTGTTGCAGCTTAGCTTGTAGATCACATGATTGGTTTTATGGGTAGTGCTGCCTTTGATGGGGTAGGTTATGTTTGTGACCAGACTTAGTAGACGGAGGTGGGAGGATGTATGTGACACGTCTTGCATCTAGGTCTATTACAGGGGTATGAGACATGAGGCAAGGGGTTGGGAGCAGAGGCTGTGTAGGGATGGACAAGTATATTGTGTAGGTTTGGCGGACGGCAGACTACCATTGTGGGAGGGGTGGGAAGGATAGTGGACAGGACGTTTGTCATTTCAGAGGTAATGGATTACCTCTTGTCATGCCCTGAAACAAGAAATGTTCTGCCCACTATCCCATCCTAGGTTTTCCATTGTTTGAGATTTGTAGTTCAGCATCTTCTCACAGTTCATTGTGTCTGTCTACAAATCAGTTCATAATTTCTTCTAATAAATTTGTGATGTGAAGTGATCAGCATGTGTGTGCATGTTAACACTAGAACAGCGGAAAAAGTGATTATCCTGTAACTGCAGGAAGGGGTTATTTGACTCCTAATGGCATTTGGATAAAGGAATTTGTTAAAGCAAAACCTGTATTTTTCTGTTTATGTCAAGTATAAAATTCAGTCAAAGATTTAGCTCAAAGTTCTGATACTTTTAGGTTACTGTTTTGTATACAGTGTTGCATGCCTACCCAGAAATGTGACACGTTTTTGAAGTTCATTTTTCTTCACCTATGTCACTTGTTAGAAACAAGCATTGACATCTCACCTTGTGTGGTTTTTAGTACTTTTTGTACAAATTTTGGTCCAGTGACTTTCTTGTGTTTCTCTCAAATATCATTGGTCTTGTTTCCTTTGCACATCCCAGTCTGGCACATCTTTCCATTTTACGTAATTCCAGCATTGTGTTGGTATCATGATCTGCAACTCACTATATTTATTATTTAAGGTTTGTATCAGAGTTAACAAATAATGTTTTTATCAGTGTTAGTTTAGAACATTTTTGTTCATTCTCAAATCATCACCTATATTTTAATGTAAAATGTTATTCATAAAACATAAAATACAAACATTTTGTGTGAACAAATAACCCCAGTACAATAAATCTTTTATGACGTACCTGTATTTTTAATGTGCCAAGACATTTGTTCTACTGCCATTTCTTTGTTCAATGAGTTTTTTTGCTCTTGTCCTTCTCTTTGTTTTTTCCCATTTTTGAGTTCATTTAACAGTGAAACAATGATTGCCTTAATCTTCGGTTGATTTTTAGTTGTAGTTGACCCACATAATTTACTGCTGACGTCTAGGATATTATAAAAGACATGCATTGTCCATCTCCTGAAAACAGCCTTAGTTTAATATGTACGAACCATTTGATCAACGACATCCACACCATACTTTGTGGTATAGTAGAAGGTAACAGTTTGTGGGTTTTCATTCCTTCTTCACTCACTAGTACTTTAAGATGTGGTGTGCTGAGAATAATAACATTCTTACTATTGTTCTCTAGCTATTCTGTTAGGATGCGTTCTGGCTGACCAGTTTATTCAAGATGATGATAAAATGTGAGTCGGAATTATTTTTCTTCACACAGTTGGGATTTTCACGGCAAATCTTTTTCCTTGTTTCCTCTAATGATGTTTTCTTATGTTTAAGTTTCTTGGCAGATTGAATGGATGTGAAGAAGTTGCCTGTTGTCATATTCATTATTCATATTCATATTCCTGATTAAACCTCAATAAATCACTCAGAGGTTTGGCAGTTGTAGAGTAATTTGAGATGAACTTTCTGATTTAGGAAGCTATTCTGTGTACACGGAGAAACTACAGGGTGTTTCAAAAATGACTGGTATATTTGAAACGGCAATAAAAACTAAACGAGCAGCGATAGAAATACACCGTTTGTTGCAATATGCTTGGGACAACAGTACATTTTCAGGTGGGCAAACTTTCGAAATTACAGTAGTTACAATTTTCAACAACAGATGGCGCTGCAAGTGATGTGAAAGATATAGAAGACAACGCAGTCTGTGGTGCGCCATTCTGTACGTCGTCTTTCTGCTGTAAGCGTGTGCTGTTCACAACGTGCAAGTGTGCTGTGGACAACATGGTTTATTCCTTAGAACAGAGGATTTTTCTGGTGTTGGAATTCCACCGCCTAGAACACAGTGTTGTTGCAACAAGACGAAGTTTTCAACGGAGGTTTAATGTAACCAAAGGACCAAAAAGCGATACAATAAAGGATCTGTTTGAAAAATTTCAACGGACTGGGAACGTGACGGATGAACGTGCTGGAAAGGTAGGGCGACCGCGTACGGCAACCACAGAGGGCAACGCGCAGCTAGTGCAGCAGGTGATCCAACAGCGGCCTCGGGTTTCCGTTCGCCGTGTTGCAGCTGCGGTCCAAATGACACCAACGTCCACGTATCGTCTCATGCGCCAGAGTTTACACCTCTATCCATACAAAATTCAAACGCGGCAACCCCTCAGCGCCGCTACCATTGCTGCACGAGAGACATTCGCTAACGATATAGTGCACAGGATTGATGACGGCGATATGCATGTGGGCAGCATTTGGTTTACTGACGAAGCTTATTTTTACCTGGACGGCTTCGTCATAAACAGAACTGGCGCATATGGGGAACCGAAAAGCCCCATGTTGCAGTCCCATCGTCCCTGCATCCTCAAAAAATACTGGTCTGGGCCGCCATTTCTTCCAAAGGAATCATTGGCCCATTTTTCAGATCCGAAACGATTACTGCATCTCGCTATCTGGACATTCTTCATGAATTTGTGGCGGTACAAACTGCCTTAGACGACACTGCGAACACCTCGTGGTTTATGCAAGATGGTGCCCGGCCACATCGCACGGCCAACGTCTTTAATTTCCTGAATGAATATTTCGATGATCGTGTGATTGCTTTGGGCTATCCGAAACATACAGGAGGCGGCGTGGATTGGCCTCCCTATTCGCCAGACATGAACCCCTGTGACTTCTTTCTGTGGGGACACGTGAAAGACCAGGTGTACCGCCAGAATCCAGAAACAATTGAACAACTGAAGCAGTACATCTCATCTGCATGTGAAGCCATTCCGCCAGACACGTTGTCTAAGGTTTCGGGTAATTTCATTCAGAGACTACGCCATATTATTGCTATGCATGGTGGATATGTGGAAAATATCGTACTATAGAGTTTCCCAGACCGCAGCGCCATCTGTTGTTGACAATTGTAACTACTGTAATTTCGAAAGTTTGTCTGCCTGAAAATGTACTGTTGTCCCAAGCATATTGCAACAAACGGTGTATTTCTATCGCTGCTCGTTTAGTTTGTATTGCCGTTTCAAATATACCGGTCATTTTTGAAACACCCTGTATGTTTACATATAATTTGAGTTGCACTGTACAGTTTGTTATGTTCACTGTCATTGGTGTTTGTAACTATGTGTGATAGTAAATGATTAACATGAAAGTTGTATCCAGTGGTTTTTCTACAAATTTTTTAGCTGGTCCATCGTGATCAACTAAACAAGTAACAACGTTTATACAAAACATAAGAAAACATCATTAGAGGAAACAAGGAAAAAGATTTGCCGTGAAAATCCCAACTGTGTGAAGAAAAATAATTCCGACTCACATTTTATCACGGCTGCAATGGATTTCATTTCTGGAAACTACCTTTGTCTTCTCTGAAGAAGGTTGGATTTGTTGCACTACACAACATTCCCAAGAAACTTGACATTTCGTGACATAAAGAAGAGGCAAACCATCACCCATATGTGTGGTGTATAGAAACACTCAACAGATTACTGTGCTTACGCTGGATTTTGAGCTCTATCTCTTTTTCAAGTACACATTCACAAAAACAGTTACACAGACTCCCAAACTGTCACAGATCAGCGAGCTGTACTTGAATAGTTGCCTTTCCTTTATTTCACTTATTATCCACCTTTGAATTTCCATTGTTGTTAAGCTCAACAGTTCTCTTCATTACCTGTCATATTGCAAAATTAATTTCCAAGCCATATTCTACTGCAGCTTGTAAAACGACACTAAGCTACTAAAATGTCTTATCCTCGCGCTTCCCTGGTATTATAATATCATCCATGTAAATAAGTACAATCTTATCTCAAGCTATTGCCCAAAAAGCAGTGTCTATAAAATACTGAATCAGGTGAATTTGATAATCCAAACGGGATTTGCTTGAGCTATAACTGGCCTGAGTGTGTCACAGAGGATACTTTCAGCTTTCCTATTCTAAATGAATCTGAAAAAAGTCCAGTAGTGGGGTCTAGTGTGCAAAACACACAGGCATTTTGTAGTTTATCTAAAAATCCTCCATAAGGGGCAGTAGGTTATGACCTTTCACTGTGATTTCATTTAATTTGTCTTCAGTCTATATAGAGGTGATACTTTCCATTTTTCGTTTTTTATATATGATATGGCTAGCATATTCTCAACTTGGTTCTATTATTCTTTGATCAGGTCACACCTGGACTTAGTTATCAACCACTTCTTTCTCTCCTAGTGACAAGCTTTTGGGTCTGCTGTATGTGGGTTCCTTTCTGTCACAGTAACTTTCATTATGACATCATTGTTCTTTGTATTTGGTGGGGTGTAATTGGCTACTGAATCTTCAGTCTGTCCTTACTAACAGAGCTTTCAGTATCTAATTCTGGTTTGTCTGCTATACTATACTAATACGTATGAGAAGAGTTTCCCTTCTAGATCCCTAATAGTAACTCTGTCCACGTTTATTAAAACTTCAGTCTAGTGTGGATAATCATTCCCAACTACCATTTCTAAATTCATAATATATGTAGGAACTATATAAATATATCTTTTAATTTACAGACCTTCAGTCTCAATGGTAATTTAAAATACCCTTGTGGAGAGAAAGAATTGTTCCCAAATCCTGTCAAGGCAGCATCTGTATCCTGCAGTCTTTGAAGCATCCATTGTCTCATTTTATTGTAATAAATTAAGTTGACTGCCACAGTCAGTTAGTGTTCTCAGTTACTTATTTGGACTTTTTAAATTTACATCAGTTAATAGTTGTCATAGCTGTGATAACAATCATTGCCACCTTTTGATTAATCTCTCCTGTATGCAATCATATGAGATATGGCCGAATGCTTTGCAGTTGAAGCATCTCCTTCCCTTGCTTTTGTGGTTGTAATCACTTAAATTATGGGCATGGGTGCCACAATTGAAACTATTTCTGTTTGGGTCGCAAGCTGCATTTTAATGTTTCAGTTACTTGAGTCTTTTTGGAAATGATTTCACAGCTTATTTGCAGTGTCTCTTTTTTTATTTTTATTTTTTTTAAACTCTTTAGCAATTCCAGTGCTGTAAAATAGCAGGTTTGCGCTTGAATTGGCTTCTATCCTGTCAGTCAGACATTGGATTAGTGAGTCATTCTCAGTATGAGTGTGGTGGGCAATCTCTTTAATTACAGAAAATATTCCTAAAGAAGCTCTTCCCTTTCTTCTTCCATTGAGACAGCAATTTGTGAATCTCTACAGAACTTTTCTTCTTATTGAGATCTTTGGGCAAAGTTTTCTTCAGTCCAGCCCATGTCATCTGGAACTGTTTCAAAAATTAACTTATGTAACGATTTAATCACATTAACCAGCACAGAGGTTTGCAGAAGAGCTTCTGTGAAGTTTGTAAGGTAGGAGACAAGATACTGGCGGAATTGAACCTGTGAGTCGTGCTTGGGTAGCTCAGTTGGTAGAGCACTTGCCCGCGAAAGACAAAGGTCCCGAGTTCAAGTCTCGGTCCAGCCCACAGTTTTAATCTGTCTGGAAGTTTCATATCAGTGCACACTCCGCTGTAGAGTGAAAATCTCATTCTGGTTATATTTTTGTTTACTTTTCTAATTTCATCAAATGTTGCCATTTCTAGATACTGGTATTTTATCAGCTCGTTTCACCCATTACAACATTCCAAATTAGACCCATCAAATCAGTTACAACATCTCAAAATTGACATGTAGATAAACTAGCTATTTTGAATTACAACTTAGGAACACACATTAGTTCCTGTTTTGCTATCTGTTTCTCCTATTGCTACAAAGTTTAAAATTTCCCCTCTGTCTTTCTGTTACTGTTAATCGTTACGAATCCAAAATCCATGCAACGACATCTCGCTAAGTCATTACTGCCAAAACTGTACCTAGAAAAGTTTGTATAAACGTTGTTACTTGTTTAGTTGATCACGATGGACCAGCTAAAAAATTTGTAGAAAAGCCACTGGGTACAACTTTCATGTTAATCATTTACTATCACACATAGTTACAAACACCAATGACAGTGAACATAACAAACCGTACAGTGCAACTCATATTATATGTAAACATAGTTTCTCCGTGTACACAGAAACAATTGTGCAATATTCATCTTCACTCTTGTGTGTCACTTCTCTCACAGGTTGCCCCAATGACTCAATTCTCTCATTGGTTGGAAAACCTTTAAATCGCTGATCCGAATCCCACACAATTTCTTGAGCATTTTTCAATGCCCTAACCCATTAGACCAGCCAGTGGTCATCTTCAGACTAAAGGCAGATACTGCAGCAAAGTATGAACACTGGTAGTCAAAACCAGTTAGGGCATTGTGAAATGCTCATGTGTTTGTGTGGTATTAATGCAAACTAGAATTGTTTTACTTAGGTAGACATTCCAACACTCAACAACTTTGGGCACTACCACTTGCTCCATAAATAAGTGAAATATTGTCACTATTCTAGGTTGTTCTGAAAGCTGTATGTGTCAAACTAGGCCCTTTTTCAGTTTGGCTACATAACGGTTTTGTTTTGTTTAATGGTTTTCTGAGTTGTACCAAATAAAAATGTCTTGGAAGTGGCAGCCATATTTGTGTATGTTGTCTTCTTCTATACCTTTCTTTTCCATCGACTTCCAGAACTAGTCTCCAAGACAGTTCAACACTAAGCAAGAGACTTATTTTTAGATGATTCCATTTCCTGAGTATAACCCCCCTCCCCCCCTTTCCCCGTGCGATTTTAAGTCAGTTCCTTTCTTATGATTTATGAGGCTACTTCATTAAAACCATGAAATTTGGGAACAGGTTGTTCTCATTGTCTTCAGTTAATGTTCAAGCGAACTTCAGACATATTGCGTGGTTTGACATGTTCAACATGACTTGTATATTGTCGTTGAAGAAACAGTGCTGTGTAACTCCTATAGTGCACACAGTCACTGCACTTTCTTATTGCTTGTGGTGTATCTCTACATGTTGAAAAGCAGTTCTTGAGTTAAGAGAACAGTTGATGGTCATAGCCAGCATTTCACAAGAGAGTCTTTTCATTGAGAAATAAATTATTGCTCACGTGAAAGTGGATTTTTGTTTTTGAGAGAGATTGACAGCTACCAGTCATCGATCCTCTGCAGCTTTTCCCTCATTCCCTACAGTCTTGTGGCATTACAGCTGGACCAAGACCTGGAAAACAAGAAAGTCAGTTATATGTTATTATTTTTTCAGAGACAATATACAACTGCATAATAATATGATGCAAGAGCTAGTAGCTTGGTGCAGTACACTTTAGGACTATGCTTAATGTGTATGCTTTTTCAGGTACTTTCTTATTCCTAATCTCTCTTTCATACCCATGAGCTATAAGGTTCAAACCCATTTCTGACAATCCAGATTTAGATATTTTCTGTTGTTTCTCCATTTCAGTGCAGGCAAACTGTTGGATGATGCTTTCTCAGAGGTTACACTGATTTCCCATACTTCCTTTAACTGATGTTGAATGACTGAAAACATTTGACACTATAGTACACTTTGACCATTCTTTTAATTTGCTATTGGTATATTATCCAATGTTTTAACCAAGTATGAATTTTACATAGTTTAGTGCACTCACTTACTACAAGTGTTATGTGTCTGTCAAAAAGCATTAATTTCCTGACATCCAAAATTTATATACATGTGTGTGTAATTTCCTCCAAATATGGTACTTGGTATTCACTAGTATTAGGATGCATCTTTGTAGCTCAGTTGTACTGTTCCCTTTGTAAAATGTGGGTTCAGTTCGACATGCAAGAACCAATTAATTACAATAAAATCCCAAAACAGGGTCTTAATAATACCCTAAAACAGGGTTGGCCATGGTATGTAAAATTGCTTGCATGTGCTGCAAATTGTTATTGTTGGAATGTTGAACAACAGTTCATTTCTGGGGTAAAGGCAGGTCGTACATACAATACTGTTGATCTGATGTTATTTATTTTTAAGGTGGTGCAACATGTTGTCGTCACTATTTTGTAACTGTAATGTATTCCTGTTCTCAGGCTTGCCTTGAAGGAACAAAAAAGGAAAGAATTATATGCCAAACAAGGCCGTGGTAGTCAGTTCACTTCCAAAGAAGAAAGAGATCAGTGGATCATGAGAGAACTGAGGTAAGTACACTTTAAAATTTTTGCTCCTGACATATTGATGGCAAAAGATGATATCACAAGCTGCGATTTGGCTGTGGATAAAAGCATTAATCCAGAAAGTGTAAAATATATTATTCCAGTCTGTGATCACCAAATTTTTTGGCTTCAGATTGTTGATTTCGGTCTCTGGCGACCATCTTTGGATGTGTTTAAAAAATATCCTAATATAATGAATTCAATGTGACATCCTCTAAAAATACCAACAAAACCAGCTACACATTGTCAAACATATTCCAAAATTTTGTGCAAACTAGGCACAGTAGTACCTGGTTCACATCATAAAGGATGATTTTGTATTCTTCTAATGTGGAACTCTGGCTTCATTATATTAGGGCATGTTTTGAACAGATTTTAGGATGGTCACCTCTCTAAAAATTATGTGTTAATTTAACAATGGAAAATCCAGAATGGAATGTAACAATATTATGAAAAGGATAGTTGCTACTCACCATATAATGGAGGTGCTGAGTCGCAGAAAGGCACAACTAAAAGACTGTCGCACAATAAGCTTTCGGCAAACAAGGCCTTTGTCAAAAATAAATGACAGACACATAATACACGCACTCGCGCATGCAAACGTAACTTGCACACACATGACCACAGTCTCTTCAATTGAAGCCAGACTAGGAACAGCAGTGCATGATGAGAGAGGCAACTGGGTGGGGATAAGGAAGAGGATGAGGAAACACTTATTCATCACCAACCCTACAGTCACACTCAACCAGAGACCAATATTGAACCCTGCCTGATTCAGTTCGCTCCTCCATCCTACTGTACTCCACTCCCACTGCCCCCCAAATAACCTCCTATTAACTTTCCAGAATTTCTTAATCTCAAACCTTGCCTCACCATCATTCCCCACAACCCTTAGCATGCAAACTAACTTTACGTCCGCAGAAAGAACTGCAATCCATCACCTAAAAACTGATACCGACCTTATGATCCTACCTGCTGACAAATGCTCCATCACTGTCATCTTGACCTGCAAGGATTACCTGGCAGAAGGACTCCATCAGGTGTCAGATTTATCCACTTACAAACCCTGCCACAATGACCCCGTTCCAGAAATGCAGCATGATCTCCAGTCTGTCCTCAAATCCTTAGACTCATTCCAGAACCTCTCCCCAGAGTCCATCTCACTTCTCAAACCTACAACTCACTGGAGTCAATCGCTCTCCTCACCTTGCACTCCTACCTTCTATATGCTTCCTAAAGTCCATAAACTCAACCATCCAGGGCGCGCCATTGTGGCCATTTCCTGTGCCCCCTCTGCTCTCATAGGCCAACACCTTCAGCTTATTACCCACAACTTACCCTCCTGTATAAAAGATACCAACTATTTCCTCCAGTGACTCTCCACAGTTCCTGGTTCCTTTACCACGTGGTGCCCTGCTCATCACTGTTGATGCCACCTCCCTTTATACTAACATCCCTAATGCCCATGGCCTTACCATTATTGAACACTACCTTTCCCAATGCCGGACGGATTCCAAACCAACAACCTCCTTCCTAGTCACCATGACCAAGTGTATCCTCACTCACAATTACGTCTCCTATGAAGGTATTAACCTACAAACAAATCCAGGGTGTAGCTATGGTCATCCGCGTGGCACCATCCTATGCCAACATATTCATGGGCTATCTAGAAGAATCTTTCCGAAACACCCAGAATCCTAAACCTGGTTCAGATTCATTGATGATATCTTTGTGATCTGAATTGAGGGTGAGGACACCCTAACCTCAATACCTTCTCCCTCTTCACTTCACCTGGTCCTGCTCAACCCACCAAGCCACCTTCCTCGATGTTGACCTTCACCTCAAAGATGGCTACATCAGTACCTCTGCCCATATCAAACCTGAGAACACTGTCTTTTGCAATGGCACTGATATGTAAAACATTCTTGGTTTTTTTTCCCCATGTCAGTTCAGGATAAAATCTTGAGCTTTCAACAATAGCCTCCATCATAATCATCAGGAGCATCACATCAAAAACTACCAGATAATTATGGAGAAAGGATGTGGGATCGCTGATCACAAAAGTTTCTGTGGAAGACACTTTGAAAATGCTGGTGGACCTTTTTCTTCCTGAAACCATAAAGTTGTTCTGGCATATGATGACGACCACTTACATCTTGTGTGGTAGCAAATTTTATGAAATGACGGACGGTATGGCAATGGGCTCTCCGTTGTCTCCATCATTGGCTAACATTTTTACGGAGAATTTTGAGGGATGTGCATTAAATTCAGCCCCCTCCATTCATCCTTATTTTATCATTATCTTGACGATACATTTATGGTCTGGCCATGTGGTACAGAAGCTCTCAAACAATTAATGGATCATATGGGCATCATACATCCAAACATATGATTCACTGTCGAGATGGAGAAGGAAAGAAGGAAGGAAGGTTGCCATTCCTAGACATTTTAGTACAACAGGTGGATGGGTGTCTCAGCCACTCTGTGTACTGCAAGCTAACGCATACCGATTTATATCTTAATGCACAGAGTTTTCATCATCCTGTTCAGAAGAGAACTGTTTGGAACATGTTGGTATATAGAGCAAAACCTGTTTCTGACGAGGACCTCTTAAGTCCAAAGTGAATCATCTGAAGTATGTGTTCCGAAAAAAATGGCTATAGTGCACACGATATAAAGGCAGCATTTTCCAAGAAAAGGAAAAATGAATATACTCACACTCACAGGATGTGCCCCGTTTGCGGTTTTTCCTCTTTGTGGCGCTGTATCCAGTGAAATAAGAAGAGTCCTGGGTAGACGGGTTTTAAGACCGATTTTTCGTCCTCCTAAGAAAATTAAGGAGATGATGCGCACTATTAAGGACAGTCTCAGCCTCTCAGTGTCTCTGGAATTTATAATATCCCCTGTGAATGTGGAAGCAATTACATAGGTCAGACCATTCGTAATGTTTCCAACCACTGTGCAGAACACTAACAGCATATTAAAAATAGAGAACTAGAGAAACCGGCAATTGCAGAGCACAGCCTCACTAACAAACATGAAGTGCTGTTTAATGAAACAACAAGTTTGCCCCATACCTCCACATATTGGGAGTCTGTTATTAAGAAGGCTTGCGGTGCCCCGTTGTATCTTCTCTAAAACATAGAGTCGCGCTCCTTGGACTATCAGTGTGAACTTACTTGAATGCCGGATACAGGCTCAGCTTTCCCGCAGCTTTGGCATCTTCTGCTTGCATCAAACTCTTCTCTGAAGATTCTATATTTTGAAGAAGGTGAAAATTCAACTACTATTCCAAAATCCTATTTTCTAGTACAAATAAAGACTCACAAAATTCAGTTGCTGATAATATATCCTATATTCAAAATTCAATACACCATTTCATTGCCACAAATAAACAGTAAGCCCACACTTTCTAACAGCATTCACACACGACTGAATTCAACCAAATTAAATAACATTTTTTCTCAACGATACAGTACTAATATACATGTCCGTCTGCTCGAGACCAAGTCACTATTAATAATATTCGTTATTTTATTCCGTTGTCTTTCCACAACACACAACAATCACCAATGTTTTTCGTGCATGAAATTCGTCCACGGAATTCTGGGCCGGAAGTTTTTCTTTTCTCTTTGCTGCAGCCGAGCGCATCACTTGTTGGCCCGGTTTTGCTCTTCTTTCTCAGTTAGCCTGCACAAATAACGTTCTGCGGCAGTGTGTATCTGTTTATGTTACAACCCACTACGAAATAACGTGTGTTCGAAGCGGCTGGAACACAAGTGACTCCAGACTTTCTTAAAATTCTGGGGGCACTACATATCCCTCCCCTTAGCTCGAACTCTCGTTATTTTAGATACAACATATAATATCTTTTGCACTTATTATTCACACAAAACCTTTAGCACAGAAATAAAAAATACATTTGTCTCATTGCTATCGTTCCCTCAGATGGTCAGTCATTTTACCAATAGACTTAGTAGTACAAGCAATTTAAGATACAACAAATCTTGACCAGTTAATCAAATATAAGACTTCCTTCAAGGCTGTTTTAGGATCGTGCAAAATAAATCCCTCCCCTTAGCCAGTCACAAATTTCAGGTGTTGTTCTCATCAAATAACTCTTTCCTTCTTTATTTTATGGTTGCAACAGTAACCACCTGTTCTTTCAGAATGCATCGTCTCTAGATAAGGAAAAAAAGAATTCAACATTACCAGGGGAAACTTTTCCACAATAAATTAGAATTACGATACTTCCCATTTCCTGCAAGTACAGTATCTATCAATGACATAAGGTATGATCCTATGAACATAATTTTCTTCCTGACATACAGGTAGGTATGCCCCTTCCACTTACTTAAAACCATGGTACAGGTCAATCCCCTTCTGGAGCCCCTGCCCGCACAGTATAGGTCAGCCTCCTCTGGGTCTGCCTACCTGTCACTTTATCTCATTTCAACAATATCAGGTGCGCCCTCATTATCCTCTCTCAACAGTGTTCATAGTCACTCCTCTGGCATATACCTCTTCATACAATTCTCTTTAAAATTACCTGGTCAAATATACATGTCCTCTTTGATTCCTTTTTCTTACAGATCGTTTCCATAGCTTTAACACTTAATTATCCTCCACCAATTTTTTATTACTCTATTGTTTCTTATGACCTGATGTTATGGGGAAATTGCGAGAAGGAGGTGCAAGAGCAGTTAGATGTATGGGAGGCAACGGCAGCACAATATGGAATGCATTTCTCTGCAAAGAAAAGTGAAATAATTGTCACAACAAGGAAGAAGAATAGGCCAAATGTGGATATAACTTGTGGAGGGGTAAAACTACAAGTGGTAGAGAACTTCAAGTACCTGGGAAGCATGATTGAAAGTAAGGGGGGAAACGCAATGGAAATAAATGAAAGGTGCAGAAAAGCAGGGCAGTTCTTCAAATGCATTAGGGGGCTTATTTGGAGCAAGGAGGTGCCACAGAAATCCAAGGGAATTATATACCGAACTTACTTTGTCCCCATATTGGCATACGGAAGTGAGACATGGGTAATGCATAAAAGCGACAAAAGTAGAATACAAGCTAGTGAAATGAAGTTCCAGAGGAGCAGGTTGAGTGTAACAAGACGAGACAGATTGCGAAATGTGTATGTGAGGGAAAGACTAAAGGAGGAACCAGTACAGGACAGGATAGAAAAATCAAGACTGCAGTGGTATGGACACATGAAGAGAATGGATGAGGGAAGAATTCCAAAGAGGATGTTTGATCTGCAACTGGAGGGGAAGAGGCCCAGGGGAAGACCAAGAGATAGATGGGTGAAGGGAGTGAAGGAATGTGTAGCGAGAAGAGGAGAGAACTGGACGAAGGTGGAAGAGGGGGAATGGTGGAAAGACAGAACACGATGGAGAGGCTTGTGTTCCCGACAGACCCAGCCAGTGGCTGGAAACTGTCCAAGATGATGATGATTGTTTCTTATCAGGCTATTCGGGATGCACAATCCTATTCTTATCCTCAAAACTTACGAACTCCATCTGTTGATACAGGTTCTGGTAGTGTTTCTCTTCTCTGGCTAAACTTTTATCTTCAGTCACACTTGTTTGCGAGGGCTGTATGAAGGGTGTGGTGTTTGTGTAGTGTTGGTCGTGTCTATGCCTACACTACCCACCCCTTATACACAATTGAGGACAAACCCTCCCCCATCACATCATACTTTACAAAAGGTACAAAACATTTTATAAAAATTTAAACATCATGTAACACTGAATTATGCCGTTTCCCTCAACACTGGTGTTTATAATGTTCTATCTAGAAGAACAGAGACTACGAGATAACACTCTCGGGAACACACTCCCCGGGTTTTACCCTTGCATCAGGTACTATGTTTTCGGATCCTTTAACATATTGTATTTTGATATTGTATTCTTGTAGAAACAAAATCCACGTCATTAGTCGGCTATGTAACAGTCTGCTAGTCATCAGGAACGATAAAGCTTGGTGGTCGGTATATATGTAGATTTCCAAACCCCATATTATTGTATACTCCATACTATTGCTAGCAATTCCTTTTCAGTAGCGGTGTAATTTAGTTCGTGCTTATTTAGGCTCCTACTAATGAATGCTATAGATTAGTGATCATAGTTCTCTACTCCCCATTCACCTTGAAATAATTCTGCTGCAATTCCATAATCTGAGGCATCAGTGCCTATCTTAAAAGGTTCATTCATTACTGGATGTCATAAGATTGGAGCATCTACTAGAGCTTGCTTTAGTTTGTCAAATGCTTCTTGGGTCCCTTGGTCCCAATTCCATGCTGTACCTTTTCATAATAATCTTAATAGTCTAGGGTCGTTCATTTCTTGGCCTTGCACATAACGTCGATAGTAACCTGCCATTCCCAGAAACCCTTTTACTTGTTTAATGTTTCGAGGAGATGGACAGTTTTTAATAGCTTCAGTTCTCTCGGGGTCAGGCTTAATGCCTGTTATTCCTATAATACGTCCTAAGAACTTCAACACTTGTCTCGCAAAGTGCGATTTACTCAACTTTAAAGTGATACCCTTTTCCTTAAATCATTTCAAAGTTTTGTCCAATATCCTACAATGTTCTTCCCAAGTAGGCGAAATAATCAAAATGTCATCTATATAAACAACTAGTTCCCTTAATAACTCTCGTCCAGTCGCATTATCCAGAGCTCTGATGATATTTAATGCAAAAGGTAGTACATTGAAATGGTAAGATTTTCCATCAAACAAAAAAGCAGTGTACTTGTCTGAATCTGGATGTAACCAGATTTGCCAGCACCCAGCAGTCAAATCAGCCGAACTGAAATACTTGGCGTTCTTAAACTTAGTGAGTAATTCATCTATATTCATGGGACGATCTCTTTTGGTCTCAATATTCCGATTGAGAGTACGCGCATCTAGCACCAATCTTACTCTACCTGTAGGTTTCCTCACTACTACCAAGGGATTATTATACACTACTACCAAGGGATTATTATAAACACTCGTACTTCTTTCAACAATATTTTGATCACTCATTTTATTAATCTCTTCTCTGACAGCTTCCTTAAGGCTCACAGGTATTGGGTAAGGTTTGCAAAAGAACGGAGTCTCATCCTTAATTTTAAACTTGCACGCGTAATCCCTAATGATACCGGGATTCTCTGAGAATACCGAATCATACTTGGACAAAATTTTTACTAAATCCGTCTGCTGTTCGGCATTTAATACTTCTGATTCACTTACCTTCTTGCAGAAATCGTCTCGTTGATATGATGTAAACATTGATTTTATCTCTGGATACAACTGAGCTGATGCGGTAAGCTGTAATCGCTGGTGTTCAGTTGTTTGTATATACCCAGTTCGGTCAGTTACGAATTTAACGCACTGCCTCTCCTTTAGTTCTCACACATAAATACAGTTTTCGTTAAAATTTAGTACAATATTAAAATTAGTTACCATATTTACTCGAATCTAAGCCGCACTCGAATCTAAGCCGCACCTGAAAAATGAGGCTCGAAATCAAGGAAAAAAAAAATTCCCGAATCTAAGCCCCACCTGAAATTTGAGACTCGAAATTCAAGGGGAGAGAAAAGTTTTAGGCCGCACCTATAAATCGAAACAAAGTTGGTCCATTGTAATATGAGACACAATTTAGGTCGAATGAATGACGGTACAGCTACAGTAATTTGGTTCGAGTCGTAAGCTTAGCAGTTAAGTTTTACCAGGTAGCTCCATCCGTATTTATACGGGTACCCTTCCCTTTTCACTTGCTTCGTCTGGTTTGAATTGATTGCTTATTTTTCTTTGATCTGATAAGTGCCATTCTCTTTGCTTTAGGTGTTACGTCACTCTTAAGCTGAAAATGCATTACTGTACTGTGTCATGCATTGTGTGTCGCATTCTGATAATTTGTGTTTACGACCTGTCGCTGCTTGCGGCATGGCTTGCTTTTGTGCACGCTACCACCGCCTACAATTAAAAAACAAAAGAGAGGAATCGTCTCATTAGCGAAACAATGTCAAGAGACTGTTATTTGTTGTTACTAACACTGCTGCTTTCTTCGATAATGATCAACAAGAACCAAATAATAGACTGCGTATCAGGAGAAAGAAAACTGGCATTCTACGGATCGGAGCGTGGAATGTCAGATCCCTTAATCGGGCAGGTAGGTTAGAAAATTTAAAAAGGGAAATGGATAGGTTGAAGTTAGATATAGTGGGAATTAGTGAAGTTCGGTGGCAGGAGGAACAAGACTTCTGGTCAGGTGACTACAGGGTTATAAACACAAAATCAAATAGGGGTAATGCAGGAGTAGGTTTAATATTGAATAGGAAAATAGGAATGCGGGTAAGCTACTACAAACAGCATAGTGAACGCATTATTGTGGCCAAGATAGATACGAAGCCCACACCTACTACAGTAATACAAGTTTATATGCCAACTAGCTCTGCAGATGACGAAGAAATTGAAGAAATGTATGATGAAATCAAAGAAATTATTCAGATAGTGAAGGGAGACGAAAATTTAATAGTCATGGGTGACTGGAATTCTAGTGTAGGAAAAGGGAGAGAAGGAAACATAGTAGGTGAATATGGATTGGGGGACAGAAATGAAAGAGGAAGCCGCCTGGTAGAATTTTGCACAGAGCACAACATAATCATAACTAACACTTGGTTTAAGAATCATGAAAGAAGGTTGTATACATGGAAGAACCCTGGAGATACTAAAAGGTATCAGATAGATTATATAATGGTAAGACAGAGATTTAGGAACCAGGTTTTAAATTGTAAGACATTTCCAGGGGCAGATGTGGACTCTGACCACAATCTATTGGTTATGACCTGTAGATTAAAACTGAAGAAACTGCAAAAAGGTGGGAATTTAAGGAGATGGGACCTGGATAAACTAAAAGAACCAGAGGTTGTACAGAGATTCAGGGACAGCATAAGGGAACAATTGACAGGAATGGGAGAAAGAAATACAGTAGAAAAAGAATGGGTAGCTTTGAGGGATGAAGTAGTGAAGGCAGCAGAGGATCAAGTAGGTAAAAAGACGAGGGCTAGTAGAAATCCTTGGGTAACAGAAGAAATATTGAATTTAATTGATGAAAGGAGAAAATATAAAAATGCAGTAAGTGAAACAGGCAAAAAGGAATACAAACGTCTCAAAAATGAGATCGACAGGAAGTGCAAAATGGCTAAGCAGAGATGGCTAGAGGACAAATGTAAGGATGTAGAGGCCTATCTCACTAGGGGTAAGATAGATACCGCCTACAGGAAAATTAAAGAGACCTTTGGAGATAAGAGAACGACTTGTATGAATATCAAGAGCTCAGATGGAAACCCAGTTCTAAGCAAAGAAGGGAAAGCAGAAAGGTGGAAGGAGTATATAGAGGGTCTATACAAGGGCAATGTACTTGAGGACAATATTATGGAAATGGAAGAGGATGTAGATGAAGATGAAATGGGAGATATGATACTGCGTGAAGAGTTTGACAGAGCACTGAAAGACCTGAGTCGAAACAAGGCCCCCGGAGTAGACAATATTCCATTGGAACTACTGACGGCTGTGGGAGAGCCAGTCCTGACAAAACTCTACCATCTGGTGAGCAAGATGTATGAAACAGGCGAAATACCCTCAGACTTCAAGAAGAATATAATAATTCCAATCCCAAAGAAAGCAGGTGTTGACAGATGTGAAAATTACCGAACTATCAGCTTAATAAGTCACAGCTGCAAAATACTAACACGAATTCTTTACAGACGAATGGAAAAACTAGTAGAAGCCAACCTCGGGGAAGATCAGTTTGGATTCTGTAGAAACACTGGAACACGTGAGGCAATACTGACCTTACGACGTATCTTAGAAGAAAGATTATGGAAAGGCAAACCTACGTTTCTAGCATTTGTAGACTTAGAGAAAGCTTTTGACAATGTTGACTGGAATACTCTCTTTCAAATTCTAAAGGTGGCAGGGGTAAAATACAGGGAGCGAAAGGCTATTTACAATTTGTACAGAAACCAGATGGCAGTTATAAGAGTCGAGGGACATGAAAGGGAAGCAGTGGTTGGGAAGGGAGTAAGACAGGGTTGTAGCCTGTCCCCGATGTTGTTCAATCTGTATATTGAGCAAGCAGTAAAGGAAACAAAAGAAAAATTCGGAGTAGATATTAAAATTCATGGAGAAGAAATAAAAACTTTGAGGTTCGCCGATGACATTGTAATTCTGTCAGAGACAGTAAAGGACTTGGAAGAGCAGTTGAATGGAATGGACAGTGTCTTGAAAGGAGGATATAAGATGAACATCAACAAAAGCAAAACAAGGATAATGGAATGTAGTCTAATTAAGTCGGGTGATGCTGAGGGAATTAGATTAGGAAATGAGGCACTTAAAGTAGTAAAGGAGTTTTGCTATTTGGGGAGCAAAATAACTGATGATGGTCGAAGTAGAGAGCATATAAAATGTAGGCTGGCAATGGCAAGGAAAGCGTTTCTGAAGAAGAGAAATTTGTTAACATCCAGTATTGATTTAAGTGTCAGGAAGTCATTTCTGAAAGTATTCGTATGGAGTGTAGCCATGTATGGAAGTGAAACATGGACGATAAATAGTTTGGACAAGAAGAGAATAGAAGCTTTCGAAATGTGGTGCTACAGAAGAATGCTGAAGATTAGATGGGTAGATCACATAACTAATGAGGAAGTATTGAATAGGATTGGGGAGAAGAGAAGTTTGTGGCACAACTTGACCAGAAGAAGGGATCGGTTGGTAGGACATGTTCTGAGGCATCAAGGGATCACCAATTTAGTATTGGAGGGCAGCGTGATGGGTAAAAATCGTAGAGGGAGACCAAGAGATGAATACACTAAGCAGATTCAGAAGGATGTAGGTTGCAGTAGATACTGGGAGATGAAAAAGCTTGCACAGGATAGAGTAGCATGGAGAGCTGCATCAAACCAGTCTCAGGACTGAAGACCACAACAACAACAACAATGATAGAAGATGTTCTGAACGAGAGTTTAGCGAAAATTTTTCTCCGTTTGAAAATCTTTAGTACATTACATTCTGCACAGAAATTAGAGTCATCTTAGATTTAAAAATCTAGTCAATTGCCGTGCTTCATTTCTGACTGTACCACTATTAGGCATAAGAATAATACAAATATAAACATGACATGATATGTATATTCTTCTGCTTTTGTGTTGTCTCACGCAAGTTTCGTAGTTTATTAGGCAGACAGGATTTAAATGAGATAGCAGCAAACACGAAACAATACATGGCAAAATGTTTATATTCGTATTATTCTTCTGGTGAAGAGAATACTGCATGCGATTCACAATTCATAAAAATTCCTTTTAGAAACCATCTCTTCTCACAGGTAGGAAAAAATTCAGGACGTAGAGTTGGCCATATTGACAAACATCCCAACAGTCTTGCCAGTCTGATTTTCGTAGTACATTGAAATGCTGCTACATTCGAAGATGAACAATATGGAATTTGTATTTACTTTGTTGGATAATGTATGAAAATGTGGTGGTCGAAACTCGGGACGGAGAAAAAAGCTCGTCTTCCACCCTTTTTTATAATTTATTTACTGACGCAGAGGTTTTGGCGTCGGTATTTATCTTTGTGCCTGCAAAGCAAGCCTGTGTAGCGCTACATATATCGACGGTAGAACTTAGTTGTGGCGGCACCTACCAACAGTTTTCAGAACTTCCGCTTACTTTGCACTCGATTCTAAGCCGCAGGGGGTTTTTTGGATTACAAAAACCGGAAAAAAAAGTGCGGCTTAGATTCGAGTTAATACGGTAACCAGTCTATGCCAAACGATTCCTTTTTTATTGATGTTTTCTACCACTAATAAAGGTTGTCGAAAATTTAGATTACCTATTTGGCAGTTGGCTAAGGTTTCGTACTTAACAACCTTGCTTTTCTTTCCTGTTATTCCGACGATATATACTCCTGTTACAGGTAATACAGGAAATTATTCTTAATTTTAACGTATCAAAATATTCTTTAGAAATTAGAGACACTTTGCTACCAGAATCGATAAACATTTCTGCTTTGTTTTTCTCTATTTCTCTTTCTATTATAGGGCGCGGTGTTGTAGCTATTTCGTTCGTTTCCTCCTGCAGCAGCCACTCTTTTGTAGGTACTTTGTGCGTAAAGGAAACCTGTAAACTCCTGTTTAGGCCTTTCGATGAATTTTGACGATCTGGCCCCGTCCCTGGGTCCAGATCACTCCACATTTTCCTCATGGGTAGCAACCACGGGCCTATTTCGAAAGGTCGGTACAGCGTTACCCACTGTTCCACAGCTGTTGCTGGGCACAAATTCCTGCGTGGTTACTGAACCAAGGTTAGACGAGAATTGTGCTCTCAAGCCACCCCCTCTATTACCATTTCTCACCGGTTGGTGAACTCGGGCAAGGTTAGTTTCATATCGTTTTGATTGATGATGATGATTGTTATTATTATTATTATTATTATTCATGTTACCCCTCATAAAATTCTGATTTTCTTGTGCATGTAAGTTCTCATTTCTATCCTTATTAATGGCATCTAATGTGTCTACAAAAGATAGCAGCTCCTCTACTGTCTTCCACCCACTACATAAGATATCTTTCCGTGCATAAGTAGGTAAACGTCTTATTAAAATTCTTACTAAACCTTCCTCCTCCATTGGTTTGTCTAAATACTTGGCCCTCATCAAGTGCCAGTCGAAATACTTATGCATTGAACCCCAGGCATTGCTGTAGTATTTCGGGCCCCATAAATCTGAAATTAACTTCTCTTGTGCACTGGAAGACCAATATTTTTCTTTAAATTTTCTTTGAAAGTCTTCCCAGGACATGAAGTTCTCTTTGTTTACTGTGCCCCATTCTGAAGCTTCACCCTCCAAATAACCTATCGCAAATTCTATTTTCTTAGCCTCTCCCCAACCTTTAGGCATGGCCTGATTAAATCGTTTTAGGAAATGGGTGAGGTGTACCTCCCCGTCTATTTTAAACCTAGGGAACTGTCGGGAAAAGCCGGAATTCGATCCCCATTGCAAATTGTTAATTATTTCTTTATTTAGAACAAGATTTTGAGACACTGTACTCTTTTTTAAATTTCTCCTGAATAATTTTGAATTCCCTTCTTAGGTTATCTAAGTCTTTTTTAGTACGACCTAATTCAGAGGTCATTATAGGCAAAGGAATGTCAACGCTTAATTTTTCTTCCTCTTTTCGTTCTGTTAGCTCATCCACCTGTTCCTTTATACCGGTTAGATTGATCAACTCCGTTGTAGTTAACTTTTCTTTTAGATTTTGTTCTACAGTTTCTAAACGTGAGCTAACTCCTGAAATTTGCGCCTGAACAAATGGGAGCAATTTATCTTGTTTATGTACATTTGTTTTAATGTTACTTAATTCCTGTTTAACCACATCATATGTGACCTTACAGACATCTTTCAAGGAATCAAAATTTTCGTTGACTCTAGTTCCTAGACTACTACATTTACAGTTGACATCATACTCTAATTTCCGGGCTATTTCCCGTAAATTTTTCTCCTGTCTCTCCTCTAAACCTTTAAACAAAATATTTACTCTTTCACTTAGAGAGTCAGACAATTGTTTCTTCAAGTCTAACTTGAGTTGTTGCATTTGAGCGTTCTGTAAATCTAGTTTAGACTTTAATTCTGAGTTCTGTAAATCTAGTTTAGAATTTAATTCTGCCTTCAGTTCGTCTTGTCTTGTGTTCTGTGACTCAAACTGAGTTTTGATAAACTTCATTAATTCACCCAAATCAGGTCCTGGGTTTCCTATCCCCATAGCCCCAACATGCTCTTGTGATTGTTGATTATCCCCTTCCATCTTATTCTTCTTATCCGTAAGTGGAGTCAACATTCACAGTACCCCCTACTCACAAGTCTTACACTGCACAATTGAACTAAAGTCAAAGTTCGCTCACCCGGTGTGACTTGACGATCTGCTACCGGCGGTGTTGGTGTTGGTGTAGACGGCGGCATTGGTGTTGTATACGGCCGCGTCAGCGTTGTACACGGCGGCGGTGGCGTTCTGTGGCTTTCGTTCTACTCGATTTCCTTGCTTCTATCACCATTAACCAACAGGACAACTTTTGATAAATATTCCAGTCTTGTTCACTGTTACTCGTTGCTATGGCAACACTCGTCAATCTTTTCAACTTGATTTCGTTAATCTTCCACCTTCTTCACAGGTCCTTTCTTTATTGGTCGCCACGTTATGAGGTGCCCTGTTGTATCTTCTCTAAAACTTAGAGCCACACTCATTGGACTATCAGTGTGAACTTACTTGAATGCTGGAACAGGCTCAGCTTACCCGCAGCTCCTGTGTCTTCTGCTTGCATCAAACTCTTCTCCGAAGATTCTATATTTTGAAGAAGGTGAAAATTCATCTACTATTCCAAAATCCTATTATCTAGTCCAAATAAAGACTCTCAAAATTCAGTTGCTGTTAACATATTGTATATTCAAAATTTAATGCACCATTTCACTGCCACTTTAAACAGTAAGCCCACTTTTTCTGAGGGCATTCGCACACGACTGAATTCAACCAAATTTAATAACATTTTTTCTCAATGATACAATACTAATATACATGTCCATCTGCTCGAGACCAAGTCACTATTAATAATAATCTTTTTTTTTTTTCTTCTGTTGTCTCTCCACAACACACAACAATCACCAATTTTTTTCGTGCATGAAATTCATCTGCGGAATTCTGGGCCGGAAGTTTTTCTTTTCTCTTTGCTGCAACTGAGCGCATCACTTGTTGGCCCGGTTTTGCTCTTCTTTCTCGGTTAGCCTGCACAAATAACATTCTGCGGTAGTGTGTATCTGTTTACGCTACAACCCACTACGAAATAACGTGTGTTTGAAGCGGCTGGGAACAAGTGACTCCAGACTTTCGTAAAATTCTGGGGTCACTACAGGCTGTCGAAATAAGAATGAGCGAAAAGAACTTTAACTGTGATAGCAGATATTATCTAAGCAGTGCATGGAAATTAGTGCTTGGTGCAGAGAAGCAGCAGAGACATTCCTTGCAGTGTTTACATTCCCACGGAAGCAGTGGTGACACCAGGGCAGACATTGACACCGTCTGCAACAGTAGTATGTAATCGCCTATTAAACACAAGCTGACCAATCAGAAGCCATCCACAGGCTATATAAGGCCACCACAGCAGCAGTAAAGACAGTCAGTTGCTACTGACAAAGACGATGGAGGCTATCTTCGAAAGCATGAGATTTTATCCTGAATTGATGCATCAAGAACCGAGAATGTTTTACTCATATCAAACATACCAACCACCAGCAGTACCTCCACCTTGACAAATGCCACCTATTCCACAATGAGAAGTCCCTTCTATACAGCCTAACCACCCATGGCTGTCGCATCTGCTGCAACTTGCAGTCCAACTCAAAATACACTGAGGGTCTTGCTGAGGCCTTTACAGACTGTAATTACCCCTCCAAGCTTGCACAAAAACAGATCTCCCATGCCTTATCTTTCCAGTCACCCACCACCTCCCAAAGTCCCACTGTCTGGCCACAGAGGAGCATTCTGCTCGTGACTCAGTACCACGGAGAACTGGAGCAACTGAATTACACTCCCCGCCAGAGTTTCGACTACCTTTCATCGTGCCCTTAAATTAGAAATGTTCTTCCCCCCACCCCCCACAGTGGTATTCCGCCACCCACCAAACCTACACAATAATCTTGTCCATCCCTACACAACCCTTGCTCCCAACCCCTTGCCTCATGGCTCATATCCCTGTAATAGACCTAGATGCAAGACCTGCCACATACATCCTCCAACCACCCCCTACTCCAGTCCAATCACAAACATTACTTATCTCATGAGAGGCAGGGATACCCGTGAAACCAGTCATGTGATCAACACGCTAAGCTGCAACCACTGTGCTTCATTCTACATGGGCGTGACAACCAACAAGCCGTCTGTCTGCATGAATGGCCCCTGACAAACTGTGACCAAGAAACAAGTGGACCACCCTGTTACTGAGTACACTGCCCAACACGGCATTCATCAGTTCACTGACTGCTTCACAGCCTATGCCATCTGGATTCACCCCACCACCAGCAGCTTTTCTGAACCGTTCCGAAACCCACCTGGTCTCGGCCATCATTAGTTATCGTCCTTACCCATCTAACCTCACCCCTGTTCCCATTCCAACACTACACAGCCCTCTATTCCACAACACACCCAGTCTTTTTAATTCTCTCCTTTCCCACTAACCTCCCCACCCCCACCCCCGACCTCTGTCTAACCTCCTAGCTGCACCTGGCTGCCTTACCTTCTCTCCACCTCATCCCTGCATGCTCCCACAGCAGCACTTTACCATCCTCCACCTTTACCCCTCATCCCTCCCCCTCCCTACCCAGCCTCTTCCTGCACTGTTTTTCGTAGTACTGCTTCAGCTGCCATAGACTGTGTAGTACTGCTTCAGCTGCCATAGACTGTGGTAGTGTGTGTGTGTGTGTGTGTGTGCTTATTGTGTGACAGTCTTTTTTTTTTGTGCCTATCTGTGACTCGGCATCTCTGCTGTATGGTGAGTAGCAACTATCCTTTTATAATGGTGTTGCGTATTAATTTGGTATTTAAAATGTGGTGTGACATCAATGTTTTGTTTGAACAGAGCTAATAATGGTTTTCAGGTCACTTAACAAGCAAATAAAGGACAAACAGGATCATGCCACCAAACTAGAAGAAGATATAAAGAAAGACATTGAGAAGAAAGCCTTGTTACTGAGGAAGATTGAGGTATTGATATGTATATACTTTATTTTTTTATCCTGAAAAGTAACTAGATTTAAAATTGAGCTAACAGAATATTGAGTAACAAATACTAACAAAGAGATAGAGGGGCTGGCCAGTACTTACCTCAGCTCAGTACAGCCGATAGATACACAAAAAACACAACCGAAAATTTACGTTCCTAGCTTTCGGAACAAATGTTCCTTCATCAGGGAGGAGATAGGGGAGAGAAAGGGAAGAAGGGAAAGTGGATTCAGTTACTCACAACCCAGGTTATGAAGCAACAGGGAAAGGAAAACAGGGAGGGTAGCAAGGATGGAGGCATGGTTGTCCGAGGGAAGCCAAAGATATTCTTCCCTCTGACAACCATGCCTCCATCCTTGCTACCCTCCCTGTTTTCCTTTTTCCTCTTGCTTCATAACCTGGGTTGTGAGTAACTGAATCCACTTTCCCTTCTTCCCTTTCTTTCCCCTATCTCCTCCCTGATGAAGGAACATTTGTTCCGAAAGCTGGGAACGTAAATTTTCGGTTGTGTTTTTTGTTTATCTATCGGCTGTACTGAGCTGAGGTAAGTACTGGCCAGCCCCTCTATCTCTTTGTTAGTATTTGTTTCACATCTTTATATGAGATTTTCCATTAATCATTTAGAATATTGATTAATTAATTTTCATTGGAATTTGCTTAGTTATCCATAGTTCTTAGTGAAAATTATTCTGAGTGAAAATACAGGTCACTTTAAAATAAGATTGTGATTACTATTTTTTAATTCTGTTACAATGTTAGCAGGTTTGTGTTGCTATTTATGGCATTAATGAATTTTTAACACATAAGCAAGCAACTAATATATTGTTCTTGAAAATAAACAGTGGGAAAATGATAATTTTTGCTAGTAATCCGTGAAGTGTCATGCTCTGGTAAAGACTGATCCATTTTAACAAATACTTGTGTTTCTGTAGTTCATTATTGTAAGTTATTGATAGTTTTTGACTTATTTACCATTAAGAGGTTATTTGTCATTTAATAAATAAATTAAGAAACAGCATATGGACTCATACAAAAACTGACTATTGTCTGAGTAGAATTATTGACTGTCTAACTTGCTCTCATATGTGCTTTGAAGTGAAGTGATGTAGTTATTAATGTAGACTAGACTCATTGTAAAAAGAAAACTTCAAATCTTAATGGTGTCATCTAAATTTTGGAATGCTTGTTTGGACACAGTCACTTCCTTCTATTTTCCATCTGAGATATTTCTTTGTACCTGATTGTCTCAATATTTATGAGATGTTACAACTGTGATCTCCATTCCAAATTTTATTATGAAGAAAATTCGTAAGCACAACAGTACTATTTCAAAGAAACCAGAGTCGGCATTCAATACGTAATGACTGTATGAGGCTTGTTGGAGTTCTCAGGACCCAAAATTTCTTCCAGACTTGTTAATTACTTCCGGAAGCTAAAAATTTTGCTTAAAAAGGTTACCTGTCTCCATGTCCTCCACAAACAGATCGTTAAGGAGCCATTTTGCCAGACTGAAAAATAGGAACTGCTGAATGTCTGGTTGCAGTACCAGTACCTCATACAATACAAGCAGACTTCAAAAAGTAAGTTAATGTTGTTATGGTAGGCCAAGTAACTGTAATTGAATGCTGCACTACACTGCAACGTGACACAGATACATGACAGTTGAAAATTCCTGGCAGATTAAAACTGTGTGCCAGACCGAGACTCGAACTTGGGAGCTTTGCCTTTCGCGGGCAAGTGCTCTACCATCTGAGATACCCAAGCACGACTCACACAACGTCCTCACACTTTTACATCTGCCAGTACCTTGTCTCCTACCTTCCAAACTTCACAGAAGCTCTCCTGTGAACCTTGCAGAACTAGCACACCTGGAAGAAAGGATATTGCAGAGACATGGCTTAGCCACAGCTTGTGGGATGTTTCCAGAATGAGATTTTCATTCTGCAGTGGAGAGTGCACTGTTATGAAACTTCCTTCCAGATTAAAACTGTGTGCCAGACTGAGATTCAAACTTGGGACTTTTGCCTTTTGCAGGCAAGTGCTCATTCTGGATACATGACGATTGTTTTTCAATATACTCACCTATTCTCTGGAAGCAATGGTCAGAACGTTCTACCGATCATTCAATTCCTCGATGATAACAGCCCACCTTTTGGTCACTGTGCCATTCGAAGACTACTATGTGAATGGCTTCACTGTTGGAAAATCCCCTCTCCCCACTTAATACACTCTTTCAGCTTGTTGAAAAGATGAAAATCACATGGTGCAAGATCTGGACTTCTTTATCAGCTTCACCCATGTCTGGTACAGCCTTGCGCAAATCGTCAGCATCATTTCACCACGGCTGGACCAGCATTCTATTTACCACCAGAATTTCATAGGGTGTCTGTGTGACATTGTGTCCACAAGAATCATACTGTCCCACACACTCAACTTTGAAGTAGATTTCCAGTTGCCACTCCATTTCAGATGCACATTGTGGTACACCTGTTATCCATACTGCAGCAGAAATGTGGAATCCCAAAACATGTACTCGCTTCTAACAATGTGTCACTCTAATGGCTAAAGTTTTTAGTGTGGGACTACATGTGTCCCTGTGTATTTAGTTCTCCAAGGAAGGTCTAATTGTTATTTGTGTTACATAGGAGTTAGGGATGATCTCTACATCTGTATCCATACTCTGCAAATCAGTGTGAAGTGCATGGCAAAGGGTATGTCCCATTGTACCACTTAGTATGGTTTCTTCCGATTCCATTCGTGTATGAGTGTGGGAAGAATGAATTTTTGAATGCTTCTATGTGTGTGTGCTGTAATTATTGTTATCCCTTTGTAAGGGGTTATATATTTGTAGAATCATAATTTAAAGCCAGGTCAAGAAAATTTGCTGTCTCGGGATAACATCTGTCTTCAAAATTCTTATCAGTTCAGTTTCTTCAGCATCTCTGTAAATCCCACAGGTTAAACAAACCTGTGACCGTTCTTGCTGCCCTTCTCAGTATACTGTCAATATCCCGTGTTAGCCCTATTTGGTACAGATCTCACACATGTGAGCAATATTCTAGAATGGGTCACAAAAGTTATTTTTAAGCATTCTGCTTTATAGACGGATTGCACTTCCCCAGTATTCTACCAATAAAGCAAAGTCTGACACCTGCTTTACCCACAACTCATTTCATATCCCTACAAGGTGCTACACCCATATATTGTACGAGTTGACCAATCCAACTGTGACATTGACATTTTAGTCATGGGATCCTACATTTTTTCATTTTGTGTAGTGCACACAGTTTTCAATTTCTGAACATTAAAATCAAGTTCCTGATGTTTGCACCAGTTTCAACTCTTACCTAGATCTGACTGAATATTTATGCAGCCTCTTTCAGACAATACTTCATTACAGATAACTGTGCCATCTGCAAACAGTCTGAGGTTACTGTTGATATTGTCTACAAGGTCATCAATATACAACATCAACAACAAGGGTCCCGACACATTTCCCTGAAGCACACCCAAAGTTACTTCTACATTTGACATTGGCTCTCCACCCAAAATAACATGCTGAGTGCTATCAAAAAGTCCTCATCCTGTCACAAATCTGCCTAAATGCCTTGATCCTAAGCTTTCAGTATATCAAGTAAGAAAAGTACGAGTTGAATTTCGCATGGCTGGTGTTTTCGGAATCCATCCTGATTTACAAGGAGGAGCTCATTCTGTTCAAGATAACTCATTACGTTTGAGTTCATGATGTTCTCAAAGTTTCTACAACAAATGATTGTCAAGGATCACTTCTGTTACCCTTCTTATAGACGTGCGTGACCTGTGCTTTTTCCCAACCACTGGGCACAATTTTCTGTTCAAGGGATCTGTGATAGATTATTGTTGGAATAGGGGCTAACTCAGCTGCAAATTCAGTATAGAATCAAGTAATGATTCCATAGGGCCGTGGAGCTTTGTTCAGTTTTAATGATTTCAGATGTTCTCAACACCACTGTCACCAGTACTGATTTATCTCATTTGTTCAGTGGTATGAGGATTCAGTTGGGTCATATTGTCTTGGTTTTCTGTTATAAAAGAGCATTTGAAAATATTATAAACATCTACCATTTGTAAACTGCAGTTTGCTTGATGCCATTTGTACTCTGAATTTAACTGACTATGAAACTGGTCAAATACTGTACAATAGCTTATATTTCTGCAAGAGCTGCTAAAAGTCTAGACTGGGGCCAGTGGCGTACTTATGTGTTTGTTCCAGCAACATTGTTGACTCTCACCATGAACTTCGATTTAAATTATAGGGAGGGAGAGGGAGGGTGTCAGCTGCTGGATACGTGAGTTTTACAGGTGCCCTAGGGTGATGACGACGACGGCAGTGATTAAAAATAATGATATCACACACAACAGGCTAAACAAAAGAGGCAGTGAAGATAAAAATTAATGCAAGCAATTTTTTTGTTTACTTTATTTCTCCATATATTAGCAAAACTTAAACAACCAATAATGGCCTAAGTTTAGAATAGGCGTTATGGTAACTTTTTAGGCAGATACCTTGTTTTAACAAAAATTTGTAATTTTGGTTAGTCAGAATACGTTAAAAAGGAGCCTCTTAAAAAATAGGATGTCATCTTTTTCTATTTGGCATCGTCTTATACATCTACATAGATACTCTGCAAATCACATTTAAGTGCCTGGCAGAGGGTTCATCGAACCACCTTCACAATTCTCTATTATTCCAATCTCTTACAGTGCGCTGAAAGAATGAACACCTATATCTTTTGGCCGACTACATCACGTGTCCTATGTTCTGAATATCCGCTGTCATCGGCTGGTGAGATCACGTGACGTGAGCTATGACTGGCTTACAAAAGTGCATCGCAATCACGATTTCAGTGCTTCAGAAAGTAACATGTAGTATTTGGTGGAATTCGAATTTATACTTTCGTAATATGAAAATGTGAAGTGTACATGTTGCTGCACATCAGACATCTTCCCAAAATGTGTTTGGTTCCCTGAGTTTCATTTTCTAAAGTGCCGGAAAGTTCTACGCCCGTGTATAAAACCATAACCATTCAAAAGACTGATAAGTTTTACAGTTCCGAGGAAAAGTATACTCTCACTTAACACGGAAATAAATTGCAGCCTTTGGTTAGCCTTCCCCACAACATTTTCTATGTGTTCTTTCCAATTTAAGTTGTTCGTAATTGTAATACCTAGGTATTTAGTTGAATTTACAGCTTTTAGATTCGACTGATTTATCATGTAACCAAAGTTTAACGAGTTCCTTTTAGCACTCATGTGGATGACCACATACTTTAGGGTCAACTGCCACTTTTCGCACCATTCAGATATTTTTTCTAAATCGTTTTGCAGTTTGTTTTGATCTTCTGATGACTTTATTAGTCGATAAACGACAGCATCATCTGCAAACAACCGAAGACGGCTGCTCAGATTATCTCCCAAATCGTTTATATAGATAAGGAACAGCAAAGGCCCTATAACACTACCTTGGGGAATGCCTGAAATCACTTCTGTTTTACTCGATGACTTTCCGTCAATTACTACGAACTGTGACCTCTCTGACAGGAAATCGCAAATCCAGTCACCTAACTGAGACAATATTCCATAAGCAGGCAATTTTACTACGAGCCGCTTGTGTGATACAGTGTCAAAAGCCTTCCAGAAACCCAGGAATACGGGATCGATCTGAAATCCCTTGTCAATAGCACTCAGCACTTCATGTGAATAAATAGCTAGTTGTGTTACACAGGAACGATGTTTTCTAAACCCATGTTGACTGTGTCAGTAGACCATTTCCTTCGAGATATTCATAATGTTCGAATACAATGTGTGTTCTAAAATCCTGCTGCATATCGACGTTAACGATATGGACCTGTAATTTAGTGGATTACTCCTACTACCTTTCTTGAATATTGGTGTGACTGTTGAAACTTTCCAGTCTTTGGGTACGGATCTTTCGTCGAGCGAACGGTTCTATGATTGTTAAGTATGGAGCTATTGCATCAGCATATGCCGAAAGGGACCTAATTGGTATACAGTCTGGACCAGAAGACTTGCTTTTATTAAGTGATTTGATTTGCATCACTACTCTGAGAATATTTACTTCTACATTACTCATGTTGGCAGCTGTTCTCGATTCAAATTCTGGAATATTTGCTTTGTCTTCTTTTGTGAAGGCATTTTGGAAGGCTGTGTTTAGTAAATCTGCTTTGGCAGCACTGTCTTCGATAGTATCTCCATTGTTATCGCGCAGAGAAGGCATTGATTGTTTCTTGCCGCTAACATACTTCACATACGACCAGAATCTCTTTGGATTTTCTGCCAGGTTTTGAGACAAAGTTTCGTTGTGGAAACTGTTATAGGCATCTTGCATTGAACTCTGCGCTAAGTTTTGAGCTTCTGTAAAGGATCACAAATCGTGGGGCTTTTGCGTCTGTTTAAATTTGGCATGTTTGTTTTGTTGTTTCTGAAACAGTGTTCTAACCCGTTTTGTGTACCATGGAGGATCAGCTCCGTCGTTTGTTAGTTTATTTGGTATAAACCTCTCAATTGCTGCCGATACTATTTCTTTGAATTTAAGCCACATCTGGTCTACACTTATATTATTAATTTGGAATGAGGTCGGTAAAAGGATCCAATTATTATTTTATTCCGGTTGCCAACAATGACCTCTGCCCGTACTAACTCATAGGAAGTATCTATTTCAATTTTACAACAAGTTAAACTACTTCTAACAGCAACAAACACGCCACCACCAACCATGTTTAGCCTATGTTTTCGGAGCACCGTTAGGTTCTTCGCAAAAATTTTGGCTGAGCTTATATCCAGTTTTAGCCAGATTTCAGTGCCTATAACGATTTGAGCATCAGTGCTTTCTAGTAGCACTTGGAGCTCTGGTACTTTCTCTACACAGCTATAACAATCTACAACTGTTATACCAATGGTTCCTGTATCTATGTTCTTCCTGTGTTCAGCCTGCACCCTTTGTGACTGAAGCCCATCTTGTGTTTTCCCGAGACCCTCTAATCTAAAAAACTGCCCAGCCCACACTACACAGCCCCTGCTACCCGTGTAGCTGCCTCCTGCGTATAGTGGACACCTGACTTATTCAACTTAACCCGAAACCCAACCACCCTTTGGCGCAAGTCGAGGAATCGGCAGCCTACACGGTCGCAGAACCGTCTGAGCCCCTGATTCAGAGCCTCCACTCGGGTAAATACGGTACATCATGATTGGGGCACCAAACTATTTGTTCTAGATAGCTTTTTCAGATAAGACATTCAGTAATGTCATCGCAGGATGTCTTATCACACCCACCAACAACAAAACTGTTATTTTCCCAGTTGATTGTCGGATGATTAAAGTCTCCATCAATGATTACACTGTGTTTGGGGGAACTTAAGTACAAGTGAACTGAGATTTTCTCTCAGGAGATATGTCTGTTGGGCAATAGAAGGATCCAGTTACCATTTTATGCCCTTCCATGACACTTGAGTCTTGCCCAAACAATATCACTAGCAATTTCAATTCTATCTAGAAGGATTTGAGTTTCTTGTCTACTGCTACAAATACACCACCTCCATTTCCAATTTGCATATCCATTTGATAAACAACTAAATTTTCCTTAGAAATCTCACTGCTATCAATTTCAAGTATTAACCAGCTTTCTGTACTTTTCAATGCTTTTCAGGAGCACTTCAAACTCCAGAACTTTGTTGTGAATGCTTCAGCAGTTAACCACTAGGAATTTAATACTCTCACGTGTGAGAGGCATTTCTTTCAGTCTTACACTCATACTTCTGGATTTCCTACAACTATCATTATCTGGATTGGCTGGAGAGTCACCTAATCTAAAGAACCCTTGTGTGCACCCCACACTCGGTCGGCTACCTGGTTAGCAGCCTCTGATGTGTAGTGCATAGCTGACCCATTTAGGGTCACCCTACAGTTCTCAACCCTGTGGTGCAAGTCCAGGATGTTACAGCCTAGCTTGTTACATAACCTCCGAAGTCTCTAGTCCAGTTCTTCCACTCGACTCAGAACCAAGGGGCCATGATTTATTTTGGTGACAATGCTGCAGATTTTGAGCTTCATTGAAACTCCATGTGCAAGACTGGTCTTCTCAACCTTCTCTTTCAATTGCTGGAATGATCCAAGTAGACCTAGAAGCCCAATGACATGTGACACGTGCTCTAACACACACCACAACCTGCAGCTGGTCGCTCCCTGTTCCCTCAGTGACTGCTGAAATAGCCTTTACAACATGTTGAATAAGGCCACCTGACATACACAGTGGGTGCACATGATGCCCATTCATGTCTCTTGCTGCCATTTCTCTAAGAGGTACCATCGTTCGCCATATGTTTGAACTGCCAACGATTAATAGACCCCTACCCTTTTGCGTTTGCATTGTCTTGACCCCAGACAAAACAGGTTTTCCCGAAACAGGTGAAGTTAGTTCAACAGGCCCAGTTTGTTTCAGTGAAAGACAGCCCCTCAAACTTGTTGATTAGGGGGGTTGGTACAACACCCTGAGTCCTCACTGGTCCCTGTACCCTGTAAAGCACTCCTTGATCTACCAGTGAAATGTTACTTGCAGTCAGGTGGATGAGTAATGGCAAATTCCATACTTTCTGCAGGGGAGACAGAATCCACAGGAGAGGATAGTACTTGGGATACCTTTGGTACCGATATCAATATGTACATGACTCTCGGGAGCACTTCCAACACTCTGATTTCACGGCAGCTGCCAATTATTTGACAGTAGTCATGGCGATTTCCAGCTGCTTACATTGTCAGCTAACTCATCTCGTGTTCGAGAACAGTATTCACAGTAGGGCTGCATTTTGGCTGGTGCAATGTATTACTGGACTGTGAACAGGTAATCTTTAACAAAGCCTGCTGATTACACTGGCCAATGGTGAAAGTGTTTCTTTCTGAAAAATAGTTAATTGTTACGTATTTCCATCTGCTGAATTAAAAAATCATCACAAAAATGATAGATTAGCTCTCGCTTTGGAGATAACGTGACATTTCATTTTTACAGTCAACATTTTCAGTTTGGAGGAAATTTTGTTTTTGGAATTGGCACACCTGTCCAATGGCAAAATGCAAATGCTCTTAAGCTGTTTGTAATTCATAAACATAGGTACTGTTGCTGTGACTGTGAGTTTCATATAGTTTCTGCTGTAATTAAAGCAGAATTTCTGGTTTTAGAGAGCTTTTGTGATGTAAAACTCGTAAAAATCCCACGAAAAAATGTAAATAAGGTGAATAATTTTTGTTACATTTGTGGTGAAATAAGATTTCCCTTGCAGAAATTCAGTCTGATGCCTCTTACTGTCTATCTGCATTATTTTGGTATGAAAGTAGTGGACTGGGATAAGTCTTGGGCTCCACATATATGTCTATGGGTTTTGCTGTGCCTACGGTTTGGTGGAAGCCTACAAACCATGCAGATGACTCCTATTTCTGCTTAACTCCAGCTATAAATGCAGTTTTGTCTATGAAGAAAAGAAGAACAGTTCAGACCTGAATCTTCTACTTGCTAATCGACCCATTCCACATTCAGATAGTTCACCAGTTTCTACTCCACCCAAAAATTGTGTGTTTGAAGTAGAAAATGAAGCCAGTGTGGAGCTAGAAAAAGAAGAAGTACGAAACAAGCCTTCCAAATCCTGTGACCCTGATGAGGGAAAAGATGATACTCTATACAGACTGAGTCAAGCGGAATTGAGTGATCTCATTAGAGACCTTGACCTGTCAGAGGAGAAGGCAGAAATTCTGGGGTTTCAGCTACAGCAATGGAATCTTCTCAAAAGTGATGTCACAGTTTCACAGCACAGGAAATGTCAAATGGAACTGCTTCCCTTTTTGGAGAAGAAAAACAATCTTGTTGTTTGCTGTGACATTAATAGCTTCATGAAATTCTTGAATTTGAAGCATGATCCAATTGAGTGGAGGCTATTCATGGACTCCTCCAAGCTTAGTTTGAAATATGACAGCCCTGATGGACTCAATCAAATATCATGAACACAAATGGAAACTCTGTGGTGATCTAAAAATCATTGCCATACTCTGTGGAATGCAATTGGGATACACAAAACATCGCGACTTCTTATGTATGTGGGACAGTAGGAATATGAAATCTCATTGTATTAGCAGGGTGTATATGCCCTGGGAAACCAGGGAAAAACCTGGGAATTTTTTCACTCTGGAGAAAACTGGGAAACGCCCAGGATTTTTTTAGAATTCCGGGAATCTCTCATTGTTTTACTTATCAGTTACATTTTTGTAATTTTGACTGGTAAGAACTGATAATCTTACAAAGGATTTTACTGTGCCCCACCACTGCAGAACAACAGTGCAGTCATAAAAAATAAACGAGACAAAAAAATCAAAATAAAACTTAAGTTGCAAAGGAAATTCCCCATTTACAACAATGAAACACAGTGCACACACAAGTGTCTGCCAACAGTGAAATGAAATGTGTCAAAGGCTTTGGGATGAAGACTATGCAATTCTTCATAACAAAAAAAATGACCGTGACAACACAACTGTTCACATCAGGTTCATTTGAAGCTAGCGAGCTCATGCACATGCGCTGTTGAGTCGCGTATGAGCAGTACCTTCTACTGCTTCTGGCTACTTAAAGTGTGGCTGCTAGGAGTGTTAGCTGTACCAGCAGCAGCAACAAGCAGCCAGGTGTTATCTGGAAATATTTTTCTGGTGCGCACAAGCTGCCAGATTCACACATGCGCAGAGCAGTTTGAGTTGTAGTGGGGAGGGGGAATAGTGTCCAATTTTAGTGATTTTGCTGTTTACTGTTTATATACAGCTCTCATGTTAAATGAAAACAAAATATAATTCCATGGTCAGGAACTATCAAGTGAATTAAAATAATTCACATAATTACGGAAGGCTAAAATATGTTATTAGTTTCAGTTTTCTGATTTGATTTGATTTCCACATTTTTGACAGTCAAGCATTAATTTTCTTGCAGAACAATGAAGTTATTTTTGTTGATCTGCGAAAGAAATTTGCCTTTTATTAGTCTTTTTCACAGAGGCAGTAAATTTATTTGAAACAAAGTGTTTCATTCCACACCATTGACTGGTTTCAACTATTTGCTGAATTTCAAATGCACATTTTCATCTTCTGGCACATATGGCATTACGCCATAATAAAGAACCTAACATGAGATAATACAGTACCGGTAGTCCAAGAAAATTAGCATTCTCAAAAGCTTAATATCAGGTTGGCATATCCATCTTTGTGAATCTGGACACACTAATGTGTACTTTAAACCACATTATGCATTTTAGTATTATTTACGAAATTCTGCTTGCAGTATCATCTGATGTCCTATTTTGTTTATGACGCAATGCAAGATCTCTTAATGCTGTACAAGACTGTAAATGCTATACACATACGTACATATGGGCTTCCTATGTCATCACCTGTTTCCTGGTGATGTCTGATAATTCTGAAACGAATTCTAACACGTTGCAGGAAAATATTGCGAATGGTGGTTTGAGTAACGTTACTTTCAAAGTAAATTTAATTTGATGCAAGGTGAATTATGTTACGTACAAGAGTGTCCTTTGAATTTCTTACATCATAGAGTGTACGACTCCCATTTAAAGCTTAACACTTTGAAGACAAGACATTTACGTCATTTTACTGACACATTTACGATGTATCTTAAAGTGTAACACACGCAAAAAAGACAAATACTATATATGAAAGCTTAGCTTTTCTTTAAGCTACACTATGTACAGTATTTTAAATCATTAACTTTTCCTGTTTGTGTATTCGACTTCGTAACAGTGATGTTGCTATTGGCTGATTACATCACGTACCCTATGCTCTGAAGATCTGCTGTCATCAGTTGGCGAGATCACATGACATAAGCTATGACTGGCTTACAAAAGCATCGCAATCTCAATTTCACTAACATGCTGTGATTGGTGGAACTCGAGTATATACTTTCATAATACACTACCCGGACATCTGGTTCAAAACTACATACAAGTTCATGGTGCCCTCTGTCGGTAATGCTGGAATTCAATATGGTGTTGGCCCACCCTTAGCTGTGATGACAGCTTCCACTCTCACAGGCTTATGTTCCATCAGATGCTGGAACGTTTCTTGGGGAATGGCAGCCCATTCTTCACGGAGTGCTGCACTGAGGAGAGGTATGGATGGCAGTTGGTGAGGCTTGGCAGGAAGTCAGCGATCCAAAACATCCCAAAGGTGTTCTATAGGATTCAGGCCAGGACTCTGTGCAGGCCAGTCCATTATAGGGATGCTATTGTTATGTAACCACTCAGCCACAGGCTGTGCATTATGAACAGGTGCTCAATCATGTTGAAAGACACAGTTGCCATCCCTGAATTGCTCTTCAACAGTGGGAAGCAAGAAGGTGTTTATGTAGGCTGTGCTGTGATAGTGCCACGCGAAACAATAAGGAAGGGGTGGAAGCTCCCTCCATGAAAAACACGATCACACCATAAAACCACCGCCTCCGAATTTTACTGTTGGCACTACACACGCTGGCAGATGACGTTCACCGGGCATTCGCTGTACTCACACCCTGCCATTGTATCGCCACATTGTGTACCGTGATTTGTCACTCCGCACATTTCCCACTGTTCAATCATTTAGACTCCTTACACCAAGTGAGGCATCATTTGGCATTTACTGGCATGATGTGTGGCTTATGAACAGCCACTCGACCGTGAAATCCAAGTTTTCTCACCTCCCGCCTAACTGTCGTAGTACTTGGAGTGGATCCTGTTGCAGTTTGGAATTCCAGTGTGATGGTCTGGATAAATGTCTGCCTATTACACATTACGACCCTCGTCAACTGTCGGCGGTCTCTGTCAATCAACAGACGATGTCAGCCTGTGTGCTTTTTTTGCTGTAAGTGTCCCTTAACGTTTCCATATCACTATCACATTGAAAACAGTGGACCTAGGGATGTTTAGAAGTGTGTAAAACTCATGTACAGAAGTATGACACAAATGACACCCGATCACCTGACCATGTTTGAAGTCAGTGAGTTCCTCCCCATTCTGCTCTCTCAGGATGTCTAATGACTACTGAGGTCGCTGATATGGAGCATCTGGCAGTAGGTGGCAGCACACTGCATCTGATATGAAAAACATATGTTTTTGGGGGTGTCTGGATACTTTCGATCACATGGTGTATGAAAATAGGCAGCATGCACGTTGCTGCCCATCGAAGCTCGTTCCAAAATGCACGGATATTCCACCCCCCCCCCCCCCACCCCCACCCCCCCGCCTATCCCCGGGGGGGGGGGGGGGGGGGGGGTTCGTTTCCTGAAGTGCTGGGAAGTTCTACATCGGTGTGTAAAACCTAAACCATTCAAAGGATTGATAAGTTTTACATTACGGATGGAAAGTGTACTGTCGCTTAAACAGGGAAAATGTGTATTTTGCAGGAGAAAGTGTACTTTTAACCGGGAAATCGGGGGAAAAATCTCGTAACTCAAATTGGTCAATTTTTACAGGAGAAACAAAAAACTAATTATTGAAATCACATGGGGACCTGATTGGTCAAATGTAGTGGTTTCTGCTACACAATATGGATCCGGTCATTGGTACATAAGACTTTATTGTGCACTGCAAATTGTCTGCCTGTTTTTGGAGTTACGAGGTTTTCACAGTTACTGTTTGGTAGTGTTGGAGATAAGAGGCATGTAACGAGTGCACAGTTAAAAATTGAAATGCATGAATGTTTAATTTGTTTTAAAGAGTACTCACTTAAACTTTGCATTATTTGTGTATTATGAAATATCTGTAAGATTACATTATTACAGATATAAAGTGAAATGAATAATTTCACATTGATCAAAATATTGGAATCTGGATGTTAATAAATTACAGTGTTTAAAAAACAGTAACAATGTTGTTAACTTTAATTAAAATTTTATTACTGTAAACATTTGTGCAGTTTATTACCATTTATTATTATTACTATTACTGCTACTATCACAATCACAGTCATAGGTGGCTGTAAAGAAGTTTATTTTCGGCTGCATTTTTTTTTAGGCACGGACATATTCTCTCATTACAAATGTGAGGCAGTGTATCATAAAATGAATGCACATCCTTTGGAAGGACCAGCTTTAATTGTTGCAAATGCGTTTAACTTTTCTGCCCTGATCTTTAGTGGTGAACTGTAGTGAGGGGCACTGTAAATAAGCTGGGTATGTTTGACATCCTTCTTAGAAGTGGTTCCCACGTATCGCGGAATTTCAATTTATATTCCATTTTTCCGGAGGGATCATACTTGAGACAACGATTATCAGTCATTGTTGGATCTCCAATCTTGAATCCTGGCCAAATAGACGAATACAACGAGAGTTTATCATAGGACTTGAAAAACGTGTGGTCCAAATAATTGACAACATAAGGTCTAGGACTTCGTCTTGCAGTAGTACAAACTTCTACATAGTCAGCAGGAGTATAAATGTGTCTGTTTTTTAACTTCCTTTCTACGGTGGAGTGCATAGAATCGCACTCCATTTGAGTGTGACCTTTCTCCAGAAATTTTTGCACTATTGTAATGCCTTTCTGATTGGCGAGATGAGCCAGTGCATTACTCATGACTGAGTTACGATTCTGGTACGTGCACCCATTGCTATATAAAATAGCTTCTGAATATTTTTGGACATACATTTCTATAAAATGCACGAGTATATTGGCAAATTCCGAAGCTGTTAGTCCACCTTCACTATCGTGCCAAAGGTAACAATAACCATCGTTACTTTTTAAATTATAGATGGTAAAGTTGTGGACCTTCAGTTTGCTTTTATAGTAGTGCAGATGCTTTCAGTCTGGGAGAAAGCAGAAGTGTTTGAAGGTCCATAGTAAAACAATCTAGCTGGTCCTAATTTATCACTATTTTTCGCTTCCCTTGCCTCAGTTTTTCGGGCAATATGCAAAGAACATTCATTGGATGAGAGATTGCCTGTCTGGTGAGAACAACAGAGATCGCACTCGTCCTTTTTAGGCATAAATAAGTTAAGATTATTTTCATCGAATACCTCGCAGAACTGTTTGTAAGCAGATGGGATTTGTCCTCTTTTCTTGCAAAATTCTATATATACCCTATGTAGTTCTGATTTACTCCGTCAGTTAGGTTCCAAGTAGAGTTTTGTGGAAGAACGACAGCAGTAATGCAATTCCAGTTTCGGCAACTCTGCAAAAAAATCTGACGCTGATTGTCGTCCACTTGAAACGTTCGTTGGTCTCTCCTGCATTTGAGGCCCTTCTGCAAGCGTTCTTCCTGATGCACTAGATGCCCACGTTCTGACACTCCATTCACCTAATCACAAAGTATTCAGAAACATAGTCTTGCAGACAGTTTTTCTCTGTCCTTCTATTACAAAATTGTAATATAGTGTGTTAGAACGGTGAGATTTATTAGATTCTGAACTATTTCTGTCTTTTAACTGGAACAGAGTAGACATGGCTTCACCCAAGACATATCCTGCCAGAAATGATTAAATATTAGCTGTATCTGCTCTTCTGTAATATCCTTGCAATTCCTGTTCCGATTTAAGGAAGAATGTTTACAAGTACATCGTGGTTTCATTTCCCTCCTCCTTCTGCTCATTGTTGGTCTCTTTTTGCCAAACTCGTCTCTTTGCATTCCTAATTAATCCTGTCCCCTCATATGTTTTTCTTTCTGCAAACTTTGAAGTGATTGATTGCTTTTCCTTTTACGGCGCTGCTTAGTACTTTTTACTCCCACGTCAACTTCGTCATTGTCGTCTTCCGTGCTGTTGTTACTGCTACGGTCATTTTTGTTTTTATCTGGATCATACACATCACTACTGCCACTGGAGATATCATCCTCGCTGATGTGTACGAAAAGACTTTCAAACTCAGAAGTGGAATTCGCCTCTGTATTGGCTTCTTTTTCCGCATTATCTGTAGTGTAAACCATAACGTCATCAATAATATTCAAATAATTTAATCACCTCAACTTTTCAAACAAAGATCTTACTTGAAGTTACAGCAATATAAACTACAGTTTGCCTTCATTTTGTAGGTCTACTCATTCTTTTGGTGGAGGACAAGGAGGAACCTGACTAGAATCTTCTTCCGGTGATTTTATACAATATGACTCGTTGTCGGCTTGTTTCACAAGGTGAAGAGTGAATTTACTCTTTTTACCCATAGCTGAAAACAAAGTAGTTACTGTAGAATGTATAGGATTCTGTTAAGTTCTAAAATTAAAACCTCGTATGAACCGAGTGTAGTCTGCTTTAGGCGCGATGAAAAACTCATAAATCAATATTGTATTTAACGAGGTCATTATTAATTCTGTATATTAAAATGCAATACATAACTATACCTAGAAATACTAACATGTACCTGTACCAATAAAGCAGTGTGCGGTCTGTCAGTCAAAAAGGTTACTATCCACATCAAAAAACGTTTTAATCTCGGAGCATGTGTTCACCCTGCACACTAACAATGGCGATTACCAGAGATGCGACGTTTACAGCACAAACTACATATCGCTGGATGGTAACACCGTACAACTTGAAGAAGGAAGGTTTCAACAGGCTATCTGGCATAATTGTCTACATTTGCTAATGGAGTTACGTGGATTTCATTGTCAGATGGAGTTACGAGGTTTTCATTGCCTAGCGACGATATGAGAACAAAATTCTGTCGATTTGATATTGTTAACCTTTCACTTCAACATTTGCTGATTCTACTACCGCAAAAATGAAGAGTTGTTGGTCAAATGATCTGATCATTCTGTTCAGCCATAGTGTTTTGTACATCTGATCTCCACATCTTCAATAATTATCTGTCTGCATTGAAGAAAACTGAACATACAGATACAGATTGAACTGTGAGTGCACTAAGAAAATGGCCATTAGTATGAGATGACGTCCTTGAGATTTTATCCTGATTAGTGATAAGAATGATAGTTCTGATAACAATGAGAAGAATCTAGTGAACTGAATCCACTGAGTGAGTGCTATGTGAGAGTCTCCACCTTTGACTGTACAAAAGGTGAAATTACAATCCATCAGTTTCAGAAAGGTGATGTCAGCAGTATACACTGTCAAGTTACATTAATGTGACCACCTGTGAGAAGCCTGACTAATCACCTTTTGCAGCACCGACCATTGCAAGATGTGCAGGAGCAGAGTCAGAGAGGTTTTGCAAGGTATCGACTGGGATGTGCAGCCATACTCCAGTACTATGGCCAGCTGCACTAGGTTTCTTGGTTGAGGATCCATGGCACGTACAGCCTGACTGCGGGGTCCCACAGGTTCTCATTTGGGTTTAAATCTGGAGAGTTTGGTGACCAGGGAATATGGAAAACACATCCTAATGCTCATCAAACCATACATATACACTGCGACTGTGTGACACATTGCATTGTTTTGCTAGTAGATGCCATCATGCTGAGGAGAAACAGACCATGTGTAGGGGTGGCCATGATCCACAAGGATAGATGCATACGGGTATTGCTCCATTCCACTGTGCCTCCAAAATTACAAGATCACCCAGGGGATACCCCAGACCTTAACACTCCCTCTCCCACCCCCAGCCCGTCGCCCCTTCCTCAGACCCTTCCAACAATTGTTGCAGGATGTTTACTTTCAGATGTTTCAAACTGCATATGCCAATGGCCATCTCTCTGATGAAGCATAAAACATAATTCACCTGAAAAGGTCACCTGTCGCCACTCAGTGGACGTCCAGTTGCAGTATTGGTGTGCAAATTCCAGCCTTTGCTGCCAATGAATAGCAGTAACTGTGGATGCAGAACCAACTGCCAGCTGTGGTGGCCCATACACAGCAATGTTCATTGAACAGTTTTTGAGAAGACACCGTTGATAGCCCCCTTAGTTCATCTGGGTGGTTAGTTTCTCAACAGTTGCACGTCTATTTGCCTGTACACATCTTCGCAGATATCAATTGCCCCTGTCATCTATGGCTCATGGTGCACCACATTTGCTTTGGTGCCTGTTTTGGATAGCGCCATTTTGCCGTGCATGATATTCTTTAACCAAAGCAGATGCAGAAAGTTTACTAACTTAGCTGTTTCGGAAGTGCTTGCATCCTTCGCCCGAAAGTCAGTGATCATTCTCTTTTGAACGTCAGATAAATTGCTCCATTACGACAACGACTGTTTTCTGAGACACTTTATACGCCCTCCACTGCTACCGCTGTCATCTGTGAGCTGTTATTGCATGTTGATGCTAAACACAGGTGGTGGTCACATTAATATGGCTGGACCACATATCTGTCATAATGTTGTCAGATGTTTGTGGCAAGTTCGACTGTTCTAAGTGCTTGCAAGTTTGTCATGAGATTGAAGATGAATCTCTTATGATATTTATTTTTGTTGCAGGAACAGACAAATGAATTGGAAAAGCAAAGAGCTTGTATAGATGAACACAATAAACAATTTTATGATTTCAAGAAGACCAAAGATCAGTATCAGAGTAAAAGAAAGTATGTATCTTGAATTTTGTTAATAGAATACACTGTTCTAAATACAGAATTTTTCTGTTCTCACTTATTGTGTGATTAAACTAGAACTTTTCAGGGAATTATTCATTAAGTGAGAATGATTTCTTCAAGAATAAAGTAAACCCAGTTAAGAACACACAGAGTTAGTTCTGTATTAGATAGGATCTCTTCTTGTAAGGTAAAGTGGGAAGGGATTCCATTTTGCAGATTCGGAAAAGTATGCTGCATAACCACCCTAAAGTTCCACATATAAATTTCCCTCATCATTAGTACAAAAGTCACACTTCTTTTCTGGTGTTTATTCCATTAGATGGGGTCCACTGTTTTCATTATTTGGAATGCTTATTGGTCATCTGGTAGACCAGAATGAAAACTAGTCTCCCTGTAAATTATACAGTGGCTTTTTGTCTGAATTTTCATGGCCAAACGAAGAGTGGGATATGGACAGAGTATCAGATTGACCAGTGTGAGGTCTAATTTTGCAGAATAGGGTTTATTTGCTTGAAAATAATCAGAATAGTTCAGAAAAACTTAATTAGTGATTTTAGAGGACTTAATTAGTAATGTTAGAGGAAACGTTGTGAACAGTTGCTGCTGGCTATGTAAATGAAGTGTCAAAAAGTTCCTCTCTTTAAGGCATAGGTATTTTCATAATTTTAGGTGCATTGGTGTGGTATTTTATTTTTAAAATGTCTTCCTTCATATCAAGTACTAAATTTTGGACATATCAAGACCAGCAGACAGTAAGAGGACAAATGAAGTGTCAAAAAATTTGTCTTTTCAGGGCCTGGCTATTTTGATCATAAAAAGTTTCATTGGTATGATATTTAACTGTCATTAGGTTTAAGTAGTTCTAAGTTCTTGGGGACTGATGACCATAGTGCTCAGAGCCATTTTTTGAAGACTGTGCAATGCTTCATAACAACAAATTGCCTCCGATGAGCTTGACGCCACAACTGTTTACTTTAGATTCTTTTGAGCAGTTGCGGGTGGGCTCATGCGCATGCACAGTTGAGTCGCACATGTGTAGTACCTTCTGCTGCTTCTGGCTACAAAAGTGTGGCAGCAAGATGCTACGCGGAAAAATTTTACTGGCCCATGCAAGCTGCCAGATTCACTGGGGGCATATCAGGGTATCTACCCCAGGTGGCAATTTCAGAGAATGGGAGGGGGACCGCCAAATTCATATTCTTGAGGGAAAAAAAACGTTGCTTCACAAAGTGCCTAGTTCCAGCACACATTGCTCTGTTGATTATTCATATGATTTTGAAACCCATCTCTGTTGGATTTTGAACATATTCTAAGTTCATTTCTGAATGAATCATAAGTTGATTTTTGAAAGCGTGCATAGTTTACGTCGTGTCTCTGCCAGCGGAATCCCCGCCGCATCTAGAAATAAACTTTCCTGCGGACAGAAGGGGACAGGGCTATATGAGCTGAGCGGAATAAAGTTGAACGGGTGGATGGCAATAGCTGTTTTCTATGTGGTTGACTGGGTTTGCGAATGATCAGCATTGTTATAATTGTTAGTGAAATCCATAGATTCAGACTACCAGAATGGAAATAAATGAGTAACAGGAATAATAGGTAAGAAAGATTACGTATTATCTTCTTGATGTATCCAAGAAAATGAAATTTGATAGAAAATTTTTGGCCAGACCACTACACTGGTAAGGACCAGTTGTACTGTGCCTGGTAGCAGCTGCCTGAGTTCTATTCTGGGAGTAGCACAGCAAACGCGTTGTGTGAACACGTAATAACGCCTACCGGAGAATAAATTAGGGATAACTAAAATGTTGATTGTGGCAGGGTTATTGGAGATTACTGGAGATTAAGTTACAGAGTTAGTGATGACAAGATTGTTAGAACGAGGAAGGAGAAGAAAAGGGGACATAACACAAATTATGGAAGAATAAGACGATTCCAAATTTATATAAAAATTTCATATTACTACTTTTTGATCTCATGCTTGAGAACCTGGGGCGTATGAATTAAATATGAAACTATTTCCTAACATAAAGCTTTTTGCTTGTAGTAGGCCTAATAGGCATTTGATATTGCTGGTACTTCGTGAATTACATTCTGTCGTGTTATAAAAATGACCATTTGTACCAAAACAGTCCCGTTTATTTGGTGTGTGTTGCAATTGCTGCAACATTTGACAAGCTTATTTTGTTTTATCTAACAGACAGTGACAAAATAATCGTAATCAGATTGAGAAACCACACAAGTCTTGGGTACTGGTTGTATTAACAGCTTCTTCAGTATTAGAGAAAGACATTTCATTTTTTCATGTAGCAAAACATTTGACGAACTTTGATGAGGTAATGGATTCTTTCCCTGAAAGGAAAGCATGCAATGTAAAGCTTTAGCAAGGTTAGCTAGAGAAAAATGCTAGGACTTAAGGATTGAACAAATGTGTACTGTCTTGCTTGTCTTTTCTACTGGTTTCACATATCCTGTATTTAATTTTATGTCACTCAAAAAAGCAAGTTACTAGCAATAGGCAATAAATAATGCAGATTTTCTTAAGAGTTCTTGTTCTCCTGGTTACAAATTGTCCCATCCAATATTAATTGCAAGGTGTTTTGTTTTGTTTTGTTTTTTCTTATGCACAGAGCAGTCTCCATGTGACCCACATTTATGTTTAGTCGTTTTGCTGTCTCCTCTTCATTTATTGCTCTCACATCAAATGAAAACAAAATGGATTTCTGTGGCCGGGAACTATCAAATTAATTAAAATACATTGACGTGAGTACGGAAAGCTAAAAAATGTTATTGGTTTCAGATTTTATTTTCTTTCCACCTTTCTGACAGTCAAGCATTAATCACCTTGCAGAAAAATGAAGTTATTTTTGTCAATTTGCAAGAGAAATTTATCATTTGTTAATCTTTTCCACTGAGGCAGTCAATTTATTTGAAACAAAATGTTTAATTCCACGCTATTGGCTAGTTTCAATTGTTCACTGCATTTCAAAAGTTCACATTTTCATCTTCTAGCACATATGGCATTATGCCATAATGAAGAACCAAACACGAGATAATACAGTACTGGTACTCCAAGAAAATTTACATCCCAATCTGGACATACGAATGTGCACTTTATTTCAAATTATGCATTTTAGTATGGTTCACAAAATTCTGATGCTCTTGGAGTATCCTCCGATGTCTTGCTTCTTTTATGACATAGTGTAAGATATTTTAATGTTTTACACCTACGAACATACGGGCTTCCTGTATCATAGTAGCTGTGCAAGCGCGGTGACACCTGTTATCTGGCGCCCTCTGGCAACTACTGATACAAACCTATTTCTTCTAACAGGTCACGGAAAAATATTAAGAATGGTTGTTTGAAAAGCATTACTTTCAGAGTAAATTTCCTTTTGTGTAAGATGAACTATGTGCGAGAATGTACGATAAATTTTTTAAATCACAGAGCGTTTAACTCTCATTTAAAAATCAAGTCTTTAAGGACAAACATTTAGGAAAATTTTGAGCCCAGAAGATCAGACATTTATGTCTTTATTAAAAATTTTACTAGTACATTTGTGTGATATATCTTGAAGTGTAACACACGCAAAAAAGATCAACATTATGTGTGAAAGCTTAGCTTCTCTTGCAGCTTATTAATCTTCGAGACCAATATTATGTATAAAAGGTTTGCTTTTCTTGTAGTAATACTGTGTATATTAATTCAAATCATTAACTTTTCCTGTTTGTGTATACGCGCTACTTAACAGTGATATTGCTATTGGCTGACTACATTATGAGTCCTATGCTCCAATATCCGCTGCTATCGGCTGGTGAGATCATGTGACATGAGCTATGACTGGTTACTAAAGCGCATTGTAATCTTAATTCAGTCCATCGGAAAGTAACATGCGGCGTTTGGTGGAATTTAAATTTACACTTTTTTTTCTGAGTTTGTTTTTCTAAAGGGCTGGGAAGTTCTACGCGAGTGTATAAAACCAGAACCATTCAAAGGATTGATAAGTTTTTCAGTTCCGAGGAAATGTATATTGTCACTTAACACAGAAAAGGTGTATTTTCACCCGAGAGAAAGTGTAATTTTAACCGGGAAAAATCCCGGAAATCCCCCCCCCCCCCCCCCCCCCCTCCCCCCTTTCTTGTCCACGCATGCATCCTGTGTCAGAATGGTGTCTTTCAAATCAGATACTGAGGTGTCAATAAGATAATGTTTTCAGAACAAAACCTAAAAAAAATGGAAAAAAGATCTATCATTATTTTGTGACGTGGTGAGTATAAGCGCAAGAAATAAAATATATTAGAGAGACATTTTGAGTTCATTTGAGTGATGCTAGAAATCTAGTACAGGAAATGAAATGTGTCAAAGTTTTCTCTAATGTGTTTTATTTCTTACTATTTGACAAATCATTTCACAACACTTTTAACAGATTTTTAAAAACTTTTTAAATTTCATTTTTAACTCTTGAGCCCAGATGTCCTTTGTCGCCAGTCTTCAGTTAACTGAAGGAAGGGGAGCCAAATGTGCAAGCTGTCTGTCAGTTGTTTGAACTTAGTTCTGTGTATTATTGTACTTTAACTATTTGCATATCAAATCATTTGAGACAGAGTTGGGGGTCCAGCCCAGTATGTGTAATTGTTGTGGAAAATGCTTAAAACCCACTGTCATGCTGGCTGGTGTGCCAGACCTGTGGTTGTTAATCCACTACTCAGCTCTGATCTGGCTCTGGCTTACAACCCCCCTCCCCACCAATCTCACAAGATAGCACACTGCACATTAAGCTATATGAACAAGTTATTAATACAAAATATAAGATACATAGAAATAAATGCATATTTTTATTAGAATATCCACTTTTGAGAATTTCATCACTTTTAAACTATAACTGTGAAATCGTTCTTGGGAAGTTCTCATTTTGTAATGACATAAAATTTCAAACTTTCAAAAATGATGTCCAATATCTGTGGCAGGAAAACAACTGAATGTCTCAGATCACTGTAGTAGTATTCTCTGTGAACAGACATTACACCAGCACCAAAGATGATATATTTGAAGCATCATCCGGAATACTCGTGTTCATTTAAGATTTTGTGTTTATTTAATAGATCCTTTCCAGTCACTGCTGAGTCTTACCGATTTCTGTACTTGATATCCCACCTGCTTACTTTCAAATACTGCAATCTCCCATTACTGACTATCTTTACATCTCCTTCTTTTTGATGGTGGCAGCCTGTGGTGTTGACCTGGCTGTTTCACTAGTTCCTGCTTTCTTTCATCGAGATCTTCATTCATTTCCTTTATATCACTTTTCAACTGAAGTAATTTTGACCACCTTCTTGGTTTGACTTTCATTTTCAAATTTTTTTTCTGTAGTGTGGATCGACTGGGGAAGAACATCTTAGCTACTGCCTACCATGTTGACAACTTTCTGTGCGCAGTAACTGCATGGACTTATTCACGCCCTTAAAATCCAATGTGGTAGCCAATCTTATGTGGTAGGTTTGATATACACTTCCCGTAAAGCCCCTTGACAACACTGGGATCACATCTCTGATTCTTGAACATGCTAGCTCCCCGCACATACCAAGGAGTAAACACTCCTTCCTGGAGTTGCAGGGCTCCCAGCAATGGCCATTGTACCAGATGACCTGTGCTGTGGCTCGTTGGCACCTGTAGGAGAGCCATTGATCAGAGTAGATGGCTTCAAGACGTACGTTTCACACATGAAACATGTCAGTTTGAACCAATAGAATGGGCATTTTGGCTCTCTCAACAGATGGACCCAGATATTTCAACACGGACAATGATAATCCTACTGCTTTCCCTGCCCTGGCTACATTATGGGAAGAAGGACAAGCCATAGGACTGGGAGCAAAACATTTTACTCAATACGTGGTGTGTACTAGAACAGATGCTGATACTTTTACGGTGAACAAACCTTTAGTTTTTATGGGACACATAGAGGACAAATGTGAAGTTGACTCATTGGGAAAATTGTGTAGTGGATCCACTATTGAGTAAGGCCTTCTGTATTACTCAGTCTTGAGCTCTTCAGGCATGTGAATGACTGGATGACATAGCAGTGACTATTGCCCCATATAAAACTTAGAATTTGGTGCAAACAGTTATATTCCATAAAGACCTTACACTCTTGGATAGATGAGGAGCTGTGAGGTAATCTTGAATTGTGAGTTGTTTATGTGTTTTATGCGTACAGAAAGTTCCCAGGGATAACTGAGCAGGTGCAGGCTCTTTCTTGTGAGTCTTTGAAGGAAATGTCATCCCAGTAAAATTTAATGTTATGGTGTACAAGTGTGAAGTGAAACCATATGTCATGCCACCCATGAAGTGTTTCTGATGTTTTCGTTTTGGTAATATGTCATCCTGCTTGGGATCCCTCTCCCCTGAAACTCACACATGAGAGGACCAGCAGCAGCCAAAGGCTGAAGGAGCTGTGGCATGTGGATCTCAAGGCAGCCTGCTCTTCATCCATCCCCATGCTTACAGTGGATAAACCTTCACGAGAACGTCGGCCACCAAAAGTTACAAAAGAGAAGAAGAAGAAAATTCAGGAGAAGGCTACTCCAGTGAGTCCGGAAGTGCCAGATTTCCCATTGTCAGATTCTGAACCAATGTTCATTGATGTTGTCCTGTCTGCACTAGTGACAGACAATGGCCCTGGGATATGATCAACCTTCCATGGCCCTTCAGACATAATCAGGACACCCTCAGTGTGATGATCTTATGGGACTGTAATGGATATTACTGTCACATGCTGGAACTGCAATAAGTAATTTCTTTCTCATAGTGCAGTGTGTACTGTCCTCCAAGAAACTCATTTCACTGATGACCGTTCCCAAATGTTTCATGGTTATCATGCATCCTGTTGTAATCATACTGTCCCCAGGAGGGCAGCTGGAGGGGTCTGTTAGGTAATTCACATGGATGTAGTCAGTGAGCAGATTCCCCTCCATACCACATTGAGAGCAATACCAGTGTGAGTGCAAATTGCTAGGGTAATTGCCATTTGTAACATTCATATAGCTTCCTTCCCTTGAGATGATCACCTTAATCCAACTGTTCCCTCCCTCCCCCATTTTCATCTACTTGATGATTTCAGTGTGCACCACACCCTGTTGGGAAGTAACACTTTTTATGGTTGGGGCCTTCTAATTGACCAGCTGTTTCTGATCTCAATATGTGCCTCCTCAGTGATTATACTACGGTCCACTTTAGTGCCACTCATGGCACCTTATTGACTGTCAACATTACAGTCTCTTCTTCCAGTCTCTTGACTTCAATACATTGGTTGCTCCATGGTGATCTTTATGACAGTGTCCACTTCCCAGTGATCACTTTCTTAATACTATCTGATGAACTAATTACTACTATGGGATCTTCAAAGAGTCAACTGGCAGTTATATACCACTGCTATGATCTTCACTCTCCCTCTGTCAGATTGCATCAATGAGGTTTTGGGAGACATCTCCGACACAGTTACCCTTACTGTTGGAACTAATATTCCTCTTCTTACATGCATGGTCTGCTGCTGCCAATCCCGTGGTGGACCAAGGACATTGCAACAGCTATACAGGACCATCATAGAGGCATGAAACATCTCAAATGGCATCATTTATATGTCATCCCCCTCAGTTTTAAGTGACCCTTTGCTAAGGCTCAGTGCCTAATTAAGTGTAGTAAGAAGGATTGCTGGGAGCACTGCCTCTCCTCCTTGAAGATGTATGCCTCTTCCTGCTGTGTATGGATCAAGCTCTGAAGTCTTTTGGGTCAACAAAGTTCAACAACTGTTCCAGATATCCTAGTTACAGTGTGGTTGTTGTACATTTACATTGGTTGTCGCTGAAATCTTTGCAGCAGCTTCAGCATCCTCTTCTTACCTGCCTACCTTTCTAACAAAGAAAGGAGAAGTTGAAGACATCCCTCTACATTTCACCACCTGCCTCCAACCCCACCCCCTGCAAATCTGATTTATGTAATGGATCTAGCTCCAGTTCTTACCTTGTCACACAGTATGGCCCCAGGCCCAAATTCAATTCATAATCAGCTTATCCATGTCTGATTGTTACTCAGAGCATACTTCATTGTCCCAGTCTTAAGCCCCAGGGGTGGGGAGTCTTATGACACTACCAACTGATTAACCTCACCATCGTGCTCTGCAAACTGCTTGAAAGGATAGTTGCCCACAGATTATGCTGGGTTTTTGAACCTCACGGCTTTTTGTCTTTGCATTAGTGTGGTCCCAGAGGGTATGATCCGCAGCAGAACATCTGGTTAGGTTAGGAACATCAAGCCAGCAGGCTTTTCTAAATACCAGTGCTTCACCGCAGTTTTTCTTCACCTACATAAGGAATAAAATACTGCGGCTTTTAGGGCTCCATACCAATTTTTATTCATCAGTTTTTATCCCACTGGGTGTTCTGGGTTAGAGTTAGTACTTCACTCAGATCTGTATGAGTCCAAAAGAATGGCATCCCACAGAGCTCCATGCTGAGTGTCTCACACCTTATCATCATCATCAATGGGCTTGTTTGAGGCCAGTGGTCACCCCTGTGCTGTATTGATGACGTTTGCATGTGGTACAGTTCTCACACTGTAGCCTCAGCTGAATGCCAGCTCCAAGGTGCCATCCAAAGAGCCTCCACTTATATCCTATCCCATGGTTTCCAATTCTCTCCTGCAAAAATGTGGGTATTCCGTTTCTTTCATCATACAGTACCTTGATCCTACTTGACCCAGAGCTCTGCTTTGGTACCCAGCACTTGGACATTGTTTCGCAGTCCTGTTTTTTTGCACCTCCTCTTTGATGAAAAGTTGCCTTTGCTACCCCATATTTGTCACCTGAAAACTAGCTCATACAGATGCCTTGGTCTTTTATCAGCTTAACTATGTTTGCCTTATGGCTTAGCAGTGCCTTAAGCCTTGAAATTGTTAGATCTAGTCCATCATTGTGATGTTTGACTTACCACTGTTGCCTTCCAGACTAGTCCCACTAACAGTCTCATTTCTAAATTGGGGGCCTTCCCTCTTCAATTTTGACGGTATCAACTGTTGTTCACATCACAATCACTATCCGACAGCTTTCTCATCGTCCAAATTATCACATTCTTTTTGCATACGAGGGGCATCGACCCCTTAACACCTGCTCTTTAGTGGATTACGGTGGGAATGCATCTACACTATTTGTTCTTGCTACATCAGCTCTGCTGGGACCTCTGCCTAATCCTCTTATAATGCTCTTCTTGTATTTTCCTGCATATGCCTGCATGGTTGATTCCCAGGCCACAAATTAGGATCAATCTATTCAACCATCCAAAAATTTCAGCCCCCCCCCCTTACCTTTCAGTGACTGGTCCTTTCAGTTCTCCAAGGATATCAGGGTGTTGCTGTCATTTACATTTTCATGGCTCAAAAACCATGAATAGGGTGGGATAAGCTTTTACATCTACTACCAGTAAGGAACCACATTCATTGCCAGAAACATGCAGTGTTTTTATGGTGGAGCTGATAGTCATTAACAGAGCCCTGCATTTTATTGTACACACCTCCCTTGGCAGTGTTTTATTTTGCCATGACTTAATGAGCAGTCTCCATCCCATTCGTCGCTGTTAACAGCCTTCTGTCTGACATAAGTCGTACTGCCTGCTCTGTTGTCTTTCTCTGGGTCCCAGATAATGTTGGCATCTCAGGGAATGAACTGGTTGACCATTGGGCTAGAGAACAATTATTCACCTCACACTCACTTTTACACTCCCAGGTGAGAGTTTGCAGTTTTTTAAGGCTTCTTCTCACTTATAGGTGGAACAACATATTGTGGACTACTGCGGCCTTTAATAAACTCTACTATTAAGGAGACTACTGCTGCATCTCACTCTCCTGTTCCTTCAGGAAGGAATCCACATCTTATGTGGACTCTGCATTGGTCATATCAAACCAACCGAGAGTTTTACTATATACAGCAAGACAGCCTAACATTGTGGTTGCAGAGCTTTACATGCACTGGGTCATATCTTACAAGGGAAAGCGACGGCACTGTGATCACAGATTACTTCAAACCTTGTACACTTTTAGTAGGCCATTAAAACAAAACAGTGTACAAGTAGTAAGATGCCCTTCTCTGGCAATTCCGAGAAAATGCAAGAGAAATTTCACGTTGCTATTACGTAACTGATGTATCTGTGCTTGGTGCTGAATGTTACAGTTTGTGGTTATCGTTGGAGCTTCATAAGATGAACGGGCCCTTAGTGATGGTTCGACTCCCACTCATACTTATTTTTTTAATCTATAATTTTTCGTCACTGGTCATATTATTTAAATTATATGACATTTGAGAGGTAATATAATTTTAACAAAACCATGTCTATTTGCTTGAAGTTTTAGTGAGTTTCTTGTTAGCTGACTACTTACTAAGTTTAATTAAATTTAATTATTAGAACAAACATACTTACAACTATTGACAAGTAAATGAAGAAATGCATAGAGTTTTCCTGAAAATGTGTGCCTTTCGTGATTCGAGAAATCCCTTACATACGCAATCGGGTAAGATAAACTGGAACTACTTTGCACCAGGACGCTTCGAGCTGCAGACACAGATGGAGGCCCCATTTGGCAGTTAACCTGCATAACAGTGAGACGTTGCTGATGTAGCAAGAACAAGTAGTGTAGATGCAAATTTTTAAATATCACAGAATTTCCACTTTTACTACAAAAATGAAGGTTTGAGCGGGAGTTGAACTGTCTCCTCGTATGTGTTCATCTTATGAAGCTCAAATGATAACCATATGACCACCATTATCCCTAACATCTGGCACCTGCGCACAGATACATCAGGTACAGAATAGGTGCGTAAAACTTCTCTTGAGATTTTCTACTACTTGCACGTTATGTTGTTTGAATGGCTTACTAAAGGTGCACGAAGTGTGAAGTAAATCCATAATCCCAACATCATGGCCTCCCCTTGTTTGTGAAATGCCTCCTCCTTCTGGCCCTCCATACTAGGCACGCTCTTACGAATTCTTTGCCTCTAGTATTGGCAGAAGATTCAAGGACAGTAAAATGGTCCTCTGTTTTCTCTGTGAAAGTGGTTTGTACTCTCAGATATAAGGTTTAAAACTACTTCCATCGTGCGGCAGTTGAAATTGGAGTTTTTTCAGTTGCATGCTGGTTCTCTGAGACCCTTGACCTTACTTCCTTTGCCAACTGCCTTTTTCATCCCTCTTTTACTCTTTTTAATTGCTTTTAGATGCAATTCACCTCTTTTTCTTCTGCAATCTACTTTCTGGTTTAGGAATAGCACTCTGTCGGATAGTGTATGCTTGTTTAATGCTTTAGTTATTATAATGGATCAGGGGTGGACAGCTTCCATCACAAGCAGAGCCCCAGGGACACCCAACTGTTGCATTATGTGTTGTTCTCCAACTGACTTCCATCATATTTTTAACCTACTCACCTTTACTGTTCTTATGTGACAAGAAGGTTTTCTTTCCTCTGTAACTGTATTTTCCCTTAAGGGGGTTGGCGAGGATTGGATGCGGGTGGGCTTTCTTCTGCTGTGGAGGAGCCCTGGGAGACCCTTCATCTGGTCTGACCTATGTACCAGCCCGATCCAAATACATCTCCATCATTTGTTTGTGAGCTCTGGCGTCAGTATCACTTTCAGTGCCTTGTTTTATCACATTAACTCCAGATGGAGTACCCCTGCTCCAAAGGACGGATGACCTCACTTTAAAAGTCCTTTAACCCCAAAGCAGTCAACCACTACCACATTCAAACAAAATATCATAACTTTCTTAGTTCTGAGTTTATATTATCATTCACAGGGCACAAATATCTGATTTTTCTTGGCAGTAAAAAAATTGGTTTTAATTCACTGCTTGTTTGTGTTTTGTCCAATTTTATTGTGTATTACTTCATAGAATAGAAATAATACCTTGTTTTAAATGTGCGTATTTATTACATCGCATTAAAATTGGGTATGTTTAAACAGACCAACACCAGCTTCACAGTCTCTAACTTTGTAATGATGTCACTCAGGTGTAGGTATCAGTGAAGTCGGCAGTGTTTTATCGTGATAAAATCAAAGATAAATGATGCAGGTGTTAATGGTGTGTGTGCAATGGTTTATTTCTGATCAGTGAATATCTTTATCTTTCACTCAGGTGTAGTTATCAGTGAAGTCGGCAGTGTTTTATTGTGATAAAATCAAAGATAAATGATGCAGGTGTTAATGGTGTGTGTGGAATGGTTTATTTCTGATCAGCGAATATCTTTATCTTTCACTCAGGTGTAGGTATCAGTGAAGTTGGCAGTGTTTTATTGTGATAAAATCAAAGATAAATGATGCAGGTGTTAATGATGTGTGTGTGGAATGGTTTATTTCTGATCAGCCAATATCTTTATCTGATAATATTTTGGCTGTATGTACAATTATATTCAGCAAGGCCATGTTTTGGGTAATGTGATGCCCATTGGGGTACCGACCAGTGAAGGTCAGTTTATTCACTTTGAGGAGTCAAGCTAAAGTTGAGGAAAATGAAAGCTGCTGTATATTGAAATCTGAACTGGGTTTAGATTTTCCACAAATATAATTTTACTTTTCTAAAACAGTAGTCTCAAATTTGCCAGTGGAATATTGGCAGTATAGTGTTATTCAGATGTACTCTTTGTAATAATACACTTTCTGATTTTTAGTGAATTATGGAGGAAAGAAAATGCATTGCAGCAGACACTGACGTCCCTAAAAGAGGATTTAGCAAAAGCTGATCAGTCCCTTCGTTCCATGGCTGGGAAGGTAAACAGATTTTTAATTTGTAATGAACTGAAAATATGAATTCTAAGTAAAAGTATAATTTCCAAGAATACGTTGAGAAGCTGTGTCATTAAATTCTGAAGTGTTGGTAGCCGTGATGTACCAGCACACGAAAGATATGAAAAGATTATTGTCGTTCCCAAAATGAAACTATCTTTTTAATTCCAAGAACTGCATGTTTTTCAATTTTCGTCCAGGAAAATATGTACTTGTGGGAAAACAGTTTAATAAATTCATAAGGAGTGTTTTCTTTCAACACCATGAGTCCATAAGTAGAATATACATTGTTGAGTCTCTTATTATGACCATCTCCCATTATTTTTATTTAGTCTGTGCATCTCATAATGTACAGATTTACAAGATATAGGACAACTAGACTATATTGGGAATAAAACACAAATATAAAAAGAAATTATATGCATACTTAACCACTATGTACGTAGTGTTTTTAGAACTTTTTTCCCCTTAAGAACAAAACTTTGTGTGTTAGATGGAGTGTTTTCAAACTGTTTTCTCCTTCAGAACAAAACTTTGTGTGTTAGAGGATAAGATTATTGGTTGATCGTACTGGTACTTTGTATCTGTCGTGGTTTCACTGTAGTGTACTATCAATCCAAAAAATTATCTCTTACTCATTGCATTTCTCAACAGTTTGTTCTTATGCAGTTAGAACATGAGCCTATCAGTTGTTTAATTAATTTTGTATTTCAGTTGCAGAGCTGAGTCACTTTGAAAGAGCAAATAATGTTGTAAAAGTGTTGAGGTTGTCTAATTGAATCTCATTGTTCGAAAGGAACAGCCTTTTTGGAGCCTTGTTGGACTCCACAGCTTATCAGGGCTCTGTCAGAGTAAATATTTTCAGTTTCTGAGCTTGTGATGTCTGCCATTTACTTTCAGTTCCTGGGATATGGTTGAAATGATGAATTTGCTGTGATTCTGTTGCTGTATGTTTCTAGCTTCTGAATCGACAGGGAGTTATTAACGAAATAAAAAGCCATTCTTAAATCAATGAAAAGTCCAAAATAAAATTCCTTTCGATTGATCCATTTAAAAATTTGGTCAGTGAAATTGAAGAGGACTGCATTAACAATTCTGTTTTCATGAAACCCAAACTAGTGTTTGGGCAGTGATTTCGTTTTACTAAGAAATTCTGTTATTTGAGTGTACATGACTTCCTCAGTTATGGAACAATCTCCAGGTGCTAGAGACAGTGGCCGTGTGTGTGTGTGTGTGTGTGTGTGTGTGTGTGTGTGTGTGTGTGTGAGAGAGAGAGAGAGAGTGTGCGAGTTGTGATTGTGTGAATGTGTATGTATTTCTGTTCCAAAAAAGTACTTTTTGGTCTGAAAGCTCAAGTGTTTTGCAGTCTTTTTCATTGTGCCTATCTGGGGGTCAGCCCCTCCACAATGTAGTGAATGGTAGTCTATTGTTTTCGTGCTTTTTCAATTATCTTAGATATAGCTGGGAGTATGGAACTGAGTATAGAAATATGACAATAACAATATTAAGAAAAGACTAGATTGCTACTCACAATATAGTGGAGATGTTGAGTCACAGACAGGCACAAGAAAAAGGCTTCTAACCAGCACTTCACCGTCCCCCACCTCTACCCTGCGTTCCTCCCCTTCCCCGCCCAGCCTCTACCCACACCACCCACGTTGCTTCTCCTATCATATACTGTTGCTCACAGTCTGGTTTCGGTGAGCAGAGACAGTTGTCATGTGTGAGTGAGTTGTGTTCGCATAAATGTGTGCGTGTGTTGTGTTTTTGTCAATTTCAGAAGACAACCTTTTGGCCAAAACCTTACTTGTTCAGCAGTCTTTTTGTTGTGCCTGTCCGTGACTCAACATCTTTACTATATGATAAGTAGCAATCTATCCTTTTCATAACATTGAAATACGACAATAATTGTTTACATCATGGGTGTCCCTCCTCCATGAATATTAGAATATCTTTGAGGTCTCATGGGTAATACCTTCTGCATTTTGAATTAAACAGTGTATCACATTACAAGTTGCACAGATTTTTTTAAATTAATAATCTGGAGCACAATCAATTCTTTGTGGTGTACAGAAATTGCTGTAATTTATTGTGCCTTCTGCTGATAGATATCAAAACCTGTTTTGACACATGTTGTCTACATATCGTTCAAAAACAGTTAAATGGTGTTTGATGGCTGTTGTTATAATAGTATTTGCACAGATGTTCCGTTGGGGTCATGGAACCACTTTGAAGTTTTAATTCTACTCCTCAAGGCTTCTTTGTATGACAAGTGCATAAAATTGTCGTAAAATCCCAACCTGAGAGAAGATCAGCAGAATCTATTGGGGGGGGGGGGGGGGGGGGGGGTTTGGACGATAGACTGAAACCACATCTGTCCAAATGATCTGGATAATGTTCCTGGCAAATGCCACAAATACCTTCATAAGTATAAGATTGTCTTTACCTTTTCACATTTCTCTAGCAGTGATTGCAGAGTGTATTATCCCCATTATTTCTTGCTGGACACACAAAGTGCCACGCCTGTGAAGCATAAAATGTGAGTCTCTGGGCAAGGCTACTTGTTCCCAGTCAGCAGCTCTTTGGTTGGAACACAGTCCAGCAAATTCATCTTTCTGTCTGCAACTTCATCAGAATCAAAGATGGATGCACCATGGTTACTCACAATGATTTACTGACTTTCTCTTTTGAGAAGTCTTTGTTGCTACTCAGGTAAATTGTGTTCCTTCTTTATATCAATGAATGGAAGACTTATATAATACCTGTAATTCCCTGTGCATATCTACTTAGCTATTTGCTTGTGCACATATGTCAACATATGAATTTGAGATATTACATGTAGGATTGCAACAAATGGGACACAGTAATACATATGATTGTGAACAGAGTAACCAACAAATGGGACACAGTAATACATATAATTGTGAACAGAGTAACCATATGTTAAACTTTGATATTCATGAAGTTTCATTCTTAAGCAGGATTAACTGAAAAAACACCTGAAAGTGTCCATATTTATTATATAATCTTGAATAAGTAAAATAGTAATTATCTGAAATTAATTATGTTTTTAAGCATTTCACTATTTAACAGTTTTTTTTTTTTTTTTCATTCCTCTTTAAAATTTAACTTCTGACCAGTAATTTAATAAGTTCGCAGTCAGTTACTGAATCTTCCGTAGAACATTTCGCATCAAGTAGGTGTAGTATTCAGTTTATTCTGTTCATAAACTAAACTAATTTCATCACTGCTGAATGTATTCATTATGTGCAATCTATTGTTGCTGTATTCTGTATTTCTATTTCCACCAAGCATCAGCATCATACATCAGAAAAACATGCAAAAAAATCAATATTAGCTAGGTCTATAATCTTTATCCTTTTCAGATAATTATTACATAAATAATGTATATTGATTTTTAAAGGTCGTGTTTGTTTAATACTAAGTTATATGATATAAGGTACAGCGCTATGCAGTAATTTAATTTTGGATGTGTACATTGTTCCAGCCAATTTTAAATGGACGGGACAGTGTCAGAAAAGTCTTGGAAACATTCAGAGAACGTGGTGGCAGCTTTGCAGAAATAGCTAACTGTTATTATGGGCCTGTCATTGAAAATTTTGATTGTGAAAAGAGTATTTATACTGCTGTAGAAGTGACAGCAGGCAACAGGTAAATATATGTAATTTTCCTCTCAACAACATATTTTAATACTCATTCTAAGTGCTAAAGACTAATCTAGTATTCAAATGCAGCGAGATCTTCAGCCTATAGAACACAGAGGAATGGAAGAACTCATGATAGCAACATGCCTGTAAATTTCAAACTTTGTGCCCTTAAAGCCAACAGGAAATACAATTATCCCTCACCATTGTCTCCCTTTACACATGTGAAGAGGGCTTTGATTGCAGTCATAATACTGCACATATTGCCTCCATTTTCTTATATGAAAAGAAGTATCTTGTTTGATAAATACTCGTAGATTCGAAAGTTATCAAGGTAGTTTTAATATAAGCCACAAGTACATCAGCTAGGAGAGAAGTGGGGAAGTGCAATGGAAAAGGAACTAAAGAAGGTTGCAGATGAGTTTTTTTCTGCAGTGTTACTTCTGCAGGAGAACATTTAAACACCAAGATGCGAACAAATATGTAGAACAGTTCTACATTTTGAACACCAGAAAATCCGGGATGCAATGTAACAATATTATGAAGAGGGTAACTGTTACTCACAATATAGTGAAGATGCTGCATCCCAGGTAGCCACAACAAAAAGACTGTCACAAAATAAGATTACGACCAACAAGGCTTTTGTCAAAAACACACACACACACACACATACACACACACACACACACACATACACACATACATGCAAAAACAACTCCCACACACATGACCACAGTCGCTGGCAGCTGAAACCACACTACAAGGAGCAGTGAATAATGGGAGAGGCATCTAGATGGGGTATGGGGGAGGGAGGGGCGATGACAGGGTAGGATGAGGCACAGTGAAGTGCTGCTGGGAAGCGTCCAGGGACGAGGTGGAGAGAGAGTAGGACCGACTCATGGGGATAACATATTAGACCTTTTGGTGACAAACAGACCCGAACTATTTGAAATGGTTAACGCAGAACAGGGAATCAGTGATCATAAAGCAGTTACAGCATCAGTGATTTCAGCAGTGAATAGAAATATTAAAAAAGGTAGAAAGATTTTTCTGTTTAGCAAAAGTGACATAAAGCAAATTTGAGAGTACCTGATGGCTCAACACAAAAGTTTTATCTCTAGTACAGATAGTGTTGAGGATCAGTGGACAAAGTTCAAAACCATCGTACAATATGCATTAGATGAGTATGTGCCAAGCAAGATTGTAAGAGATGGAAAAGAGCCACCGTGGGACAGTAACTGCTACGGAAGCAAAGGGAGCTTCACAGCAAACATAAACATAGCCAAAGCCTTGCAGACAAACAAAAATTACATGAATCGAAATGTAGTGTGAGGGGGGGCTATGCGAAAGGCGTTCAACAAATTCGAAAGTAAAGTTCTGTGTACTGACTTCGCAGAAAATCCTAAGAAATTTTGCTCTTACGTCAAAGCGGTAGGTGGAACAAAACAAAATGTCCACACACTCTGTGACCAAAATGGTACTGAAACAGAGGATGACAGACTAAAGACCGAAATACTAAATGTCTTTTTCCAAAGCTGTTTCACAGAGGAAGACTGCACTGTAGTTCTTTCTGTAGATTGTCGCACAGATGACAAAATGGTAGATATCGAAATAGATGACAGAGGGATAGAAAAACAATTAAAATCTCTCAAAAGAGGAAAGGCCCCTGGACCTGATGGATACCAGTTTGATACCCTCCTTCTTGCAGCAGTGTATCATAGGTCTCTAGAAGAGTGTAGCCTTCCAAGAGAGTGGAAAAGGGCACAGGTCATCCCCGTTTTCATGAAGGGACGTTGAACAGATGTGCAGAACTATAGACCTATATCTCTAGCGTCGATCAATTGTAGAATTTTGGAACACGTATTATGTTCAAGTATAATGACTTTTTTGGAGACTAGAAATGTGCTCTGTAGGAATCAGCATGGATTTGGAAATGTAACTCGCTTTATTCATCCATGAGACTTAGAGGGCCATAGACATGGGTTCCCAGGTAGATGTAGTGTTTCTTGACTTCCGCAAGGCATTTAATACAGTTCCCCACAGTCATTTAATGAACAAAGTAAAAGCATATGGACTATCAGACCAATTGTGTGATTGGACTGAAGAGTTCCTAGATAACAGAACACAGCATGTCATTCTCAGTGGACAGAAGTCTTCCGAAGTATGAGTGATTTCAGGTATGCCACAGGGGAGTGTCGTAGGACCATTGCTATTCACAGTATATATAAATGACCTTGTGGATAACATCGGAAGTTCACTGAGGCTTTTTGCGGATGATGCTTGCAATATTTCGAGAGGTTGTAACAATGGAAAATTGTACTGAGATGCAAGAGGATCTGCAACGAATTGACGCATGGTGCAGAGAATGGCAATTGAATCTCATTGTAGACAAGTGTAATGTGCTGTGAATACATAGAAAGAAAGATCCTTTATCATTTACCTACAGTATAGCAGGTCAGCAACTGGAAGCAGTTAATTCCATAAATTATCTGGGAGTAGGCATTAGGAGTGATTTAAAATGGAATGACCATATAAAATTACTCGTCGGTAAAGCAGATGCCAGACTGAAATTCATTGGAAGAATCCCAAGGAAATGCAGTCCAAAAACAAAGGAAGTAGGTTACAGTACACTCGTTCGCCCACTGCTTGAATACTGCTCAGCAGTGTGGGATCCGTACCAGACAGGGTTGATAGAAGAGATAGAGAAGATCCAATGGAGAGCAGCGCACTTCATTACAGGATCATTTAGTAATCGCGAAAGCATTACGGAGATGATGGATAAACTCCAGTGGAAGACTCTGCAAGAGAGATGCTCAGTAGCTCGGTACGGGCTTTTGTTGAAGTTTCAAGAACAGACCTTCACCGAGGTGTCAAGCAGTATATTGCTCCCTCCTACGTATATCTCACGAAGAGACCTTGAGGATAAAATCAGAGAAATTAGAGCCCACACAGAGGCATACTGACAATCTTTCTTTCCACGAACAATACGAGACTGGAATAGAAGGGAGAAGGTACCCTCCACCACACACCGTCGGGCTGTGTAGTGCTGGAAGGGAACAGGGAAGGGGCTAGATGTGTGAAGACAATGACTAAAGAATGTTGAGGCCAGGAGGCGTACAGGTACGTAGGATATATTGCAGGGAGAGTTCCCATATGCACAATTCAGAAAAGCTGGTGTTGGTGGGAATGATCCATATGGCACAGGCTGTGAAGAAGTCATTGAAATGAAGAATGTGTTGGGAAACGTGCTCACCAATAGGGTAGTCCGTTTGTTTCTTGGCCACAGTTTGTTGGTGGCCGTTCATGTGAACAGACAGCTTGTTGTCATGCCTACGTAGAACGCAGCACAGTGGTTGCAGCTTTGCTTGTAGAGCACATGACTGGTTTCACAGATAGCCCTGCCTTCGATGGGATAGGTGATGTTTATGACAGGACTGGAGTAGGTGGTGGTGGTGGTGGTGGTGGTGGTAGTGGTAGTGGTAGGAGGACTTATGGCACAGGTCTTGGATTTAGATCTTCCCTGTTCCTATTCCAGCACCACACATCTCTCTATTCCAACAAAGCACCCATCATTTTACTTTTCTCCTTTTCCGCTACCCCCTCCACCTCTCCCCTGCCCTCCATCTACCTCCCGACTACATCTAGTTGCCCTACTCTCTCCCCCTTCATCCCTGCATGCTCTCCAGCAGCACTTCACTGTCCCCCACCCCTACCATGCTATACCACCCCCCCCCCCCCTCCCTGCCCCAGTCACCTGCTTATCCCACCCAGTTGCTTCTTTCACCATGGCACTGCTGCTGCTCCTAGTGTGGCTTCAGCTGCCAGACTCTGTGATCGTGTGTGTGTGTGTGTGTGTGTGTGTGTGTGTGTGTGTGTGTGTGTGTGTGTGTGTGTTGCATTTGCGTGATTGTGTGTGCATGCGTGCATGTCTGTCATCTATGTTTGGCAAAGGCCTTGTCGGCTGAAAGCTAATTTTGTGACAGTCTTTTTGTTGTGTCTATCTGTGACTCAGCATCTCCGCTATATGGTGAGTAGCAAGGTCTACATTTTGGTTGGCTACTGTTGCAGCTTCTAATATTTTTAATGCATTGATTTGTAAATAAATGTTTCAGACCCATAAATTGTGAACTTTCAGTTCAGTTATTAAATTGTGTCGTATTTTATTTTATTGATCCAAGAAATCACAATATTGTGCAATTTGTACATATGATATCGGACAAGTCAGTTATACATTTTTACAAGTAATTTAGTATGCTACAAGAAAGTCAAAAGAAGGTTCTCAATTGAGCTGTGAGCCAGGAATGCACGTGCTTCTTTCACTGCTTCATCCGAGGCAAATCGACAGTCCCTTAATGCCTTTTTGAGTGGACCAAACAAGTGATAGTCAGAAGTGGCAAGATCGGGACTATATGGAGGATGATCCATTACTTAAAATTTGAGTTCCTGGTGTGTTTCAGCAGTGTGAGCAGCAGTATACGGACGGGCATTGTCGTGCAACAACACTACACCTTTTGACAGCAATCCTCGGCATTTGCTTCGAATTGCAGGCTTTAGCCTGGCATTAAGCATCTCACTGTAACGGTACGCTGTTTATTGTTGTGCCCCTTTCCTCATAATGTTCCAGTACTGGACCTTGTGCATCCCAAAAAACCATAAGCATCAGTTTTCCTGCAGACAGTTGGGTCTTGAACTTTTTCTGGCATGGCGAATTTCGATGTTTCCATTCCATACTCTGCTGTTGACTCTCTGGCTCGTAATGATGGATCCATGTTTCGTCACCAGTAATGATCCTGTCTAGGGAATTGTCCCCTTCATTACCATAGCGATCCAAATGTTTTTTGCAGATTTCCAATTGTGTTTGTTTATGCATCTGTGCAAATTGTTTTGGGACTCATCTTGCACAAACTTTATGAAACCCAAGTCTGCTGTGGTGATTTCATAGGCAGAACGATGACTAATTTTCAGGCAATATGCCATTTCGTCAGTAGTAAATTGTGTTGTCTTAGAGAATCATTTCATGTGAACGCTCAATGATTTCTTCATTTGTGGCAGTAAATGGTCGTCCGGCTCCTTCATCATGCGTAACACTTATGCGACCATTTCGGAATTTTTCAATCCATTTGTAGACACTCCGTTGTGGCAAAACACTGTTCCCATACTGTACCGAAAGTCTTCGATGAATTTTGGCCCCTGATATGCCTTCTGACCACAAAAATTGATCATTGAACGTTGCTCTTCTTTGGTGCAAATAGCCAGCGGAGCATCCATGATAAGCAGCACGGCAGGGATAACTGAACTAACCTAGCAGCTTGAAAATTGCAAAGATATAACAACAAATAAACAAAGCATGCATCATCAACATAAAATGACAGTACTACCATCATAAACAAATATATAACTAAATTGTGGATAATAATTCACTTAACCCTTGTACTTTCACTAGTTGTTTGTTTTTACCATTAGATGAAATAATATGTAGTACAATGAAACATTATGAAAGCATACTGCAAGCAGTAACAGGAATAAATATACAAATGCAGTTACCTACATTGGGAAATCATAATCAGCACACAGTTATTCAGGCATGAGTAAACATTGTTATGAAGTTAGTTAATATTTATAACTTTTCTTGAAAAAAAATAATGTTTAAAAGTTTTCCTACAGTTGAATTTTTAAAAATTAATAAGGTATCACGAACGTAGTCAAGAAATGTATGTATGTGACCATAGTCTGTGATGCACTTGTCATGAATCAACGATTTGAACATGGTCATGAGGCAACAGGCTCTGGCTGGTAGGCCATGAGCTTGGCCAGTGTAAGTCCCGAAGTGTATTACTTGTTTGGTGAATGGAGCTCTGATTGAGAGACTGCGTAGTGGTCAATGTTGAGTGCATATAACAGTGAACTTCTGATGGTGACTGAATGGTGAGGGGCTGGGTGGAATCCTATAAAGCTGTCCATTGGAAGAATACCTGGAAAGTGTGGTGGTAACATGTGACTAGCAGAGGCAAGATAGTACTGGCAATAGCAGCACTGCAAATGGTGAGCATACTGCCACCTGGTACTGTGGCATTCGTTGAGATGCGATCTCCATGTTTGCATTCCTGGCATACTTGAAAGGCAGCAACCAGCAGTACATCACTGTGTGTTTGGTGGTTGGGCTGTAGGTGCAGCATGCCTCTTTCCTGAGGAGGAGGTGACGGAGCTATCTATCTGCATGATGGGTGGCTGTGATGTAGGTGACAACTGAAGATACCAGTGAAAGTGCTTGGCTTTTCTGTTCCTTAACTTTCATTGGGAAAATTATTGTACATTGCATCCCAACGATAACAAACTTCTGTGATAACAAGTTGTTCCATACTCAGTCACATATAGGTCAGCCGACTGCCAAGTTTCATAGCTATGTATGTATTCTTTGTTCAATACATAGCTATTGACAAATTATACGTCTAAAATGTGTGCAGACAGTAGAGTCATAATAGGAAGTCTCCTGAAATAGTCTGCACATCTTGTTTTGTCTCACATTGCAAATTATATGAACTGCATTTTTTTGCATCCTGAAGATAGCTCTGGTGCAGGGTGAGTTTCACAAGAAGTTGATTATATGTTTAATATGGAGTGAAAGTAAGTTGGTGACTAATTTGCTGAGTACCCTTAGAACTTAATGTGTAGTTGACACAGCGTCTATCATGTAGAATTTACGTGAGGATTTCACTTAAGATTTTTTTCATGCCATTTACTGAGAAACTTAACAATATGTACTTTAGATTGCTTTTAGTTGTTTAGAAATATTATGGGAATTTCTTGTTTTGAAGATGAGAGGCTTTAACTGATGGACTTATTTTTTGTACTTTTACCTCATGATTGTTTTCATTGAACTATTCACTCAGTGGTGACATAAATGGCTTAACCTTTTGACCATAGCCAACTTTGTCAGTGCCTGTTACCAGAATACCTGCAACATCAGCAGATAGTGTAGTATAACCTGAAGTAAGCTTTGTCTTTCTGTCATCGCCATATAGCCAAAACAATACAGAACTCAGGATTGGTCTTACATGTATAGTATCTAATTGGCATTGTCTTAAAGAAATACTTAGTACACTAGTGAATGTTAGTAATTTTTTCAATTTTTTTGTGCTCAGTTTGACAGATATGATTCTAACCATAGGTTTGCATTACCATTCATACTGTTATCAGCAATCTTTCTTAGGGTAATGTGTGATCAATAACTTCAAAACCTTTGAGAGATCCGGAAATTTCCAGCAGCGATTTCCTCATTATCTAATGATTTAAGATTTGGTTAGATATTCATTTATTAGTGTAATTGTTATTTTTGCTTTTCTAAATCCATGCACATGCTTTGATATTAAAGAATATCTGCTAATAAAACATACCAATCCAATGTAAAACAATTTCTCAAGTATTTTTGAAAAGTGCTGAGTTGGGCTACTGGCCTATAAATTAATTAGCCATGTCATTTTCTACTCCTTCTTTGTGGAGTGGAGTAATGTTAGCAACTTTTAGGTCAGGAAAGACTCCCATTACAGAAGGATGCATTAATTATAAGAGTCGGTGATTGTTAGGGACCAGAAAATGTAGCATCCATCTATATCTTGTGAATTTGCACATTTTTTTATTGTTTGTAAGTGATAGACACACAGATTTAAATGGTTATCATGCTCTATGCACGACGGCAAAGCCTGAAATTGACTGTTTAAAAGTAAGTGGTGGTTGGGGAATGTTTTTACTGGAACATGTGGTTTTGCAAAAACTTCAGCAATTTTTCTGTGAAATGGCCTTCGCTTTCTTCTCTGGGTTGTTCTGTTGAGGAGCACCAGCATTTTCCTTGCCAGTGAACTGAGTGCATCTCTGAGCTAAGGTGTTTCTCAACATTATTTATAGTTTCCTTCCTAATTCGATAATTACAAAATCTGTAGAATGTTAATTTTGACATTTCATGGGCATCCATGGCCGTGCTATCCATACTTGACAGCACTACAGATAGAACCAACAAGGCAGTTAGTGTAAAAATAGGTCCGAAAATAACTCTACTTGCATGTTATGGGAAGAATATCGGCACAGTCAAAATACACTGACAGGTTTTGTTTTCTGTAACTATAGTGTAGATTGTGGCCACTTTGCCGTGAGTGTAAACAAAGTAGAATTTCGACCACCGGAGGAGAGAGGGGAGCAGTGTAAGGAACAAAACTTGCTTCCTTCTGGCAGGGCAGCAGCCTACACGTGTTTTCTCCTCTTCTTCGAAAGCAGAACTGACACATTGCCACAGGCAGGGCCAATCCCTTCTGGTGTTGTGAGACTCATAATTGAAGTCCATGATGGGCCAGGATTAGTCTTTTCACTCTTTTCAAAATAAGAAAAGAAAACAATAAGGAAGGGAATTGCTACCAAGCAGTTGCTTGCTGAGGTTGGCAGAGAGTTGTATACAAGGTAATTCATGCCTGACCTCTAGCAGTATTTGATGCAACTTCAGTTCAGATCACCCACCACCTAAAACTGCTACATTAAAAGTTTCCTATCTGTATCAACCTTTGATCTTTAGCTAACAGAAAAATGTACGCAATGCTTTGTCCTAAGATGCTAGCTCCCACAGCTGAGTACTACAGTGCATTACACAGTTTGTATCTTATACATACCATTCTGCCACCCACAGTAGGTGTGACACCAGAGAAATGATTGCATTGATATGTTGTTGCATTCCTGCACTTTTTATTTTGCAGACATATTCTTATGCACATTATCATTCCAAATAGAACTTTGCAGATGATGTACAATGCCAGCACCCGAAAATTGGTTACATTTTCGATGTTTATATGCAGAAAACACAGGTATTTCAAACTGTGTTTGATAAAATAGCTCATCCAGATATAATTCACTGTGAAAAACCATCTGTTAGGTAATTTCACATTTTGATGAGAAATCACATCTGTATTCACATTTATTGCAAAACTGAATTTTTCAGCTCCCTAGTGATTGTGCGGTGCATTCACCAAATTAATTTAAAGTAAATCTATAGAGGTCTGGTGCATGGTGGACAGAAAAAATTTAATACAAAACAGTTAATATTGTTGTTGCCAATTGAGTTTTTATTTTTTAGTGTGTTTTATGACTGTGTTCACTTTGGTGCTTGAGGCTTTGTGGAGAAACATTGATGCTTTTAAGGCTTCTACATATGTTGGATTTGAAGTACTGGTTCTATGGCAGATTTTGTTTACAAGGTTCATCACTATACCAAAATATTATTAAAAAGTTTACCATTTTCTGTGGCTCTGATGATGTAAAAAAATAATTGAAAACCAGTTTTAAATTTTTGTTTGTACATATTGCTTGTTATTACTTTCATTTTTACAACTTTCCAAATGGCTTTCATTTTATTGTTGTATTATTTTTATTAAATTATCATTATATTATTTCTTTGCTTGTTGAATTACCCTTTTTAGGCTACAGAATAGTACTTACACATTTCATGTTGAAGTGTTTCAGATTGGCTTGGCATATGTGATGGTTTGTTATACTTCACCTCATGCACCAGACACTTAACCTGAACACTCCTTTTATATACAATGAATGTTGCTTACTTATTGCTCGGTTGATGTTTAATATTATTACTTAGGGTCCAGCAAGTCTGCGTCCTGAATTCTTGTGCCTTCTTCCCCCAACTTGGTTCATACTTCGCCTCCTTACAGGCTGCAGATAAAGGAGTTGAAAATTAACTTCTCGTTCTCCTTCACCCCACCACATAAATAAGAATTGAGATTCAATTTACCTTCTTATATTATTCTTAAAATTACAACTCAACTCAATACATGACAAATGAGGACAGCTACCAACTTGTATACTGCCTCTCTGTACTATGTACATGACAGATCTAATATGAACTTGATAATTAACAATTAAAATACATTTATTATCTTTGACATTTCACGTTCTTAGATTTCATGGAGCCTTTTCTTCTGCACTGGCCACTCCATAGAATTCCTATCTACACCTCAGCAGGTAGTGTCGTCTGGCTGCTACCCACTTCCATACAGTCCCTAATTGGTAGCTCTGGTATCAGCATCTGCAGTTTAAAACACCTCCCAACAGTGGGATGCTCCCCACTTATCCACTCCTCTCTGTCACAAACATCTTTTTTCTGACATGTATTTAAGGACATGATACCTAACTGGTAGAAGCCGACCTCGGGGAAGACCAGTTTTGGTTCCGTAGAAATGTTGGAACACAGGAGGCAGTACTAACCCTGTGACTTAGAAAATAGATTAAGGAAAGGCGAACCTACGTTTCTAGCATTTGTAGACTTAGAGAAAGCTTTCGACAATGTTGACTGGAATACTCTCTTTCAGATTCAGGTGGCAGAGGTAAAATACAGGGAGCAAAAGGCTATTTACAATTTATATGCGATTTCAGTCTTTCTGAGCGTATTCCGCTGAAGAATTCTTCTCAGGTTATCAGCCGAGTGGTGGCATCATCTTGTCAGAACATTTCAATAAGTTTTGTACCCATCATCTTCTGGCGAAGTCAATTTACAATTGTTACAGAAACCAGATGGCAGTTATAAGAGTCGAGGGGCATGAGAGGAAAGCAGTGGTTGGGAAGAGAGTGAGACAGGGCTGTAGCCGATGTTATTCAATCTATATATTGAGCAAGCAGTAAAGGAAACAAAAGAAAAATTTGGAGTAGGAATTAAAATCCATGAAGAAGAAATAAAAACTTTGAGGTTTGCCGATGACAGTGTAATTCTGTCAGAGACAGCAAAGGACCTGGAAGAGCAGTTGAACGGAATGGACAGTGTGTTGAAAGGAGGATATAAGATGAACATCAACAAAAGCAAAACGAGGATAATGGATTGTAGTCGAATTAAATCGGGTGATGCTGAGAGAATTAGATTAGGAAATGAGACACTTAAAGTAGTAAATGATTTTTGCTATTTGGGGAGCAAAATAACTGATGATGGTCGAAATAGAGAGGATAAAAATGTAGACTGGCAATGGCAGGGAAAGCGTTTGTGAAAAAGAGAAATTTGTTAACATTGAGTATAGATTTAAGTGTCAGGCAGTCGTTTCTGAAAGTATTTGTATGGAGTGTAGCCATGTATGGGAGTGAAACGTGGACGATAAATAGTTTAGGCAAGAAGAGAAGAGAAACTTTCGAAATGTGGTGCTACAGAAGAATGCTGAAGATTAGATGGGTAGATTACATAACTAATGAGGAGGTATTGAATAGAATTGGGAAGAAGAGAAATTTGTGGCACAACTTGACTAGAAGAAGGGATCACTTGGTAGGACAGATTCCGAGGCATCAAGGGATCACCAATTTAGTATTGGAGGGCAGGGTGGAGGATAAAACTCGTAGAGGGAGACCAAGAGAGGAATACACTAAACAGATTCAGAAGGATGTATGTTGCAGTAGGTACTGGGAGATGAAGAAGCTTGCACAGGATAGAGTAGCATGGAGAGCTGCATCAAACCAATCTCTGGACTGAAAACCACAACAACCACATCTCATTCAAGGAATCTAATGTATCATTACATTGTAGTTCTTTGGATAGCAGGTGTTGTTTTTTTTTCTGGAAATTTTTGTCCCATTTGTCACCCAAGAATTAGTGCATTTGGTTTCAATTCTCCCTGGCTTTCATAAAAATCTAATATTGGAGTTGTGAACAAATGTTTTTTGAAAGGAATTAAACATAATGTTAACATAATTTTCATCATATACCCCTGTCAAGTTGTCAGCACTTAAAAGTTAATTAAAAAGCAATAAAGTTTTGTCATTTATTGCGTTTGGATTGGAGTTTTTATAGAGCATTGTTTTTTGTAGTTCAGATTCACTGTTATCGTCTGCCCTTTAAAACCACTATGACTTGTGTTAATGATTCTGACTAATTAGTATAGTTTATCAGTATTTATAAAAAATCGTATCGAGAGCCATCTTTGAATTTTCAGTGATCCAAATTGGAGTTTTAACACTTGCAGTCAAGTTGAATGAATTGTTCTGTTTAACAACTACTCTTTGCTTTTCTGACATTTAAGAAAATCAGTATTACAATCTCTAAATATTAGTGATGTTTTGTTGTGTGCATGAAGTTTACTTAGCAGTATTTCGAAGGCATGATTGAAAGTCTGGAGATTCCCAATAAGAAATCTGTACACGTGAAATATTCTTTCTTTTGCTTGCATCTTTATCCTGTGTTTCGCAAGGTTGGCATTGTTAGAATCGGATTTGGTGAGGTTAATGTTAAGGGGTGGGTGGATGCCCTTCCTGCTACCACCCCAAACCCCCCCTCCCCTGCCCCCCAGGACGGAATTAGTATACCCCAGCTGTCTGCGTCTACTGTAATCCATGGAATAGTGCGACCGTGTTCAGATGTCTGTGAGTCGTCTAACTGAGACGGGACGTGGGGACCAGTCCAGTGTTCACCTACTGGGATGTGGAAAACCGCCTAAAAACCACATCCAGGCTGGCCAGCACACCAGCCCTCATCGTTAATCCGTCGGGTGGATTCGATCCAGGACCAGCGCGCCTATCCGAGTCCAGGAAGCAGCTCATCAGCGCTCTCGGCTAACCTGGCGGGTACACACGTTAAATATCAGTGTCTTGAAATTGGTTAAGACAAAGAAAATGTGAATTTTTCTATTAGTATACTATTGTACTTTGTGAGGCATTCACGTGCTTTTTAAAACGTAAAATACGAGAAAGACAACCATTCACCTATAGCGGGTTGATGTGTGAGGAGATCAGCATTTATAGTAGCTTTCGAGCACAAGCTCTGTTTCTAGCAGTAGTATACATACACAACCACACAGACAACCAAACGGTCTCTCCTGCGGTCACAGCAAGACTTACATTCATTTTAACATAGATAGCTGTACTGCCTCCTCTATTTTCAATGGGAATAACTATCTATGATATGTTCTCCTATCAATTATTTGTAAAACTTTTGCTTATTTTAGCCAGTGTTCAATAGGACAGAGAATATCTGACATCTAATTTTAAATTAGTTTTCATGACTATTTCTATTTCTAATGATTTTTTTTTTAACACTGACTAGACATTATGGTGTAATAGGTAAAGAGGTTTTACTATCTATTTACCATTGTGGCAGATGGCTTTACTTTGTGCTTTAGACTTCAGATGAAGTTATTTTTTAGGGAGAGTTGCAAAGTTCTCTTCCAGTTTAGAGGTACGAAATATACTCTCTGAACCTACTGACTTCTTAGTGGGCTGCTAGCTATTGTCCATGCTCACGGAAAATCCTGACTGTAGGGTAGAGGCTTGCACTTTCTTGTGGAATTTTTAGTGACATCTTCCGATGATGATGATCCAGAGTGCAGTTGCATTTTTCTTACTGCTTTATCTGAATCATCTTTTGATAAAGAACTTGGCTGAGTTGCTTTTTTGATGATGTTGGATGATGCCGCTGGTAGCATTCCTAGACTAACTCTTTGCAGTTTTTCTGTGCATGATGAAGATGTGTGATCCTTCTTTATGGCTCCTGTCTTTTCTTTTGTTGCTGCTGAATTTCCAGGGTGAAAAGAAGAGTAAAACAGCTTCTCAAAAAGTGTTTAGTTCATTCAACAAGCACAATATATCTATATTCTCTAAGGAACTGACTACTGCAATTCAGCAAATGGTACCAAAAAAGTATCAAGTGTGCTTCGAATGGGTGTGCAACTCCTCTGCTGGTTCATTGAATAATGGAAATGGTGAAAGTGGAAGTGTTTATTTGAACTTAAGCATGAACGTCAGTGATTCAGAAATCTTCATCACCGTTGTTGATGGGCAACCCTAAACTATTTCATAAATTAAACCCAATGGGTACAGGTCTCATGAGTCAAGAAACATATAGCACATAATGCATCTACCTTTTGTTTGCTTAGGAAATTGCTGCTCCCACCCACATTCAACTCAAAAGAAAGAGGTTTTAGACAATCAGTTAAACTATACAAAATTGCTATAAATATTGGCACACACATGAGTGAGGTCTGCTTGTATGTCACCACTTGTTTAAGTCATGCTGTCAACCACAGGGTCTTGCTACGTAACTCACCAGTGGTGAGGGACGTAGTGTGGGACAGTTGTGACTGTGTCATCAATGATCTACTGAAGGTTTTGTGCACCCCGTATCTATCACAGTTCAGTCAGTTTGTTATTGGAGTCAGACAGAGATGTAATATAATTATATGTAATGTTAAAGTCATCTCTCTCCAGTTTACTAACTTTAATCTATGAGTATGTTGAATGCCTAGTAATGTAGCTGTTATTTTCTTTATTTCAAAGAAACTCTTACTTGTTTTCATGTTGTTGGCAGGTTATTCCATCATATAGTTGAGTCTGACAAAGTTGGAACTCAAATATTGAAAGAAATGAATCGTCAGAAACTTCCAGGAGAAGTTACCTTTATGCCCCTGAATAGGTTGCATGTACGGGATCAAGAGTACCCAGAAACAAATGTTAGTACACTGTTTTTATTTTGTTTACTGTCAACTTGCCTGTGTTAAATTTTAATACTTTATCTAATGTTTTTGAATGTATATACTTTTTGATATACACTAAAGTGTGGTCTCTTTTAAGTTGAAATTTACTCAGTTTTAATAAAATTTTGTCCAAGAAAATTAAATATTTAAATTTAACATATTTTAGTGATTGGCCATTTTCTACATCTGTATGTACTTCAGTTTATGTGCTTCTTGCACCTTTTCTATTTTTTTGCACAGAAAGTGGAAATTATTGTTGTATCTGAAGTTTCAAGTGTGTTATAACTACTTTACTTTGTTTTTGTTATGTAGGATGCAATTGCAATGGTTACAAAATTGAACTATGAAAATAGATATGACAAGGCATTAAAATATATATTTGGGAAGACACTGATTTGCAGAAACCTTGAGGTTGCCACAAACTTAGCAAGGACGAGTCAACTTGACTGTGTCACATTGGAAGGTGATCAGGTAAGTAGCCATTTAAACTACCTTTTTCTGGTGTTTTGTGTTAAAGATGTAGCATCACTTTTTATCGGTATATAGCGTTGTCTCCCGTATTGAGATTGTGTTGTATTTTTGTTTGTTCTCTCCAGGTGTCATCCAAAGGGTCACTGACTGGAGGTTACTTCAATACTTCTCGTTCTCGTTTAGAGATTCAGAAGACGCGAAGTGAACTGAGTGTACAGATTCGTGATGCAGAGGCGGAGCTAGGAAAGCTTCGAGCAGAACTGCGTGAAATAGAAGATAAAATAAATCGAATCGTATCAGATATGCAGAAGACTGAAACGAAGAATAGTAAAGCCAAGTTAGTTTTTTGTTTACAAAAGTACTTTAAAATGATTCTGTATTTTTTGCCACATGGTTGAGAAAATAACAATCTTTTTTTATGTCAACATAGATATGAGTATCACGCATTGAATAGGTTATTAGACGATACAAAAGAGTTACTGAATAAACATTCTGGTTAAAATTGCTATTAATATACTCCAAATACAATACAGTACCTCAAGAATAATCTGAAGAAGATTGTACTGGTTTGTTCCCACCTTCCAATGTGCACTCCCTACATCACAATTTCTTCCTTATTGTGTTTCTCTATTGAATACACTTTTAAATTAAATTATACTTGGTTGACACTGAGATAATACAATAAGTGGTGCAAGTTGTTGCAGTAAAGGATGTATGACGCGATGCTTATCAATGTGACACCTGTGTTCCTACCGGGATGGTGCAATATGGTACGCGATGCTGCATATGACAAGCATCAAGGCAGCACGTGTGTGTGTGTGTGTGTGTGTGTGTGTGTGTGTGTGTGTGTGTGTGTGTGTGTTTTGTCCATTTTCGATGAAGGCCTTGTTGTTGGCTGAAAGCTCCTGACAATCTTTTTGCCGTGCTTTATTATTTTTAATTGTACCTGACGTTTTATAATTCTGTAATGTTTGTTTCATCCATCGACACTTGTTTCATAACATTTTCATACAGGCACCAAAGACCTCGCTCTCATGTGCCCACATCACATCATCATCATCATCATCATCAATCACATCTACTTCCTCTTCCCTTTCAAAAATATTTTCATTCTTTCCTTTGTGCAAACCATCTATATATGCTTTTCACCTTTTAGCCTGCCCTTTTAGGCTTAGCACTGGCTTTCCATCTGAGCACTAAGTATTCATTCAGCTGCTTCTTTCTTTCTATAACCAGCATCTATCCCTCCTATTATCATGCATTCTTTGCTTTTGTACTCTAGCTGTTCCTTGTTCTGTCAGTGAAACTTTTCATATTCTCAATTCCATTTGGCCTGCTTCATTTGCTGTATTTTTGTATTTTCTCATTTCATCAGTGAAATTCGATACCTCATATTGCGCAAGGATTTCACCGTACCTTGTCTTTTTACCTAGCAGTTCCCCTGCTACTTGCACAGTTTTGTCTATCAAAGCTATCTATGCCCTTCTGTTGTATTCTTTTCCCCTATCTCAGTCAGTCATTGCCTAATGCTCCTATTTAAACTGTCAACAACTTTTTCAGGTCCTAAGACCTTAATTTTCTATCTTTCTTCATTTTTGTCTATTTTAATCTGCAGCCTCAAACCTTGCAGCATTTCTAAGTCTATTCCTTGTATACAACCTTCTTTTGGGATTCTTAAACTCAGTGTTTTCAGATTCAGTTGTGCCTGTGCAAATTCTGGGGTATCTTCCACTTTCATTCCTTTCCTGGCCTGAGTTCCACTGTTATTTTTTCTTCTCTTCCTTTTCTTACTAGCAAATTTCAGTCCCCCATCACAATTAAATTTTTTCATCTCCTAACAAACCGAGTTTATTTATTTCACCTCATCATATATTTTGCCCACTCTTTTCATCGTCAGAAGAGCTATTAAGCACATGCTCTTGTACTATTGAGTTGGATGTTGTGTCTGTCTTGGCTACAGTCATATGTTCATTGTGCTGTTGGTCATAGCCACCTGCATTCCAATTTTATTATTTATTATGAAACCTACATCTGCACTACATGTATTTGATATTGTGCTGATAACCATATACTCACCTGACCAGAAATGCTTTTCTTCCTGCCATTAATTAAAGGATCCAATGTTTCATACTCCAGTCTGAGAACTGCTAGATTTGTTTTTTCTGATGGCATCATAATGCTGAGTGCTCCCTGGTGGTAAGTTCCTATGGAACCAAACTGCTGAGGCCATCGGTCCCTAGGCTTACACACTACTTAATCTAACTTACACTAAGGACAATATACACACCCATGCCTGAGGGAAGACTCAAACCTCCGATGGGTGGAACCGCGTGAACCATGGCAAGGTACCGCAGACTGTGTGGCTACCCCGCGCAGCTAGTGCTCCCTGCTAGAAGATTCAAGTGGGAGACTACATTACCCAAAAGGATGCCATTGTCATTAAACTATACATTCAGAAATAGTTTCATGAAACATATTAGCTGTTGTTTCCCTGTCAGTTTGGTTCTCCACAATATCAATAAAGCAAGGCCATGTTGCATAATGTTACAAGGCCAAATCAGTCACTCATCTAGAATGTTGCCCTGAAACTATTGAAAACACTTCTGCTCCTCTCGAGGAGCCATATGATAGTCTTGTCTTTCCACAGACACACCTCCATTGTGATTGGAGCTATGGTACAGCTCTCTGTATCATTAAGGCATGCAAGGCTTCCTACTGCTGCAGTTCGTGGTTCATAACAGCTTAATATATTATATTCTTAAAGAACATAAAGTAAGAGAAAAAATACAGATAGAACTGCAGTATCATTGGAGGCTACAGCTTCTTAAATAGCCATTAAAATTTTTAAATACAGTGTTGTTATGAGCATACTTTTTTCATTTTTTTTACAGAGACATATTTGACAAAGTTAAAGCAGATATTCGGTTGATGAAAGAAGAAGTTGCTGGAATTGAAAGGTATCATGGCCCTAAGGTTAGATCCCTTGACCAATATGCCTCTAGCTTGGAAGCCATGAGAACAACGAAGGAGGGTTTGGAAGCAGAACTCCATCAGGTATTGATTTCGCGAGGAACTTATCCTAGTATCTTTGTGTGTATACTCTCCTGTTTTAAATATTGTTTATTTTTTAATTTTCTTTATCATATATTTGTGACAGACATTATATAGAAAGTCCAGGATAGAATAACATCAACAGAATGAAAAGGATGGATTGCTACTCACCACATAGAGGAAGTGTGAAATCTCAAGACAGGCCCAGTGAAAAGACTGATAAACAAATAAGGTTTCCAAAAAGAAAATCCTTCTGTGGAAATAGAAAGCATGCGCGCGCGCGTGCGCGCACACACACACACACACACACACACACACACACACACACACACACACACCACACTCTTGGCAACTGTCTCAGGCCACTGTGGTACAACTGTGAACTCAACTGCCTCTGAATATGGAGTGGATGGTGGTTGTGGCATTGGGTGGGGAGGGGAGAAACTGCTGTGCTGCCTGTGAGGGCATGTGCGAATGTAGTGAGGACAGGATAGGACTGCTAGGTGCAGAGCTGGGAGGCTGTACGGGGGCAGGAGGAGTAGAGAAGAGAAGAAGGCTGTAAATGCTTTGGCATGATTGAAGGTATACTGTACTGCTGGAATCAGAGCAGGGAATGGGATAGGTGGGTAAATGACTGTGGCGTTATTGAAAGAAATGATTTGTTGTTGGGAGAGTTCCCACCTGCACAATTCAGTGACCAATTCACAGCCTGTGCCATCTGGATCATAACATCAGCTCTTCTGGAAAGCACAGGTGGGAACTCTCCCATCAACAAGTCCTTTGTTTCTGTAACCCATGAGTCCCCTGTACCGTTCCCTCCTGTGATTCCAGCGCTACACACGCCTTCTATTGCACCAAAGAACGTTCAGTCTTTTCCTGTTCTCTGCTCCCCCTGCCCCAAGTACAGCCTCCCAACTCTGCACATAGCAGCCCTATTCTGTCCCCACCACATCTCTGCACATCCTCACAGGAAGCACATCATCTTCACCCAACCCTATCATGCAGTACTTCCCTCTCCCCACTACCCACCTCAGATTGTTATTCAAGTGTGATGCGGTCGCAGTCAGTCCACTGTGGCCATATTTCTGTTCGTTGTGCTTGAGTTGATGTGTCAGTTTTTTCTATTTCCGAAGAGGGACTTTTTTGTTCGAAAGCTTAAATGTTTAACAGTATTTTCATTGTGCCTTTCTGCGACTCAGTTCCTCTTCATGGTGCAGCAAGCATATAAAACACTGTCCATCCTATACGCAACTGCACACTGTACTGTTGTTGCTCAGCCATCAACGGAAAGGCCTTTCCATAATCAACCATTGGAGAGGGAATAGTCCAGCTCACACATAATCAACTGTACTTCGTTCAACAGTGGGGGAAGGAGATATAGTTCAGCTGGGTACCAGGGCATGTGGGAATTCAATGAAGTGAACAAGCAGACCACATTCTCAAGTAGGCCTGAAGGAAACATGCTGTGACACAATGTGCTATTCTCCTGCAGGCTGTCATTTCGTTGATGAATCAGAGCTCTATGTGTTTACGGGAAGAGGAGTGACTGCAGTGACGAACAGTAAACTCCATTTGGTGAAGCCAACTACTCGATTGTGGTATTCCTTTTGTTGGCCACTTCAGTTGGATGAAGTGGTCCTGGCCCACATCCGAATTAGGGACTTGAAATGTGGTGTCCAACTCGTTCAGAGCAGTGGCCATCATATCAAATGTGATATACTTTCAGTTCACTTACAACATATGCCTTTTACAGAACACGTGACAAGTGTGGTGTGGTGACTTATTGACTGAAATATAATATAAAATTACAAGAAGAAAGAATAGCTGGCCAGTACTTTTCTTCAAAAGATGAAATTCCCAGTACTACCCATAGCCCATTTAAAAGTAGGAAAAACAAATTGATCCTAGTGTTCGGAATGTTCGTTTCTCCCTCAGTGAGGTAAGAAGGATGGATTGGGAAACATTTCAAAGGAGAACTAGTTCACTCGGATCCCATATTGAGAAGAACCAACCTGTTGTAAAGACATCTTTCACCAGTGAATATAAGACATGTGTAATTCAGTAATCAAATTCAAAGTAAATGTTTGCTTTGTATGATCAGTTATTTTCACTTGATTAATAACATAATAGTTTTTAGCTGTTCTAAAATATTTGCCTTTACAGTAAGTAAGGGCATTTTTACTTCCACATAAAATTTTCTCTTTTTTAATGCATACATACTTTGATAAGCCATGAAGACTGATCCTAAATATTTTCTGTTCTCAGGAATTGATGTCTCAGTTGTCTGTACAAGACCAGTTGGAAGTTGACCAACTGAATGATGACATTCGTCGCCTCACACAAGAAAACAAGGAAGCATTTAGTACTCGTATGAGACTTGAAGCAGAAAAGAATAAACTGGAAAATTTGTTAACTAATAATCTCAACCGTCGTCATGATGAACTTGTACAAGTATGTGCAATTAATTTATTATGAAATGAATATCAAATTCTGCACTTGCATATTATAAGGATAAAAGTCTTACCAAATAATATACACAGTCTGACAAAAAAGTGTAGCAGGTTTTAGGGAAGGAAGAAATTAAATGAAGCTTCACAGTTTGAGAGGATATGTGATGTAATTTCAGCAATTACAATGTTGATTCAAATTTACAAAGAACTTGGCAGCATGAACCCACTTATCGGAATGATGCGGCACCCCATCTGGCCCAAATGCATGCATCGATTCCTTTGGGAAGTGTGTCATAAAGTTATTGTTTACTCTCCTGAGGCAAGCTGGTCCACAACTGTTTTAATGGCCCTTGATATCTTGTATACTGGCACTGAGATGAAGTTCACATCTGAACTGGTCCCTCACAAGTTCTATCAGGAACAATACTGTTACACAAGAAGTGACCAGAGGACACTGGATTTCCACGACATATCTTTGTGCCATCAGAATTCCCTGTGACATAAATCATACCTGATGGCTTCCCACACCACGATGCAGGAAGTACACTGACATCTGACGATGTCCTGTAAGTGCTTCACTTTTTTTATAAGGCAATGGATATATTATTTGTGTCAGAATATGTAATGGGACCAAGTTTTCCATGTTAAACTTCTACATCTACATCCATACTCCGCAAACCACTGTGAAGTCCTTGGTAGAATATCATTTACAGATACAATATTTTCTTTGAGAAAAAATGATTTCAAATAACACGATATGTTTCATTTTTCATTGCCCTTAGAGTATTAGTGTAAAGTCCTATTACTCTTTCGCATGCTCTTTAGTATCCAGTTATAAGCATTCTGTGGCTGATTAACCAGGCAATAGTTTCTTTTGATTTATTCTGTTCTTATACAGGCTTTACAAGAGATTTCTGTAGAGGAACGTCAGCAAAAACTTAAAAATTGTAAAGCAGAATTGGAAATAATAGATAAGCGTATTGAAAATGTCAACCGTGAATTTAAAGCTGTCGAAAAGAAGGTGCAAGAAGCATTGAAGAAGGTGAGTGATAGAATTTATGTTAAGGGAGGATCAGTTGTTTGTTTCAAATTGGATAGATTACCAGTGCAATAGTATTTTATTATTATAATGTTTTTGTGTCTGATTTACTTGGTTCTGTGGTCTTGCAAATTAATCACTGTATAAGTAATATGCTTTTCAATTTGGTTGTGCAGCAAAAAAATGAACAAGTGGAACAAGACACTTGGAAACAGAAAGAAAAAGAAATCCAAGAAAAGATTGATGAAGATGCCAAGGACTTGGAGAAAATGGCAGCCAAACAAAATATGTTACAACAGAAAATTGCCGAATGCACAAAAAAGATTCAGGAACTTGGAGCATTGCCACCTCCAGAAATGTATCTGAAATATCAAAATATGTCAACCAAAAATGTATGTATAAATAAAATAGTTCTAGTGGTTTGCGATTGTTAATCCATGCCCCCCAGAGTAACACAAAAACTGGTGTCCAAACTGAAAGCATAATAAATGCCATGTTTGTTAGCAAACATCATGTTTAAAGAAAAAGGGGGAGGGGGGCAGGGACACAAATAGTTTGTGCTTGGTGTCAGAGTAGGCTTATAAAAGGTAGTCATCATTGTCTTTGATAATATTATTTGTGTCCATTTATGATCCCCTCTGCAGTTTTGCATCCATTGCCCACTTTCATCTAATAAATTAGAAAATATTGTTTATTCTCATATTGTTAAGTTTTCCATTTATATTTTCCTTTGTATAAATTTTAGATCATCAATCAGATAAGCTTTATAAACATGCAACGAGGCAATGTGATGTGTATCCTTACAAATATTTGTGATATGTGAGCCATGTTTTGTACTTCGTGTTTCATTGAGCTCTGGATTCTCATTCACATTCTCGTTGTATGCTTTTCATGTTGTGTCTTAACAATTTTCTTCTCAGTTCTTCTCCTCTTTAATTGTTAGGGGGGAGAATTTGAGACCGAATACCACATATTGCAAAAGATTTCGTTACATTCATTATGTTTCAGCACCTGTGCAGAATTATAACTGTGAATCTGCCTTTTTAATCCTGGAATTGTACTGTACATTCAGAATTCACCTGAAAAGTAATTTTGGGTCTAGATTAGATTAAAATTTACACTTTCGTGTTTGTCTTGTGTGTGGAGGGAGGGTATGCTCTTCATAAGCTGTCTGTATGGTAGAGGAAGTTTGTCATCTGCTGTACAATTGAAACTTCCTGGCAGATTAAAACTGTGTGCCTGACCGAGACTTGAACTCGGGACCTTTGCCATTTGCGGGCAAGTGCTCTACCATCTGAGCTACCGAAGCACGACTCATGCCTGGTCCTCACAGCTTTACTTCTGCCAGTATCTCGTCTCCTACCTTCCAAACTTTACAGAAGCTCTCCTGCAAACCTTGCAGAACTAGCGCTCCTGAAAGAAAGGACTACACTAGTAAGGACCAGTAGTACAGTCCCTGGCTAGCAGCCGCTTCAGTTCTATTCTGGAGTCGTGCGTGAGTCGTGCTTCGGTAACTCAGATGGTTGAGCACTTGCCTGCGAAAGGCAAAGATCCCGAGTTCGAGTCTCGGTCGGGCACACAGTTTTAATCTGCCAGGAAGTTTCATATCAGCGCACACTCCGCTGCAGAGTGAAAATCTCGTTCTGGAAACATCCCCCAGGCTGTGGCTAAGCCATGTCTCCGCAATATCCTTTCTTTCAGGAGTGCTAGTTCTGCAAGGTTCGCAGGAGATCTTCTGTAAAGTTTGGAAGGTAGGAGACGAGATACTGGCAGAAGTAAAGCTGTAAGGACCGGGCGTGAGTCGTGCTTCAGTAGCTCAGATGGTAGAGCTCTTGCCCGCGGAAGGCAAAGGTCCCAAGTTCGAGTCTCAGTCGGGCACACAGTTTTAATCTGCCAGGAAGTTTCATATCAGCGCACACTCTGCTGCAGAGTGAAAATCTCATTCTGCTGTACAATTGTTAAATGACAATTTTTTTTATGTTACTAGACACTATTTATGCCTAAAGGAAGATTGGGCTGTGTTTTGTTTTGTTGTTGTCTTTCCCTCATATGTACAATCTTCTTAATTTCCTACATTTTTCAGTGACTGATTAACTATTGTCAGAATCCACACTCTTTCACGTGTCAGTGTTTTGTAGTTTAAAACAAGGGTTGTAAATCTGTCTTTATCACCGTACAATATGTCTGAAACCTTCCAGTGTCCCACCTCTCTTCAACTTATGTTCTCAAAATTAAATAGGGATAATACAGCATAATGTTGGCTTCATAGCCAAGATTGATTTAAAAGTCAAACCCACCACAGTAGTAAAAGAGAATGAAAAATGGATAACGAGATAAAAAAAAAAATTCATTCTATTGAGAAAGGTAAACATTTAATTTGGGTTGGAGACTGAAATTTCATAACAAGAAAGGAAATATATGGAAAAACTGTTGGACAACATGGACCAGAAAGGAGGGGAGGCAGTTAATAATAAAATGGGAAGTCATGTGGCAGATTTTGCACAAAGCACAATATAATTATTGCAAAATACTTGCTTTAACAGGGTGTATATGACCCGGGAGATCCGGGAAAAACCTGGGAATTTTTTCATCCAGGAGAAAACCGGGATATTTTTAGAATTCTGGGAATTTTTCATTGTTTTAGTTTTCAGTTAAATTTTTGTAGTTTTGACTGGTAAGAACCGATACTCTCACAAAGGATATTACTGTATCCCACTACTGTAAAATAATACAATAAAACATAGAGGAGAGAAAAAAACGAAAATAACTTAAATTGCAAAGGAAATGCACCGTATACAACAACGACACACAGTGCTCATGCAAGCCTCTGCCAACTGAAAATGTGTCAAAACTTTTGGAAGACTATGCAGAGCTTCATAACAAGTTGCCTCCAATGAGAGTGAAGTCGCAACTGTTTACATTTGATTTGTTTTAACAGTTACACGCGGGCTCATGCGCATGCGCAGTTGAGTCACATCTGAGTAGTAGATTCTCCCGTTTATGGCAACAGGAATGTGGCTGTTGGCTGTGCAAGCAGTCGCAGCAAGCAGCTAGATGTTACCAGGAAAAGGTAGCGCCAAATTCATATTCTTGAGGGAAAAAAAAACTTGTTTCACAAAGCACCTAGCATCCAGCGCACGTTTGTCTATCGATTATTCATATGATTTTGAAACGCTTCCCTGTTGGTTTTTGAACACATTTTAAGTTGATTTCAGAATGAATCATAAGTTGACTTTTGAATGCATGCATAGTGTACGTGATATCTCTGTCAGGAGAATCCTCGTCGCATCTAGAAATAAACTTTCCTCAGACAAAAGGGGACGGGGCTATACGAGCTGAGGGAGTAAAGCCGAACGGATGAATGCCAATCACTGTCTGAATATGTGGTTGATTGGGTTTGCGAATGATCAGCATTGTTATAATTACTAGTGAAATCCGTAGATTCAGACTACCAGAATGGAAATTAATGACTGACAGGAATAACAGGTGAGAAAGATTACGTATTATCTTCTCGGTATATCCAAGAAAATGTAATTTTGACAGAAAATTTTTGGCCAGATCGCTACACTAGTAAGGACCAATAGTACAGTCCCTGGCTAGCAGCCGCTTCAGTTCTATTCTGGAAGTAACGCGGAAAACGTGTTGTTCGAACACGTAATAATGCCTAACCGGAAAATAATCGCGGGATAACTGAACCTGTGATTCTGGCAGGGTTAGTGAAGTTAATCAGCGAACAAATTTTGACAGTGGCAGCAATAGCTATAGAATTGGTGATGACAAGATTGTTTGTTAGAACGGGGAAGGAGAAGAAATGGGGACATCACACAAATTATGGAAGAATAAGACGATTCCAAATTTATATAAAAATTTCGTAATACTACTTTTCGATCTCATGCTTGATAAGCTGGTGTGTATTAATGAAATGTGAAATTATTTCCTAACATAAAGTATTTTGCTTGTAGTAGGTTTAATAGGCATTTGATATTGGTACTTATTGGATTGTATTCTGTCGTGTTATAAAAATGGCCATTTGTGCCAAAACAGTCTCATTTATTTGGTTTGTTACAAAATTGCTGCCATATTAGAAAGGCCTATTTTGTTTTATCTAGCAGACAGTGACAAAATAGACGTAATCGGATCGAGAAACCACACCAGTCTTTGGTATTATTTGTATTAACAGCTTTTTCAGTATTAGATAACGACATTTTGATTTTTCATGTAACAAAATGTTTGACGAATTTTGGTGACGTAATAGATTCTTTCACAGAAATGAAAGGACACCATGTAAAGCTGTAGCAAAGTTAGAGAAAAAAAATGCTAGGAGCTAAGGATTGAAGAAATGCATAATTTCTCTTGTCTTTATTGGTTTTATGTAGCCTGTATTTAATTTTATGTCACACAAAACAACAAGTTATTAACTAATAAGCAATAAAGAGTTCATATTTCCTGAAGAGTTCTTGTTCTCTAGATTACAAATAATCCCATCCGCTATTAATTGCGAGATTTTTTTAAAAGAGGGGCAGGCTGTTAAACGAGCCGACTGGGAGCAGGAGAGACACCATAAGACATTTCAGTTTCCACTCTCCTGAATATAGTTTGGACGTGCGGCAGAAAACTGCTTTATTAATAGGCGTGGCTCTGCGCTTTGGCATACTTGCGACCAAATAAAATGTCTTACATTTCCTCCAGTACATATGTTTTCTGTTCCAGACTTTTCGGAAATATGTGCGCTACAAGATGAACATATTTTGAAAATTCGATTTTTTTTAGTATTGACCCGGTTCGCAAATGTAGATCCGGGCTGACACGCAGAGCAGTCTGAGTTATAGTGGGTAGTCTCCACGTGACCCGCGTTTACATTTAGTGATTTTGCTGTTTCCTCTTTGTTTACTCTCACGTCAAATGAAAACAAAACGGATATCTGTGGCTGGGCGCTATCAAGTGAATTAAAACACATTCACATAATTACGGAAGGTTGAAATATGTCATTAGTTTCAGATTTTATTTTATTTCCACCTTTCTGACAGTCAAGCATTAATCGCCTTGCGGAACAATGAAGTTATTTTTGTCTGTTTGCTAAAGAAATTTGACTTTTGTTAACCTTTTCCACAGTACTGGCTAGTTTCAACTGTTCACTGCATTTCAAGTGCACGTTTTCATTTTATAGCACGTATGGCATTATGCCATAATAAAGAACCAAACATGATATAATACAATACTGGTACTTCAAGAAAATTTACATCCCAAAAACCACACTGAAAAGCTTAATATCAGGTTGAGGTTTACTTGATTGGGAATCTGGACATACGAATGTGCCCTGTATGCACTTTAAATGTGCGCATTTTAATATGGTTCACGAAATTCCGATGCTCTTGCAGTATCCTCTGGTGTCTTGTTTCTTTTATGACTTAATGTATGATCTTTCAATGTTTTACACGTACGTACATAGGGGCTTCCTACATCATGATAGCTACCCAAGCTTGGTGTTGCCTGTTATCTGCGCTCCCTGGCAACTTCTGAAACGAACCTATTTCTAACAGGTCGTGGGAAAATATTGCTAATAGTGGCTTGAAAAGCGCTACTTTCAAAGTAAATATCCTTTTACGTAAGTTGAACTATGTGCAAGAATGTACCATGAATTTATAAAATAACAGAGCGTTTGACTCTTATTTAAAAATTAACTCTTTGATGACGAGTCATTTAGAAGAATTTCGAACCCTGAAGATCAGACATTTACGTCATTATTAAAAATTTTACTGGCACATTTGTGTGATATACCTTAAAGCGTAACACACGCAAAAAAGATCAACAGTATATGCGAAAGCTTAGCTTCTCTTGCAGCTTGAGACCAATATTATATGTGAAAGCTTTTCTTTTCTTGTAGCAACACTATATATATTAATTTAAACTATTAACTTTCCCTGTTTGTGTGTTCTTGCTATTTAACAGTGATGTTGCTGTTGGCTGACTACATCATGTGAATATCCGCTGTCATCGACTGGCGAGATCATGTGACATGAGCTACGAATGGCTTACAAAAGCGCATCGAAATCTCGATTTCAATGATTCGGAAAGTAACATGCGGTGTTTGGTGGAATTCCAATGTATGCTTTCGTAATACAAAAATACGCAGCGTACATGTTGCTGCACATCAAAGATATTTCCAAAACTTGTCTTTTTCCCTGAGTTTTGTTTTCTAAAGTGCCTGGAAATTGTACGCCCGTGCATAAAACCATAACCATTCAAAGGGTTGATAAGGGAAAATATACTGTCATCCGGGAGAAAGTGTATTTTTAACCGGGAAAAATCCGGGAATTTTTTTTCCTTGTCCACGTATACACCCTGTTTAAGTATGTTATTTTACAGCTCATACAACATCGATATTTTAACATTACATGCTATGAAGTATACATACCACAGACAAGCTGAAAATATCTACTTTAATGTCTTGTATGGGACATTTCTGATACACAGGAATTATGCATTTTACAATTATTTGTCCTCTCCGCAAATTTTGTGCTGTTACTTAAGGTATGTTTATATTATATACATGTTAAACTTTGTGTGTGTTTTTGCAGCTCTTTAAAGAAATGGAGAAAGCAAACAGCCAGCTAAAAAAATACAGCCATGTTAACAAGAAGGCTCTTGATCAGTTTATGAGTTTCTCAGATCAGAAAGAAAAATTAATGAAGCGCAAAGAAGAACTCGACAGGGGGTGAGTATCCATTTTCATATTAGGAAAAAATTATTTTTGATTCATGTGATAACATGGCTTTGATATTATAAAATGATGAATTCAGAAAAGTTCATGCTAGTTAACATTATAGTTTGCTTTGCATTTTCCCTTTGCTCTTGAAGCATCTTGACTTCATGAATTCTTGTAAGTTTTTGTGCACATATTGCAACAGTATTTGTAATTAATACAAAATTTAAAGAAGAATGATTAAGTGGGTCTCATGTGCTGCATGAGAGAGAGAGAGAGAGAGAGAGAGAGAGAGAGAGACTCAGTTATTGTAGGTTAACCCCCCCCCCCCCCCCCCAACCTCCTCACCATGTTGTATCGCTTATGTAAGTGTTTTGATGCTGTATGATAAACTATTCGAAAGTAGATTTAATAATACCCTCCCCTCATAATATAAGTATATATTAATAATATGCTCCCCTTGTAATACAAATTTGTATTCTTGTTTGTTTTCATAAAGTGATCTCGTGCAACACTAAAGCTGACTTATGTATATGGAAGCAGCTCAGTTTAAGTCCTAATCTTATCAGCTTAATGAAAGTTTTTTTGTAGTTTCTTAAAATAGCTCTTTTTGAACACTCCAACATTTCAGGAATTTTGCACTTTCAAATGTTTATATCTGCCCTCAAATTTTTATCATTATTCATCTAGTTGTTTGTTCAAATCTACTCTCAGCTGTCAATTATCTGCCTTCAGTTCTTGATTTATTTCTCATAAAAACTGGTTAGTTATATTATCCTTTTGTACGATATTAACAGTATTGTTGTCCATTTGTGCACCTCACAATTTAGTGTCTGCATTCAAATTTGAATTTTTTCTTTCAGTTGTTTCTAGTGTCATTTGTATTAGCTAACCCTATTTCATTAATAACATTCATGTGTTAATGCTATCCTGTTGGAAATAGTTCTTATCATTAATTACATTAGTATTCACACCTTGGCTTGTCACTGTTAATTCAACTTGCACACTGCACATCCAATTTATGTAACCAAGGTAGACATTTGCAGTCTACATCCTTCTCCTATCGAAAATTGCTTGAAAAATTGAGGTGCTGTTGAAAATTTTAAGTTCATTCACTATTCATTGATGCTGACCGAGCTCGGGATCTGAAGAATACTGCAGTCCGCATCACCTTTGCCATCAATCTCCATGTATAACGTTCTCCCACTATGCTGTTATTCCATCATTTACCCATAATTATCACCCATCTTTCTAGTATTTAGATTTCTTCTGTTTTTTATATATATATATATATATATATATATATATATATATATATATATACATAGGAATATGATTCTGGAAAGATTCCATTAGGTAATGTTGAAACACAATTAACATAAATAGTGATCATCGTTCAAAACTAAACTATGCTAAATTCATTACATTCAGCAGTCTATGATGTGCCATGTTTTTGTTGTCCGTCCTTTCATAGTGTAACTATATTTAATCACAATAAACAAATACATTTACTTCCATTCTATCTGTGTTGTTAAGCACGAAAGACATGTTTCCTCAACTTGGTGCATATAGGGTGTAGAGAATGGGATTACAGTCTTGTTGCTTGATTTATCTATGTTGCTGCCATATATCACTTGAAAATAGCTTTTTGAAAAGAGAGCATCTTGAGGCAGCAATTCTATCCTATCAACTGAAAAATTTTTGTTGGGTGACAGCCGTCACTACCACATGCTGTATTTTACAGTGATTTCAGTAACTTAATATGCATTTTTTGTTTTGCTGCAAAAACAATTCAGGAGTGTAGTGAAATAAATATCAAGTAAGGTCTGTATACTGAGAAAGTGCCAGTGAATCAAAATTATGTACGAAGATTGTTTGGAGGGCAGAGAGATAGTAAAAAAAGCAAAAATCGAAATTATTCATGTAGTATGGTGCTCAGGCATGTCCTGACATGAACTTCACCACTACTCAGGAATGAATGGAATCTTTTGAAACTTTGTATAGTGCTCATCAATTTATTCTGACTGAAAGGAATATTTTGAGTACATTTTTGACAGAGAAATTGACACCAGGCCACATTTATAATTTAAATGTGATTCTTCATTTTAATCTCATTTGTTGGAGCAAATCTTTAGCATTGAAGCTTGATGATTTGGCTGAAATTACTCAAATCATTCATTATTTAGGATGTTGCATACATGGTGTCTGGCGATTAGGACCATGAAGAAACAATGGGGGAAACTAAGGTAAGGTCTGTGTTTGTTCAAAAAATAATAAGTAACAGCAGTAGCTGTGTTTCATCACAGTGTTGTTATAACATCAGTCCAGCATCTGTACTGCTGAACTTAAAGAAAAAATCTCTATTCATGTGTAACTGCAAAACAACGAAAGGCAACAATGGCAGTGGGTAGAGTACTGGGGCACCCAAATTAATTTTGGCATGTATTTCAGTGTCACAGATACAGGCTATGGGAAGGAACAATCCTACTGCAACCGCAGTAGATGACATGCATAGATGCTATACAGCAGCTGACCCTTATCACGCCACAGTCCAGTACCATTCAAGATCATTTTTATGAAATGATTTTATGATTACACTGCTGCCAGCCAGCATCCTTTCTCTGAAACGGGACAGGAGAACGATTCTCTCTTAAGAATACAACAAAAAATTATACTAAATGATTTGAATGGAAATTTCAACAAAACTTTTCATAATTTTCTTAGAACTTTCTTAAATTGCACATTAGCCAACTTTTGAGCTGCTACAGACTCATCAGATGGTGGGTATTTGCAGGAACTTTTTATTTCGTATCAAGTGCAACCATAACTAGTTCAGAATAACAAAATTGCATTTACAATTTGTCCTTTATTTTGTTGTTTCTGTAGGCAAATTTCTTTTTATGATTAGTTTCAATCAATATATAATGAAATTCCTTTTGTTTCCATACGAAGTTACACATCAGAATACTGATGTATCACAGTATTCTGTGTGTAATTCTGTATGGGCATGATAGATTGCACACTTAGCTATGTAGATCTGAAGCTGAACAAATACTATTTGAAACTAATTATGAAAAGGAAAGTTGCTACTCACTATATAGCAGAGATGCTGAGTCGTAGATAGGCACAACAACAAAAAGACTGTCACAAATAAAGCTTTCTGCCCATAAGGCCTTCGTCAAAAATACTCACACGTACACACACTCACTCACACAAACGCAACTCACACATACATGACTGCAGTCTCGGGGCAAGGCTACAGTTACCTGAGACTGCAGTCATATCTGTGTGTGTGTGTGTGTGTGTGTGTGTGTGTGTGTGTGTGTGTCGTCTGTTTTTGACAAAGACAGTTTCATATAAAGGACTGACAACTTCTAATCCTATCTCCTTTTGGAAACAAAAGATGGAAAAAATGTTTGTGTGAAAAGAATGTATTTTCCTTCAATATAAAAAATATTGTCACTGAGAAAGGCTGTGTTTCATTGCACCATTTGGTAGGGAAAAAAAGACTATTCTTTCATATGCATTAAGCAGACTTAGTTCTGTGCAGAAGTGCCTGGTACACAAAATTCAGAAAAACTGAAAAAGCACGATATCAGCCAGTCAAACCGCATCCTAGCCCAGTCCTCGAAGTGTTAACATGCAATAGAGAGTTCACATTGCAGGCATGTAATTGTTTTATCACTTTTGTATTCACCTCTGCTCCTAGTTTCAGACATTCTGTTCCATAAAAAGTTGCTGTAAATACCTACTATCTGATAATGGGCGTGCAGTAGCTTGAAAGCTGGTTCATGAGAAAATGAAAAGTTTTAGAAAAAGTGTAAGGTGACTGCTCTCATTTTTCAAGCACATTGCCCATTGCCCCTGATTTTATCACAGCCCCCATGTTCAACATCTAGAATGATTTAGAAAAAAAGAAGCATGCAATTATTGCTTCTGATTGTATCATAAAGCATTTGTTATAATATGTAACATTAAATCAGAGTAAACCATAACTTTTTCTACTACTTTTGATTATCTGACCACTTCCAGTGATATATGACTGCAACATAGATAAATCAGCAACAAGACTGTAATCCCATTCTCTACACCCTATATGCACCAAGTTGTGAAAACATGTCAGTGTCGGTAGAAACTAGGTTGTACAGTAGTTTCATATTATCTGAGCAAACATTTTGCTTTGTTAGTGAAAAATTATTGTTTATATTTCAGAGATGAAAAAATTAAGGAACTCATGTCAGTTTTGGAGCAACGTAAATATGAAGCTATAGAGTTCACATTCAAGCAGGTATCAAAATACTTCAGTGAAGTGTTTCAGAAGCTTGTACCAGGTGGTCACGCCCAGCTCGTAATGAAGAAGAATGATGATGAAACAGGGGGACCACAGGAAGTAAGTTTCTGATGATGTTTGGTTACTTGTTCCAATAGTGAAAAGTCAAATATGTTTGTGTGTGTGTGTGTGTGTGTGTGTGTGTGTGTGTGTGTTGGGGCTTATGGGCGCTCAACATCGAGGTTATCAGCGCCCAAAAGTCAAATATGTTGTATATAGTGAATGTGGAGTGTATTGGCAAGTATTCAACATTTGCTGTGCTTCGATATGAGGATCCATTTGTGTCCAGTGGCTCTTCAAAGAGTAATTCATTTAGTTTGCTGTTCTCTACACTAAAAAAAAAGCATCTATGGCTTTATGACATAAGATTACATTTCGAAGTAAATTCACATATATTCAGTGATGTACGTATAAAAGCAGTAATAAATGGTTTATCTGGCCCAGATTTAAATGCTGACCAGTTAGGTTCAGATCATAGAAAGAAGGTATCACAGAAACATAAACAGTGACTCAACACAGCATGTAGACAAATAATAAGAAGGCAGTGTGTGTTGCTGGAAAATTTAACTCTTTCTTAAACGTATTTCTACAGCACTTTGAATCTTGTTTTCGCCTAAAACAAACCTGTGTAAAACTGCACAGACCAGCCTAAATTTAAGAGTTGAAACTCCAATACCACCAGTATTCTAATATCCTCTCATCTGTTATTAATACTGTAAAAAATGCAAGGTCTCCCATTATCCTCAAAACAGGTAGGTCCCTTTCATCTTAGGGTCTGAGTGACGTGCCTTGCCTTCAAACCTTCCCCCAGTCTTGAATAAGCTGTAGTAACACCATCTATAAAATTGCAGAGGCAGACAACCTCTGTTAACAGACCCATTTCACTCTCTCCAGGGTTTTCAAATGTTTCTGAGAAATTAGTCTATGGTAGCACACTGACTCATTTTTCTGAACCCAACTAGTAGGCTTTCACTTTGCCTTCCGTAAAATGTTCTCCATAAAGGGAGCCATACAAGATGTAGCCAGTGAAGTTTTTGGCATAACTAAGCAAGAAAAACTATCCAGTTGGTATGTTCTGTGACCTTGTCAAAACCTATCACTGTGTGTACTACAAAATTTTGCTTGGCAAATTAAAATGTCATGGTATCCCTCTGACATGGATGGAGTCTTTGCTGGACAGACTATGTCACAGGAATGAAACTAACATCATAGTGGGGGAATGTAACATGGGGGACCCCTAAAGAATCAGTACTGGATGTGGTCTTGTTCTTAACCAAAATAGATTATCTTTCAAGTACATTAGAGAATAAACTATAATGTTTGCTGATGACAGTCGTCGTAATCAAGGAACCAGTTTGAAACTTAGCCTTACCTACCACACACAGCTCAACTGATTGCTGAACAGGCATACAGCTGGTTCTCACCAGACAATGTAAGTCTTAATCATACAAAGAAATAACAACAAGCGAGAATGACCTTTTCTTACCAGAAGTGGACATTAATGGCAGTATACTATACGAAACACTGTGTGTAAAATTTATGTGAGGCCCAACAGAATAATAAGTTTAAATATTGTCAACACTCGGATAAACTTACGTGTACTTAACAAATGGTACACTTTTCAGATAATGATGTTTCATTAGTAAGTAAACAACAAGATACACAACTGATGCGACATGTAGTACTATAGTCTCCTTTTTTATTGCTACATAATGCGTATCTGGTGACCCACACATCAATGTTGTGCCGTGGCAGGACCACTGGAGAGTGCAGTCTGATCAACATTGATTGTTTGCAACATTGCCAATGGATATGTGTGGAGTAATCTGCGAACTGAGGTTGCTACGCCACACCCCTACAAGGAAAAGAGAAAAAAAATGTTTTTACTGACTTGGACTAAGAATGTCCGCTGGGTCGAAACAAAACCTCACTTTCCATTTCTGCGTTCCTGTTGTGGCTGGATAACAGTGGGTTGGCTGGTGTTTCAAGGTGACTGCTGGATCTGGACAGGTAGTGTCTGTTCAATTTCCAGACGAGCAACACTGTGCTGGATGACATGGGAATGCTGTCAGCTGTAAGGTGGCAGATGTTCTGCATCTTGTGATGGCCAGCATTTCGGTGGCATCTTCCACACTCAGATAAGCTGGCTTGCACTGATCGATGGCACTACTGCTTCCACTACTCCTTTATTGTGGAGATAGAGTGTTCTATCATTTTGTCCTGTAACTGATTGTGGGTCTTGGTAGAGCAGCTCCAGTGCTCTACATGTTTATTTTTTTATTTATTTATTGTTCCGTGGGACCAAATTAAGGAGAAGTCTCCATGGTCATGGAACAAGTCAATACATGAAATTATAACATGATATTAGAAACAGATAAAATGAAATATAAAAAAACATATTCAGGTGACAAGTCGTAAGTTTGAATAAAGAAAATCAACAATGTAACACTGGAATTTGCTTAATTTTTTAGCTCTTCCAGGAGCTCCTCGGCAGAATAGAAGGAGTGAGCCATGAGGAAACGCTTCAGTTTATACTTAAATGAGTTTGGGCTACTGCTAAGATTTTTAGATTCTTGTGGTAGCTTATTGAAAATGGATGCAGCAGAATACTGCACTCCTTTCTGCACAAGAGTCAAGGGAGTTCATTCCACATGCAGATTGGATTTGTGCCTAGTATTAACTGAGTGAAAGCTGCTAACTCTTGGGAATAAGCTAATATTGCTAACAACAAACGACATTAAAGAAAATATATACTGCGAGGGCAGTGTCAGAATTCCCAGACTATTGAATAGGGGTCGACAAGAGGTTCTCGAACTTACACCACATATAGCTCGAACAGCCCATTTTTGAGCCAAAAATACCCTTTTCGAATCAGAAGAATTACCCCAAAAAATAATACCATACGACATAAGCGTATGAAAATATGCGAAGTAGACTACTTTTCGTGTTGAACTGTCACTTATTTCAGATACTGTTCTAATGGTAAATAAAGCAGCATTTAGTTTCTGAACAAGATCTTGGACATGGGCTTTCCACAACAGCTTACTATCTATCCGAACGCCTAGGAACTTGAACTGTTCCGTCTCGCTTATAATATGCCCATTCTCTCTGATAAAAATGTCGGTTCTTGTTGAATTGTGAGTTAGAAACAGTAAAAACTGAGTCTTACTGTGATTTAGCATCAAATTATTTTCCACAAGCCACATACTTATTTCATGAACTACATTATTTGATACTGTTTCAATATTACATACAAGATCCTTCACTACCAAGCTGGTGTCATCAGCAAACAGAAATATTTTTGAATCACCTGTAATACTAGAAGGCATATCATTTATATATATAAGAAACAGCAGTGGCCCCAGCACCGAGCCTTGGGGAACGCCCCACTTAACAGTGCCCCATTGGGACTGAACATCACTACCACTCTCAATATTGCGGAGAATTACCTTCTGCTTTCTGTTCTTAAAGTAAGAGGCAAACCAATTGTAAGCTACTCCCCTTACTCCATAATGGTCCAACTTCTGCAGTAATATTTTGTGGTCAACACAGTCAAAAGCCTTCGTTAAATCAAAGAAAACACCTAGCGTTCGCAACCTTTTATTTAATCCATCCAAAACCTCACAGAGAAAAGAGAATATAGCATTTTCAGTTGTTAAACCATTTCTAAAACCAAACTGAACATTTGACAGCAAATTATGTGAATTTAAATGCTCCAGCAACCTTGTATATACAACCTTCTCGATAACTTTAGCAAACACCGATGGCATAGAAATAGGTCTAAAATTGTCAACATTATCAATGTCTCCCTTTTTGTAAAGTGGCTTCACTATCGAGTACTTTAATCGGTCAGGAAACCGACCACTCCTAAAGGAAAAGCTACATATATGGCTAAGTACTGGGCTAACATACATAGAACAATACTTCAGTATTCTGCTAGATACCCCGTCATATCCATGAGAGTCCTTGGTCTTTAGTGATTTAATTATTATCTCAATCTCCCTCTTGTCAGTATCATGGAAGAGCATTTCAGGTAACAGTCTCGGAACACTTTTTTCTAAGAGCGCTATATGGTTCCCTGTTGGGACTAGGTTTCTATTTAGTTCACCTGCTATATTCAGAAAGTGATTATTAAATACTGTACATATATGCGACTTATCAGTATCACGGACATTCCCACTACGCACTGATTCTATATCCTCGACCTGTCTCTGCAGACCAGCCACTTCCTTTACGATGTTGGAGGAAAGCAAGCTCCATTGTTTCCAGATCTTTGAAAACAAAGGTAGCCTGTTTTCTGTTGTGTTGTTCTGCTCGGTCACATGGCCTCCATTTGATTCCAAAGTTCTGTGAGGAAATTTGAGTAGGGAACAGGGGGCAAGGTTGTTCCTTGAAAAACTCTCCTGGTAGACACAGAGGCTCACCATACATCATTTCGTTTGGTGATGTCTTTGAAGGTCTTCTTTTAATGCACTGTGCAAACCCAACAGCCCTACCAGGAGGATGTCAATCCACAAGTCTGTCACGCAGCACATTATAGCTGCCTTCAAGGAATGGTGTAGGCACTCCATAATGCCGTTTACTGCTGTGTGATATGATGATGTCCTTGTCAGGTGTATCCCATACAGCTGTGCCACTGCACAAAAGATTTCTGCCTCCCACTGTGTACCATAGTCAGAAGTCACTTTCTGGAGACAATCAAAATATGAAATCCAACCAGTGATGAAGGCACGCACCTTGTTCTCGGCAGCTTTGTGTTTCCAGTGGTAATACCTTTGGCCACTTGGTGTACCTGTCAAGCACCACAAGGCAGTACCAGTAGCTATGTCCAACTGGCAGAGGTCCTACCAAGTCCAGGTGTGCGTGTGTGTGTGTGTGTGTGTGTGTGTGTGTGTGTGTGAAAAAATTGAGCCTTTGGAATGTCAAAAACTTCCGAGTGGAGCCCGTACATGCCGTGTTACTTTCCACACGGGCAGGCAGTGCATGTCTGAGTCCATATATGGCAGTCCTGGTTACCGGGTCACACAAAATGCTGTGGATGTCTTTTTGAGTCCACGCAGAGAATTGAAAACCTGTCGTCGTTGAACCATAAAATTTAAACTTTCAAAATCGTTTCTTAAAGAATTTACTTTATTTACTGGTGATTCATCAAGAACATTGACACATTTAATCACACTAGATGAGTGTGGAAGTAGTTGCCAGGAAGTAACTGATGGAAAATTACCTTTAACAAATGCGAATTTATTCCTAAAAGCTTTTTCAAAACAGATTTAAAATTATAAGCAGAAAGCACACTTTAAATATCAAGTCACAGTTTAACAAATGTGAATTTTATTCCTAAAGCCTTTTCAAAACAGATTTAAAATTATAAGCAGAAAAGCAAACTCGAAATATCACGTCACAATTTAACAAATGTGAATTTTATTCGTAAAAGCCTTTTTAAAACATTTAAAATTATAAGCAAAAAACACCCTCGAAATATCAAGCTACAGTTTTATTTAGAGGCAAGAACAATATTAACAGTAGGAGCCTTCGGGCTGAGAAGCTTGCCTGCTCCCTTTCAACATGGCTGTAGTCATGACCGCTCACAACAACCTCTGAAAGAGTACACTGGTGCAAATCTGCAACACACCAGATTACTTTAAACAAAAATTTTAACAACTAATACAAACATGTAAACTATGCACCCCATAAGAGGAATGGAAATGGTACAACCCTCAAATTATTTGCCACCAAAAGTGAATTTTTTTTTAAAACGGCCTCTTACAGTGGAACGGTGGCAAGCTTATAACCTAAAATGACTATCCATAAAATGCAGACTTATATAAAATGTACAACATGCTCTACCTTACACATGTACAACCCCCCTAGATGATAAGCAAGGTAGAAACATATTTCAAGAATTCGGCCTTTAAGCAATAAATTCGTTAACACCGAATCCGACAAACATGACAGAGGCAGCTATTAACGTATGGCAGACCGACATACAGACCGGCAGGCGCTAACTGCCTAACAAATGGGACGAGAGACTGACCAAGAAAACAAATAGAATTTAACAAGTAAATGAAACAACATATCACAAATCACTTAACTTCTAAAACTGCGATGTCTGGCGAAGACGTGGCGCAGGACCCCCAAAACGCTGTCCCGAACCGTCTGCTGCCAGCCGCTTCAACGGATGCAGGAAAGCGCGCCCGTCTCACGGCGTCGCAGCTCGCACCGGGCAGACTGATGTCATAGGTTGGCTCCTTCTGCTCTCATGTCGGCCACAAAGCCACTACCCCTTGCTATACGGCGCGGCCCACTGGACTGCCGTGGTGACCTCACATGTGCCGACACTCAAGACGGACAAGTCATCTTGTGTCCAAGTGCGTGACCGATCAACCGATCGATCCAACCACCAATGCCCATTGCCTAAACAAACTTGAGCAGACTGGCGGCCTAACACGTACTAGCACTCCAGACGACAAATAGACACTGACTGCCGCCCAAATGCAAACGAGAGACAGACCAACAACCAGTGACGAGTAACTGACCCAGACTCACTCCGCCTGACCAACTGACTAGACTCACCGAGATCAACAGACTCCCCCCCCCTTCCGGACTCACTGCCTCAGACTTACAGACTGACCCACACTGACCGACCCAGACTAACTTGGCTGACCAACTGACCAGACTCACAGACTCACCCAGGCTGACTAACTGACCAGACTCACCCAGGCTGACAGACTGCCCTGGCTGACCAACTGCCTCCGACTTACTTCCCCTAGCGAGCTTATCACGCCTCTTAAATGCATGTGAACAGGCAACCTTTCCCCTTTTCCACCAGAGGGAGACACCAAAGCTGCGATTGCCACAGCGGCGCCACCGCCAGAAACGGAAAGCAACTGCTTTACACTACACGCTGCGGCAAGCTCTTTGAAACAGCAAATTTTACTACGGCTCAGTTGTAGAAGGGCAGATACATGAGGCTGCTGTCACTCGTCTGACAGGCTTCAAATGCTGCCTGCAGATCATCAATCCAAGTGACAGTTTTGGTGCCATATAATTTGGGCCAAGTGAGGAATAGCATGGAGTAGCACCTGGGCTGCATCAGCTCAGGGTAAAAAATGATGGTAAAAATTTTATGAGGCCCCGGTAGCAAAGCACTTCACACAATGTTTTTGGAGCCGCATAAGCTGTACGTGTGGTGATGTGCTCAGCTGGTAGATAAGTATTGGTAGCATAAACCCAAGGTCCAAGGAATGTCACTTCATTAACACCAATAGTACAGTTCGCTGGATTGATGAGTAGTCATCAAACCTTTGGAAAACTATGCTTAGGTGTCTTTCATGTTCTGCTGAGGATGATGGTATGACCACCACATTATCAATGTATACAAAGCAGGAGTCCAGTTCCCACAAAACTTTATCGACAGAGTGCTGAAAAGTCTGTGGTGCATTCCACAAGCCATACAACATGTATGAGAATTCAAACACTCCAAAGGACGTAGTTATTACAGTTTTATGGATGTCATCTGTTGCAACTGGTGTTTGGTTGTAGCTTTCATTTTGTCCAACATCGAGAAAATTATGTGCCCCACCAGTTGGTAAACAAAATCTCCAGGCACAGGGATGGCAGTTATCACTGAAACAACTGATTCAGTTAATTGGTTTTTTTCGTAGCTTGTCCACCGTTCGCTGCTTTCTTGATAAGTTTTAAATGGTTAAATACTACCAAAAAAATCACCAGTATTCACCTACTGATTTTAATTTTTTGGAACTCTGCCCAAAAATCATTTTGTAATCAGGGATAGTAGCTCTACTTGGGCATTATGAGTTGTCAATGCTGAAGGTTGAAAACTGAGGTTGAATAACTCTGTTTTTCATGTGGATTTGTCCATTTTCAAGTAGACCAAGGTGTATTATGTACACACAGGCAGCAGATCAGCTACTTTATATTTCTATTGTATACTATGTATGAATAGTTGTTAAGTTGTTAATTTATTACCGTTACCATAATTGCCTTCTTCTTTTATTATTTCATAGAAATTGCAGACAAATCTGTAATCTTTTACAGTACACCAAGTATTACACTTCATTACTGTGTCACTTCGTAAATATTTCCAGACTGGGGTGATGCCACTCTGATATACAAATTACGTCCAGTGACAACATTGAGAAATTATCATACAGACAATAAGGGGCAAGTCTTGCACACTGCCTGTACTCTTGTACCATCTAATAGGCCGCACCACATGGGAACATATAAATGGTTTGTTTTATACCAGGTGTAGGGAAGAGGCCCAATTGCTTTTTGATGACAGTGCTGAGCCTGCTTGGATTATTGCTTTCGTGATGCATAGTTTATGGGGAGGGCCAGCCATCTGGGCTTGAGAAAGCAGGAGAACTGGACATGGTCCTGGTGTGATTCTCTGTTGAGTGGTGAGGCAATGACGGCACTCCAGCAGGTCACATGACTGAGGGGAACTCATTTAGCAAGCACGCCTGTGGCAGTGGCATGTCAAATAAGTGTACTGACAGGTAGCTGCACTGTGTGGGTGGCAAGCACATGACCCTATCTGGAATGGAAGCATTCCTTACATCCAGGATGAGGTCATAGAAGGATTGGAAATCCAGCCCAATTATAGCACAGGTCAGGTCTCTGGCTGTAAAACACCACTTGAATGTCCTTCGTAAACCAATGGTCAACTATAAAGTCACAAATTCATTTGTAGCTGTGAGTGAACCATTTGCAGCTGACAAGTGGTAATTTGCCCATGGTCACAGATGCCTTATCAGGTACTTTGGAGCTACACATTTGTCCAAGCCAGGATTCACAAGAAGTTGCACCCGAGTGGTCCTGTCTGTTACCCGCAAACGTAGCAATAGTTGCCTGCGCGCCAGTCGTGGCAGACTTGCCCACTGGGCATGGGAAGCTGCTGTTCACATTTCCCACCCAAGAACATGGCGATCTGCATCTGCTTGCCCTGTTGCTGAAACAATGGTGGTAAAAACACTAGTTCTGGTCCAGCGAAGGCTACATTGTCTGTGTCATAGTTTTCTAGCCAACAACTGTTGTCGTAGCATGGTAGGTGGTCCCTCTGCTTCCATCTATGTTTGTAGCTGCTTCTCATGTCACTGTTGGCAACATAGCCATCTCTTCCATGTGCTTCTGCTGCTGATCGCACAGTAGCTGCTGTTGCTGTTGTATCTTTATTGCTGGTGCTGTAACTGCTCCATGATACATCGACATCACCATTTTGTGGGTACTTAATAAATGGTACACTTCACTTCAAGACAATGACATTTTAGTTCTCAGCTCAACAACAATAACCACAACTATTGTGACTAGTGTAGTCGCGCTTCTTATTGTTATGTAACATGAGTCCGGGAACCGCACACACACACTAATGTTTTGCACTGCGGCAGATCGAGGTGTACCAACTGCTGGAGAGCATGGTCTTCCCAACGTTGGTTGTTCACAACCTTGCCATTGGGTAGGTGTGGAATGACCAGCGAGTTGAGGTCACTTGAAACTTAATCAAGAACTCCGACTCAGTATGTTTTGCCCTTAGAAGTACCTCTTACTGTGCTGACCAAAAGATAAAAGACCAGGGTGTTGGCTTATTTTGCTTATTTACAGTTCACATTAACGGAATTATTTTCTATTTTGCATATTTCTGCTCCATGTTGTCTTATGGAATTATTTTCTGGGGTAATACAGTTAAAAGTAAAGAAAGCATTTATTCAGTAGAAGCAAGCTCTAAGCATATTGTATCAAGTCCCTTTAAGCATCTGAAAAGCCTTACACTCACTTCCCAACACGTTTACCCTTTAATGACTTTTGATTTTCATAGCAAAAATCAATTTCAACAGAATAGTGATTTGCATAATCAAAGTACAAGACAAAAATTATTTTTGTTGAGGGTTACAGTGGAATTGTGCGTTTTGATGCAAACGTATTCAGTACGCCCACACCTAAAGTGAGAAATTGAGATTACTTACCAGTTGAAAACAAGATTAATAATGTACCTTACTAACCACTCATTCTACAAATTATGTGAATATTTAGAGTCAGTGATTTCTGTTGGCTACATGTAAAGTTTATATTATAATATAAAAACAATAATAGTTTATATATGGAAATAATGACATTAATTTTTTGGCGTGTCTTACAAGCTCAATAAGCTGACCCATGCCTTTAAACGGGTAAAGAATCTTTTCATATTAATTCCACATAAACGAAATAGTCTTTCTCTTGTTGTAGAGTTATGCTTACCAATTAATAATACTATGTCCAATTGCCGTATACACCCACAAAATCTTGACCGTGTTTGTCGTTACTTTTGTAATCGGATCTTCGTAGTAACTCCGAAGTATGCAGGTGAGCTTCTTGGGTTTTTATATATTGCAACACTATTTGGGATGATGATTCAAACAATTTTTCACTGGTGAAATAATACTATGTTCTTCCTTCTATGTGCATAAAAACTACATACTTTTTACTTATTCTCATAACCAAACTAGCTACCGCCGTTTACGCTGTAAAATAATGTGTGTCTACCTTCGTTCATTAACACAGAGCAAGTCCTTCCTCTTAATGAGGAACAGGAAAAACATTTATGTTTTTTAACATTTGAAAATCAGAAATACATGATGGTAGGCACAGGCTCTATGCTGGGCTACCACTTCACATTTTGTCTGTGCCTTTGAAGAAAACAAAAACATAAAAGCAAGAAATACTAAAGGTACATCATAAGTTGAAATGTTCAGTGCAGAGCTGCATGACAAGTAGTAGGGTGCTGTAAAAAAGCCTCTTTGTTTACAGATGTTGTAAACTGTTGTCTGATTGGCCAGTCTAATCAAATAAATTGCAAGATTAGATTAGATTCAGTTTTCGTTCCATAGATCGAAAGAATGAGATGATTCTCGTGGATGTGGAACATTTTAATACCCAGATCGTTCGTCAAGAGATTGTCAAAATAGGTCAATACAATGCGGTAAACTGGAACAGCTGATATTTGCAGAATTAACATGTCAGAATGAAACACGTATGCACTATTAATAAATTTATCATACACAACATACCTAATCTTGACTGTTGTGACCAAGTGCTGTCAAAACTGAAATCTAACAGATATTTTTACTGAAGCTGGCTTAACACTCTGTTAAGATATTCATATATGGGGTGTTACAAAAAGGTACGGTCAAACTTTCAGGAAACATTCCTCACACACAAATAAAGAAAAGATGTTATGTGGAAATGTGTCCGGAAACGCTTAATTTCCATGTTAGAGCTCATCTTAGTTTGTTCTTCCACCTTCTCTCAATGGAGCATGTTATTATGATTTCATACGGGATACTCTACCTGTGCTGCTAGAACATGTGCCTTTACAAGTACGACACAACATGTGGTTCATACACGATGGAGCTCCTGCACATTTCAGTCGAAGTGTTCGTACGCTTCTCAACAACAGATTCGGTGACCAATGGATTGGGAGAGGTGGACCAATTCCATGGCCTCCACACTCTCCTGACCTCAACCCTCTTGACTTTCATTTATGGGGGCATTTGAAAGCTCTTGTCTACGCAACCCCGGTACCAAATGTAGAGACTCTTCGTGCTCGTATTGTGGACGGCTGTGATACAATACGCCATTCTCCAGGGCTGCATCAGCCCATCAGGGATTCCATGCGACGGAGGATGGATGCATGTATTTTGAAGTCACGCTGGTACGTTCTGTTGCTGTGTGTTTCCATTCCATGAGTAATGTGATTTGAAGAGAAGTAATAAAATGAGCTCTAACATGGAAAGTAAGCGTTTCCGGACACATGTCCACATAACATATTTTCTTTCTTTGTGTGTAAGGAATGTTTCCTGAAAGTTTGGCCGTACCTTTTTGTAACACCCTGTATATAGTAGAAGGAGTTGCTTATCAAAAAGTCTTTCAAACTCTGTTTAAACTCTGCTTTATCTGGAACCAAGTTTTTAATGATTGCTGGCAATTTATTGAAAATGTGTGTTCCTGAATATTGGACCCCTTTTTGGATCAAGGTAAGTGATTTTATGTCTTTATGTAGATTGTTCTTATCCCTAATATTGATACTATGTATTGAGCTATTGGTTGGAAATACAGATGTATTACTTGCAACAAATTTCATTAAGGAATAAATATACTGAGAAGCAGTAGTTAGAATACAAAGTTCCTTGAACAGGTTTCTACATGATGTTCTTGAATTTACACTGCAAATGATTCTTACCACACGCTTCTGCACTCTAGAAACTTTTGCTCGGTTTGATGAGTTGCCCCAGAATATGATTCCATATGCCATAACAGAATGAACGTAAGCAAAGTATGCAAGTTTTTTAATATTTATATCTACTAAATCTGACATCATTCTTACTGCAAATACAGACTTGTTTAGGCACTTAAGCAGTTCTGTGGTATGCCCTTCCCAACTAAATTTATTACCGAGTTGTAATCCCAGAAATTTAACACTGTCAACCTCTTCGATCTGCACATCTTCATATGTTACACTCGCTGCTGGAAGGAAATCTCTTACAGGTTCTGAACTGCGTATAGTGTGTCTTCTCTAAGTTTAACGACAGTGAATTAGCTTTAAACCTTTTACTAATGTCAGTGAAAATTTGATCAGCAGCTATTTCTAAATCTGCACTTGACTTGCTACTTATTGCAATGTTTGTATCGTCTGGGGGGGGAACCATCTTGGCATCTGGCAATGTAACAGATGAGAGATCATTAATGTACACAAGGAAAAGCAATGGACAGAAGGCGGAATCTTGAGGAACACCACGTGTAATTAATTCCCAGTCAGATGAAGGCTGACTGCTTACTGCAAAGGTATTTCACGACGACACCTTTTGTTTCCTGTTAGATAGATAAGACTCAAACCATTTCATAGCATTGCCAGTGACACCATAATATTCTAATTTACTTAAGAGAATGCTGTGGTTCACATAGTCAAAGGCTTTTGACAGGTCACAGAAAATGCCAGTAGCATTTAATGTGTTATCTAATGAATTAGGCTTATTCTCACTGTAAGTGTAAATAGCTTTCTCTGTATCAGAACCCTTAAGAAATCCAAACTGTGACTTGGACAATATATTATTTGCAGTCAGATGCTTAAGGAGATGCTTGAACACAACCTTTTCAAATATTTTTGGGAAAGCCGGCAAAAGTGAAATTGGTTGATAGTGTGATGGTATCTCTTTATCCCCCTTCTTGTAAAGAGGCTTAACTTCAGCTTATTTTAGCCGTTCTGGAAATGTTCTGCTGATAAGAGATTGATTACACAAAGTTCTTAAGATAGAACTCAACTTGCATGAGCACTCTTTGATTAACTTCATTGATATGTTATCATACCCACTGGAATACTTAGATTTTAAGGATTTTATAATGGATGCTACTTATGTGGGAAACATGAGTGTCATTTCCATTTTACTGAAGTTATTTTGATAGACTGGCCTCAGATACTCCATTGCACTGTTCACCGAACCTGATAACCCTAAGCTGACAGTAACAGAAATGAAGTACTTGTTTTAAGAGGTTTGCAACACTGCATGCACTTGTTACCAAAGTCTCATTTATTTTTATAGCCTTCTGTTCCTCTTCCTTTTTGGCCCCACCTGTCTCTATCTTCACTATATCCCATACAGTTTTTACTTTGTTGCCTGATGTAATTATCTTTTTCTCATAATAAAGCTACTTCGATTTCTGGATTACTTGCTTCAATATGTTGCTGTATTCTTTGTAATGCATTACAATTCCAACATCAGAGCTGTTCCTAGATAGTAAATACAGTCTCCTTTTTGTCCCACATGATGTCTTTATTCCTTGTGTAATCCACGGTTCATTTTTTGACTTCTGTGTGATTTGAGTCACCCTTAGGGGAAAACAATTTTGGAAAATGGAGGTAACTTTATTAATGAATGCTTTATATTTTCCATTTGAGTCAGAAGTATTATAAACATCTATTGAGTTCATCTCTGTGACCAATATCCTGAATTTCTCAATTTTTTGAATTTTTCCGTTTTTTACTTACTTGTTACCCTCCTGTACTCATATTTAATAGATTTTTTTATCCTGACAAGTTTCAACATTTAACACAAAATGCTGGATGTCATGATCAGATAGCCCATTTACTATTGGTTTTGTGATATGACTTTTTTTCCATAGATTTGTCTACAAAGATATTATCAATAGCAGTCTCAGAGCATTTACGTATCCTAGTAGCAAAGTTCACAGTAGGAACTAAATTGAATTACTGACTGCAATAATTGTTCACTGACAGAGCTTTTCAATAAATCCACATTAAAATCACCAGCAACCAATATTTCCTTGTTCTTTACCATGAGAAGGGATACCAGAGCTTCCACATTTTTTATGAAGAGCTTAAAATTTCCTGAAGGTGATCCGTATATACCTACTATTATAAAGGACTTGTAACTACTTCTACTACAGCTTCTGAATGCTGCTCTGAGCAAAATTTATTAATATCAATATTCTTGAAATCAGAACAGTTTCTGACAAATATGGCAACTCTATTCTCCATACTTTTTCTACAGAAGTAAGAAGCTGACTTGAATCCTGTAACATTTAACATAGCTATACCAGTGGTCACATGATGTTCAGAGAGGCAGATTATATCAACTGGTTTGCTCAACTCTAATTCTTCAGCAGAAATAAGCAACTCATGAAGTTTACCCCTTAGTCCTGGGATATTCTGATGCAATAACGATAACTGATTTTGTGCACTGGCTGATTTAAAACTGGATGAACCTAATTTTCCTGCCAATTTTTGAGTAGCTCTAGTTTCAATCAAAGGCTGCATGCATGAATTGTGTACATTAAAATGTGCTTTCTGTCTACGTGTTTTATCAATGTGAAGGTCATTTTCAGCATGTCTCTCAACATCTCTTGTTTCTGCCCTCCCTACCCTAAAAAAACTGCTGATCTGTCATATGTGACCCCTGGTACTTTACCACTTGTGACAGTGTCCCCCTTAAGTTATTTGCTATTGCCCAGACTGTTTTCCCTTCCCTTTCCTGTTGAGGTGAAGGCCATGCCTAGTATAGTCCCACATGCTGCTAGAGTCGACAGGAACCACACTGATATGAGACCCCATATCTGATCCAAGCAGCATTTCCACATCTAAATTTACTCTCCTAACAGAAGAGTTTAATTGAGGCCGGTCATGGCACCTCAGAACAAACGCAAGCCTAACACTAGTATGTCTCGTTGCTGAAGCTATCTTTACCATGACTCTCTCAATTGAATTATTAGGGTTCCTATCTATGCTGTTGCCCGCCCCATCCACTATTACCACAGTGTCTTCCTTTGTGAAGTCTTTGCAAAGTTACCCAGACTTGCACTAGGTTTAAAAAAACTTGTGACCTGGTAACCTGACCCTAGTTTGTCCTGCAACAGTTGGCCAACACCTATACCATGTGAACTACCTAACAACAAAACTTTCTTCTCCTTCAAAAATTTTTCTAGCTTCTTACTTTTGAAACACTTTTTGAAAGTTTGTTATGTCCTGTCTACTCCTACAACTATTTGTGGCTCATCAGTTTCCAACTGTGAAAACAGATCAAACCTGTTTTCAACATTCAAAACCACACTGTCTGAGAACATCGTACTTCTATTTCTTCTATAACCTGTTGTCACTTCCCACCTCTCTTTTTCTCTTCTCCCCCCTAAACCTTTCCAGATCTTGTTTCACTTTATCTAGTTCTGCCTGAAGGGCAGCAATCTTCTCCTCCTGTTCCACTATCTCTACAGCAAATCCTACACAACCAATGAGCCTTGTTTATTTCCCCAATTCCCACGCCTCTACAGTCACACACATGAAAGGAACTGCAACAACCTCACACCACACCCCGAAACTAACAATCCTACGGCAAGTCGTACACTTGTCACACATGGTAAACAAATTTTAGCTTTAGTCTAATTTAAAACAAGAATAACTTCATACACTGCTCAGTTAATATATTGCGTTTCTTAGGTTGTTTAGGCCTAACACTTGTGTACTAATTCAAAACTTCTGGAGAAACAAAAACGATATAACCTGTATTGTTTATGTGATGAAACAAAAAGTACACTGTATAAAATTTTCATTTATTTTGGAACTTTTCACTTTGGCTGCTTACTAGAGAATCAAATGGGTAGCATAGTGTATAACAATGCAAACTTCACTTTATTTAAATAATTATGTAACTTACAGTATATCACAACGTAAACAAATCCTGGTCCAAAATTTGTGCCTATGAAATGTTTTCGTTTTTCAGAAAATATGCAAAACAATTTTAACCCTTTAATTGATAGCTTACAGTGGGTATTGATTTACTTAATTATGATGCAATATTGCCTTAATTAATTGTTATTACTCAATTAGACACCTTTACGAGAGCTGCAAATGTGCTCAACTCGTCAACCAAAGATGCTACAAAGAAGTAACCAATCTGATATGAAAAGCACCTATTCAATATAACTTAAGAAGGAGCAGCTTTGGTTCTAATCTACAAGGTTCATTTGAGCTGACTTAAACACAAATTGTAGTAAGCAGCATTGTGATTAATATAGTGAATAGATATTGTTAATATAATGTATATATTTAAGTTTCAGTGATTTACTTCTGTTTTATTAAAGCATGCCTTGACTTGTAAAAAGATCTGACGATTCTCCTTTTCAATTGGCTGTACGGAACATGATGACTGAATGCATGAATGTATGTTTTGTTTGCATAGAAAAAAAATTTCTGTTTACTCTTAAGTACTCACTCCAAATGCCACAGCTGTATAACTTCGAACCTCTTACCCCACATACTGCAAGTATGTATTCTCAGTATTGTTCCTATGGTGTTAATTCTAGGAAAAAAGAGACATCCTTTATCTCATTGGAGTTCGTAGTCTTCTAAGATCCCTGCAGTGTGACAATCTATCATGATCGTGGGAGTAAGATTTGATAATAGGATAGTTGCAGTCTTGTTTGTTTTGTAATATTTATTGACTGTTGCTGTGCACTTCGTTGTGTCCTATCTGTATCATAATTAAAGCTCGTGGGTAGAAAGCAAAAAGTAATTTAACAGTAAGTGTCAATAAATGGAAACATTTGAGCTACAAGAACAATATGCTGGCATTTGTGCTGGTGTGCTGGACTACCTTTCCGCTGGTTATTCTTGATTGCTTGGTTCATCATAAATAAGGTACAAAAATGATAGTAATGTGGGCTGGTGACTGTTTAAACCTTTTTGAAAAATTTTGATGACTGAGAGAGATGGTAGAATGGTTGAGACACTGGATTAGTATTCAGAAGAACTGAGATTCAAATGCCAGTGCACCCGTTCTGGTTTAGATTTTCTCTGCTTCCTTTAAACTGTTGAAAGTGTGTACTGAGATTGCCTTTGAAGAAGGACACTGTCTATTTCCTTTCCCACTTTTCCTCTTCTGAGCTTGTAGCCCCTCTCTAATGATATTATTGTCAGTAGTGCATGAAACTCTAATTCTCCTTCCTTTTTGATCATACCCAGTTAGTCCAAAGAAAGAGTTGCCAATTCCCTTTCAAGTGACAAAACTGTTATCACTTAATTCATTGTATTTTCACTTTGTGAAATCACTATGGGTTTTGCCTGTGGGATGTAAGTGTGGAAATAAGTTCCATCTGCACTCATAATGATCGCAAATGTCCTTCAGTTCAAAGTGCAAATTTAGTAAATAAGATATAGAACATTCTTCTTGTAGCATGTTTTCTCTGCAGTCAATAAACTCAGTAATTATTGTGTACTCAGCTTCTTCATCATAATATCGTATACCTGTCATCTCAACAGTATTATGAATCCTAATGTAATTGGCCTCTTTGTAAATATCATTTTTTTACTTAATAAGTTATTCGGAACAAATTTTAATTAGGCATCCAAATTGTGTCCAATTTTAAATGCTTATACATCACCTTGTATTTTAAAAAGTAAAAGTACTTCATCACACCATGATATCTGTCTTAATTAATTTCTGCAAAATCTGTGCCACTGCTCAGTTAGGGTAATTGCTAATAAACAGCTTGAAAGTTTAAATGTCAGTAAAAATCAAACAATGTAAACTCTGGGTGGAATGCAACAACATTATGGAAAGGAAAGTTTGCTACTCACCGTATAGCAGAGTTACTGAATTGCATATAGGCACAACAAAAAGACTGTCACAAATAAGCTGTCGGCAAATGAGGCTTTTCTCAAAATTAGATGAGATACGCACGTGCAAACACAAGTGTGTGCGAGTTGCGTTTGTTTGTTGCGTGGGGGTGGGGGGGGGGGGGGGGGGGGCGGTCGTGCGGGCATGCATGTGTGCGTGTGTTATCTATTTTCAGTGGCCCAAAGCTTATTTGTGACAGTCTTTTTGTTGTGCCTATCTGCGAGTCAGCATCTCCGCTATATGGTGAGTAGCAACTTTCCTTTTTGTAATATTGTAAGTGTCAGTAAAACTTGTTAATAGCTATCCATTTAAAAAAAATTAACCATTTCATAGAAATGTAGTAAAATTATCAGTCTATCCTTATAAAAGATAAGTTAGTAGAGAACGGGGGAAAATTATGTGGATTAATCATTGACTTGAGCATTGGGACACATGCACACACTTAAGATTACCTTTGAAGGTGAGATTCCATTTTAATAGAACTGAAATTGTTGGCTCTAGTTGTTTAATATGATTCTAAATTGAAGCTTTAAATTAATATTAACAGTGTCATGAGAAAGCAAAGGAAGGTTTACTTATCAACTGCCATTTAGAAATACATGGACAGAGCTGACTAGACCAAAAAGGTGTAAGTGGAGGGAACAAGAGATATTGTTTCACTTAGAGATGGCTTGACAAGCTCCTGAGAACACTAATTAAAATCAGTAGGTTTTCAGAAGGTTAGGTAGGCATAATAATATTCATATGAATGTGTGATGTGTCGTTGCTGTATACTTAGAGGATGACTATAAAAATACTACCAGAACACTTTCTGTAACTGTTGCCCAGAAATAAAGTGTGTTTTAGCTTAAGTCTGCAAAACTGCAATATGATTGTATAATTTTAGGAATCTCTATAAGCTGTTTAATTTTTTACTCCAGCAATCTTTGTTTCCTGCTTCTTCTCATTTTCTTAATCTGTTTTATCTACTGAGCTTATCTTTTGACTGGACATATCTTTATCTTTACCTCCTCATTTGCAGGTTACAGTGTTTCTTAATTTTGGTCTTAACTATGTATTGTCCTCATAACTCTTAACGGACAACTTTCTGTCAGTTACATATTTACCAGACCTAAATTTTTATGTTTTACTTTACTCACAGTTTCTTTGAACCCACATGAATAATTTCATTTGTTGATAGGCAAAACATTTTCAAATCAGTTTAATTATTCATTCTACTTATTGTCTGTAAGTTCGTTCATAGCTTTCTCATTTATGTTTTTTTCTTTGTGTTTTTAGGAAGGGGAATCAGACAAATTTACTGGAGTGGGTATCAGAGTGTCCTTCACAGGTCGTCATGCTGAAATGCGTGAAATGAATCAACTCTCCGGTGGGCAGAAGTCACTAGTTGCCCTTGGCCTTATCTTTGCAATTCAGAAATGCGACCCTGCACCATTCTACTTGTTTGATGAAATTGATCAGGTGAGTCATAACAGTACTTGAAAATACTATTCCTTTGTTAGAGGGCTCAAATAGTTAAATGCAGATGGCAGCTCTAAGTAGACACATATGTAAGACCTTCAGTTGTTATTGGCACTTCATCTGCGAAACCCACTTTCAGTTTCAGAAACAGCTGAACTGCCAAAATGATCTGGTGTAAAAGAGTACTGTAATATGAGGGCTATCCTGAAAGTAACAGACATTTTGAAATTAAAAAAATTAACAATATGTGGAAAAATTTCAGTTTTATTATATACGTTTTAGAGATATATTCTTAAGCTATTTTTCTACGTGATCTCTATTCAAATTGAGGCACTTATCACACCGTGGCACAAGTTTTTCTATACTGTCTCTGTAGAAACCTGCCACCTGCAGTTGTGACCATTGGTTTATGCCAGCATGCAATTTGGTATCAGTATCAAAGCATAGGCTAGCGAACCATGTCTCCATTCCTGTGAAAAGTTGGTAGTCGCTCGGCATCAAATCTGGGTTGCATGGTGAATGATCAAGCACCTCCCATCCAAAACCCCTTTAGAGTCTCTTGGGTACAATTGGCCATGAGTGAACATGCGTTGTTGTGAAAAAACAAAACTTTTGCAATAAGTTTCCCCAACACTTGTTTTGTATTGAATGCCTTAATTTCGACAGTGTTTGACAATACCTCTCTGTGTTAACTGTTACGCCACCTTTAAGGAAATCAACAAGATTCACTCCCTTAGAGACATCACCAGTTCGTCAGTCACAAGGCTATGCCTACCACTGCAGTCATCACCGCGAACATTGGTATGGCCATTTTTAAAATCAGTGCACCATTACGCCACGCGCTTTCAACCATTATTCCTTTCCATGAACATTAAAAAGGTTGCGATAAATTTCAATTGGTTTGCAGGTTTTTGTCAGCAAAAACCTAATTGCAGAACACACCTCACAGTTGACATAATTTTCTATCGCAGGACACAGTTTAACACGTAATAGAAAGCAAAGTAGCACAGACACAGACCACGTGCTACCACTGCTGGATGTGTACTGAGTGAGAACTAGCAAAGGGAGTGTTCAAAACAAGATCAAATATGCTTTTTCACTGAGTGCCATTGGTCACATTCGGTTTCATATGTTATTATTCAAATGACAGCCTCTGAACTGAGCAGGTGCAAACTGCTCATCAGCTCTGACAAACTGGTTTGAGAACTATGCAATAGTAAAAAATTTTTGTGGGCTTTGGAGAAAGTCTGCAGAAACATAGCTCCTTGAGCAAACATATGTAGGACACTGCATGTGTCTTTATAGAAGATGAAAGGCCCGCATAACCTTTAATATCAACAGACAATAGTCATGTTCACTTTGTTTTGTGATTAATGAAACTAATATTCTGGCATTGTGGCTTCACTGCATGCAATAGCAGCATCTGCGAACAGTTATCCATTAGGCCATTATTACGTATTGTAAACGATACTGGTGCAATAACACTCTCTAGAGGTATGCTCGAATCTACTTTTGCATCTAAGGATTTCTGTCCTTTAAGAATGACTTGCTATGATGTACAACTCTGACAAGTCGATCTGGCAACACTGAAAACTCACAACACTGCACCTGTGGCTGGTGTTGACAACCTGCCCCCAACATAGTTCAGTTGGGCGCCGTGTGTGTCCCGTGTTAGACCTTTTGGCCGAAGTGCTTGTTTAGTGCGTTGTTTCTAAACTGAGAACAGGACAATGAACGAGCAAAGGATCAATTTAAAGTTTTGTTCTAAGCTTGACAAGACACCGAAAGAAATACAAGCAATACTGGTATGCGTTTATGGGGATCAAGCACTGTCCATGAAGTGTGCGTACGAGTGGTTCACACATTTTTGAGGAGGCCGGTGAAGTGGTTCTGACAATCCCTGTAGTGGACAACCGCCGACTGCCGTCAGTGACGAAAACATTGAAAAAGTGAGGACATTAATCTTTAACGACTCTCGATTAACTGTGCACGTGATAGCGGATGAACTGCAGGTGAACCATGAATGCATGCGACATATCCTTGCCCAGGAGTTAGGGAAGAGGGAAACATATTGTCATCTTGTGCCACATCACTTGACTGATGAGCAGAAGCAGGCAAATTTAGAGGCTTCACAGGATTTTGTCAAAATGGTGGATACGAAACCCAATTCCTTGAACCGTATTGTCACTGAGGATGAAACCTGGTGTCTCCGGTACAACCCTGAAATGTAACGGCAAAGCATGGTATGGCATTCTCCAACATTACCTCATTGGAAAAAGGTCAGAGCCAGAAAATCACACTTCAAAATGATCCTCATCACGTTTTTCGATATTCAAGGCATTATCCACAGGTCATTTCTACCCTGAGGGAACGACATTGAACGCAACATGATACGTTGAAATTTTGACCCATTTCATGCAGTGTCTACGCACAGTACGACCCTAGTATGCACAACAAGGATCCTGGTTTTTTGTTCACTACAACGCTCACCCGCACACAGCCAATATCATCAAACAGTTCCTGGCAAAAAAGGGCGTGGTGCAACTTGAACATCCACCATACTCACCGGCTCACAATCCTCAGGACTTCTTCCTATTCCCTCAACTCAAACTCGCTTTGAAAGGAAAGGGATTTAACGATATTCCTGACATCAAACAAAATGTGATGTGGCTTTTGAACACCATCCAAAAGGAAAACTTTATGGAAAGTTACCAGGACATATATCACAGAGCTCACCGGTGCATAGTTGTGGGAGATAACCATTTCGAAGGCCAGTAAGGTAACTGTAGTTCATAGTTCATGTACATTAATGTTACAGTACCATTCACCAAACTTTATTGTCAGAGATTGTATTTTTGTATTTACTATAAACTCTTCAATATAGTCCGGTTGGGGTGGGGGGGGGGTGACTAGTCTGATACTCCCCACACCCGTATTTTGTTCATTAGGTGACAGTGCAGAACTTCTGAAACACCATCTGATCAAGGAACACTCGTATCTTTTGCTTTTTGGGTCTTGTGGACACCTTTGTAACACAGTACAGCAGTTCTGTATGGCACGCGTCCAACAAGTCCTTGATAGGTTTGTGGAGGTTATATGGCATCGGATGTCTATGCAGGGGTCTCAGAGTACCCATAAAGTAAAGGCTAGTGGTTTTTGGTTATAGAGTTGGCACCCAGTGGCATCCCAGATGTATTCCACATTCAGATCAGGTAAATGTAGCTGCCAATACATCAGTATGAGTCCACTATTATGCTCGTCAGATAACTGTGACGCTGCCAGTTATGTTACAGCAAAGTGTCATCACTATTGGGGAAAACAACGAACGTGAAAGAATGCAGGTGGTCTGCAATAATGTTCAGATAGTCCACAGCTGTCAAGACGCCTTAAATTACTACGACAGATCCCATGGAAGTCTAAGCAAATGTCGCACAGTGCATGTTCAGGCAGCCACATGCAAGGACAATGGCATGTTGGTTCACAACCATCGACCTTGTGTAACAAGAAACATGGTTCATCGATACAGATGATGTATTCCCATTTATCTATGTTCCAGTCTTGATGATACCATGCCCACAGCAATCATAATTGACTATGTCATTCAATCAGTTTGGTAATATGTAAGGATCATTTGCTGCAGAGTCCAGTGTTCAACAGTATACACTGAATGTTGTGCTCCAAAATGATATGCCACAGATCTTTGCCTATTCTGCTTTAGATAGCAAGTAAGTGTCCGACCTCAACCTTCTGTGATGAGCTGTGGATGTCCAATACTTTGCAATCTAGTCACAGTTTCACCATCCTTCAACCATTTTCCATAGATGCTCACGACAGTAGGACATGAATAGTCAACAAGCATAATTGATTCTGAGGTGTGTTATATAACGTGGCAAAAAAAAATTTTGTAGGTGAAGTTTGGGATGTGTATTGTTGCTTAACACAAGAAAAATAAAGATTAATAAACCACATCTTATTAAAGATATTCTCCACCAATAAAATAATATGTATCGTTTGTAATCCGAGATGCTGCTGTAGGTTCATCTTGATGTTACTGCATCTTCACACGGGATTCATTTAATGGTAGAAATAAGTTTCAGTACTTCTTCTTCACAGAGAATTTTATTTCGCACGCTAGTTGTTCGGGGGTGAATGTACAAAGTCTGACTACATGCTGTTGAAACAAAATTCAGTCCAAGACTGATCTATGGTGACATACAAATCACCTCTATTTTTATGATTTTACACAATTACTGTTATTTTTACATACTGAATTTGCACATTTAACAATTAAAGTTTTTACATACATCTTCCCAAATTACATAGAAAATTACACAGAATAACATTGAATAATTTCATAATAAGATAGAAAAGGATCTGTTTCAATTAAGACTATAAATTACATATTTTATCATTGCAGCAATGTATTTCATTAATGTGCATATATTATTTTATTGGCTAAAAGGAGAATTGTCCTGTCATTTACAGAGTGATTAGTTTTATTGAATGAAAGGCCTAGATTCATTTAATTAAATTTTGTACGAGTAAAATTTTACATTTTCTGTATCTCTTAATTACAGTTCTATTAACTAACACTAACTAGAACATGACCATGATTGATCGTGACTGAAAAATAATATTGTCATATTTCTATTTGGGAAACAATTAATTTCTGATTTAACAAAACATAAAAATAGTTGTCTCTCAATGACTAGAATTATCAAAACTTTAATCATTAATTACTCCATAATTATAATAGCAATTTTATTCCTACCATGTGCCTGTAGTTTGTATTGTGTACAAATTGTGATGGTACATTAGTAATGTCAAAACAATAGCTTAAATTAGTGTAAATTACTAACTTGCTGCATAAAAAAATCTTTGATGTACTCGAATCCAGATAACAGGGTGTATACGAACCAGGAAAAACCCGGGAATTTTTTCGTCCGGGAGAAAACCAGGAAAAACCTGGAAATTTTTCAGATTTCTGGGAATTTTTCATTGTTTTTGTTTTCAGTTAAATTTTTGTAATATTGACTGGTAACAACCAATACTCTAACAAAGGATATGACTGCAGAATAATATTGCATCAATAAAACATGAACGAGAGAAAAAATGGAAATAAAACTTAAATTGCAAAGGAAATGTGTCATATGCAACAACAAAAAAAAACAGTGCTCATACAAGCGTCTGCCAACAGCAAAATGAATCAAGGCTATAGGACTATGCAATGCTTTGTAACAAGAAATTGCTCTGATGAGCCTGACATCGCAACTGTTTACATTAGATTCATTTCAACAGTTACGGGTGGGATCATGCGCAGTGGAGTAGTACCTCCCCCCAATATTATATGTGAAAGCTCTCCTTTTCTTGTAGCAACTCTATGTACATTAATTTAAAACATTAACTTTTCCTGTTTGTGTGTTCGCACTACTTAACAGTGAAGTTGCTATTGGCTGACTACATTCGTGTCGTAAGCTCTGAATATCCGCTGTCATCAGCTGGCAAGATCACGTGACATGAACTATGACTGGCTTACAAAAGAGCATCGCAATCTCGATTTCAGTACTTCAGAAAGTAATATGCGGTGTTTGGTGGAATTCGAATTTATACTTTCCTAATATGAAAATCCCCCCATGAACCATGGACCTTGCCGTTGGTGGGGAGGCTTGCGTGCCTCAGCGATTCAGATAGCCGTACCGTAGGTGCAACCACAACGGAGGGGTATCTGTTGAGAGGCCAGACAAACGTGTGGTTCCTGAAGAGGGGCAGCAGCCTTTTCAGTAGTTGCAAGGGCAACAGTCTGGATGATTGACTGATCTGGCTTTGTAACAATAACCAAAACGGCCTTGCTGTGCTGGTACTGCGAACAGCTGAAAGCAAGGGGAAACTACAGCCGTAATTTTTCCCGAGGGCATGCAGCTCTACTGTATGATTACATGATGATGGCGTCCTCTTGGGTAAAATATTCCGGAGGTAAAATAGTCCCCCATTCGGATCTCCGGGCGGGGACTACTCAAGAGGATGTCGTTATCAGGAGAAAGAAAACTGGCGTTCTACGGATTGGAGCGTGGAATGTCAGATCCCTTAATCGGGCAGGTAGGTTAGAAAATTTAAAAAGGGAAATGGAAAGGTTGAAGTTAGATATAGTGGGAATTAGTGAAGTTCGGTGGCAGGAGGAACAAGACTTCTGGTCAGGTGACTACAGGGTTATAAACACAAAATCAAATAGGGGTAATGCAGGAGTAGGTTTAATAATGAATAGGAAAATAGGAATGCGGGTAAGCTACTACAAACATCATAGTGAACGCATTATTGTGGCCAAGATAGATACGAAGCCCACACCTACTACAGTAGTACAAGTTTATATGCCAACTAGCTCTGCAGATGACGAAGAAATTGAAGAAATGTATGATGAAATAAAAGAAATTATTCAGATTGTGAAGGGAGACGAAAATTTAATAGTCATGGGTGACTGGAATTCGAGTGTAGGAAAAGGGAGAGAAGGAAACATAGTAGGTGAATATGGATTGGGGGACAGAAATGAAAGAGGAAGCCGCCTGGTAGAATTTTGTACAGAGCACAACATAATCATAACTAACACTTGGTTTAAGAATCATGAAAGAAGGTTGTATACATGGAAGAACCCTGGAGATACTAAAAGGTATCAGATAGATTATATAATGGTAAGACAGAGATTGAGGAACCAGGTTTTAAATTGTAAGACATTTCCAGGGGCAGATGTGGACTCTGACCACAATCTATTGGTTATGACCTGTAGATTAAAATTGAAGAAACTGCAAAAAGGCGGGAATTTAAGGAGATGGGACCTGGATAAACTAAAAGAACCAGAGGTTGTACAGATATTCAGGGAGAGCATAAGGGAGCAATTGACAGGAATGGGGGAAATAAATACAGTAGAAGAAGAATGGGTAGCTTTGAGGGATGAAGTAGTGAAGGCAGCAGAGGATCAAGTTGGTAAAAAGACGAGGGCTAGTAGAAATCCTTGGGTAACAGAAGAAATATTGAATTTAATTGATGAAAGGAGAAAATATAAAAATGCAGTAAGTGAAACAGGCAAAAAGGAATACAAACGTCTCAAAAATGAGATCGACAGGAAGTGCAAAATGGCTAAGCAGGGATGGCTAGACGACAAATGTAAGGATGCAGAGGCCTATCTCACTAGGGGTAAGATAGATACCGCCTACAGGAAAATTAAAGAGACCTTTGGAGATAAGAGAACCACTTGTATGAATATCAAGAGCTCAGATGGAAACCCAGTTCTAAGCAAAGAAGGGAAAGCAGAAAGGTGGAAGGAGTATATAGAGGGTCTATACAAGGGCGATGTACTTGAGGACAATATTATGGAAATGGAAGAGGATGTAGATGAAGATGAAATGGGAGATACGATACTGCGTGAAGAGTTTGACAGAGCACTGAAAGACCTGAGTCGAAACAAGGCCCCCGGAGTAGACAATATTCCATTGGAACTACTGACGGCCGTGGGAGAGCCAGTCCTGACGAAACTCTACCATCTGGTGAGCAAGATGTATGAAACAGGCGAAATACCCTCAGACTTCAAGAAGAATATAATAATTCCAATCCCAAAGAAAGCAGGTGTTGACAAATGTGAAAATTACCGAACTATCAGCTTAATAAGTCACAGCTGCAAAATACTAACGCGAATTCTTTACAGACGAATGGAAAAACTAATAGACGCCAACCTTGGGGAAGATCAGTTTGGATTCCGTAGAAACACTGGAACACGTGAGGCAATACTGACCTTACGACTTATCTTAGAAGAAAGATTAAGGAAAGGCAAACCTACGTTTCTAGCATTTGTAGACTTAGAGAAAGCTTTTGACAATGTTGACTGGAATACTCTCTTTCAAATTCTAAAGGTGGCAGGGGTAAAATATAGGGAGCGAAAGGCTATTTACAATTTGTACAGAAACCAGATGGCAGTTATAAGAGTCGAGGGACATGAAAGGGAAGCAGTGGTTGGGAAGGGAGTAAGACAGGGTTGTAGCCTGTCCCCGATGTTGTTCAATCTGTATATTGAGCAAGCAGTAAAGGAAACAAAAGAAAAATTCGGAGTAGGTATTAAAATTCATGGAGAAGAAATAAAAACTTTGAGGTTCGCCGATGACATTGTAATTCTGTCAGAGACAGCAAAGGACTTGGAAGAGCAGTTGAATGGAATGGACAGTGTCTTGAAAGGAGGATATAAGATGAACATCAACAAAAGGAAAACAAGGATAATGGAATGTAGTCTAATTAAGTCGGGTGATGCTGAGGGAATTAGATTAGGAAATGAGGCACTTAAAGTAGTAAAGGAGTTTTGCTATTTGGGGAGCAAAATAACTGATGATGGTCGAAGTAGAGAGGATATAAAATGTAGGCTGGCAATGGCAAGAACAGCGTTTCTGAAGAAGAGAAATTTGTTAACATCCAGTATTGATTTAGGTGTCAGGAAGTCATTTCTGAAAGTATTCGTATGGAGTGTTGCCATGTATGGAAGTGAAACATGGACGATAAATAGTTTGGACAAGAAGAGAATAGAAGCTTTCGAAATGTGGTGCTACAGAAGAATGCTGAAGATTAGATGGGTAGATCACATAACTAATGAGGAAGTATTGAATAGGATTGGGGAGAAGGGAAGTTTGTGGCACAACTTGACCAGAAGAAGGGATCGGTTGGTAGGACATGTTCTGAGGCATCAAGGGATCACCAATTTAGTATTGAAGGGCAGCGTGGAGGGTAAAAATCGTAGGGGGAGACCAAGAGATGAATACACTAAGCAGATTCAGAAGGATGTAGGTTGCAGTAGGTACTGGGAGATGAAAAAGCTTGCACAGGATAGAGTGGCATGGAGAGCTGCATCAAACCAGTCTCAGGACTGAAGACCACAATAACAACAAATATGAAAATATGCATTGTACATGTTGCTGTACATCAAAGATCTTTCCAAAACGTGTCTTTTTCCCTGAGTTTTGTTTTCTAAAGCACCGGGAAATTCTACACCCATGTATAAAACCATAACCATTCAAAGGATTGAAAAATTAGACAGTTCTGCGACAAAATATACTGTCTGTTAACAGAGAATAGGTATGTTTTCACCCAGTAGAAAATGTATTTTTAACCGGAAAATCCAGAAGAAATCCGGGAAATTTTTTTCCCTTGTCCACGTGTCCACACTGGATAACCAGAAAATACAAAGTCAAAGCAGCAGTTTAAATTGGTGTAAACTACTAATATTACATATTATATGCCCTCTTTGGGAGAGTGGGGATGAGACTGGAATAGGATACAGGATCCCAAAAGGGGTTGTGGTATTACAGGTGCTAGATCCCAGGCACTAGGCCATAACAATTCTGCACTTTATTGGAGTCACTTACATCAGTGGATTTATCCATTTATAGCCCTTATCATTGGTAAAACAATTCCCATTCGTTTCTGCTCTGCTTGTGTGCTTTCCTTATTGAGTCACATGCCTGCAGCACCAGCAGGTGGCATTCAGGCTTGCAGTGGGCAGGAATCGTAATGTTTTGGCGCATCGGTGTAGGCCTGAAGTAGCGTGTAAATAATTGATTGTCAAGACCCATTGACAACACTCCATTGCTCGAATGGCACTGTTTCTGTCCATTTCAGTAAAAAAGATATCTGTTGTCAAATTTTTCTTTATATATTCTTTCAGCTTTCTGTACACCACTTTATGTTGTGTTATACATTAAAGGCATGTCAATAGCTAACTTAACAAGTAACACATTCATTTTGACAACCAGTCATGAAATGTAAAAAGTAGTAAACTCTATGGACTAGCTGCATGAATGTTATAGCGTAAGCTACTCATTTCTGATGATTTGTTCCTTATCTGTAAGTGTTTATATTACAATTTACTACCATCTGTGTAGCTATGATTCTACAGGTTTGGGACACATGCTGCATCAAGGAGTCAAGACGTCAAAGACCAAGCAGTTTTGTGTGTTAACCATTGCCAAACCACGACGACATTGGTAAAATTGACAGTGCTTTCAACTTCAAACTAATTGTTAAAACATGTTTGAAGTTCTGTGAGAGGAGCCATTTTTGTTAATATAATTGCTGTACATGATATAAGACATTTAAGGCTGAAGCTAATTTGAATCATATGAGAATTTTCAAGATATTCGTATAAGAGGGTTCTTAGTTATTTAATGACATGTGTTAGTTCATGAACCTCATGTTAAAATCTTTAAGCATTTGAACTAACAGTATTTAATTTGTAATTTAAATTATATTCCTCTCTTTTGTGCATAGTCCAAAATTCATTTATGTGGTACACATGATACACTATACTGATTATTTGCTTTTATTCCAGGCTCTTGATTCACAACACAGAATGGCTGTTGCTAATATGATACACGAGCTGTCCAAAGATGCACAATTTATTACCACGACATTCAGACCAGAGTTGTTGGTACATGCAAATAAATTTTATGGAGTTAAATTCCGCAACAAGGTAAAAAAACAAAGATAAATTTGTTTGTGCTTTAATTGTTGTCGGTGTACTTTTTCCTAGAAAACCATATACATCTTTGTTCTGTATATCCCAGAATGTAAATGAACAATCAAAGGTATTAAATGAGGCAAAGAATGTATTGGTAGACTGCAGCAGCAATGAATCGACATTCAGTTCCAATGGAAATAGTGGTCTGTGTAATTGTTGTTGTTGTTATTGTTGTTGTTGTTGTGGTCTTCAGTCCTGAGACTGGTTTCATGCAGCTCTCCATGCTAATCTATCCTGTGCAAGCTCCTTCATCTCCCAGTACCTACTGCAACCTACATCCTTCAGAAACTGCTTAGTGTATTCATCTCTTGATCTCCCTCTATGATTTTTACCCTCCACGCTGCCCTCCAATGCTAAATTTGTGATCCCTTGATGCCTCAGCACATATCCTACCAACCGATCCCTTCTTCTAGTCAAGTTGTGCCACAAACTTCTCTTCTCCCCAATCCTATTCAATACCTCCTCATTAGTTACGTGATCTACCCACCTAATCTTCAACATTCTTCTGTAGCACCACATTTCGAAAGCTTCTATCCTCTTCTTGTCTAAACTGTTTATTGTCCATGTTTCACTTCCAGACATGGCTACACTCCATACAAATACTTTCAGAAACGACTTCCTGACATTTAAATCTATACTCGATGTTAACAAATTTCTCTTCTTCAGAAACGCTTTCCTTGCCATTGCCAGTCTACATTTTATATCCTCTCTACTTCGACCAACATCAGTTATTTTGCCCCCCCCCCCCCCCCCCCCCCCCCAAATAGCAAAACTCCTTTACTACTTTAAGTGTCTCATTTCCTAATCTAATTCCCTCAGCATCACCCGACTTCATTCGCCTACATTCCATTATCCTCGTTTCGGTTTTGTTGATGTTCATCTTATATCCTCCTTTCAAGACACTGTCCATTCCGTTCAACTGCTCTTCCAAGTCCTTTGCTGTCTCTGACAGAATTACAATGTCATCGGCGAACCCCAAAGTTTTTATTTCTTCTCCCTGGATTTTAATACCTACTCGAAATTTTTCTTTTGTTTCTTTTACTGCTTGCTCAATATACAGATTGAATAACATTGGGGAGAGGCTACAACCCTGTCTCACTCCCTTCCGAACCACTGCTTCCCTTTCATGGCCCTCGACTCTTTGTAACTGCCATCTGGTTTCTGTACAAATCGTAAATAGCCTTTCGCTCCCTGTATTTTACCCCTGCCACCTTTAGAATTTGAAAGAGAGTATTCCAGTCAACATTGTCAAAAGCTTTCTCTAAGTCTACAAATGCTAGAAACTTAGGTTTGCCTTTCCTTAATCTTTCTTCTGAGATAAGTCGTAAGGTCAGTATTGCCTCACGTGTTCCAACATTTCTACGGAATCCAAACTGATCTTCCCCAAGGTCGGCTTCTACCAGTTTTTCCATTCGTCTGTAAAGAATTCGCGTTAGTATTTTGCAGATGTGGCTTATTAAACTGATAGTTCGGTAATTTTCACATTTGTCAACACCTGCTTTCTTTGGGATTGGAATTATTATATTCTTCTTGAAGTCTGAGGGTATTTCGCCTGTCTCATACATCTTGCTCACCAGATGCTAGAATTTTGTCAGGACTGGCTCTCCCAAGGCCATCAGTAGTTCTAATGGAATGTTATCTACTCCCGGGGCCTTGTTTCGACTCAGGTCTTTCAGTGCTCTGTCAAACTCTTCACGCAGTATCATATCTCCCATTTCATCTTCATCTACATCCTCTTCCATTTCCATAATATTGTCCTCAAGTAAATCGCCCTTGTATAGACCCTCTATATACTCCTTCCACCTTTCTGCTTTCCCCTCTTTGCTTAGAACTGGGTTTCCATCTGAGCTCTTGATATTCATATAAGTGGCTCTCTTTTCTCCAAAGGTCTCTTTAATTTTCTTGTAGGATGTATCTATCTTACCCATAATGAGATAAGCCTCTACATCCTTACATTTGTCCTCTAGCCATGCCTGCTTAGCCATTTTGCACGATCTCATTTTTGAGACGTTTGTATTCCTTTTTGCCAGCTTCATTTACTGCATTTTTATATTTTTTCCTTTCATCAATTAAATTCAATATTTCTTCTGTTACCCAAGGGTTTCTACTAGCCCTCGTCTTTTTACCTACTTGATGCTCTGCTGCCTTCACTACTTCATCCCTCAGAGCTACCCATTCGTCTTCTACTGTATTTCTTTCCCCCATTCCTGTCAATTGTTCCCTTATGCTCTTCCTGAAACTCTGTACAAACTCTGGTTTAGTCAGTTTATCCAGGTCCCATCTCCTTAAATTCCCACCTTTTTGCAATTTCTTCAGTTTTAATCTACAGTTCATAACCAATAGATTGTGGTCAGAGTCCACATCTGCCCCTGGAAATGTCCTACAATTTAAAACCTGGTTCCTAAATCTCTGCCTTACCATTATATAATCTATCTGATACCTTTTAGTATCTCCAGGATTCTTCCATGTATACAACCTTCTTTTATGATTCTTGAACCTAGTGTTAGCTATGATTAAGTTGTGCTCTGTGCAAAATTCTACCAGACGGCTTCCTCTTTCATTTCTTAGCCCCAGTCCATATTCACCTGCTAAGTTCTTTCTCTCCCTTTTCCTACTGTCGAATTCCAGTCACTATTAAATTTTCGTCTCTCTTCCCTGCCTGAATAATTTCTTTTATCTCATCATACATTTCTTCAATTTCTTCGTCATCTGCAGAGCTAGTTGGCATATAAACTTGTACTAGTGTAGTAGGCATGGGCTTCGTGTCTATCTTGGCCACTATAATACATTCACTATGCTGTTTGTAGTAGCTTACCCGCATTCCTATTTTCCTATTCATTATTAAACCTACTCCTGCATTACCCCTATTTGATTTTGTATTTATAACCCTGTATTCACCTGACCAGAAGTCTTGTTCCTCCTGCCACCGAACTTCACTAATTCCCACTATATCTAACTTTAACCTATCCATTTCCCTTTTTAAATTTTCTAACCTACCTGCCCGATTAAGGGATCTGACATTCCACACTCCTATCCGTAGAATGCGTTTTCTTTCTCCTGATAACGACGTCCTCTTGAGTAGTCCCCGCCCGGAGATCCAATTGGGGGCTATTTTACCTCCGGAATATTTTACCCATGAGGATGCCATCATCATTAACCATACAGTAAAGCTGCATGCCCTCAGGAAAAATTACGGCTGTAGTTTCCCCTTGCTTTCAGCCATTCGCAGTACCACAACAGCAAGGCCGTTTTGGTTAGTGTTACAAGGCCAGATCAGTCAATCATCCAGACTGTTGCCCCTGCAACTACTGAAAAGGCTGCTGCCCCTCTTCAGGAACCACATGTTTGTCTGGCATCTCAACAGATACCCCTCCGTTGTGGTTGCACCTACGGTACGGCTATCTGTATCGTTGAGGCACGCAAGCCTCCCCACCAACAGCAAGGTCCATGGTTCGTGGGAGGAGGGTCTGTGTAATATGTACAGTATATATAGAGTGCTGTGTGTGATCATCAGGGGTCAAAGGTAAAACCTGAAATCACAGGACAGAGATTGAAGCTTTGGCTTTGCAAAAGAAATTTCTACGATCCCCATGTAATATGTTATTTTTCTCAAAGTTAACATTTTCATAATTGGTCATAAGTGTCACAGCTCACTTCATACCAGTCCTACAACAAGCAACAGTGCCCCGAGGCCTGTTCAATATTAATGAAGTGTTATCTACCTTTCAGGGCTTTGTGAGGAAATGAAATTTTTTTATGCAATTGCTTTCAGTAAACATAGCACCATGTTGTGAATGCTTATCCATCTTGAAACTATCTATATCTCCTCATTTGTTGATATAAATGCTACCAGAAAGGCTTCCCCCATATGCACGAGAGCACCTTCCCATTATTTATCCTTCTTTCATAATATAATAGTTTGGTCTGAAAAATACCTTGCAGATACCACATATTCTAATCTCATCAGAACATGTGGGTGATACAATAACTGGTCATTTACTTTTGTCTAGTTCTTCATATTGACATGATGGCTTCCAAGACACCCGTAGGAATGAAAGATTACAGGGAGAAGGACTGAATTAGCAGCACAACAGTATATTAAACCCAATCTTCCTTCCTTCTTTCCTCTTTTGATTAGCAACACACACTAAAATGCCGAAGAATATAGCAACTGAAGATTGAATTCTTGATTCATTGCAGGAGTTCTTTTTATCCCCCATCACAGCACTGCTGCTTCTGAAATTCTTTTAAACAATACATTAATCAGCAAAAGGTCACTGTATATTCTTTCACATCTGTATATGTAAAAATGATTGTTTCTTTGTTTGCTCAGTACGCTTACTGTAGAACTTTGGTGAGCTGTGTGCACGCCCATGAACGTTTCTGAATTAAGGCATGGCCAGACACCACGCGACACGGCAGAATGGCCACTGGCCTTGAGCCGCATTGTTTAAATGCTCGTTATTGTATCGTGCCAGTCACACAGAGTGCATCTTTGACACAGTGGCAGCTAGCCTGCTGCACTGGCTAGTGCTGAGTTGTCACAGAATACGGATTCACTGTAGCAGCTGCATGCAGCTAGTGGGAGGCAACTGTCGTATGCTGCTACACGTGTCGTATTGGCCCCTTATTTAGAGGGCCCACACAACCAACTCGCAAGATGGGTTGCACACCCCCTTTCATGAGCATGGAGAGAAACATCGCCAGCAGACAGAAACAATAACAGACTTTCCAAATAAACACTGAACTACTTCATCAGATAACATGTGACAGTGTTCCACCAATCAGAACTCATATGACTCATGTAGCACTCCTCACGCCTAGACTGGCAATGTTTATCAACCTCTAGGAACAGCTCCGGCCAGTACTTACGCCAGCCGTAGCATTGTAGTAGCACATTGTATTTTGTAAGAGCAGATTTTGATTAGTATTTTCTTCCCTTGTCTTGTTTACTTAAATGGTTTGTCACCACAAGAGTTGTGGGTTTTGCTGGTTGTTCTGGCATTTTAAAACTTAGTGTATGCCAAGAAGGCATTTTTCTTTAATTACAATAAAAGGTGTTCAAATTGACTGTTAGTTCTTTCCTGCCGACTGCAACACACTACAACATGCAGGCTGTTAGTGAGGTTTCGGCCACTTCTTCATTGTGACTGTTGACACTGAAAACCTTGGCCATATGCTGCAGTATGAGCCACACTATAGGACCATATTCTGTCTGGTCAGGCCTTAAATCCATCCATTTTATGATAGGTGGCATGTGAGTAATTTAAAAAAATATATGTATTTCATATAGTTTTGCAACAGTTTGTATATTTTCAGTGTGAGTGTGCATAAATGACATAATTCTATTTAATCATAAAGAGGCTACTACATTTCAATTTATGTGTGACGTAACAAGTGGTGTTGATTGTGAGATTCCAATTGCTAATTGATATTATTCTTTTCCAAGTAAATTTATGTACATGCATGTCTGAAAGAACAGAGTTTTATGATCCACAGCTGTACATGGTGACGTTCAAAGTGCAAGGGCATATTTACCATCAGGCAAAATCACTACTAGCATTGCCAAATACATATAACAAATAGTATAGATGTCTCATTTCTGATGATTTTGCACTGAACAGTGTCATTTGTTGTGTAATGTATTGAATGATGTATAGCATCTGCTCAAGCCCTCTGCATACTGTGTGTGCTGCCATGCTGTGTATTGGAGCAGTTGGGGTAGGCAGACATATGAGGGCAGTTGATGTTATTGCATGTAAAATAGCTTACTTACTCATCATAGAAAAATTACTGATATTCAAAATCAATTGCAGGTAACAATTAGTATTTTGTAAAACTGGCTTCACTGACAAATATAACATTATCACACTTTGCGTTGATTATCACAGGTGGTGTGAGTGAGCTCAGGCATATGTACTTAATGTACAGGTATTGACTCAGCAGCTGTCTGTGATGGAGGTGCCCATTATTGATCACGCCCCAAGTGCAAGATTCGTTCCATAATTCGGTTTTTGAATGTGAAAAGGACTGTGCCCATGGATATTCATCGTCAGTTGACATAACTTTATGGCAACAAGTTTGTGTCCATCCAACACAGGTGCAGCGAGTTTAGTGCCAGTCGGAAGGAGGTCCATGATGAAGAATAGAGTGGAAGACCTTCGGTCACGGAGGCGGTTATCGAGGTGGTCCAATGCGAAGGGCTTCAAAACAGGAGGATCAGTGTCCTTTAACTTGTTGCTCAGATTCCTGGGAGTTCATACAGTACAGTTGACAGAGCACTGACAGAAAAATTGGGGTATCACATGGGTTGTACTCGATGGGTACCACGTATGCTGACAGCAGAACACAAGGATAAACACCTTCACTGTGCTTTCCAGTTTCTTCAAAACTGTTAAGAAGATGAGGAAGGATTGTTTAACTCCGTTGTTATGGGAGATGAAAGATGGGTGTTTCATTTCACTCCTAAAATTATTATTTGGTAACCGTGATAGCGTTACGGAGATGTTTAGCAGACTCTGCAAGAGAGGCGCTCTGCATCACGGTGTAGCTTGCTCGCAACGTTTCGAGAGGGTGCGTTTCTGGATGAGGTATCGAATATATTGCTTCCCCCTACTTATACCTTCCGAGATCACGAATGTAAAATTAGAGAGATTTGAGCGTGCATGGAGGCTTTCAGACAGTCGTTCTTCCTGCGAACCATACGCGACTGGAACAGAAAAGGGAGGTAATGACAGTGGCACGTAAAGTGCCCTCCACCACACACCGTTGGGTGGCTTGCGCAGTATAAATGTAGATGTAGATGTAAAATGAGAGAAAAATCCAGACAATGGCATCACTCGGGGTCACCAGTCACAAAGAAGTTCAAACAAACTCCTTCTGCTGGCAAAATCGTGACCACTTTGTTTTGGGATGATAAGGAGGTACTAGTGGTCAATTTCATGGAACTGGGGACAGCAGTCAACTCAGACAGTTATTCTGAAACACTACAAAAATTCAGGTGATATATCCAGAACAGTTGGAAAGGATGACAGAAGGTGTAATGCTGCTTCACGATAAACATCAGACCTCACGTCTCCTGCCAAACCCAGAAACTTTTGACAAATTTTGGTTGGGCTGCCATGCCCCACCTCACCTTACAGTCCAGACCTTGCACCTAGTGATTATCACTTGTTCACTAAGTTAAAGGAACACTTGGTTGGCCAACACTTCTGGAACAACAATGGAGTCAAAGAAGAGGTGAAATACTCCCTCCACGGGTTAGCAGCATGGGGATAGAGAAATTGGAGCACCTTCTACAAAAATGCATAGGAAAAGATGGCGATTATGTAGAAAATAGAGCTAAGTTTCTTCTTTCCAACGATAAATTTCTGTGAGAATAAACAATGTTGTTTATTTGTAAAAGTGAAGGGAAACTTACTTCTGAGTCAACCCTTGTATTATTTCAAAATACAATATGTTAATGGGAAGTATATTTAAACAATTCCACATTTTCCACATAGGTCAACTATCCCTGAGGGCAGAGTTATCTTTTCTTTTGGCTCATACTCTGGCCAGTGATCAAAACTGTCATATTGTGTATCATTCACTGGGACAGGAGTTCCTGTTTATTTCTTCTCCTGCCTGTCTATCCTGTACTCAAAGTCCAGCTTTGTCTTCCCAAAGAAAGAAAATTCACTAACAAATTTGTATTATAACTCGCCTTCAGGACTTGCTCTTTCCATTTATAAGCATTTTTGTTGAAGAAAAAAAAAAGGGAGGGGGCGGGCGAGGGGGGGGGGGGGGGAGCAGTGCCACAAAATTGAATCAAACTGGTAACTGATGCTCACATAATCTTGCAAGATTCACACTATTCACCAGAAGCAACAGAATATCACTGTACATGAGAGCTTAAAAAATGTTGCTTGCAAGCACCAATACCCACCCAAGTGTGGTCCAGCAAACAGTGCAATTTTGATGTTGCTTGAGAGCAAAATTGCTAAATAAAGAGTTAATACTGCATGTTTTTTTAATTTTGTTATGCTACTTTATTGACTACAGTTAATGCAAACTTTTATTGCCTTAGGTGAGTCATGTGGAATGTGTTACAAGAGAGGTGGCTGCAGATTTCGTGGAAGATGACACCACAACAGGATAACTTCATCCAAAAAGGCGGGAATATTGTACAGTGTATAAAAGTTTAACATGCAGTACTTAGATGCGCTCAAAAGCTACAGAAAACTGCCAGTTTTGAATTTTAAAACTGTGTTGTATATAACAAATTTTACAGTGAACTTTTTATGCGTTAGTTACTTATTGCCAGTATTTACTTAGGCAAATTGTTAAAAATTGACTGAAAGTGGTAGACTCAGAGGAAAAACTATTACTTACTTGAATTTTAAGAAATGTATCAATATTTTCATATTTTAATTTATTATAACATTTATATTTTTATTGTAATATAGACAGAAATTGTATTTGACTCATTCCATGATGTATATATGCCTCAGGCTTTTTAATAATCACACATTAGTGAATGCCAAGCCTACAGTTTAAGTGAAGAATTGAAAATTGCTTCTTTACTGTCCACAGAACTGTCTGGTGATAGTTTTATAAGTAATTGTAAAAGAGCACTCATAAATTATTTGTATCTTTTGTTACGAGCTTATTTTTATGTTGGCAATACATTTAATTTGCTTATTTAGATTAGGAAATAAGCCTTTGTAACAACAGTAGTACACTGCAGGTATATCTGTAAGGGTAGCGTAGTTCCATAGAGAGTGAGCTACAAGCACCAGGTGAGAACAGAATTCATTTAAAAATGAAGAGTTCAGGGTAGCACTTCAGTATTGTGCTAATTTTTCATTCATCCATTCACTCAAGTTTTCTGTTGACTGCTGATCCACTTGAAATTGAGTTTTATCACCAGAAAGCAGTCTACGAGAATTTCTCTTATGTTCCCCAATTTCTGGCCATCCGGTAGGTGATTGAGTCAGTAATTGTCACATTGAAGAGGATATTTTTGTCATTGTGGTTAATGCAATAAACTGATGTGACTGGGACAATATCAGCAGTGTAATAGTCATGGGCATGAGATTCGAGCAAGGAATGGGCAAGACACACACCATAAGTGTTTTGATTATAGCCCGGTGACAGGTGCCTGATGTGCAGGACACTCCATCTTAGAGGTCATGCAAGCACTGGACTTTCCAAGTTCCACTGCATTAAAGGGTATTCTGTGAGCCCAAATGAAGAGCTGTTTGAATAAAGAAGCAGTAGCATCATCAGGAGTCTATTGGCAATAACTGTGATATGCTCATCACATGTCGTAAGATCATAGACGGCAGCAATTTGAACAGGCCCATGGCCTAATCCCTGAATGATATTTGTTTACCATGATGTACTCAGTTAAAGGAAAACTTTTGGGTAACAGTGTTTTGATGACATCAACTGTTGCAGATAAGTAGGCCACAGTACACAAATTGATTGCCAGTTCGTACTGGATGACATCCTAACTATATGGAACTATATTCGCATCACACACAATTCTCATCTCCACGGAAGAAGCTGCTGCGAGCCCCTAATACGCCGCCACACAGCACGTACGCATCACATGAGGACATTGAATTCACACCAACTCACTCCCTACAGTTATGATTGGCCTATGTGTCTCTTTAAGCTGCCACATTCAGAGATCCACCTCAGATTATCCTTAGACTACTCTCCAATAAAAACGACTATACTGAAGAGAGTACAGTGAGATGTTATCAACATAGCATGATGCCAGTGAGAACTTTACAGAATCTAGCATTATGCAAATGCTGCATGTCACAGGGTGTAGAGATTTACCATGGTGAAGGGATTTCAGCCTCAAAGCATAGGTGTAGATAGCATGTGTTAACAAGGTACAGTGCGTGTTACTATATGCTGACAGCATCTGCCAATTGTCTTTTGTCCAGAAATAACATAGAAACCTACAATCAAGTGCATCCCTTCAGCCTATTGCAGGTGACCTCACATTCAGCAAGACAATTTACCACCCCCTGCCTCCTGAGTTTTGTCAGAATGGTTTTAAGAATATCCTGTGAACACGAAGATGCTTGATCATGACTATGAAGATCAAGTAGTGTCATACTCTCATTGTAACATATCACTTTGCTCAAAAAATTTAACGTGATTATTATAGACAAAAACATGGTATGATCAACCATGACTGAGATAAACTGTTGATTAATACTACATGTACTCCCTGATCAGTGTGAGAGAGTTATGGCCATCATGGACCAAATTGCTTTGTAGCAGTTTTGGAGTCCAAGTCACATCCATCATCAGAGCCATAGAGTGAATTAGAGACCCCTAACTAGAAATGTGCTTCACAGTCACTGGTATATGTTATAAAAGCTTGCTCATAAAAGCAGCAAAATGTTGAGATTTTTAAGCATTCCCTGAGGAAGATCTGGGAGAATGCCTTCATCCAAGTTACCACAAAGCTTAAAAGTGCATATTTTCTGCCTGTCATCTCGCACCTATCACTGTTTATGAGGACAGGTAAATCTATGTATAAGCACTATTATTAGACATGATCATCTACAAGACATACAGCACACTATGGGACTTGGTGAATAGACTGTGAGGACAATGCAGAATAAATTTGAGAAACAGCTCTAATTTTAATCAATCCTAACATAATAGCAATGAATAAATCTCTATCATATTATCAATATGTTAAGCCATCAGACTCAGAATAACATGCTTCTTTCTGCAGCTGTAATTCAAATTAAAGGTAAGTGTTTGTTGGTAGATTTTAGTAAAAAACAGAATAGTCCACCTTATTTCCCCCCTTGTTGGTTACCTGTGTTTGGTCATCATAATATAAAACAGACAGGAAGGCAGTTACAGCAGATAAACACTGAGCAAAAGAGTGTAATGTAGGATTGAAGCAAATTTTGACAAACAATTCGTACTGAATATGCCCCAGAATGTGACATTGGTGACAAACTGATCCGTATATTATCCCAAGGTTTAGGTTAGGTTCTAATGTGATAAGATTATTTGTAAGTTGATAAAGTCAACAAATGTTAAAACTAAAATACGTAGGTTGTGGAGACAGAATGCCTATAGCTTAGCCTGAGGCCTTAGTTAGGCTAAAATATGAGTTTTACTTGCAAAAATTAAATTAATAATCTTTGTTGTCACATAAATGCTTCTTTCGAATATGTCGCTAATTGCAATGTTGTGATTAGTTGGGACCTAATAACCCAACTTTAGTTAAGTCAAAATATTTGCCTATTTTTCCAAATGTTGTGGAGGCTGTGATAAATTGTGTTGAGGATGTGGCAGTATTCCTTCAAAACGTGATTTTGTTCATTACTCTCTCATTGGCTGTATAAAACAGTACAGAGACGCACACTCTTTCCTTATCATCATACCTCATGATGAGCAAGGACAGCATTGCTTTATGAAACACATTTGCCACTAGCCCTGATCTACACTTTTACCACTCTGAGCTCAGTGACTTCCACTCCCCGACACTTTACAAAATTTTGAAATACACGTTGCACTGATGCCGTTATCAGGATGGTGGACAGGTCACTAACCAAGTTGAGGGTTGACCTTATGTTAGCATATGAAACACATGTAGCTAAAGTATATTACTTGTGTGAGAGGCTTTAGGAAGACTATGCAATGCTTCATAACAACAAATTGCCATCAATGAGCATGACGTCACAACCGTTTGCATTAGATTCGTGTGAGCAGTTGCTAGCGGGCGCATGCGCAGTTGAGTCACGCGAGTACCTTCTCCCGCTTCTGGCTACAAAAGTGTGGCTGTTAGCTGTATAACCAAGCAGCAAGATGCTACCTGGAAAAATTTTACTGGCGCACGCAAGCTGCCATATTCACTGGGAGCATACCAGGGTATCTGCCTTGGGCAGCAACTTCAGTCAAGCATTAATCCCCTTGCGGAACAATGAAGTTATTTTTGTCGGTTTGCTAGAGAAATATGGCTTTATTAATCTTTTCCACTGAGGCAGTCAATTTATTTGAAACGAAATGTTTAATTCCACACTGTTGGCTAGTTTCAACTGTTAGCTGCATTTCAATTGAGCATGTTTTCATCTTTTAGCACATATGGCATTATGCCATAATAAAGAACCAAAAATGAGATAATACAGTACTGGTACTGCAAGAAAATTTACAACTGAATCTGGACATATGAATGTGCACTTTAAGCAAAATTATCCATTTAAGTATGGTTCATGAAATTCCTCTGATGTCTTGTTTCTTTTATGATGTAATGTAAGATCTTTTAATGTTTTACACGTATGAAAATACGGGCTTCCTGCGTCATCATAGCTGCACAAGCGCGGTGATGCCTGTTATCTGGCGCTCTCTGGCAACTGCTGAAACGAACCTCTTTCTAACAGGTCGCGGGAAAATATTGAGAATGATTGATTGAAAAGCATTACTTTCAAAGTAAACATCTTTTTACACAAGATGAACTAAGTGCGATAATGTGCTATGAATTTCTTAAATCGCAGAACATTTTAATCTCATTTAAAAATCAACTCTTTGAGGACGACCATTTAGAAAAAATTTCATGAACAGACATTTATGTTTGTATTTAAATTTTACTGGCACATTTGCGTGATGTATCTTAAAGTGCAACACGCACAAAAAAGATCAACATTATACGTGAAAGTTTAGCTTCTCTTGCAGCTTATTGATTGTCAAGACTAGAATTATATGTGAAAGCTCTGCTTTTCTTGTAGCAACACTACGTGTATTAATTTACACCATTAACTTTTCCTATTTGTGTGTTGGTCCCTTTAATCCCACAACCTATTTGTGTGTACACACTACTTAACAGTGATAATGCTATTGGCTGGTGAGATCATGTGACATGAGCTATGACTGGCTTATAAAAGTGCATCGCCCAGTCTCGATTTCAATGCTTCAGAAAGTAACATGCAGCGTTTAGTGGAATTCGAATGTATACTTTCGTAATACAAAAATATGCAGTGTACATGGTCTTTTTTTTCCGAGTTTCGTTTTCTAAACGGCTGAGAAATTCTACGCCTGTGTATAAAATCATAACCATTCAAAGGATTGATAAGTTTTACAGTTCCGAGGGAAAGTATAGTGTCACTTAAAATGGAAAAAGTGTATTTTCACTCAGGAGAAAGTGTGTTTTTAACCGGAAAATCCAGGAATTTTTTTGCTTCTCCGCGTATACTCTGTGATATACCACAAGTGGTCTTCCACAAGCTTTACGTATTTGTGTAATATCCTTTTGAAGGAGGGAACTGAATGTCAACAGCAGTATCCTATTTGTAACTTGGCGAGTGCCACTCCCTTTCATCAGTGTGGAGGGCAAGAGATTTGCCATGCCTGGAAGGTTGATTTGATTGCCCAGAGTTTGTTGTTTACCACCTCCAACCACTCTTCTCCCAGACACATGATCCATTTGTGTGAGGAGATTATGCAGTACAGGGGGATGGTACACCAAATCACTGCACCACTCGAAATCCATCTTCGGCTGCTTTGTCAGCTACATTATTTATATATATTCCTACTTATACTGGTACCATAACCACCTACCTATTTACTTTGGTTTTGCATCACTGGAAGGCATCGTAGACATTCTGAATAATTCTATGTTACTGTATACATTAGTTGTACAGGTGCAGGACACCAACAGAATCAAAGTAGATGAGAAACTTTATAGTGAAAGCTTTTCACCTTTTCAGGTGCCTTCAAGACTCTGCCTTTGAATCGTTGTTTGTTGGTTGTTCAAGGATACCAACTTTCTCAGGGAAGGCAGCTAAACAATAAATTTTCCTGCTTAAATTCATCTGTGTGTGTATATAGCAATAAAATCTTGATACCGTCTTAAAACTCAATAAAAGAAACTTGTAAAAATTTAATTTGGAATATGGGATTTCTTGCATTGTGTCAAACGTAAAACTATTTTGGGTCTCTGAAGACCAAAGGGGGCAGTTTGTAACATCCCTGCCTGCTTATTGTGAGGTTTGATACATTTAGATCTTCGAAACATTCTTTAACATTTGCATGGATTGACTTGGATGCAAGTGGCTTATCCACTACACTAAATACCAGTCAAGAGGTAACACTGTATCTGAAGTATGGTCCATCAACCTGTTTGCAGGATCTTACAAAATAATGCTTTATTAAACTGCAGGAGACGGGACCTGTCTGTGCTCCAAGCCTTTCCATTGACGCCATTTCAGAATTTTCAATGACTTTATGCTCTTTGTTTTGAAGTTTTTTAGGTGCTGTAACTATGTCAGTTTTGTGTCAAATATTAAACCAGGTACCATACGTATTTCTTAAAATTTGATACACTACCTCCTATTTTGAGCTCTGGTTTGATAAAACTGACATGAATGGTTAAAAATCACAAAAAAAATTCATAGTTTAGAAATGAAGGAGAGCACTCGCCAGACTGCAGAAGTGTTGAGCCGTGAACAGGAACACACAAAAGAGAATGAAAATTATGATAGCTTCCAAAATAAATTGTTCTACAAGCTAGAGTCAAAAAAACACAAGAGTAACGGGAGATCGAGGTGGAAAGCAGGAGAAGGTGTAGCTAGCAGCTAGGAGGGATTGCAGGTGGGAGGAGGAGACAGCAGGTGTGCAGGCTAGGAATGCAGGACAGAGGGGGTGGCAGGTGCACGGGCTAGGCATGTGGCACCTGGGTACCGGTGCCCATGAGATGCGGCACATGAAGAAGATGAGTGGTGACATGAACTGAGAGGGGATGACAGGACACAGGAAGAAGAAACTGTTGGATAGAAGTGTTGGTTTTTAAAGAGTTAATGGAGATTAAGGACATGAGGTTTATGGGAACAAAGTATGTGACGACTTAATGCTTCTGCTGTTTAGCGAGTTGTCACCTTCACTCTTAAATTATTTTTATTCTGGCAGGACTTTTCTTACCATATTTATGAAATAATTTTCTCTGGCAGAACCCAACACCATTTGCATAGCACATTTTCCTGCCTCATGATTGACAGTTCTTGTTGCCACGTTGTTGTAGGACTGGATTGAAAAAACTGATGAAGTCAGCCACAAACATGAACTTTTAACAGGTGTCTTAGACTGTTCACAACATGTCATTGATATCTATTGCAAAAACTGTTACGCTTAGCACTTACTTGAGAAAAGAGTGAATCAGAATTGGCAGAGGTTCCCATTTGTGAAATTGAAGAACAACACTTCATCTCCAAGTGGTGTCTTAAGATGATGTCTCCAAATTACTAAAAACAAAAACTAAATCATTTTGACATAAGAACATCTTGTGTCAATATCTCCAGCAGGATTAATTTATCAAGGGTGGAGTGGTAATACCTGAAATTGGCCTAGATGGTTGTGGGATTCAAGTACTCGTATGAGGCGGCAGAGTTTTTCTAATACAGCTGATGAGAGCAACACGTTGCTGACTACTTGGGTTCAAACAGTCCTTGCCTTGTTTCAGTGAAGGAATCACTGTTGCCACCCTTCCCATGTCAGGATATTGTACATCAAAACAGAGTTTAGTGGAACAATATAGAAATACATCTTTGTCTCTCAGGTATATATGACATAATGAATCTGACCTGGTCCTGGGGCAGTTTCACAAGCTGTGAACAAAGTCAATTCCAATTCCCACATAAGAACTAATGATTGTATATGTCCTTATCATTCAGAAGTAATTTAACTTTCTTCTGTTCTGTGAAGTGTGTGGATCTTGAATTTGTGTGATTAATGTGGTGACATCCCCATTTGAGCCAATTCCTCAATAATGCCCCAGTGTCTCTTTATTGGCTCCCAAATGTGTGTAACTGATGTGGAATGATTAAAGGAATTCGCAAATTTCTCGCAAGAATTTTTGTTGGTTTCTATAACTACTCACTGCCCTTTTACCCTCATAATCTGAAAAAGGTGCAGGATTTTCTACTGATGAGCTGCATTTAGACTTCCACAAAGCCCAAGCCCCGTACCTAGCTCTGGTTTCCAAGAGACACTTATTATCTACCAGAGGATAGGCTGTCTTCTGAGATGAGAGCTGGAGAGCAGAAGCAAGTGTCAGTTGCTGAAGACAACCCTAAATCTGTACTAAAGTTTGTCATTTGACGAATTCATAAGACAGATGTCATCTAAATAAGGGGAAGCTGAGCCCCACAGCATGTAGTGTACATTGAAGTGTCCAAGTGGCAGGAGTGGTACCTGTCACTGGTGAAAACAGCCACCTAGCCTGTAGCCCTTTCTTGGGTTAATGTCATCCGTCCTGTGGAGATTAGAATCAAAAATAAGTTTCTTGTAAGCAGATATATACTGGCTTCTCCTGTCCCAAGAGCTTCAGTCCTACCAAATGAATTCCAATCCTTTTAAGGTCCACTGCAATATAGAGATCTCTGTGGCAGTCACTGATTACTGTGGGTTTCATTAGGAAGAACAAATGTCAAGTGTCTCTCTGGTTAAGGGTAAAAAGCCAGTGACTACTGTAGTATTTAAATGCACTACTTACTAAATTACAGTGAAGATAGTATGTCAGTTTTTGCCCTTGCATGCCTAGGTCCCAAAGAACCACAACAAGAATGAAAAAACACAGAGGTACTCAAAGCAATAGGACGTTATGAAATGAACTAGCAGTGAATTGGAATATACACCTGTCTTAGTACACACTTTTATTTCACTACATCCACCTGAATATATAAAAGTGGAGTTCATTTCTCTAAGAGTTTGCCGTTTTTCCTACAGGTTTGGACATACACATCTTACATATTGGAAAATCATACATCATGCAAATGATCAGTGCCCAGGAAAATATCCAGATGGTCTATGGAAAGCTCAGTTTATTCTAAAGAACACACTTATGGTAACAAAGATGATTCTCATGTATAGAAACAAGAAAACTCTACAATGCTATGCCTGCATCCTCATTTTACAGATGGTTCAATATAAAAACCCCGTGGATTCACATCTGTGAGTTTCCCTACAGCTGTAGAAAAAAAAGCAGCAAAACTAGCAGTAATCACAAATGTTAATTCTGCCCAAAAATGGAATCTTGGCAATAAATTAGCTGCATTCTTTAATTTATCAGAACTTCGGATGATAAGTATTTTAGTATCTACACAGGCATGAGAATGCCACTTCACTACAATGTCAGTGCAGATGCTTTGCGAGCCAATGGTGGCTCAGTAATAGCCAGGGAACAGAGCCCCATGCGAGGAACATGAACTCATGATACGAGTCAATCCATGGGAAGCAGAGAGTCTGAACCTATGTAGAGAGAATCACAGGAAAAACTCAGCACATAGGGACGGCTAAGCATTCGACATAACACATGGCATCATATGCAAGGTGAGGCCCACGATGGTTGAACTCCCAAATAAGCAATGGCCTGCTCAGCCTACTGTCACCACCATGTAAACACTTCCGTCAGTGGATTTGCCCATATGACATGTCATGTTGCCCTCCATGACAGATTTCCACGCTATCCTGCTGTGTTACCCATGCCAATTTGTTTGTCTCCATTGCGATGTCCATTGGCGATGGCACTGAAGGCATTATTCTGAACTTCAAAATCTCCCCTCATATATGAGGATTGGAAGTTTAATAGTGACAACTATTTATTTACAACTTACATAAAATAGAGACATGTTTCAAAGTTTTACGGTCCTTCTAAGTAGTCGCCTGCATTATGTATAACCTGTTGCCAGTGATGTGGAAGTTGTATGATACTCTTAGCAGTGCCAGTTGTGTTGATAGCTCAAGTGGAGCAGTATATTGCCCAACAAGTCTCTGTAACAGTTCTGATGTGAATGCCATGAAGTGTTCCCTTCACTTTAGGAATCATGTTGAAGTGAAAATGTAGGGTCCCAGAAATTAGTCTCACTTATTAAAGATAAGAATACCCACATGTTGTTTTCAATAGAAGTGAACAGCAGTGAAATTCTTTATTCAGATTCACGTATTATTGCAAAAACTGAGACAGCATATTTGTTGCTGCAAACTGCTCAATAATATCTACTTAGTTGTTACAGAGTCCAAATGTAAAATAATTCAGATGGAATTTATGTTTCTAGGAATATAGGTAACCATCAAAGGTGGGTCAAACATGGTAACTGGGTGAGATTTTCACTCTGCAGCGGAGTTTGTGCTGATATGAAACTTCCTGGCAGATTAAAACTGTGTGCCAGACCGAGACTCGAACACGGGACCTTTGCCGTTCACGGGCAAGTGCTTTACCAACTGAGCTACCCAAGCACGACTCACGCCCCGTCCTCACAGCTTTACTTCTGCCAGTACCTCGTCTCCTACCTTCCAAACTTTACAGAAGCTCTCCTGCAAGGTTTGCCGGAGAGCTTCTGTAAAGTTTGGAAGGTAGGAGACGAGGTACTACATTACTTACTTATTTCAACAACAAAACATCTTACCAATTTATCGCAGCTCAGGCTAATAAGTTTCCTAAACTGTAGACTGTCATATACTGACAATCTGTTGAGCCTTCTAGACACATTTAGCAGCCTATGTTGTACTTCTTAATCAAATCACTAGAATTTGCAAGGCATACTTAGCACAGGTGATTTCTATTTTAAATGCACATTTTCCACAAATGGCTTTGTGGCACTTTACACACTTGTCACTCATCTGTCGCCTTTGCAGAGGCTGATTTGGCACTTCTTCCACCTTCTAGATGGTTTTGGACCAGTATTTTCTTCTTTGTCTGTTTTTCTCCCCATGCTTTTGTTCCCTTGAGTTCTTTCAACAGCTGAAGTATGAACTACTTCCTTTCAATTTTCTTGTTCGTTACCGTTTTGTAGATGACTTCTGCTTTTATTGCCACCGTGTCCACAATGGTTAGATCTGCCATCTCGTACATGCAACCTTTGTATAAGTAGTATATTTACAAGTCATTTGATCAACCACGACCACTCCATACTTCGTTGCCTTTGCAGACTGTTATGGTTTCAGGTTTCTTCCTTCCTTCGTCTGCTCATTCAGGGTGTATACGACGCGGGGCAACCGGGAAAAACCCGGGAATTTTTCATTGTTTTAGCTTTCAGTTAAATTTTTGTAATTTTGACTGCAGAATTGATCTCTAGCAAAGAATGTTATTGTATCCTGCTACTGGAGAATGGTACTGCAGCAATAAAATATAAACGAGAGGGAAAAAAATAAAACTTTGGTGGCAAAGGAAATGTGCAATTTACAACAACAAAACACCGTGCATACACAAGCGTCTGCAAATAGCAAAAATATGGCAAAGGCCGTAGGGCGCAGGCTGTAATTCTTCGTAACAATAAGCTGCTTGTTATGAGCTTGACGTCACAACTGTTCACATTAGGTTCGTTTGACCAGTTGCCAGCGGGCTGTTGCGCATGCGCATTTGACTCGCGTATAAGCAGTACCTTTCCCGCTACTTGCTACTAGAAGTTTGGCTGTTAGCTGTGTCGGTAGTAGCAGCAAGCAGCCAGATGCAAACGAGAAAAATTTTGCTCGCGCGCCCTAGCTGCCAGATTCGTGCTTGCACAGAGTTGTCTGAGTTGCAGTGGGGAGGGGGGTTAGTCACCAAGTGACCCGTGTTTACGTTAAGTGATTTCGCTGCTTCTCTTCGTGTACAGCTCCCACGTCAAATGAAAACAAAACGGATTTCTGTGGCCGGAAGCTATCAAGTGAATTAAAATACATTCACATAATTATGGAGGGCAAAAATATATTATTAATTTCAGTTTTCTGATTTTATTTTATTTCCAAGTTAGTAGTAGTCAAGCATTAATCGCCTTGCAGAACAATGAAGTGTTTTTGCAAGTTTGCTAAAGAAATTTGTCTTTATTAATCTTTTCGCTGAGGCAATCATTTTATTTGAAACGAAGTGTTTCATTCTACTGTATTGGCTAGTTCCAACTGTTCGCTGAATTTCAAGTGCACGTTATCATCTTCTGCTATGTATGGCATTATGCCATAATAAAGAACCAAAAATGAGATCGTAGAGTACTGGTACTCCAAGAACATTTACATCCCAAACAACCACACTGAAAAGCTTAATATCAGATGGGACTTACTTCATTGTGAATCTGGAAAAAGCCAATTTGCACTTCCAAGCCGAATTATGCATTTTAGTATGGTTTACGAAATTCTAATGCTCTTTGGAGTATCCTCTGATGCCCTGTTTCTTTTATGGTGCAATGTAAGCTCTCTTAGTGCTTTATGCACACGAACATGCGGGCTTCCTACACCACGCTGCAATTGCACACGCACAATAATGCCTGTTTTCTGGCGCTCTCCGGCAACTAGTAAATCGAACCTATTTTTAACAGCCTCCGGATAGTACTGCGAACGGTGGTTAGAAAAGCGTTACTTTTAAAGTAAATTTCTTTTTACGCAAGATGAAATATGTTACGTGTGAGAAAGTGGGATGGATATCTAAATCACAGAGCGTTCGAAACTGAACAGTTTGAGAACCAGCCACTTACAAGAATTTCGAGCCGAGACATTTACGTCATAATGTTAAATTTACTGGCACATTTGTGTGACGTATCTTAAAGCATAACACACTCAAAAAAAGATCAATATTACATGTGAAAGCTTAGCTTCTGTTATAGCGTGTTAATCTTAGAGACCAATATTATATGTAAAAGCTTAGCTTTTCTTGTAGATATACGGTACTGTTTACTTTAATGTAAACCGTTAACTTTTCCTCTTGTGTGTTCGCGCTATGTAACCAGTGATCTTGCTGTTGGCTGACTATAACACGTGTCCTAAGCTCTGAATAGCTGCTGACATCGGCTGGCGAGATCTCGTGGCTTGAGACATGACTCGCTTACAAAAGGACATCGCAACTTCGGTGTCAACGCTCCGGAAACTAACGCACTGTGTTTGGTGCAATTCGAATTTATACTTTAATAATACGAAAATATGCAGCGTATATGTTACTGCAAATCAAAGGTCTTTCGAAAACTTCTCTCCTTTTTTTAAAATTAAAAGTCTCTCCTAAACCTTTCCTGCCCCGTCTTTTCTTCTTCTTCTTCTTCTTCTTCTGTCTCTCCCCGGGAAGTTCTACGCGATTGTATAAAACGTTAACCATTCAAAGGATTGATAAGTTTTACAGTTCCGAGGGAAAATCTGCGGGAAAACCTACCGTCACTTAGCACGGAAAAAGTGTATTTTGGCCCGGGAAAAAGCATATTTTTTAAACGGGATATCCTGGAATTTTTTTTTCCTGTTATTACTACTTCAGCATGCAGTGTTCTCAGAAGTATGACATGTGTGTTCTTTCTTTTGTATACAGGCATGGTGCAGTCTGTGTTGCCAGTCTGAAACAGGATGGTGGTTGGGTATATTTCTACCTTTGGGTTCTTTAACTCATCAGATATTTCATGATGGATATTGTTCACTGTGCCAGCTAACTAAGTTTTCTTTTCTTTGAGCTTCTTAGCAAATTGAAGAGATGTGAAGAAGTTAGCTGTCAAATTGTTTCTTCCTTGATTTACAAATGGCCCCAAGCAACATAATGCTTCTCTCTCTCTCTCTCTCTCTCTCTCTCTCTCTCTCTGTGTGTGTGTGTGTGTGTGTGTGTGTGTGTGTGTGTGTGTGTGTGTGTGTGTGTGTCGTCATGTGAAATCAGTTCATATATGTCGTCACCACATCAACAGCAATCCGCAATTTAAGACCATATTTATGGGACATGGATTGAGCGAACTGGCTTGTCTGTGGTTATATTTCTGAATTTGTTGGCTGGCAGGATTTCATCTTGAGTTGATTGTTCATCAAAACCTTGAAATCTAAGAAGCTGCTGAAATCTGCCCTTTGACATAATGTTCTTGATGAAATTAGGCTCCCAAAAATGGGTCAAAAGTTATCCGCAGATACACCTTTTGTACTAATGACACCCTGCACATATATGACTTTCATTTTCTCTGGTTCCTCAAGTGACACAGTCCAGTCACTGTTTTAGAATACTTTTCGAGCATTTGATTCTGTGCACTTCTCCATGAGAAGTAGCATTGCTTCGTCAAATGTAAGATGGAAAGCACTGATGAGAGTTGTCTACTTGAAGGCAAGCTTCTTGTTGACAACCTCCCACTCAGTTCCATCCCATGTGACCATCTTTGTAGATGCAGCGAACTGAGCCTGCTATGGTGGATGAAGTGAGGACTGACATAGATCAGCTTGTGAATCCTCCTCTACTAACGATTCATTCACAATGTCTTCATCTTCACATGTCTCTGGAACAAAACCCTCATCTTCATCAATGAAGTCAATTTCGAATTCAACATCAGAATTCTCTAACAGATGCAACATTTCATCATCAGAAAGTTCACACTGATGATACATCTTTGAAAATGACAAGATATAAACTGTGATAGACTGTAATGTCCACATGACAAGACACAAAATGAGCAACAACAGCTCTGTATTATCGCTGATTATTGCAACTTCATTGTTGCATTATTTGCATGTTTGCTGAAAAGAAATCATAGTAGTGTCAAATTAACCCCTTCTGCCATTGTAGGTATGTTGAATGAAATGTCTACAAAAATACACAGACAGTAACATTAATGCCCAAGTTTGACATCAGCATGCAGTAACCACCCACAGACGGAAGGTGGCAGCAGTAGCAGTAGGGGGTATATAAAGCGTGTCGAAGGATGAGGAAAACAGTACAGTCTTCGTCTTGATATGGAAACGGAGCAATTCATCTGACATCCAAAAGGGCATGATCATTGGCTTTCTGGCCAAAAGTGGAAGCATTTGCAAAACTGCGAAGTCTGTGACACCGTAGTTAAAGCACACCGTGCACAGTGAAATGACGCTATCCAAAACCAGCACTGAACTGACTGTGATGAGCCATAGATGACAGAGGTGAACAGCCAGAGAGACATGTATAGGTGAACATATGCAGAACTGTTGAGCAACTGATCACCCAAATGAACCAAGGGACTAGCAACAATGTCTCTCCAATGACCGTTCAGCGGGCCTCCACAGCAAGCATCAAGTTCCTGCATCCATGCTGCCTGCTGTTCACCAGTGACAGAGGCTGGAATTTGCACACCAATACTGCAACTGGGTGTGGCAACAGGCAGCTTTTTTGATGAATCATATTTTAAGCTCCATTGGACAGATGGCTGTTGGCGTGTACAGCCCTGCAAAAATTGTCGGTAGGATCCAGGCTGGAGGATGAAGCATAATGGTCTGGGGAATGTATACATGGCATTCCCTAGGTGAGCTCGTCATTGTGGAAGGAAAATTGATCAATAAAAGTATGCATCTAGTATTGGGGACCACATCCACCCCTACATTCAGTTTGTTTTCTCCTCAGCATGACGACATCCATCAGGAGCACAATGCAATGTGTCACACAGCTCATAGAGAGTGTGTGTGTGTGTGTGCGTGCGTGCGTGCTTGGTTAGCACCAGGAAAGTATAGCATACTCCCCAGATTTAAACCCAACCAAAAATCTGTGGGACCACCTCGATCCGACTCTTTGCATCATGGGTCCACAACCGAGAAAGCTAGTGGAGGTGGCCACAGCAATGGAGTTGGAATGACTCCACAACCCTGTTGGTAGCTTCTAAAACCTCACCGACACACTTCCTGCACGTCTGTCCTACAAAAGGGGTTATTCATGCTTTTGAAAAGTTGTCACATTAATGTGACTGGATCATGTACAAATATTTTGTAAATCCTATTACAGCATTATAAAAAAGAAAAAAATAGGAAATTTCATATAACTGCATGAACAAAGTACAAAAAATTGGATATGACACTGAAGAAAAAAGTATGACATGGGTCATTTCGACACATCTGCCATTATAGTGTTAATGTAAAGGTAGGAATCTGTAGTCACAAGGCTTTTATAGCATCAAAGACTACGGATGTTAAAAGGAATGTTGAGGAAGCTAGGAAAATGTTTTTGCTGATCCAGAGTGACAAGCAAAAACTGCAGAGTATGCAAGCAACCAACATCATATTTAAATAACATTCAAAAGCATGGTACAATGTACCTTAGATCAGTATTTGTTGAGTAAGGTTTTGAGTAGTGGAAAAGACACGTCATTATTCAACAGCTGTGATAGAAAGTTGCTGCAGAAGTTCAGATTCAAGCAAGTTGAAACTTTGATAGGAAACAAAAAATGTGAGTTGCATCCATTGAATTTAGAAGTAAATTTATGACAACTGATATGACAAAAATTCTAAGAAGCATTGTGTTACATAAAAGTCAGTAAGAGCATCTCTCCGATCATTCAACTATACTGATACAGAAACATATGAAGATAATATGCACCTAAAGGTAGCAAATAGATCAAAAACATCTATGGTCGCTTACTGATTATACTGGCATCAAAACAGGAGACCATAATATGGTTTCTTCTTTTAATCATTGCATGAAATATGCAATGGCAGATGTAAAGAAAAGTGAATGCAGAAGAGAGAAAACAGTGGAAGAAAATCGGGACTGGATGAAATGTATGTGAGATGGTACAGAAATTATGTGTAAGAACTTCTTCCCCTGATACCAGGAGTTTATTGTACATCACTGAAGCAACATGTATAAAAGCAATTGGAAAAAAGTTGCAAATCACCTCTATTTTCAAGGAGGGTTGCCAATTGTATTCACATTTCTATAGACCTGTATTGCTGAATGTTAATCTCTTGCAGAATTATTACATATATTTCATACTTGCAAATCATGACTTTTTTGAAAGCAAATCTCTCCTCTATAAAATAAAAATGTATTCTGCAAACAGAGATCTTGGAGAGAGAGAAAAAAAGATATGTACAGTACTTAGAAATAACTATCTGGAGCAGCCTAAAGCAGAATGGCCAAGTACAAGGAGTTGTAGGAAAAGATAACAGGCTGAAATTTATCAGTAGACTGTTGTTGTTGTTGTGGTCTTCAGTCCTGAGACTGGTTTCATGCAGCTCTCCATGCTAATCTATCCTGTGCAAGCTCCTTCATCTCCCAGTACCCACTGCAACCTACATCCTTCTGAATCTGCTTAGTGTACTCATCTCTTGGTCTCCCTCTACGATTTTGACCCTCCACGCTGCCCTCCAATATTAAATTGGTGATCCCTTGATGCCTCAGAACATGTCCTACCAACCAATCCCTTCTTCTAGTCAAGTTGTGCCACAAACTTCTCTTCTCCCCAATCCTATTCAATACTTCCTCATTAGTTATGTGATCTACCCATCTAATCTTCAGCATTCTTCTGTAGCACCACATTTCGAAAGCTTCTATCCTCTTCTTGTCTAAACTGTTTATTGTCCATGTTTCACTTCCATACATGGCTACACTCCATACAAATACTTTCAGAAACGACTTCCTGACACTTAAATCTATACTCAATGTTAACAAATCTCTCTTCTTCAGAAACACTTTCCTTGCCATTGCCAGTCTACATTTTATATCCTCTCTACTTCGACCATCATCAGTTATTTTGCTCCCCAAATAGCAAAACTCCTTTACTACTTTAAGTGTCTCATTTCCTAATCTAATTCCCTCAGCATCACCCGACTTCATTCGCCTACATTCCATTATCCTCGTTTCGCTTTTGTTGATGTTCATCTTATATCCTCCTTTCAAGACACTGTCCATTCCGTTCAACTGCTCTTCCACGTACTTTCCTGTCTCTTACAGAATTACAATGTCATCGGTGAACCTCAAAGTTTTTATTTCTTCTCCCTGGATTTTAATACCTACTCGAAATTTTTCTTTTGTTTCTTTTACTGCTTGCTCAATATACAGATTGAATAACATCGGGAAGAGGCTACAACCCTGTCTCACTCCCTTCCCAAACACTGCTTCCCTTTCATGGCCCTCGACTCTTTATAACTGCCATCTGGTTTCTGTGCAAATTGTAAATAGCCTTTCGCTCCCTGTATTTTACCCCTACCACCTTTAGAATTTGAAAGAGAGTATTCCAGTCAACATTGTCAAAAGCTTTCTCTAAGTCTACAAATGCTAGAAACTTAGGTTTGCCTTTCCTTAATCTTTCTTCTAAGATAAGTCGTAAGGTCAGTATTGCCTCACGTGTTCCTACATTTCTACGGAATCCAAACTGATCTTCTCCAAGGTCGGCTTCTACCAGTTTTTCCATTCGTCTGTAAAGAATTCGCGTTAGTATTTTGCAGATGTGGCTTATTAAACTGATAGTTCGGTAATTTTCACATCTGTCGACACCTGCTTTCTTTGGGATTGGAATTATTATATTCTTCTTTAAGTCTGAGGGTATTTCGCCTGTCTCATACATCTTGCTCACCAGATGCTAGAGTTTTGTCAGGACTGGCTCTCCCAAGGCCGTCAGTAGTTCTAATGGAATGTTGTCTACTCCCGGGGCCTTGTTTCGACTCAGGTCTTTCAGTCCTCTGTCAAACTCTTCACGCAGTATCGTATCTCCCATTTCATCTTCATCTACATCCTCTTCCATTTCCATAATATTGTCCTCAAGTACATCGCCCTTGTATAGACCCTCTATATACTCCTTCCACCTTTCTGCTTTCCCACTCTTTGCTTAGAACTGGGTTTCTATCTGAGCTCTTGATATTCATACAAGTGGCTCTCTTTTCTCCAAAGGTCTCTTTAATTTTCCTGTAGGCTGTATCTATCTTACCCCTAGTGAGATAAGCCTCTACATCCTTACATTTGTTCTCTAGCCATGCCTGCTTAGCCATTTTGCACTTCCTGTCGATCTCATTTTTGAGACGTTTGTATTCTTTTTCCCTGCTTCGTTTACTGCATTTTTATATATTTTCCTTTCATCAATTAAATTCAATATTTCTTCTGTCATCCAAGGATTTCTACTACCCCTCACCTTTTTACCTACTTGATCCTCTGCTGCCTTCACTACTTCATCCCTAAGAGCTACTCATTCTTCTTCTACTGTATTTCTTTCCCCCATTCCTGTCAATTGTTCCCTTATGCTCTCCCTGAAACTCTGTACAACCTCTGGTTTACTCAGTTTATCCAGGTCCCATCTCCTTAAATTCCCACCTTTTTGCAATTTCTTCAGTTTTAATCTACAGTTCATAACCAATAGATTGTGGTCAGAGTCCACATCTGCCCCTGGAAATGTCCTACAATTTAAAACCTGGTTCCTAAATCTCTGTTTTACCATTATATAATCTATCTGATACCTTTTAGTATCTCCAGGGTTCTTCCATGTACACAACCTTCTTTTATGAGTCTTGAACCAAATGTTAGCTATGATTAAGTTATGCTCTGTACAAAATTCTACTAGATGGCTTCCTCTTTCATTTCTTAGCCCCAATCCATATTCACCTACTATGTTTCCTTCTCTCCCTTTTCCTACTGTCGAATTCCAGTCACCCATGACTATTAAATTTTTGTCTCCCTTCACTACCCGAATAATTTCTTTTATCTCATCATACATTTCTTCAATTTCTTCGTCATCTGCAGAGCTAGTTGTCATATAAACTTGTACTACTGTAGTGGGCATGGGCTTCGTGTCTATCTTGGCCACTATAATACGTTCACTATGCTGTTTGTAGTAGCTTACCCGCACTCCTATTTTTTTATTCATTATTAAACGTACTCCTGCATTACCCCTATTTGATTTTGTATTTATAACACTGTATTCACTTGACCAGAAGTCTTGTTCCTCCTGCCACCGAACTTCACTAATTCCCACTATATCTAACTTTAACCTATCCATTTCCCTTTTTAAATTTTCTAACCACCTGCCCGATTAAGGGATCTGACATTCCACACTCCGATCCGTAGAATGCCAGTTTTCTTTCTCCTGATAACGACGTCCTCTTGAGTAGTCCCCGCCCGGGGATCCGAATAGGGGACTATTTTACCCAAGAGGACACCATCATCATTTAACCATACAGTAAAGCTGCATGCCCTTGGGAAAAATTACGGCTGTAGTTTCCCCTTGGTTTCAGCCGTTCACAGTACCACAACAGCTAGGCCGTTTTGGTTAGTGTTACAAGGCCAGATCAGTCAATCATCCAGACTGTTGCCCCTGCAACTACTGAAAAGGCTGCTGCCCCCCTTCAGGAACCACACGTTTGTCTGTCCTCTCAACAGATACCCCTCCGTTGTGGTTGTATGTACGGTACGGCTATCTGTATCGTTGAGGCACGCAAGCCTCCTCACCAACGGCAAGGTCCATGGTTCATGAGGGGACTGTTATGGATGTTTAATTTGCCCAATAAAGAAATGGCTTATAAAACACTTGTTCAACCAATTCTTGACTACTGCTCATCAATCTATGACCCCTACCAGGTTGGATTAATAAACAGGATCAAATGAGTGGTGGCATGTTTTATCATGGGATCAGTGCAAGAGCTCTACAAAGATGCTCACAAACTCTACTGAGATATGCTACAATTGAGGTGTTGTGCATTGTACAATGATTTAGTGTTGAAATTCTGAGAGCATGCATCCCATGAAGAGTTGGCCAACCTCCTAGCTTCCTCACATATGCCTTGTGAAATCAGAGCTCATGTGGAGGTTTCGTGACTGTTGTTCTCCCCACACACCATTCATGAATGGGAACAAATGCTGGTGGTGCCAGAAGGACCCTTCATCATACCCCACAGTGATTCACAGAGTATAGACATAAATGTAATGTAGATTCCTCCAATAGTCAATGGAAAACAGCAGCTGTACTCACAGTACCAAATTTGCTAGATGTAACTATCAAGAACCTATGGGCACGAGCTTCCATTTTCTCCTATGATGATCTACCAAAGACTTGTTACAAAAGTCAACAACAAAGGTGCTTGGTTCAAATGGCTCTAAGCACTATGGGACTTAACATCTGAGGTCATCTGTCCCCTAGAACTTAGAACTACTTAAACCTTACTAACCTTAGGACATCAATCACATCCATGCCCGAGGAAGGTTTCGAACCTGCGACCATAGCAGTTGCACAGTTCCCGACTGAAGCGCCTAGAACCGCTCGGAACAAAGCTGTCTCTACATACTAAGTTGCCAAGTTTGTTAAAGCAATACTGTGCCCATAGGTGGGGAAATGCTGCCACTATGTACAAAACTCTATAGACTTTGGTTAACGCCTGAATGGTCTACACATTACAGACAATCTTTGATATAGTATCATTGTTGTCTAGCAGACCACTGAAGGACTCTTAGAACTACTAAGTGAAAGATTTAGCTCCACAGTAACAGAATAGTTCTGGCATATGTTGATACCTACCTACTTGCTGTAGAAAGGACAATATGAACAAACAGGGCATAGCCACAGGCAGTTCGCTCTCGCCAAAGATGACATATTAGTTCATAAACTACTTTGTCAAAAAGGAATTGGACCCATCCACATTTAAACCGTAACAGTATGTGGGTGACACATCTGTAATATGGCCCGATGGACTGGAAAAGCTTAATAATTTCCTCCACCTGAAATTGTGCCATTTATTATCAGATTCACTACAGAGCATGGAAAAGATGTACAGGTGCTGTTCTTAGACATACTGGTTAGGCGGAAGTCAGGTGGGTCACTCAGACACAGAGTCTACTGAAAGCTAACATAATTTGGCCAATACTTGCAGGCAAGCAACTGTTAGCATCCTGCTCAGAATGAAAGTCAGAAGACCTTGATCTACCATATGCACCCTTTTAGATGAAGGGAGCTTGGCCTCATAACTTCAGCATTTATATGACATTTTCAATAAAAATGACTATTTCATTGTTTAAACTGAATGTGTGTTTCTAGAGGAACAGAAGAAGATAGACAAAAGGCAATGATATATCTACAATATGCAGTGATCATCTCAGCAAAGATCAGTAGAATCTTCATGAAATATTGTATCAAATATGCATTGTGCCCAATAACCAAGACAAGGAGCCTCCTTGGTGTTGTAACCACACTTAGCAAACCAAACAAGTAGATCTAGGCTTATGGTAGTCAGGAATCAACAGTATTCACCGTGCCTGAGATATGTCATATGGCATCACAATAACAATAGGAATTACATGAGAGAAGGTTGAGGGAAGGCATAAAGAGAAGAGCAGCTTGCTATACCTGGAGCACATGATGATGATGATGATGATGATGATGATGATGACGAGTATGTCACCAAGATATTGTGCCAGTCAGATGCTAGCATCTGGCTGAACAACTTTGAAGACTTCAGTTAACACAGTTAGATTCTTGAGTTTATCTTTGACCACAGACTGCCACACATCTGTGATTTGGATTATAGGTGCAGGAAGTCGCTCAACATCTTAAAAGTGCCTCAGTGACAAGATTAGCGTGCAGATCAAACTAGTTTGCTCACATTTTATAAAACCTTTGTTCGCAAGACACAATTACAGTTGCACACTCCATGAAGATCTTTAATGTGCTCAACTTCGAAGGCACCAGAATGTCCTTAGGGGACTAACAGTCCAGTCCCACATCTAACCAATTGTTGGCGAGCTGCTAGATGATGCAACGTGTATGGAAAATTAGTCTACTTCTGAGGTCTCCTCTCATCAGCACTGTTAGGCACAACCCCCAAAGTGCATGTTTAAAACAAATGTCGAATAACAAAGCCATTCACCATGCCTAGATAAACTGGGTATAGCAGACAGTTATGCCCTTAAATAGAAATGGAGCTAGTATCTTCAATGAACACTTAACAGGGTGCAATGAAATAAAAACCCAAGCCTATGTTTATAAATGGATCTTAACAGCTTTTTTGTGTAAGTGCCACACTGTGCCAGCATTTTTGTGTAAGTGCCACAAACTCAGTGTGCTGCTTAGTAATGTGTCTAAGCACAGTAACAATTTTGAGTGTTCTGCCTTTTCTCCTTACACCATTAAAATTATTTCATCATCTACGCCACTGCTTAGTGTATTATGTGGAGTTTTGGCCGAGAGACAGAGGACTAGAGCAGATGAGATCTCAAGTTGGTGGAAATTTTCTTGTCTCTGCTGGCTACCTTACTGCTTTTTCTTTTATCTAACACATACAACCTGCAGATAAATTAGGTTAGATTGTACGAAACACTATGCTTCTCTCAGAAATGCAGGAGAAGCTAGTGGTAGTCCGCTATGTACCAGGACACATGGAGATTAAGAGAAACAAGAGAGCTGATTTAGCAACAAAAGTAAAATTCCACAAAACGGTGCTGCTGTAATGTTCCCCTACAGCCTGTTGGGTTGCAGGTAATGGCTCAGATTGAGAACTGACAAACAACAAGATACATTTGGTGAAGTCAACAATCCAATCGTGGCACTATTTCCTCTCACAGGACGGACAAGTAGTCTTCAATTGCCTCAATTCTATAGATTCCCTTTAACATAGGCCTGCTTCCTATGGCAAGAGGACCCACCAGAAAACAATGCTTGTGGGGTAGCATTAATGGTGCACCATATCTCAACATCCTTTTTCTGACTAGAGCGAAGACCTTTGACTACAAAAGAATTCATTCTCAGTTTTAAGCAATAATGAGACAAGTGTAAGCGAACCTCTAAAACTGAAACTTACTGGGGCAGATTAGAACTGTGTACCACTCCAGACCAGGACTTGAGCCCAGAACATTACCTTTCGCAGGCTTATAGAATGAGCTATCCAGGCACGATTCAAAAACCATACTCACAGTTTTACTTCTGCCAGTTTTCCAAACTTCACAGAAATTTTCCTGCATACTTTGTGCCATGAGCATTCCTGGGAGCAAGAAGAATATTGTGGAAAGATGTCTTACCACAGTTCAGGGAATTGTTTCCGGAATGAAAGAACAATTCTAGAACTTATAAACTTTTTATGATTCCAACTGGATTGGACAGGGATTTTGATGCATTTCAGGGTGTGAGATCCATCCTATCAATTGTGAGATCAACCAGCCACATACTTCTGCAAAATTATTTTATCAGAAATTTAAACATATTTGTTTACATTGATTAAAGTATACTGAGAACATCAGAACTAGCTATCCATCTACTGTCATACACATATTAGTCCATAATTGTGGGTTTGTGTACAGCAACATCCTTCTCGTGCTATTATCTCACAAACATGTGTCTAGTCAGTTTCGTGTAAAATAATGCATTATGTCACAGTCGCTCAGTACAGTTCTGTGTTATAGTGGTTATGAGAAATGTTAAAAATTAAAGCCTTCAAGTAAATCCAAAGTTTGTCGAGCATAAGTGTAGTCTTTTTACATTATCGTACAGCTTGGTTGATGTAGCAAAATCCAAAAATAAGTTTTTTAGTCTGTTACTCTGTTTCACTTATTAATACTGCTCACATTGCGCAGCAGCAATGGAGGTCTTAGAAAAAAAAGTCTATGGAGTTCAGGTTTTTGTTTACTCCCTAGTGTATTACAATCTTACCTTGTGTATCTCTAATACAGCATATAATGTCTATAGTTATGTATCCTACAACACACATACTTCCCAGAAACACCCAACAGACAGTTTTAGTACTCGAGGAAATGTTCAAAGTAAATTAACAATCCACAGTTTACTGTCACGCATGTGGTATGCTGAGAAAGTTTCGAGATACACTTTCTTATATTAGCCTGTACACATGACATTTTGATTGGAATATCAAAATCATAATGTGTCATCACTGCCATTTGGCCTGCCAGTAAATACGTCACATCAAAAATTGTTTGCCTAATACTCGATTGCCATTTGGGTACATGTACTGACAGGCTACCAGATGCTGCCTGCAGTGGGCCAAGCTGTTTACTACACCATCCTCTTTATACATACAGTGCAGCAAGCATTTGACCTCATATTGTGTTCATACTTATACATACCTACAGAGTCTATCAGTATCTGGATTGTTTCTCTGTTTGAGTCTATAGTCTCAACTGCTGTTTGCTTGTATGTGGAAGAAGAATAACTTTGTTTCATTGTGGCTGTGCTGCGTTTGTATCTTCCAGTGTGATACAATTGGCAATTGCATAGTGTTCCATTCTGCATCCTCAGTCTATTCGGTTGTTCTTTTGGGTTTCCTGTCCATGGTCACAGTCGCCAACCTCTCCTCAAGCAGCAGCAGCAGGCTCTTAGGATGTGCAAAGTAGCTGAAGACTGGTAGGCTTACGAGAAGTGGCTTCAGCAACACTTCATCACTTTTGGTGTCACATGGCTTTGTTCCTTTCTCGGCTCTCCCCTCAGATCTACGAGTCATTGTGCCAGATAGCCCCCCTCCAGGAACCCTCATCGCTTCTGTTCAACATAATTTGTAAGTTGATGTCAAATTATCACCATAAACACATGGATGACATGGCAGCACATGTGGACTTCTGTCATTGTTGTAAACAGCCCCACCAGTCATACTGAGTTTGGATGGCCAAACTCCAAGGCCTCAGTCACCAATGTCGGTTTGTTACCAATGCTCATCATGATTCTTGTGGTGCTTCTATGGTCCAGATGATTCAGTTGGCTCCTGACAAGAAGGTGTGTCAACGTGCACTACAGTGCGAGAATCCATCTTTGGCTGAAGTGTTAAATATTGCTTAATCTTTTGATGTATCTTGTGCAGCTGGTGATCGGTTTGAAGCTTAGTGTGACATCACTGCAGTGGCTTCTGTTCCTAGACATCTGTTGTCGGACAGAGGATGACATGGCAATTGAACAAATGCAGCCTCTGTGCTGCACTGGACAGCAACATACCAAAAGACAACCACAGCAATGGCAGCATTCCACACTCTCATCTTGCCCATACTGTTTCGTTCAATACGACAAGGCCGCGCCGCACCGTAAGTGGTGGGCAAAATGGATATATAGCATCTGCATGTCATTTCTAGTCCCATTCTGCAGAAATTGATGTTAATTGTGTGTCTCCAACACTTACAAATTATTATGAACTGTTTATTGAAGTGCAAGTGGTGGACAAAGTGCTCAAACTATGGACTCGGGTGCAGCCACAATTTTACGGAACACACAAACTTATGCGGATCTGGGCTGTCCAGCATTGTCTCCAGTTACTCAGCGTTTTGTGAGTTATGACAAGCAACATATTCCAATTTTGGGGCAATTTACAGCACTCACTATGTATAAACATGTGGTTCTTCCTTAACTTTCTTGGTAGTGAACCAGCAGTTAAGATTCTCTGTGTTCTGTTCCCATCTGTTTCTCAGATGAGCCAAGTTGTGCCACTAATTTTGTGGCCCACATTACCCTGAAACCTGTGGCATGGCCACTTTTTCAGAGCATGCCCCATACCAGTTGTTTTCCATGATCAAGTGAAATCAGAACTGAACAGGTTGACGTTTTTGGGGGTCATACAACCTATTACATCGATTGAGTGACCTACCCCCTAGCGATCATTCAAAACTGACTAGTCAGCTTTGCTATATAGTTTCAGTTAATGCTCAATCTATCATCGACTCCGATGCTTTGGCCCGTCTGGTACAATTATTGGCTGAAGTCACCATGGGCCACTTTTTCTTCAGAACCAATTAATCTGGAGCCTATTTACGGGTTCCGTTGGATAAGGATTGTAAACCGCTCCTTATGATTAACATACTCTTTGGGATGTAAAAATATCTATACCTGCTGTTCAGTATAGCTAGCATCACGACGATTTTTCAATGTTTTTTGGAACAACTGATGATGTTCATTCCAGGGGGCATCAACTATCTCTATGACATTGTGACATTGTCATGATGGGTGCATCCATGGATGAGCGTTCAATAATTTACACCAGTCTTAAACACAGCAGAGTTGAAAGGCAACTTGCCCAAGTCACACTTTTTTCAGTTATCCATTCTACATTTGGGATTTGAGATTTCTTGGGATGGCATCAAGTCGTCATGTTGCCACGGTCTCAAGTCTGCTTCACCCTACAAATGTAAAAGAACGCCCCATGCATTTTTTATTAAAACTGCTTACTATCACAAATTCATTCAGGTGCAGCCGCATTGGCCCATCCCCTCCACAAGAATATTCCTTTTCAGTGGACACCAGCTTGAGAGCATGTGTTCACGCTTTTGAAACCTGAATTACGTTCTGCTATTTGTTTGGCTACTTTCCATCCTGGCCATCACCTGGTCTTGGCTGTGGATGCCTCTCAGTATGGACATGAGGCTTTCTCATACACTGATATGAGGATGGTTGCAAACATCCAATAGCTTATGTGTCAAAACCCTGAGCTTTGCTTAGCAGCACAACTCCCTAATTGAAAAGAAAGCACTTGCTATCATCTACACCCTCAAAAAGTTTCATGGGTTCTTGTGTGGGTCTAAGTTCCACCTCATTACTGACCACAAGCCCTTGGTTTTATTGTTTAATCTGTCTGCTTCATTGCCCAACACAGCAGAACATAACCTCCAGTGTTGGGCCTCATTTCTGTCTCGCTACAGCTATGATATATTCTCAGCCTACCACATAACATGCAAATTCTGATGTGCTGTCTCATCTTCTGATGGGATCAGAGCCTAATTTTGGTCAGGAGGAACTCTGTTTTCACGTTTAGCATCAAGTTATTCATTTAATTCAGGATGTCCAAGCTGTGACCCTTTGAGTATCTATTTTGTCCTCTGTCACAGCCTTTTGGTATTTGATGGTACTGTTCTCTTAGCTACAGACAGATACTGGCTGCCTTATGGTGGGATGTCCTCCAGCTCCTACATCAGGGACACTGGCAGGTCTCATGTACCAAGTTATTGGCCCATCTGCATGTGTTTTGGTCTGAAATCAATGGTGAAATTGTATATCTTGTCATGTGCTACTCTCCGTATGCTATCCAACAGAGGTGCTGTGGGCATGCACCGAAGTGTCTACGGAAACACGTCCATGTTGATTTTGTGGGATCCTCCCTAAATTCTTCCTGGTTGTTGATGCTTTCTCTAAATTTCCATATATTATCTGCTGTGTTCTGATGTCAGCTGTGGCTATGATTCAGGTTTTCCAAATTTTTTTCTTGAAGAATTGCCTCATATGCTTGTGATGCATAATGGTCCAGATTTTGTGTCCTTCCACTATTTTTGCACCCATCACGGTATTTTCCACATGACTGATCCTCATTTTCATTCCCAATGGCAAAACGCTAAATCTTGTCTGCTCATTCTAGGTTCAATGAAGAAGTATGCCATGGACTCTTCCACAGGTGACTTCTTGACACACTTCTAAGATTTCCTACAGGTTTACACCAGTGGGGGAGTCCAGTCAAGAAGCTCCATTGTCGACAGCCATGCACCCTCGTACATCCGCTCATGCCACCCCGACAACACCAGTCAGCACAGCCCTTGTTGGGTTCAATCCTGGCTCCATGCTCTAGGCTCAAGAAAATGGATTCCGGCCACAGTCCACAGCTGCTGAGGCCACCACCTCTGTATAGAACACACCAGTGATGGGCTAGTGGCACACCACCATGGATAGATGCATCTTCACGCCACAGTGAGGGCGTCCTCCCTCAGTGCCTGTCCTGGACTCGCAGGGCATCCCTGCTGTGGGGATGGACAACTCCCTCCTTGTAGATGTCACTGCCTCTCACCTCTCCTCTGTGGTCTTGCCCCATGGCACCTGCTGCCAGGCATTCCCGTGATGCTTTGAATTCACTAGTGATACCACCATAGACTGGGACAGTGCCTTTGGGCCCTTCAACCTTGGTGCCCCCAATTGAGCAACTGGCACCTTCACTGTTGGCGCATTTCCACTGCGTTGAGGAACAGGATACTGAGATGCTACCAGTGCCCTTGTCACTAGCCCTCTCTTATGGTACTTTGTGGTGAAATGGCCGCCGCTCATGTCCATGGCCATGTCACTTCCTCCCCTACTCAGTGGTTCCGGCTTGGAATCCACTTCTGCTGCTGCTGTCATTGACTGTGACATCTATCGCAGATGCCGTATATGTCTCAACAGTTGCAACTATGCCTGCATCAGCAGAGTGCCCTTTCCCCAAGGGGAAGGAGTGATATAACCTTGCATGTAAAACTTGGAAACAAACCCTGGCAGTAGGCTGCCGGCACACTACACTTCAAATATTCCGCTAATAGCATCTGCCCAGACCAGCCACCAGAGGCCACCTGCAGTGGGCCACATGACCTGAGCACATGGCACAACATTTGCCACACTGTCTACCAGAGTCCTCCTCTTTGTAAACGCAGTGCAGCAGGCACTCACCTTCATATTGGGTTCATACTTATTGTCAGCAACTGCTTGTATCAGTACCTGGATTGTTTCTATGTTTGAGTGTATGTTCTCAACTGCTGTTTGCTTGTATGTGAAGTAGTTTCACTGTGGCCATGCTGTTGTTTATGTCTTACCGTACAGTACAACTGCCTCAGCCCTTCTGAAGTAGACAATGACAAAGCACCTCTTCAGCATATGACCACTATCTTGATGTGCCCTAAATCTACATTTCACAGTAGCCAGAGGGCCATTCAATTGCATGTCAATAGAAATGTTTTAGTGATCCATTCCTGTGTGTTTCTCATAAGCTTAAATGAGGAGAAATTAGTTCCTTCTGTCAGAAAAATACAGTTGGCTACGTCAGCATCATGAAACATAATGAATCTATCATTGTTTTGTTAATGAATATGCAGAGATGGCACTCTTAGTAACATATTCTTATGCTGCACAGTAACTGAATTAAGTTTTCATCTTGAACAGCAAAATAGTTTTGTTTATACAGCTTTCTAAAGTAATCATGTTGTGCGTTTGTTTTCTTCTTAGGGACAAACTGGAATACTATATCATCCAAAAACTCCCTCATTTGAACTGTTAACCACCAATTAAAATTAAAACCCAAAACTGGTGAAGATTTGTAAGAAACACGTTTTTATTTTAAACAGCTAACAAAAGGGCCTCTGAATTTGAACTTAGCATTACTTCTCCCTACGCCACTTCCTCGTTTCCTGGAAATTACCTAGGTCTTCTGTGGAGCAAAAATAGATTAATCTTATCGATTACCTTGCAAAGAGTAAAACCATAAAACTCACAATTGTTCAGATGTGAATTATCGTAGCGCAGTTAAGCAATTTTTTTAAGAAATAAAAAAAATTAAGTGTGAAGTATTCTGTAATAATTAGAGAAAATATTTTTGTTTGGAATACAAATTTTTGGTTGTGAAGACAGATGACAAACCATCTGTGAGGGGTTAAATATTGATGCCTGTCAACCAGAATTTGAGCAGCTAAGTCACATAGACATGGTGATCAACGTGTGTTTGGTAGATGAAGAAAATGCATTCAATTAATGCATTATCACATACACTGAGACATTGAAAGGCACTGTATATTATTAGAGAATGCAAGTGGTAATGAAACATAATGTATTTTAGCTGTAATTACATAAATAAGTTGTCTGATTCAGGCAAGAACAGTATCAGAAATGTAGTCTGCTTACAAATGTGACATGTAGCACACTTTTCAAATGCACGGTTGTCACATTAATGTGACCACCACCTATGTTTGACATCAATGTATGATAACCATTCACAGATGGCGGTGGCAACACTAGCAGTGGAGGTTATTTAAAGTGTTTCGGGAGGGGACGTGGAAACCAGTGCAGCCATGGTCATAACGCACAAACTGTAAAAGTGGCACTGGTGCAAAATGGCGCTATCCAAAACCAGTGCCCAGGCAACTTTGTTGTGCCATGCGCCGTAGATGACAGGTGTGAATGATGGGTGAAGAGATATGTATGGGCAAGTAGATGTGAAACTGTTGAGCAACTGACCACCCAGATGAAACAAGGGGGCCTCAATAACCGATCAGTAAACATTGCTGCGTATAGGCCCTTGCAGCAGGTGCCTGGTTCATTCACCAATGCTGATTGCTGTTCATCAGTAACAGATGCTGGACTCTGCAAACCAGTTCCACAACTGGGTATCCACTGAGCAGTGACTGGTGGCCTTTCAGATTAATCACATTATAAGCTCCACTGAGCAGATAGCCATTGGCTTGTAGGGCCCTGCAACGATCATTGGAAGGGTCCAGGGTGGACGAGGGAGCGTCATGGTCTGGGGAATGTTTTCGTGGCATTCCCTAAATGATCTTGTCATTCTGGAAGGCACAATGGATCAACACAAGTACGCATCCTTGGGAACCACCGCGTGTGGTTTGCTTCTCCTCAGCATGATGGCATCTACCAGCAGGACAATGCAATGTGGCACACAGCTCGTAGTATACGTGGTTGGTTTGAAGAGCACGATGATGAATTTATCATACTCCCTTGGCCACCAAACTCCCTGGATTTAAACCCAACTGAGATTCTGTGGTACCACCTTGACTGGGCTGTTCACATTACGGATCCTCAACCATGAAACCTAGAACAGCTGGCCATGGCACCAGAGGATTGTACATCCCTGTTGATATCTTACAGAGTATCACTGACTCTCTTCTTGCATGGACACAATGCAAGATGCAGCTATTCAGGCTTTTGACAGATGGCCGCAATAATGTGATTGGTCCATGTACACTATGCAGCACATTCCAGTAGAAACAAGTACACTTCAGATTATCTGTGGCTTTTGGTTATCAGTACAGTCTCAGGTCCACATTAACTCTGATAATCAGGAGTTAGCTGTACCTGAGAAGAGGTTTGGATGGCAAAAGGAGAAAGAGAAATGGGAGAACTCTGGAGTTGGAAGTACAATTTGTTTGACAATCTCTCTCTTTCATTATATTCTTTACCACCCAATTTCCACTTTATATCCACCTACACTGTCTAACAAAACGATGGTGCACCCAGGAGATATGGTTGGATTTTAATATAATTCTGTTCACATACACACCACTGGTGGGTATGTAAATGATTAGACCCATAATTTTCCGTTATACATAGAATGGCCACTAGAGAGCATTAGTGTTGCTCATGTTCAGTGTTCAGACCTGGTGGGGTATATAAGGGGAACGAAAAGAGTCAGATGTTGAGAGATCACTGTGAAGGACATGGAGACACAATGTGGGACAACTCTGTCAGCATCTGCCACGGTTAGAAAGGGGCCTGATTGTGGGTCTCCCATTTTCCTGAATGGTGGAATTGTGCAATATCTAAATTCATGGGGCATTCGGATGTGACAGTGGCCTGATGTTAGATGGCATTGGAATATGAGGTTCTAGTTGACCACCTCAAGGGTGGATTGCCATGTAGTGTAGTGAGCACGTCATTACTCCTTCACACTTGCACCTGTCATTCATCTAAGAAAAGGAATGGACTCCCTGGAATATACTGTGTGTCAGCCCACACCATTAGTCGGAGACTAGGACAGGCATACTAGGGGATTATAGTCCCATGCATAGGTTGCCATTGAAACCACAAAACAAATGGCTGCGTTTGGACTGGTGCTCTGACCGGGATATATGGACTGCTGATGTATGTCATCACATTGTGTTCAGCGATAAACTGTGGGCCTGCATTACCCTAAATGACCATCTTCGGCAAGTGTGGCAACAACCTGGGTAGCGGTCCCATTCTTATAATGTTATGGAGAGGAACAACATTGTTACTGCTGGTGTCACAGTTTCAGAAGGCACCAGGTATAACTGCAGGTCACAGCTGGTAGTGACTGAGGAAACTCTTGACGACACAACAGTACAGCAAAAACATCCTCAAGTGCCACCTCTTGTGCAACAGAACTGTGGTGTCATTTATCTACAAGAAAATGCTCACCCACAAATGGCATCTGCCTCTATGATGCTTCTCTGTGATGTTGAGATACTACCACGGCCAGCAAGACCCTCAGATCTTCCCTCAATGGAACATGTGTGGGACAAGTTCAAACCTCAACTCCTTATCAGTGCCAGTATCCAAGATACCAAGGACCAGTTACAACAGCTGTGAGCCAGCTTGCCTCACAATGGCAAATGACACCCTTCCCAAATCAGTGTAAGCATCCAGGCCAGATGAGGTGAAATACTATATTGGTAAGTCTACTCATACTGCCGTGTTCCTTATGAATTTGATTCAGTTTTGTAATCACTGAAATAATATCACATATCTTCTCAGGGGGTGAAGTTTCATTTTGTACCCTCCTCTCCTAATGGGTGCCCCCCCCCCCCTCTTTTCTTTAGGCAGTGTAAAGAAATCTGTGGGTGGAATTTGTTATGAGTCCAATGAAGGTGTTGTGGAACCCAGAGACAGGTCTATTGCATAATCACACTTCTGGGATACAATTTATCATTGAAAAAACTGAATAAAGTGCACTGAACTAAGAGCAGGTTACAGTGACAAATGAGGGTTTTCCAGTTAAATCCAGTCATTCACTGGTAGGCTAATTTACTGATTTCTTTCTCTTATAGACATGTAGAAAGTTGGTGCATAATCCTGCAGATGAAGCTGAACCATACATGTGACAATGGAACAGTCACGTTCTACTTAAAACACCATCCATTCCATGTCAATGCTGAAACAATCTTTGAATAAATCTACTCCAATGTGCACTGTCACCTCACTCAATCCACAGTTAAGATTATTTCAGTATTTTTGCCTTTGCAAACAAGGTTCAACATAAAACTCATCAACATTTGAAGATTTGTATCAACTGTTGGTATCATAAGAAAAGGATTACAATTATTATATCTAAAAACAAAGATGATGTGACTTACCAAACGAAAGCGCTGGCACGTCGATAGACACACAAACAAACACAAACATACACACAAAATACTAGCTTTTGCAACCAACGGTTGCTTCGTCAGGAAAGAGGGAAGGAGAGGGAAAGACGAAAGGATTTGGGTTTTAAGGGAGAGGGTAAGGAGTCATTCCAATCCCGGGATTAGATATATTTTTCCCATGTGGAATGTTTCCCTCTATTAATTCATATCATTAATTTGGATTACAATTATTGTATCACATATTCGTGGTCTCATTTAAATAACAGAAAAGGTTATCACAACAGCAGCTATATTTTGCTTTAATGCTTTAATTGAAATATAATTACTCTGATGTTTCTTTTGTAAACCAGTTCTGTAATGGAATGCATGAGAAATGTTCACAAAAATAATTCACTGCACTTTATTGTTTTACATGCATAAACAAAGCTCTTACGAGAAATCAGTGAGTCATTATACGCTAACTCATGCCTACATGTTATGAATAACATATATTAAAAAAAAAAACTATAGTTCAACACAAACAACTTTTTTGACTGGCACAGTCTGTATAAACAACAAATTGCCTCAATGTGTGTTATTTATCTGCTTCCTTACTTTTACCTGGCATTACTTCATATTCATCATACTTTGGAAATGATTCCATTCCTTTAACCTCTTTATCTAAAACACCAGGATCTTTCTTTCCTTCTTTTCTTGCAAGTTCTGCAGCATTTTTCTTTTTCATTTCCATAATGGCAACACTGCGCATAATTTCCTCTTCCATTGGTGGTGCTGTTCTTCGTCCTCTGAGCCATGCTTCCCATTCTGCTGGAATTTCTTGCTCAAAGTTATCTTTCACAGCAGGTTCAAACCAGCGTGAAGCTTTTCTCTTGCCAACACTTGGATTGGCCGGTATCTCGAAATATTTATTTCCTAAGTAATCTGTTCCTACTGGAGTTCCTCTTATCTGTCGTGGCTTTAGGGACTGGATGAAATTCTTGAATATCATGCCAATAATGCTTCTACCTTCTTTAGCCATCCCGTACCTGTTGTGGAGGAATATACATATATCGGCAATTGTACAAATCTACAGGCAAAACTTTACATTACATACAAGTTAACTTTATGCTACAGAAAAGATGAAAGTTTTATATTTTGTTTTCAAAAGTTATCATCATGGAGACCGCAACTACAAATAACTACCTGAAGTGCAGCTATTAAAATGCAGAATAGGGAACATTAGTTTGACAACTGCTACACTCAAATACTACCAAATTGATACTAATGTTACATCAATGACTAATGTAGATGGACATAGCAGATGGAAAGGATTTTCCATGAAAGTAGTGCAAATTAATTTTTCAAATGAAGCATAAAAAGCCTTTTTAGAATGATGAGACAGATTAGAAAGGAAGCAGAGACTTGGACTCGCCTGAGAGGGAGAAAGCGAATGGCTTTTATATATATGATGAGACTCTACACGAAAAGTTCTTGAATGAGCAGCTGGATTGCCATTCCAGACAAGAACAATATTTTAAGAACAGTCAAGAGTTACATCAGGTGCACTGATGGACTCATGTAAAGAGGCTCATAAATGGAAAATCTGAATAGATACACATTTAGCATTGTTCCACCAACAGCTTCATGTTTGTGGCGTATGAAGAATAACTATTATTTGATGTAAGTCACAAAATGAAGCTGTTTGCATCTGTGCAGGAGATCTGTGACCTTTGAAATGTATTAGACTATAAAAGTCAATGTCTTAGTCACATGCTGCTTTACTAAAACTGGTCACTGGTTTGCAGCCATTATCATATCTAAAAATGATAAAATATAAACAAAAACATATCAACAGACTTGTAAAACAAGAGAATGGACTTATTAAATGCACAAACAACATGAACAAGTTACCTACTTATTACAGCAGTGACAAGAAGGTTCTGAGTCAATACATAGAAAAACAGGTGCAGTGATGAAGTAAAAGTTACAATGACTGTCACTTGTGAAATACCACTCACACACAACTGAAAGAGAGAGAGAAAATTATAGTAAAGTCCAATCATTCCAAATTATTAATTTGCAAATGCTTCTTGTGGAAGACAAAACTTATTTATTGCAAGTATTTTTCTTCGTTCTGTCACTGAGAAATGCTGCTACGGACTTCCTATCAAAGTATGGCAGCACCTGACTACAATATACAAATGGAATATCTTTAAACAAACTTGAAACAGCACATATTCATTCACTGACATGTTTTATTAAATCTATTTTCATAGCAAAATTAACTTCAACCCACTGTGACACAGCTCAGACAAAACTAAGCTAATCAACAAGTCCCATGCAGACAAAGCTGCTGAAGCATCTCTATTGTTTTAACAATGGCAACAAGTGCAAGTGTTATTGAAGATAATATTTTAACTGATTGACAATTAGAAATCATATTTAAGAAATTAGTGCACCATGACGCACAGAGTAAAACCTTACAATCCATAATAAGATTTAATAGATTCACATACTTTCCAAACCAAGACTTGTATCATGAGTGTTTTTAACAATTAGCGTCCGCTGTTTGTCAGGCCACAGCTGCGGCTGGCGCGCCGCCAAGATAGCCTTGAGATGCCTTATCGGCGGGGTCAAAGGTCATGCGCTCAGAGAGCTGACGTAACATGCTGTTACCAACTCTATGGCCGACAGATCCTAGATGTACGCTTACAGGTTCTCAGCTACGCTACAAATCACTTTATTTATGAAAATATAAAGTACAATCACCAACAAACTTTACATATTCACAACATCCTTTCCCTTTAATCCAAATAAATACAGTTTCGTTAACAGATATTTTACGTCTACTACGGGTATGAAGGGAAAAAGGTGAAGGTGAATTATATACAGATTTGCCAAAGTCTTTATTTGCAATTTCACAAACATGGTAGGTCCTGTAGGCGATGATGTCTCTATCCACAAAACTCTCCAGTCCAGATACATTAGGTACACCAGTTCCACCACGTACAACAGCGACAGTTAACCATCCATTCCCATGTGAAAATGAATCGTTGAGATCAATACTAAAATTCAGCCTACATCCACAAAAGACAGTAGGTCCATCAAGTAGGGAGTGTGCAGCGACAGATTTTAAGGTGTTCTTCCTCTTGTCAGCGTCTGATGTAGTCATTTCTATGTCTTCAATGGTCCTATAAATGGTCTGTCTTGCACGACGACGACATCTCCTGTAAGGCAACTGCGCGGCTACATAAGCGAGCGATCTCGGCGGAGCCGATCATTCGCGCTGCTGCTGCTGCACAGGCAACTGCATTGAACACTGCCAAGATGCCTTACAGGAGATGTCGTCGTCGTGCAAGACAGACCATTTATAGGACCATTGAAGACATAGAAATGACTACATCAGACGCTGACAAGAAGAAGAACACCTTAAAATCTGTCGCTGCACACTCCCTACTTGATGGACCTGCTGTCTTTTGTGGATGTAGGCTGAATTTTAGTATTGATCTCAACGATTCATTTTCACATGGGAATGGATGGTTAACTGTCGCTGTTGTACGTGGTGGAACTGGTGTACCTAATGTATCTGGACTGGAGAGTTTTGTGGATAGAGACATCATCGCCTACAGGACCTACCATGTTTGTGAAATTGCAAATAAAGACTTTGGCAAATCTGTATATAATTCACCTTCACCTTTTTCCCTTCATACCCGTAGTAGACGTAAAATATCTGTTAACGAAACTGTATTTATTTGGATTAAAGGGAAAGGATGTTGTGAATATGTAAAGTTTGTTGGTGATTGTACTTTATATTTTCATAAATAAAGTGATTTGTAGCGTAGCTGAGAACCTGTAAGCGTACATCTAGGATCTGTCGGCCATAGAGTTGGTAACAGCATGTTACGTCAGCTCTCTGAGCGCATGACCTTTGACCCCGCCGATAAGGCGTCTCAAGGCTATCTTGGCGGCGCGCCAGCCGCAGCTGTGGCCTGAAAAACAGCTCAGACAAAACTAAGCTAATCAACAAGTCCCATGCAGACAAAGCTGCTGAAGCATCTCTATTGTTTTAACAATGGCAACAAGTGCAAGTGTTATTGAAGATAATATTTTAACTGATTGACAATTAGAAATCATATTTAAGAAATTAGTGCACCATGACGCACAGAGTAAAACCTTACAATCCATAATAAGATTTAATAGATTCACATACTTTCCAAACCAAGACTTGTATCATGAGTGTTTTTAACAATCAGTATTACAAATTCTTAATATTAGACATAATTAGATTGTAATTTTTCTTGCCGTCATTTGCAACCATTCCTTTTATATTTTACATCTTTTTCTGTACGTTTTTCTATTTCAATTTATATAAAAAATTCAAATTACCACACACATTTTTATCCATCAGTTATATACTTGATATTATCAAATTATTGTAAAGTTGCTATTAAGGAAATCTGCACATAATCTGTTGAATGATAGTATACGCAGAAAATCAAATGTGTTCATATACATTTACATGACTAATGGAATTTGATGTGCATCGTGTTGTTTAGTAAACTGGTGCATCATGATCCACAATTCATGGGTCTTGATAAATCTGTTACATTACACACACATAGACAGAGAGAGAGAGAGAGAGAGAGAGAGAGAGAGAGAGAGAGAGAGAGAGAGAGAGAGAGAGAGTTGTGTATATGTGTGTGTGTGTGTGTGTGTGTGTGTGTGTGTGTGTGTGTTTTGTAGACAAAAGTAACTTTTATATCTTTCTAAAATATGGCATAATCTGTATTTGTAAAAATATATAATAAATTTAATATGTGTAAAAGCCATAAACCCACCCATTTCATGCATGCTGAGAGACTGTAATACAAAATGCAAGATAAAAATTCAAAGCTTAAAAACAATTTAAAAAGTACTTGAAGGCTGTATTTATATAGTTGGTTCATAAAGGTATCATATGAAAAGCAGTACATCGCATCTAAGCTGACACAATTTTACATCTGACAACATAAAAATGGAGCCATTATACTGAAAGTAAGACAATTTAAAATAAACTTGAAAGCATGAATTATAAATGTAAGTTTATCTGAACAAAAATGTAAGAGAGTGAATAGTGACAAAGATGGAATTGAAAATGATACAGCGTAACACGCAGCACACTAATTTGTGAGATTCTATGAGCCACACCCACATCAAATCCACATAGCGAATTAACAACCATGGTACACAGGTCAGCCCGAGTTTGGTTTCTACATAGTTTCCAGCACTCATTTAGGAAAATTCTGGGCTGATTCCCAAATTATGCCTCTGAATACAAAACAAAGATTGTTAAAATATGATAACACACAGAGCAAAGTTTACACAATTCCCTGGCAGACGGAGCACATGTTGATGACTGTGGTGTCACGAAGAGCTTTCAGTCACAAAGTTTATTAGTAAAAGTCACCAAAATGTGAAAAAAATGAAGCCTGTACAAGACAGAATAACACCAGGGAAAAAGAAAGAAAGAAAAATACATATTATAGAATATATTCAAAATGTATAAAAGTCACTCCTCTCTCCATCTTTTAATGCATGTATGTATAAATACACTGGCAAAGAAAATTACTAAACCTGGAAAGACAACGTCAATTTGGAACTGATGATGGCCACACGCCACTGGGAGATAGTAGATGTAATGATAATGGTTCAACATTGTCCACCAACAGACAGTGTAGTGGCTTACCTATCAGAGCACCATCTGTATCTAATCTTTAATAAGGAATGCTCACAGCCAGAGGGCTCATTTCGGTGCAAAGATTTGAAGTCAGCTGGCAACCACATCACAGAGAGGCACTCATGCTTCCTACAACCGAGCGAGTGAGCTTGAAAGGAGCCAAATTGTGGCCTTTTGAGTGGCAGGATGGTCCTTTCAGAGAATTACCACATGAGTTTTGGACACGCTGTGACAGTTGTGCAATGATGTTGGTATCCTGTGAACATTCACTCACCCATAGATGATGTTCCGGCTGTCCACATAGTGTAGATGTCTGCCAGGATTGCCATATTGTAAGAGCAGCAGTGGCAGATCACACAGCTACCACAGCACAGATAAGAGGGCTTGTGAGCCCACGTGTCAACACAAAATGTTGCAAACTGGTTATTAGCAGTGGGACTACGGGCACATACGCTTGTAGCCCTTCTTCCACTCATGTCACAGCACCAACATGCATGGCTTGACTGGTGCTGTCAATCACTTGGATGACAGATTGGTGTGCCGTGGTCTTCAGCGATGACAGCAGATTCTGCCTGCAATATAAGTTATGGTCATTTGCGCACATGACATATACTTGTCGAACGCTGTCTCATAGAGTGCATTGGTTGGTAGATACACTGGCCCCATCACAGGCCTTATAGTCTGTGGTGTGATAAGCTACAACTCTCGTTCATTTTTGGTGTTTCTGGAGAGGTGCTTGGTATTTGCAGAATATTGTTAGCCCGTTCTTGCAACACAAAGGTGATGCATTGTTCCAGCAGGGTAATACTCCCCCACACACTCCCTGTGAAATTCAACATGCTCTGCAAGATGTTCAGCAACTTCCCTGGCCAGCACGATCTCTGAATTTGTCTCCAATCGAGCACATATGGGATATGATGGAATGAGAAGTGACTCATGTGACTTATCAACCAACAACTCCTACAGATCTACATGAACAAGTCGAGCAGGCATGGCATAATGTATCCCACAATAGTATTCTTTATCTTTAGATCATCCGGATGCCAGAGTCAGCTTCTGTACTGGCACCTGTGACAGCTACATAACATACTCATATGGGTGTTTCAGCACGGGTCGATAACAGGTATCACAGAACTTCGCACAATTGATTTTCTCCAGATGCAAGATTTCTCGGCATGGTGACATCGCCTGGCCTTCCGCTTACCCCCAGATCTCAGCCTCTGCGAGTTTTTCCTTTCTGTTTATCTTAAGTGAAAAGGGCACGTCACGAAGACACAAACCCTCAAAGCTTTGAAAAATGCCATTGGAAATGAAACTGAAACCATGGCAGATGACATGTTGCAGCAAGTGGTGATGAACTTCAAGTACTGCCTTAACAAACGACTTGCCAGTGAAGATCGACATTTGTACGACACTATTTTCTATCCTCGATTTGTTTTCCTTCTGTTAATAAAATTTTTGAAGTTGCTCTGTACATTGTGCTTACTTTCAAACATGTAGGACCAAAAGTGAAAATTTGACAAGATTTTAAAATTCATCTGTTTCACATCCATCAGCCTGTCTTTCAATTGTCTGTAACAGGTACTTTATTAGTAGCAATTATTGTAACCTTTACTTTATCTTTAAATTTGCAATCTCTACTTTTGTTCTTTTATCTGTTGACTGTGTGCCTCAATCTCCCTCACGTACTCACTAGGTAAATAACACTGCTTATATTTTTGATTTGTGTGTTCTCACTTATAGATCTGATGGTGGTTGCAAAGCCAAACAGGTAATCTTTTTTAAGTAATGTATGACCAAGACATTGGATTTTATAATCTAATTTGATGTTTGTCCTTATACTTCAAAAGTTGAGTACCACTACGATTTTTTATGCTAAGTCAGACAGCGAGTTCACATCTGTATAATGCCATTTGCATATGCATATTCTTTATTGAAAGATAAGCTTTAAAACATCTCATGACAAAAACGACTCTCGTCCACTTGCCCATTCCCCCTAGTGTCTAACGGTAATAAACTCATACATAACTGTTAGACCTTCCTTGAACAAGAAAGGCCACTACAATTTTTGATTTACTGCTATAAAAATTGAGTGAATTAAAAAGAATCTGATGATAAAGTGGTGCAGCTATGGATGTTTGTGCAACTTGAAAGCCCATAATGATACATACCACATAAATTTCTGACACTGATGATGGAGTCTGGATAATACAATAAAAGCAGAGGACATACTTCCACCAGACATAATTATGAGAATTATGATCAGTTATCTAGCTTCTGAGTAACGGTTACTGATTACCTCCTCCCTGCGTGGATTTTAATCGAATGTTTCCCAAACATCAAACAATAACTACCTGCAAAATTAAACAAAATATGGTGCCTTACCTAATACATTGCCACCACTATGACAATTCTGACAGCTCCACCTCATCCAAGAGACATGACAACCACCGTTTTCCATCTTGTATTATCAACATCTCTTGCTTGTTCTGATTGTGTGGTAACCAAGGTACTGTGCAACATCTCTAATCTATGCTTCAGGCAAATCTATTGAATACGCATAGTCTAAATAAAATGCATTCCAACAAACTCATTGCATACTTGTCCCAACTGCAGAACAATTGAACATGGGCATTACACACTCTACTACTTACGCATGGTTGGTCCCCCCCATCCTTAGTAAATAAACTCTATTGTCATGATAGTAAGGTTGGTGATGAGGGGGTTCCATATCCTCCATATGTGTAGTAGCTCAAAAGAAAGTTTAAAGCACTGCAGTAAGTTCATTTACAGTTAATTGGAGTGCTAAATAAGATCACATTGTGGTTACTTAATGCACCAGTCAATTTATCCACAACTTCCGACAGTAAGCCTCTCTCACCCACTACATTTCCCTCACTTTAAGTGACGAGTGGAGATTGGAGCTCATATTTGTGATGATTACACGCATTTGTACTTCGAGGATTACCAGGTGCTTGAACTAAAGGCTCTGTACTCCTTCCCTAAGATAGATTTCGAAACATGAATTTCTGAAGGAGTTAGCTCCACTAATGAACCCAGCAGCCAGGACAATCATACTGGGCCTGGACCTACATGGCTTACATTGCAAAAACCCTGAGCATCAAAGGTCCCAAGTAGACACTCTTACATACTGCATCTTCATCCAGTTGGATCCTTACAGAGAAGACTGTAGAATGCCTAAAGTTTCAAGAATCCTATTGATCACTGTCATTTTTAGCATAGTCCGATACCTCAATAATGTCTTGTTGACAAATAAGCATTAACAGCTGTCCTTCCCCACAGTATTTCAGACAAAATGACTGAACTTGTTGCTTGCAGATTGTAACCAATTCTACGACCAACTTTGTCTTCAGAGTAGATATCTTCAGTCTCTTTGGGCTTGTAGTTAAGGATTCTGTCAATTCTGTTTTCAATAAAATATCTTACCTGACTTTGGAGGACCACAGCCAAAAATTTATGGAAATCTTCTCTTTGGAATAAGGATGCATAGCAGATTACAAAGTTCAACAATATGGAAAGTATAGACTGCTACCACCATATAGTGGAGGTGCTGAGTCACAGATGAGCACAGTGAAAAAGACTGCTAAAATATTAAATCTTTTGGACTAAATCCCTTTTTCTACACTACAAAACACATACATGGCCACTGTCTCAGGGCACTAGTGTGTGACTGGCATCTGACAGAGTAGGAGTCTACTGGACGGGTGGTGGGGATACGCAGGTGGGGAGAGATATCACAGTATAGGTGGGAAAAGATGCCAGTGCTACTGGCGAAGCATGCAGGGATTTGATGGGGACAGAATAGAGCTGCTGGATGCTGCATCAGGAGGCTGGGCTGTGGGATGGGAGAGTGTGGGAACTGCAAGTGCACAATCAATGCACAATTCATCAACTGGTTGTTACCATTTGACGAACAGAGCAATTGGCAAAACTAGCAGAAGGAGAGTGCTTCGCCAAAATATATTTGATCAATAACTTTTTTACAGCTTCTGCTCTACAAAGCCTCACAAAATGTAATGGTGTAAACACACTGTTTACATATAACACTACGAGCACTTAGCTTTTGGTTTAGTCAGTGCACCAGTTACGTTTCAAACATATTTAGTACAGCTCACTCACTCAATGGAATCCTACATTAACTAACTGGCTGACATAATTCTAGCAGGTAGCTCCATGCAAGAACATACTGTCAATCTAAGGAGACTATTCACAAATCTAAAACAACTGGGTCTAAAAATCAAATTGAAGAAATCTGAATTTTCCCTAAGTAGCACCAATTACTTAGGTCACATACTATTTAAGAAAGGCATTCAGCTGAAAAAACAGTACTCGACTGCAATTAATAATTCGTTCCCTCTGAAAAACATAAAAGGACAGTTATCCTTCAGGGAAAACAAATAATTCATACCCTGTGGCAGGATGTACATATCTGTTAATTAGCTTTCCAGAGAGGTGTTCTGTTCAATCAGGCAAGAGAATATGACAAAGCATTTTATGCACTAAAGAATAATTTAAGACCTGTGTCATGACTGGCAACATTTCCTTTCGGAAAGCTCATAACCGGGGTGTTGAAGTACAGTGTTAGAGCTGTGTTAGTGCCTATCACGTTTGCATCCAAAACTTTAATTTTGATGGAGCTAAACAATCTGCAAGTTGAAAAGAATGCCCTAGTCATTGCTAACACCTTTAAAAAATTAAATGTTTTTCAATACAAGACTGAATTCCAATTTGGAACACACAGGTGGCTTTCAGAAAAACTCGTTCAAAGATTACAGAGGGATGTCCTCATGAGAGCTACAACAAACCTAAGAAGCCTAGCAAACGAACATGAATGCACCAACATGACAGCCAGAGTGCTCCAGACTGGACATCTGGTATCCAATTTGGACGGATACCAGCAACGGTCATCGCTACATGCAGATTCACTGTCAACACTGATCTGATGGCACTGAACTTGCTCGGCATCAAAGCCAGTGGCACACTCAAAGGACAAGGAATGAGGAGCCCCTTTCACAGAGGCAAAGGCAGCAGGTGCCACATCCACAGCCATCCCTGCAGTAGCTGCTGCCTCCACTCCAACATCAAGCATCTATATATGCCTGGGCCAAATTGGGAACACCAGTGTCAAGATGAGGCACACCGGCGCCAATCAGTTGGCTTTCAGATGACTTCACAAGTTTCACACACCATGGTACCACTGCGCCTGGAAAAACTGTTGGAACTGCAGGACAAAGACATACCAATGAAGAAATAGGGTTCACATTTGCCTGATGGTGAAATTTTACAGAGGTTGCCAATCATCCCAGATATCGTCACAGTGCTGATGCAACCCAATGACTTAGGCAGGATGCTTCCATCGTGCTTAGTGATTTGAGCTGGCTTTACGATGGAGCTATCACAGGATGGAGCATTTCTGGCCCTACACACAGGCTACAGCAGACAGACAACTCACAGTTCAACCAGATGGCAATGCATTTAGTAGTGCTATTTTTTATGTTGCAAGAGTTTGTGTGTTTTTTGATCATCAGTGAAATTTAATTAACTTGTAATTTAGTTTACCACTGCAGTTGCTTTATTCACTCAATTCACATGACCGATGCTGTCTACTTGTCTTTCTAAGTGAGTCCCTGACTGATTAGTCAGTAAAACTGTTCATTATTTTACAGTTTGTACTAGTAGGAAATGGATAGGGATAGTGCTTGTTGTATCTGGACACAGGTGAATTGGCCACTGTCTGGAAACAGGCAGAAGCTGCATTGCCACAATCAATAGGCCGCAAGCTTCTGCCCCAAGCTGCATCAATGTTCAGGCACCAGTGGTGACAGCAGCAAAATCTCTGGTAACACCGTCACTCCATCTTCAAATGTGCACCATTTGAACACTTCCTCCTGATTCGAGGTTGAGTGAGAGACCACCACGGGTTCAAGTATTCTTCAGCAGAAGCCAAAAGTGGGAACTGGCCATGCATCTGCCCCTTACACCTTAGGAACATGTACGAGATGCTGCACTGTGTCGATAACACATCTGAGCCGTAATAGGATGGTTCACTTGTTGTGCCAGTGGTAGATTTTCCTACTATATCCAACAATCACAGAGGGTGGGTTTGTTGGTCATTGGGAGCTCCATCATAAATGCTGATGATGAAGTCCCACATGGAAATAGCAGGCAAGTTAGGGAAATAATCCATCTACTATCAGTATGCTTTCTAGGATATTCTGTCCAGGCTGAACCGGCTGCAGCTAGTGGAAAATGTCAACACAAATGACCCTTGACCTCTGGGTTCTGAGGTTGTCCTTGACTCCTTCAGGTAGTTGGCTGTATTAGCAAAGGCAGCTACCATCACATGTGGAGTGTAAGCATGGTTCACCATTTGCTGTGTCACATTCGAAATCACCCTGGTCCTCTTGTTTGGTGCTGGCTGCAAAGCCTAAACCAGAGGCTCAGAGGGTTTTGAAACGATCTCAGATGTAAATTTTTCAACCTCTGATATCAGGGCAGAGAACTGTAGAGTCCCCTTAATAGGTCAAGAATGCATTATACAAAGGAAGCAGCTACTCAGGTAGCACAGTACATGTGGCATGCACATAGGTTGGAAAGCAGCTATTCGGGTAACATAGTGCATGTCGCAAGTACATGACTTTTTTTTAAGTTACAAGAAACCCTCCTTAGGGTCAATGATAAAGTGCCTGCCAAAATTGAAAGACAGATCCACCATCTTATTTTCAGAGGAGAATTTTAGACCTTGCATTGGAAATATGAAATGATAATGTGTTATTAGTAAATTACTAGCGTATCCATGGAAAGTCCAAGAATTAGTCTCATTTATTAAATGAATAAGAAACAGAAAGTGGGCTCAAACAGGAAGTGAAAAACAGCAAAATACTAAATTCAGATTGGAATATACCACACCACAATCTATCAAGAATAGCCTAGGCATCAAAGGTGACAGCATAATTTTTTCCGTACAGAACTCTGTAATGTGCAGTGAGGTTATAACACATTCCTAAGTCTGTATAAAGGTAAGCATCAAGCGTGGATCGAAAACAGCAATCGTGTGCTTTTATAGATCACCTGCATCTGAAGCTGGAGTGGCCGAGTGCTTCAGAGACAACTTGGAGAATATCACGAGTAAGTTTCTTGATCACACAATTGTAGTAGAGGGCATTTCAACTTGCCAGTTATACAGTGGAAGACTCATGCAATTAAAACTGATGTCAGAGAAAGGGATTCACGTGGATTCGTTCTGAAGGTCTTGTCTGAAAATTACTTCAGGCAGATAGTTAAAGATCCAATACCTGTTGGCAATGTCTTAGACCACCTAGTAATTAACAGATCCAAACTTTCTGAATCAGCTAATATCAAGGAAACAATCAGTGATCAAAAGGTTTGAGAGAAACAATGGCTACTGGAAAAGAAATGTTAAAAAAGGTAGGAAGACATTTTTAGTGAAAAAGAGTGATAGGATACAAACTGCAGAGTTTCTAAGTGGTCAACAACAAACATTCAGCTCTGAGAACGAACACGTAAAGCACAACTCAAAAGCAATGTAAAATACGCCTTAGACAAGTATGTACCCAGCAATGTTGTGAGGGGTGGAAAAACCGCACTGTAGTTCAATAACAATGTAAGCAAGAGAACAATCTACAATTTGGAGTCAAAGAATAGTAGACAAACAGACGATGAACGAAACCATAACTAGCATGAGGAAAGTGATGCGAGAAGTATTCGATGAATTTTGCAGAATGAGCTGACTAAAAACCGTAAAAAGTTTTGGGCTTATTGTATAATCAGCAAACACATCAAAGTCATCTCTTTAGTTGCCCAGTGGCCATGCTTTGATTTAGACAGAAGATAACAGAGAAAAAGCCAAAATAATGAATTCAGTATTCTGAAATTGTTTCACTGTGGAAGAATGTAATATGGTCTCTTGTTCCAATTGTTGCATGAACGCCAAAATAGAAGATACTGACACAGATGATAGCAGAATAAAACACAACTTAAAATTGCTCAAAAGTGCAAAAGCAATTGGACCAGATGAGATATGTGTAAATTTCTGCAGAGATTATACAAAAGAACTTCCTCCCCTTCTAGCAGCAGTTATCATAGGTCACTGGGGCAACAAAAGGTATCTACTGATTGGAAAAATGCAGATCATTCCAGTTTCCAAGAAGGATGGTCAGAAAGGCACACACAACTGAGCAGCTCACAGAAGCACAATGTTAAGTGCCACAACCATGTATGGGACGAAGGACCTAACTGCCGCTGTCCAGTTAAATGTTTTGAGAAAGTAGGTGAAAGCAATGTGAGGCAAACATTCAAAAAATTCCAGGAAATTGGTGACTTTGATGTTCAGTATGCATCTGGCTACCAATCTAAGAAATATATGAAAGTGGAAGGTGAATTCTGAACACCCACCATCTTTACTCGTCAGTGAGACATTACATCTTGACATTTAGCACAAAGTTAGTTTCAGGAAAAGTGGGAAGCAAAACAGACTTGTTATTCTTTGATTAAAATACGATAAACCCAGACTCACTTTAAGGAAGAAAGTTGCTCACCTTCTGTCTCTCTCAGATTACATCCCTCCTGTTTATCAAGGATTATTCTTGTCACTAAAACCAACATGTTTGGACATTGGGCACATCTGTGATGAGAGTGATCAAGTACTTTCAAGCAATGAGCTATACATCCGCAGCTCGTGGTCTAGTGGTTAGCATTGCTGCCTCTCAATCACTGGGTACTGAGTTCGATTCCCGGCTAGGTTGGGGATTTTCTCTCATTCGTGACTGTAGCTAGATTGGATTGTGTAAAAATTGGACTGTGTCACAACTGTACAGGCGCTGATGACCGCACAGTTGAGTGCCCCGCAAAACCAATCATCATCATCATCATCATCATCATCATCATCATCATCATCATCAATGAGTTATACAGTAAAGCCTTCTAGTAATTCTGTGTAAATGTTACCATGTGATTATCTATCATCATGTTTCGTTGTCGATGTTTGTGATTTGGACAACACAGTGATATCTCCACTACAGTAATGAGCTTATTTTTGTATTTTTAACATGTTATAGTCTGTTTCCTGTTCTTTTTATGTGTTTAAGAAAGAATAAACATCTCAAAAGCCATTCAGAACAAAATGGATGTTAGAATAAAATTACCAGATTTGTGGTTCAATTGCAAACTCCAAACACCGAATTTTGCACTTACCATTTTGTTACCCTGAGCAGCTCAATTATAGGCCTATGGGGTTGATTTCAATCTGTTGTAGAATTATGGAGAAGGTTTTATGCATGCATAATGCAAAGTAACTGGGGAACAAAAATCTCCTGCATAAAAATCATCAGAGATCTTGCAAAATTCAAATCGTTCTGCTCATCCAGAGACCCAGAGAGCTGTAGACAAAGGCACCCAGGTTGATTCTGTATTCCTTAATTTCCACAAGGAACTTGTTACAATTTCACACTGTTGTTTAGAACAAAATATGAGCTTACCAAGTATTGGACCAGATTTGTGATTCGATACAGGACTTTATGCAGTTAGAACTAAAACTGACAAATACAAAGGTTATTTTTGGAGAACTCCTATTGAGTGCTATAGACCTGTCATTATTTATATTTTATTGTAATGATCTAGTGGAAAACAATGGAAGCTCTGTGACACTATTCATGGGTAATGATATTGTCTATAGCAAGGTTGCAACATCAGTAGACTGTAGTGAAATGCAGGAAGACTTGCAGAGGATTGATGGTTGGTGCAGGGACTGCCAACTGACCCTGAATGTAAATAAATAAATGTGATGTATTGTGCGTAAATAAGGGAAGAGAGACACTGCCAGATTGAAATTCATTAGGAGACTCTTACAGAAATTTAATTCATCCACGAAAGAAGTTACACAACACTTATGTTTGACTGATTCTCAAGTACTATTCATCAGTTTGGTAGAGCATTACAGAGATGTTTAACAAACCCTAGTGGTAGATGTTAAAGGTGAAGTGTTCTGCATTTCATCACCATCAGCAATATTTTTTTGCAATGCAAGTAGTCGCGACAGATTGATCTGTATCATAGACCAATGGCTAAGTTAGACTGAAAGGTAATAGTGAGTTTATAAAATGGCAGATACAACAAGAATCCACCTCTGTTCTGCACTGCACATTTCATAGTTATATTTAAAACCATAGTTTCCCACTGAGGTCTAATCTTTTGAAGATTTCAGTATAATTTAGGGCATCAACAATTAGAACATTCAATTTTCCCAAATGCCACCAAGACTTTGACAGTTAAAATACATATGACTGTACATCATAGTTGCCACAGTGATAAAGTATTGCTTACTGATAGTTGCCTTATCAACAGCATCATTGGACAAATGGTTCCAAGCTAATAAACTGCAGTTTAATTACAATAGCCCGTGCAATAATGACAACAACTCTGTATGTCAGATTTGTTTTCATTAATTTGAATTTAAAGTAAATATATATGAGAAAAATCATTAATTAGATAAGTGACTTCATGTCACAGCTATGTTATATAAGCAGAGCTTTCCTACTTTTTGCCTATCTGTTCAGTAAATATTATGATGCATGTAGCTATTGCTAACTTTGTTTTTGTCATTTTCTGGGAGTCATTTAATACATTTGATACTGCTAATGGGCAATGCCCAAATTATCAAAACGATTTTTGTAACAATACGATGCAATCATGTACCAGTACTTTCCAAATACTGCACTGAAATGGTAAATGGAAATTTATATGGTTATTTTAATTATTCAAGCACAAACGTAATTATATTTACTAATGTTCCAGCATGGCACTCTCTTCACAGTACAAATCTGTTTATTAATATGCCAATTGCTCTGTAATATTTATGTTCAAGGACATGAGAACTTGCTTGTACCTTTACTTGACAGACATAATACTGGCTAAGATTTAGTATTATGCTTAACAATGACAGCTAGAGTGTCATGTAACAGAAACATGTAGAGATATTCTTGCATGTGGTACAATCGAACGTGGCAACAAGCAAAAGTAAATGGCAGGATATGATGATGGACTGGTAAAATACAAGGAACTAAAATCTACGACAGGCAATTGCTTATAAAATGCCTACAAAGTTTGCCTACATGTGATACCATTCTTGTATGGAGTGTGAATCAACGCTGATCAATGATGGGCAGCAAGCAATTATATGCATAAAAAAGGGACGGGGGGCAATATTAACAGTCAAGAGAGAGAGCCCAGAAAATGCTGTAAAGGCCAAGATTGCTGGCACTGGAAGATGCCTACTATTTAGAAAATTCCCAACAGCTGACACTGAAACCATGACATGCTTCATGCCTCAATCTCTCAGAAGGGATGTGGAAAATAAACTGAGACCTGTGAAATCTTGAACAGGACCACATGTTGTATAACTTACTGTAGGCCTCCTCCATGTGAGAAGGTATCTCAAATGTTCAATGATGGCTACATAAACAACTTTTAAAAATTAATTAAAGACAACTCCAATGACATGATTCCAGAGGTCTTGGGATTGCTACAGTGACTGGGAATATTTTCTGGTGCGCACTACACTGAAAATAATTGTATGGTTTTAATTACCAACGTCTCCATTGATAGAAACTCCGAACAGAACGAAAGCCAGAATTTAAAATTTAATTACTTCTGCACATGAAATAGGGCTACTCTGAATACACAATCTTTTCTCACCTCATACAGATTTTTTTCTTTCACGAAGATATATCAGAGCTCATGGATTTGAAGCACCAACTTACACATAACTGTGCAAGTAAACACTACGAAGAAGACTGGGGCAACTGGATCTTAAGAAAGAAAGGAAGGCCACACGGCGGGAATAAAAGAAATATGGACACAGAGGAAGGCAGATGCCCACTTCTATGTAATTCGCGTAGTTCTTATGGGTTTATTCGCTTACAATAACAATCATTTAATGTAGAAAATGAATGGTACGAGTTGAGTCGGAAGTATTTTGTCTAATTTGTCTAAAATTGTATTTGATAAAATGCTTCATTTGTGGTGCTGGGAACTTGTCTACTGGGCTGCAAATAGTCATTGACATTTTTTTCTATATTTTTAACTTATTTTGGTACAAATATGAGAATCACAATTTTACGTTATTGTACACAAACTACAACACGGTGAGGCTACATGAAACTGTGTGGAACAAAGAGAAAAGAACATCACATCACACTGCTAAGTTTAAAATGTCAATACATTTACGTTTTCATTGCAGACTCAGTAAGTCAAAAGTTTCGTATTTATATCCGACTCATTGATTTTACTCTCTCATTCCCCATGGTCACAGAAAACTGAGCGTTCCACACTTATAAACTGAATATTTCTGCCTATCGCTTTCAATTATACGCAGTACATCTATCCATTCCCAAACTTACTGCCTTCTAAGTCACGTGTTTGTCCACCAATGTTGCAAGGATTATTTGTGCACAACACACTACATGTCGTCTGCTTTCTGCTTATCAGAAAGAAAGTCTTTCCTTTATTCAGTTTATTGTTTTTTTTTTCTCCCCCACTTCGGTTAGACACCGTTCAGGCATTCAGTCATTGCTCCATAATAATATCTTTGTTCAATCAGAATCCGCTTCTTTATAGTGTAGTCTGGCTTTCCCTGTTCCTTACTGTTTACTATTAAACTTTGTATCTTTATCTGTCCAATACATATAAATTCGATTATCTCCTTGTACGTTTTAATATTGGGTTCAGAATGTTAACTGACATTGGTTGCGAGATTCTTGATAACAAATGCTAAAAGCTTGCTCACTATATTTTCGATTTTGAAATAATATATGGTTCGTGTCTCCCTGTGTAGTATCCTCATGTTAAGCGTTAATTATTTTCTGTGTCTTGTAACGTGTTTTTATATATGTTCCATGCAATAATGCTGATATAGTTACTCTGTGTCAGTCAGTTGTTTTCTTATCCGAACATGCTGTAGTGCTGTACAGAAGTGAATGATATATTAAAGTGTTATACTTTATATACCACAAAATAGTTACTTATCTTTAAAACAAGAATTTATCAAGAGGTTATGGGCCCAGAACGATTCTCTAAGCTTGCCCAGATAAACGCAAGTACAAAACTAGATATCAAACTATCGGTCTGTTATTTTTAAAGGAGCGCACAAGTAGATCAGTGACGCATTGCATATCAGTAAATATCAGAAGTAGCATCAGTTGGCAAATTAGTGTCACGAAAATTGAAGTCGTGAAAACTTTGTTAATCTACATCTACCTACATCTACATTTATACTCCGCAAGCCACCCAACGGTGTGTGGCGGAGGACACTTTACGTGCCACTGTCATTACCTCCCTTTCCTGTTCCAGTCGCGTATGGTTCGCGGGAAGAACGACTGTCTGAAAGCCTCCGTGCGCGCTCTAATCTCTCTAATTTTACATTCGTGATCTCCTCGGGAGGTATAAGCAATATATTTGATACCTCATCCAGAAACGCACCCTCTCGAAACCTGGCGAGCAAGCTACACCGCGATGCAGAGCGCCTCTCTTGCAGAGTCTGCCACTTGAGTTTATTAAACATCTCTGTAACGCTATCACGGTTACCAAATAACCCTGTGACGAAACGCGCCGCTCTTCTTTGGATCTTCTCTATCTCCTCCGTCAAACCGATCTGGTACGGATCCCACACTGATGAGCAATACTCAAGTATAGGTCGAACGAGTGTTTTGTAAGCCACCTCCTTTGTTGATGGACTACATTTTCTAAGCACTCTCCCAATGAATCTCAACCTGGTACCCGCCCTACCAACAATTAATTTTATATGATCATTCCACTTCAAATCGTTCCGCACGCATACTCCCAGATATTTTACAGAAGTAACTGCTACCAGTGGTTGTTCCGCTATCATATCATCATACAATAAAGGATCCTTCTTTCTATGTATTCGCAATACATTACATTTGTCTATGTTAAGGGTCAGTTGCCACTCCCTGCACCAAGTGCCTATCCGCTGCAGATCTTCCTGCATTTCGCTACAATTTTCTAATGCTGCAACTTCTCTGTATACTACAGCATCATCCGCGAAAAGCCGCTTAGAACTTCCGACACTATCTACCAGGTCATTTATATATATTGTGAAAAGCAATGGTCCCATAACACTCCCCTGTGGCACGCCAGAGGTTACCTTAACGTCTGTAGACGTCTCTCCATTGATAACAACATGCTGTGTTCTGTTTGCTAAAAACTCTTCAATCCAGCCACACAGCTGGTCTGATATTCCGTAGGCTCTTACTTTGTTTATCGGGCGACAGTGCGGAACTGTATCGAACGCCTTCCGGAAGTCAAGAAAAATAGCATCTACCTGGGAGCCTGTATCTAATATTTTCTGGGTCTCATGAACAAATAAAGCGAGTTGGGTCTCACACGATCGCTGTTTCCGGAATCCATGTTGATTCATACATAGTAGATTCTGGGTTTCCAAAAACGACATGATACTCGAGCAAAAAACATGTTTTAAAATTCTACAACAGATCGACATCAGAGATATAGGTCTATAGTTTTGCGCATCTGCTCGACGACCCTTCTTGAAGACTGGGACTATCTGTGCTCTTTTCCAATCATTTGGAACCCTCCGTTCCTCTAGAGACTTGCGGTACACGGCTGTTAGAAGGGGGGCAAGTTGTTTCGCGTACTCTGTGTAGAATCGAATTGGTATCCCGTCAGGTCCAGTGGACTTTCCTCTATTGAGTGATTCCAGTTGCTTTTCTATTCCTTGGACACTTATTTCGATGTCAGCCATTTTTTCGTTTGTGCGAGGATTTAGAGAAGGAACTGCAGTGCGGTCTTCCTCTGTGAAACAGCTTTGGAAAAAGGTGTTTAGTATTTCAGCTTTACGCGTGTCATCCTCTGTTTCAATGCCATCATCATCGCGTAGTGTCTGGATATGCTGTTTCGAGTCACTTACTGATTTAAAGTAAGACCAGAACTTCCTAGGATTTTCTGTCAAGTCGGTACATAGAATTTTACTTTCGAATTCACTGAACGCTTCACGCATAGCCCTCCTTACGCTAACTTTGACATCGTTTAGCTTCTGTTTGTCTGAGAGGTTTTGGCTGCGTTTAAACTTGGAGTGGAGCTCTCTTTGCTTTCGCAGTAGTTTCCTAACTTTGTTGTTGTACCACGGTGGGTTTTTCCCGTCCCTCACAGTTTTACTCGGCACGTACCTGTCTAAAACGCATTTTACGATTGCCTTGAACTTTTTCCATAAACATTCAACATTGTCAGTGTCGGAACAGAAATTTTCGTTTTGATCTGTTAGGTAGTCTGAAATCTGCTTTCTATTACTCTTGCTAAACAGATAAACCTTCCTCCCTTTTTTTATATTCCCATTAACTTCCATATTCAGGGATGCTACAACGGCCTTATGATCACTGATTCCCTGTTCTGTACATACAGAGTCGAAAAGTTCGGGTCTGTTTGTTATCAGTAGGTCCAAGATGTTATCTCCACGAGTCGGTTCTCTGTTTAATTGCTCGAGGTAATTTTCGGATAGTGCACTCAGTATAATGTCACTCGATGCTCTGTCCCTACCACCCGTCCTAAACATCTGAGTGTCCCAGTCTATATCTGGTAAATTGAAATCTCCACCTAAGACTATAACATGCTGAGAAAATTTATGTGAAATGTATTCCAAATTTTCTCTCAGTTGTTCTGCCACTAATGCTGCTGAGTCGGGAGGTCGGTAAAAGGAGCCAATTATTAACCTAGTTCGGTTGTTGAGTGTAACCTCCACCCATAATAATTCACAGGAACTATCCACTTCTACTTCACTACAGGATAAACTACTACTAACAGCGACGAACACTCCACCACCGGTTGCATGCAATCTATCCTTTCTAAACACCATCTGTACCTTTGTAAAAATTTCGGCAGAATTTATCTCTGGCTTAAGCCAGCTTTCTGTACCTATAACGATTTCAGCTTCGGTGCTTTCTATTAGCGCTTGAAGTTCTGGTACTTTACCAACGCAGCTTCGACAGTTGACAATTACAATACCGATTGCTGCTTGGTCCCCGCATGTCCTGACTTTGCCCCACACCCGTTGAGACTGTTGCCCTTTCTGTACTTGCCCAAGGCCATCTAACCTAAAATACCGCCCAGCCCACGCCACACAACCCCTGCTACCCGTGTAGCCGCTTGTTGCGTGTAGTGGACTCCTGACCTATCCAGCGGAACCCGAAACCCCACCACCCTATGGCGCAAGTCGAGGAATCTGCAGCCCACACGGTCGCAGAACCATCTCAGCCTCTGATTCAGACCCTCCACTCGGCTCTGTACCAAAGGTCCACAGTCAGTCCTGTCGACGATGCTGCAGATGGTGAGCTCTGCTTTCATCCCGCTAGAGAGACTGGCAGTCTTCACCAAATCAGATAGCCGCCAGAAGCCAGAGAGGATTTCCTCCGATCCATAGCGACACACATCATTGGTGCCGACATGAGCGACCACCTGCAGATGGGTGCACCCTGTACCCTTCATGGCATCTGGAAGGACCCTTTCCACATCTGGAATGACTCCACCCGGTATGCACACGGAGTGCACATTGGTTTACTTCCCCTCTCTTGCTGCCATTTCCCTAAGGGGCGCCATTACGCGCCTGACGTTGGAGCTCCCAACTACCAGTAAGCCCACCCTCTGCGACTGCCCGGATCTTGCAGACTGAGGGGCAACCTCTGGAACAGGACAAGCAGCCATGTCAGGCCGAAGATCAGTATCAGCCTGAGACAGAGCCTGAAACCGGTTCGTCAGACAAACTGGAGAGGCTTTCTGTTCAGCCCTCCGGAATGTCTTTCGCCCCCTGCCACGCATTGAGACGACCTCCCACTCTACCACAGGTGAGGGATCAGCCTCAATGTGGGCAGTATCCCGGGCAACCACAGTCGTAGTCCGATCAGGGGATGCGTGGGACGAGCTGGCCGTCCCCGACAAACCCCCATCCGGACCCCCACAGTGATGCCCATTGGCAACAGCCTCAAGCTGTCAAAGTAAAGTCAGTTATGTGTATTAACTTCACAGACAGTAGAGTTTTTACCCTTTACCAATCGATTCTATTAAGTAACAACTGGAAATTTTGTTAGAGGATCATCACGGAAATGTTAACTGCGTTTCTTGGCGATTCAAACTTGACATTAAAGTCAAAGAAATTGTACTCAGTAGCAACCGGAGAGGAAATTCAACCGACAGGAGGAGAAACTGATCAACATGTAAAAGCTTGGATTGAGAAAGATCTTGGGGCACAAATTTTTATAGGTTTAAATGTCAGTAGCAACATAACCAGGAGAATAGCAAACTGCAAGTCTGCTAGTCAAATGCTTAAAAAATTAGAAACGCCAAATGGCGAGAAATCAGATTTGACAATTGAAGGTTTGCAGAGAAATTTCTTCAGTTACAAATACGATATGAGTAAGTCTGCTATTCAAAACTGTATGCATATTCAAGAATATGCGTAAGATTTAACAGCGGAAGGAGAAGATGTGAAAAAGAGCTGGATTATGTCGTGAATTCTTGGGATGTTACCGCCGAAACTTCACCACTTCCATACTGCATGGGATAATGTAGCGGCAGTTGACAAAAATCTTGACATATTGTTTGAATGTTTGCGTCTGGAGGAAAATAGGTTAAATGAGACAGAACCGGTAAGCACGTCCCACACTAATGCATTTATCTAAAACAAAGTATACAATTTGTCAACGCAGGTCAGCAGGAAACGCCTAAAGTTCAATGTTTCAAATGCGGCAAAAACGCGCATGTAAAGAAACACTGCAGAAATAAACCATGTGCCAAACATTTAGTATACTGTAGAGAGAATTATTCATGTAACAACTGTAAACAAAAGGGTCATTTTGCCAGGGAATGTCCAAGTCCAAAGTTAGACAGAAACAAGACAAGCGATAAACTTGACAGTAAAGAATCAAACGGTTACAAACATAAAGCACTGGTCACTGTTGGATTATCTATTGCCAATATAAATAAAAATAAATTTACAATCGGGTCGAGAGAACATTTGGTACCAAGACTGTGGTGCCAAGGAACGTATAACATTTAGAATGAACTGATTAATAAATTACGAAAATTAAATCACTGAACGAAAGTGTTAATTGGTGATGCAACCGAATTAGAAAGAATTGGAGTGGGAAATGTCGAATTAGAAGCTTTAGATGGAGAACGGTGGTATGATGTAGTTCTGGAGAATGTTCTGTATGTACCGAACAGAAATTTTAATTTACCTTCTGTTCAAATGTGTGTGAAATCTTGTGGGACTTAACTGCTAAGGTCATCAGCCCCTACGCTTACACACTACTTAACCTACATTATGCTAAGGACAAAAACACACACACATGCCCAAGGGAGCACTCAAACCTCCACCAGGACCAGCCGCACGGTCCATGACTGCAGCGCCCTAGACCGCTCGGCTAATCCCACGTGGCTTACTTTCTATTACTCAAGTCCTAGACAAAGGCTATGTTCAGACTGCAAATGCAGATCTCTTAGTTTTCAAAACCGCTGACAATCTGGAAACTGTAGGAATAGGTCGATGTGGATGACAGCTGTAAAAAATATTGTTTCATACAAAAGAATTTAACAAATGTAGGACAGCAATCTCAATTAAAGTGAAAAGTTAGCACATCAAAATGCCACATATGTCAGGGATGTACTAAAAACAAATGGTTTTGATTATATTGATGACTTTAACTGAATATGTATGTGTTGGTTGCATCTATGGCAAGCAACATCACAAATCTCATCTGATAAATACGAAAGTTGCTGAAAATACACTCCTGGAAATTAAAATAAGAACACCGTGAATTCATTGTCCCAGGAATGGGAAACTTTATTGACACATTCCTGGGGTCAGGTACATCATATGATCACACTGACAGAACCACAGGCACATAGACACAGGCAACAGAGCATGCACAATGTCGGCACTAGTACAGTGTATATCCACCTTTCGCAGCAATGCAGGCTGCTATTCTCCCATGGAGACGATCGTAGAGATGCTGGATGTAGTCCTGTGGAACGGCTTGCCATGCCATTTCCACCTGGCGCCTCAGTTGGACCAGCGTTCGTGCTGGACGTGCAGACCGCCTGAGACGACGCTTCATCCAGTCCCAAACATGCTCAATGGGGGACAGATCCGGAGATCTTGCTGGCCAGGGTAGTTGACTTACACCTTCTAGAGCACGTTGGTTGGCACGGGATACATGCGGACGTGCATTGTCCTGTTGGAACAGCAAGTTCCCTTGCCGGTCTAGGAATGGTAGAACGATGGGTTCGATGACGGTTTGGATGTACCGTGCACTATTCAGTGTCCCCTCGACGATCACCAGTGGTGTACGACCAGTGTAGGAGATCGCTCCCCACACCATGATGCCGGGTGTTGGCCCTGTGTGCCTCGGTCGTATGCAGTCCTGATTGTGGCGCTCACCTGCACGGCGCCAAACACGCATACGACCATCATTGGCACCAAGACAGAAGCGACTCTCATCGCTGAAGACGACACGTCTCCATTCGTCCCTCCATTCACGCCTGTCGCGACACCACTGGAGGCGGGCTGCTCGATGTTGGGGCGTGAGCGGAAGACGGCCTAACGGTGTGCGGGACCGTAGCCCAGCTTCATGGAGACGGTTGCGAATGGTCCTCGCCGATACCCCAGGAGCAACAGTGTCCCTAATTTGCTGGGAAGTGGCGGTGCGGTCCCCTACAGCACTGCGTAGGAACCTACAGTCTTGGCGTGCATCCATGTGTCGCTGCGGTTCGGTCCCAGGTCGACGGGCACGTGCACCTTCCGCCGACCACTGGCGACAACATCGATGTACTGTGGAGACCTCACGCCCCACGTGTTGAGCAATTCGGCGGTACGTCCACCCGGCCTCCCGCATGCTCACTATACGCCCTCGCTCAAAGTCCGTCAACTGCACATACGGTTCACGTCCACGCTGTCGCGGCATGCTACCAGTGTTAAAGACTGCGATGGAGCTCCGTATGCCACGGCAAACTGGCTGACACTGACGGCGGCGGTGCACAAATGCTGCGCAGCTAGCGCCATTAGACGGCCAACACCGCGGTTCCTGGTGTGTCCGCTGTGCCGTGCGTGTGATCATTGCTTGTACAGCCCTCTCTCAGTGTCCGGAGCAAGTATGGTGGGTCTGACACACCGGTGTCAATGTGTTCTTTTTTCCATTTCCAGGAGTGTACTTTGGATGTAATTCATGTTGACTTGTGTGAAATGAATCTCATGTCGTTAGGAGGAGCAAGATATTTCTTATTGTTTAAAGACTATTTTTCCCATTTCCGAACTGTTTATTTTCTCAAGACGAAAGAAAGATGAAGCTGTTTGCAAATTAGAAAAAAATGGCTCTGAGCACTATGGGACTTAACTGCTAAGGTCATCAGTCCCCTAGAACTTAGAACTACTTAAACCTAACTAACCTAAGGACATCACACACATCCATGCCCGAGGCAGGATTCGAACCTGCGACCGTAGCGGCCGCGCGGTTCCAGACTGTAGCGCCTTTAACCGCTTGGCCACCACGGCCGGCGCAAATTAGAAACTTTCATGAAATGTCCCATGGTTGGGCCTTATTCTACTTAATGTGGATGTTGCTTGTCGGGGTCCAAAAACGTACCCAAACCAAGGTCGTTTCAGAATTCGTGTTGTATTTGCGTATAGTCGCCTCCTTTGTATCGTGAGCTCTGCGTCCACTCATCCTGATAGGATTGGAATGTTCTTTTCCGAAAAAGTTCTCCGTGTTCCTTAAAGGGAAGCTTTACATCTAATGGTTTCCCGTTGCTGGTAGCCTGCTTTGCCAATTAATGTGCTTTTTCATTGCCTGGGATTCCACAACGGGCTTTCGCCTGCGTAAAGGAAATTTGTTTCTGCAGTCTGTGACATTCGTAATACCAGTAACAAACTTGGAGTAGTTACTCGTTGGTGGTTTTAGATGTTTTTATATTTGCTACTGCTTGAAGTACACTTTTAGGGCCAGACAATTTCTCATTCATACAGTACTTTACCGTCTTTAACGCTGCGACTGTTTCGGCCAGATAGGTAGAAGTAGCCGCTGGTAATTTATATTTTTGAGCCATCTGCGGTTATGGACTAAAAAACAGCACATCCTGTGTTGTATTCTCCTGCTGTCTTTGATCCATCTATGTATATGTCGAGTAACCATTAGCCTCTCTTGTTTCCTCCAGTTGTCTTTCCAGAGCTGTCAATGTCTCGAAGAAATCAGACTTTAACCTCTCTCATTTGGAATGAGTTGCGATCCCTGATAATGGAATAGTCATATTGGTAAACAGACCGCTGTATGCTTGTGACAATATCTCTACACTCATCTGCCACATCATTATATTGCCCCAATGAAATCAAAAGGCTTTCTGCCTCAATTTCCTGGAGAAGGGCGGTACAGTCTTAAAATCGGATGAATTGGATGCTGTGAGCATGATAATTTCTGCATGAATCGTCCCTCGAGCATCTTCCGCTTTACATGGAGGGGCATCTCTAGCGCTTCCACAAGGAGTGCATTTGTTGGTGTGGGTCATTACTCATAAGCATCTATGGATACAGTGGTACTGCAATCTGTCCAGCTTCTCTAATATTTTGCATGTCATGTATTTGTAGTTTATACATCCATAATCCAATCTGGATCTAATGAGGGAGTGATACAGAAGCAGAAGCACAGAAGGATGTGTTCCCCACCATGGTGTAGAAAGCAATTGCTCTCTGTTTCGATTAAGGTTTTAATATGTGCCAACCAAGAAAGCTTGCTGTCCAGTATCATTCTTAAGAACCGAATAAGTGGTTTAATTTGTATTAAACAGTTTCTTAGCATATAACCATTCCTAGTGAATATGACTAATGAAGATTTCTCTGATGCTATCATCAGGCCATTCGCACAAAGGTACTGCCTCAGGTTCTGTATTGATGCTGTAAGATCGTTCATCGCCTCCTGTAGTATTACACCTATGTTATTACCTGTAGTATTACACCTATGTTATCTGCAAACTGTATAATTCTAACTGGTTGAGTTATTGCCACTTCCATATCACAGGTTCAAAAATGGTTGAAATGGCTCTGAGCACAATGCGACTTAACTTCTGAGGTCATCAGTCGCCTAGAACTTAGAACTAATTAAACCTAACTAACCTAAGGACATCACACACATCCATGCCCAAGGCAGGATTCGAACCTGCGACCATAGTCGTTGCTCGGCTCCAGACTGTAGCACCTAGAACCACACGGCCACTCCGGCCGGCCCATATCACAGGTATATATTGCATATGGTAATGGACTGAGTACCAATTCTTGTTGTATGCCATTGTCCATCAAGCACAGGTCGTTGAATCCAGTATTCTTTTTAACATATACGGTTTGTTCACTGATAAACAACATACCTTCTACAAACTTAGGTGGAGCTCCTAAAACTAGTAATTTATCTAATAGTATATTTGTCTGAATATTATCATATGCCTTTTCAGTATTCGAAAATAGTGCCACTGTGTATATACTCTCATCAAAGCGAGCTAACACCGAGGAAACTAATATTGAAATGTCGTCCATGAGACTTCTACCTTTACGGAACCCGAATTGCTATTCAGCTAGTAAGGATCAGGATTCCAACCATGATTCCAAACGCTTTTTTATTGGTTTTTCCGATATTTTAGCAATACATGATGACAATGCAATCAGTCTGCAAGAAGTGGCTAATAATGGATAATTACCTTTTTTGTTTATGGGGACTGTTATCTGTGTCTTCCATTCTGGGCCCATCTCTTGATGCATCTAAATTCCATTAGAGATTTGAAGAAATAATTCTACAGCATTGTCAGACATGTTTTGCATCCTGGAATATGTGATCTGATACATTAGGGCTATCTTTGATGACTGATGTCAACTAGCCAATACTGAACTGTGTACTTAGCACATGTTGAGTTGCAGGAGTTTCCCTTTGTCTCCTGATTATCTTATTCCGAACACTTGTTAGAGTAATGAGATCACAGAATTATTCTATAAACTCATATGATTGTATATTTTTGACTGCAGGGGTGCTTTGCCTAAATCTGTTGACCTTCTGCCATATCTCTGATGATTTAGTATACTTGGTCAAATTGTTGCAATATTTTACCCAACTAGTTTTCTTGACGGATTTCAGTATTTTCTTGCTTCTAGCTGCTGTTTGTTTATGGAGCAAAAAGCTGTTCCCTTTAGGCTGTTTAACACACTCACATAACACTGCCCTTCTGTCTTGTATTGCTTTATTGCAGTCTTCATTCCGCTATAGATTATCGAGTCGTCTTGTTTTTGTTGATGAAAGGTTGTTTTAGGCTATCATTTGCTGCATGGTATATGCTATTCTGTAGTTGTGTGTAGGCCCAGCACAGAGATTTTTTTCTATTGATTTTAACCCCTAAATCAAGAATTTGGCGATATTTATACCAATCCACTTTGTTCATGTTCCAATTCAATTTATTGGCAATATGTGCTAGGTTACTTTTCTCACACTGTATATTCTAGGTTATAGGTAAAAAGTCTGATCCTGTGGTATCCTGCAGAAGTGACTGTGCTGTGATTTGGTTCATACGAGGAGAAGCTAATGCTATATCCACTGCAGTTGGTCTCATCCATGGTCCTTAGTTTAATGATACAGAGCCATCATTGCATATGATCACGTTATAATCATCAATGCAGGACATTGTGTACTCTGCTGCCTTATGATTGATATGACAGCTCCATGCTGTGTGGATAGCACTGAAGTCCCCATAGATTATGAAGGGTTTTGGTATATGTTGCAACATTGTGTGCATGTTTTTCTCGAAATTCCTACACATTGGGGGACTCCACACAGGTGCAATGGGGAATCAGCATTTATGTGTACTTACTTCTAATGCTATTGCTTGAAAGTCAAGTTTAGGTAGTGGCATGGTAATCGGTTTACAGTTGAGTTTTGTACTAATCAGTATGGCTACTCCACCTTTTTCATCCTCTCGATCTGATCTTATTTCTTGATATCCTCGACATCTAATCGACATGTTTAGTTTAATCGAGTTTCACCTATAAAACCGACAGAGTAGTCATTAGTATAAAGTTCATGGATGAACAACTCTCTGTTAGCATATAAGGATCTAGCATTCCACTGGAGAACTTCAATATCCACTATTCTGTTTATATTAGTAGAGCATAAGTATGGTCTATTTATGTCCTGATCGATATTTATTTTTTTAATATTATTGTACCAACCATATTGTATATATTAGCTTGAATCAAACTATCCTTGTTTAATGAGATAAACCAAGTTATTAGATTTATTATTCCAGCACCAGCTGTTCGAATATCGCCATATTCTCATCTTCCCCTCCTGATACAATTGCCTGTTTTGTTTCAGGAGTATGTGGTCATGGTGCACGTGGGTTCTCTTCCACAGGAGATATTGGTAAATTTAGATTTGCAAAAAGAGGATTTGGACCTGGCATAGTCTTTATTTATTTTGGCCTACTGCAATGAACAGTTATGTGACTCTGTAATGAAAACTTTTTACATGGGAAGGGGGAGGGGGAACTCAATTTATGTCATATATTGTCACATATTTTAGTAGGAACTGCTGTGCAAATGTGACCACACATTATTTGCTCTCTTGATCATTCTGCGTACATGGGTGACTGAAATTGTAGATTGAATAGTGTTTTTCAATCTGACTCTGTTAATTCGGTATCTAGATTTCTAATAATTCCTTCATGATGTCTTCTGGTGTTTGGTACGTACGCTACCATCTGTTCCTAATGTAGTGGGTTGTCATGCACAAACTTGTTTTCAGCCTCTCTTGTTGATCAATACAAATTCTGTTTTTCTCCACAACCTTGAGATTTGTGATTTTCTGTTTGCACTCAGAATCTGAGGTAAATAGTATCTTCCCCAAGGTCAACAGATGGTATTTGCCTACATTACCATTAAGCCCCTCAACAAATACGTAAGATGGACCTACTGCATCACTATGATATCTATTACCTTTGTTTTGATCATATATTAGCTGTAAATTTGTTCACAAAGGATTTTCCCGTGGTTTATTGCTCTTTTCTCCCCCTGCAGGGAAGGGAACATGATCCTTCATTTAAACTAAAAATTGTCAAACATACCTGTGTTGAGTTCTGTCGATTTTTTTACCTCCTCTGTTATTTATTGCTGGTGTTGTTAAATGGTGACTGCTCGTCTCTTCTCTTTTAATTTCTCCTTCTGCTCCAATGCGCGTTTTGCTGAAGAACTCGTCGTTTGGTCGATATACATACTCGTGTTCAGGAGAGCTTTCGCTCCATGTAGTTCTCAATGGTACAATTCCATGTTGGGGGGAGACCTTCTCCCTCCTTGAATGGCCCACTGTCCATATTTATTGTACTACTATTTGTACTATTATGCAGAGTTTTGGTCCTGCTGCGTTTATTTAACACACTCGACTTGTATGTGGGCTAATAACTTTCTCCTGCTTTTTCGTAAAAAAAAGGGAAATTAACAGTTGCATCCTGTTTACTCAGTTGCTAACCAAAGATCCATTCTTTTCTGTAGTCAGTCGCACCTATATCTTTGATCGCACCATGGAGTAGAAAACTATCTGGAGTGAGCATTTGAATGAGCAATACAGATTTTGTTTTCAACAACCTACGTAGCCACCCAGATCTCGGGATGCCGTAGGTTTGTCCATAAAGTGCCTTATAGATTTATAATGTCGTTACCTCGCTAGTACAAGCAGATTCTCTTTATAGGTGCCATGGACTTGGTATTGACATTTCGTAAACTTCATATCAATTTGCATTTGATACCTGGAATTAATTAGACTATCTTTGAGGAGAAAAATAAAGAGCCATTTTTGCTTCTCTGCGACGAGTGACACAGTCCAGATGCACTCAATTATTGATGTCTGGGACAGCCATCACTATCTTTGAATTTTATAAGGAACTTCACCATATTGCCGAGTCGGTGGTGTCAAATTTTTGCTGTCACTAGCATTGCAAAACAGCTTAATAGCAAGCCAGTGCCTTTGAAAGCGCCACAAAAAATACTAAATTTGCCACAGATTAGTGATTATACCACTTGTTTCTTTGTCGTTTTTTCTCCAGTTTTTGTACATTTATTTACTGTAGGCCAGAGCACCATTTCACTTATTGGTAACACTTTGACATATTTATTTAGAACGTCTAATGCACATACTCCCACTACATTATGAACTAAGTAGAACTGAAGAAAACCGATCGCTCGTGAAAATTACTACAAAGCCAAAATGTATTCCAGATACTAAAAATATATGTGATCCCCCCCCTCCTCCGCAACATGCTGAAGATTGCATGAACGTCCAGTAAGTTGCCTCCAGTACATTTATTTTAGCTCCTCAGTGTCATCTGTTGAATCATAGACCATGCAATAGCATGAAACGAAGTGGAGAATGATACTTGCCTGCGAAAGGCAAAGGTCACGAGTTCGAGTCTCGGTCGAGCACACAGTTTTGATCTGCCAGAAAGTTTCATATCAGCGCACACTCCGCTGCAGAGTGAAAATCTCATTCCGGCAGATGCAGGAGTTTCATAGTATCTTATGTAGTAATATAGTACAATGTGTCATATTTTCCAGCTTTCATATACCTCACAGACCTTCATTTCACATTGCTATTAGTATATACTGAATTTACTTTTTACTTTCAGCTCTCATTCTCTCTCTCTCTCTCTCTCTCTCTCTCGCTCTCTCTCTCTCTCTCTCTCTCTCTCTCTGACACACACACACACACACACACACACACACACACACACACACACACACACAGTCACTCTCAATGCTGCAAAACATTTTATCCAACCAAGAGTGGAATATTTCACAAAGATTTTTATTTTGAATAAAATACAGAACTGCTTTTCACTTTACATAGTACCATGGGAAGGATATATCAGTTTAAAACAAAAACTGACCACAAAATAACGCAGGTGTGAGTTATCAGAAAAGTATAAAAAGGAAAGAGCCTAAATTCTTCCAGTCACCAACGACAAAGAAGTAACATTTTTCGAGATGTTGGATTTTTGCTTTTTATGTGTACGAATACCAAGAAATCACTCTTGCAAATGACCAAAGACTTTGCTCAACAGTCCTAGATATTTTACACACATAATAAAAGATTTAAAACATTTATTCAAAATTCAACGAAGACAGCACAGTAACGGTATCAGTACATCTAAGTATTCATGCAACACCAACTTCTTCTCCTTTCATATATTTCTCTTTTCATCTGTAGCAAATAGGGTAATGCGCGTTTCACAAGAATTCCCAGAAACGTGATATCATTTTGACATCAAGGGCAGTATCTATTGTTGCATGATTAGCTATCGTTTTTTTGTGGCAACAAAGAATATGAACATTATCGCTGCTCGCTCCACTCACAGCAATTTAAGTTGTCCTCTTAGTTCCTACCTAACCACACATTCGGAATCGCTGCATATTCGGAAATAAAGAGACAAATGTTTGTGAGAAGAATAATACAAAATTTTATTGCAGCTCGTTTTAATCACAGCATTTAAAACTGTACTCTTAGGTCCCAAGCTAACCACACACTCGAAAATCTCCATATATTCGGAAATAAAGAGCCAGATATTTGTAAATAGGCAAAATATGAATTTTGTTGCTGCTCGTTTCAGTTACAGCAATTGAAGTTGTCCTCTTAGGCTCCAGCCTAGCCACATACTCGGTATTCGTTAAATATTCATTTCATACTTCGTTCTCAGATCAGACTGTGTGTAAATAACACTCAGTATTGCATAATGTACTTGTACTACAATCATAAGAAAATAACAGGACGCATTAACAAAGCGAGCTTGAAAAAAATTGCATGTCATAGTATGCAAACCAACATCTTTCGACTCCAGAAACTATGAAGTTATTCATTACACTAGCACTTAAGAATGTAATATTTAACTCCATTTTCGGTTATCACATTGAATCTTCAAGCCCTGTCTCGTTGATGCGCTATTAAGTGACATTTAATGATAGTTGTGACAGGTTTGCGATAAATTTTCAATGCTTCGTCACATCGAAACAAGTGCATTTCATTCTTAATTTGTAAATTATTGCCGATAATAGCTCATTCCTAAGAGACCACTCTTATATGAAGTCAATAATTGTCCACAATTCATTACATGATATTGTATTATAACAATAATTATAATAAATCGTTCCAAGAATGACGTGGTTTTGTAAATCACTGGTATGCACACATGAAATCTTGTAAGAGACTCATATCGAATGCCAACGACAGTTGATAACCGATCATGCGGTCGTCGATAGTCACCCAAACACATGGGTTCCGAAAACTGGATTTCGTAAACCAATTTCCCAATACGGCTTCCGGGTGCTCATGTAAAGACTTCAAAATCTATTCTGGAAATCTGTTTCTGGTTGCCAGTTTTTCCAGTTACGCAGTCGATTTTCGCTTCCATGTAAACGAAAAAGGTTTAGAAACGTGCTTGGGCTGTCAGGTTTCGTATGTTTTTAAAAATTTTTGACTAACATGGACGGAGTCACTCTTTGTATGGTAAAGGATAAGCAGAAAAATTAGACTGAATCTATTTACACTTCGGCTAATTGAAGAGAAATTCCAGTTGTGCTGACTAAATCATAAACTGTACCAGCTGTTTACCGTTTGCCATATTTAACTGGGCTAGCAACCCCACTTCAGGCCATAACACGTAAACAAGACAGCAAAAAACGGTTTCCAAAATTGGGTTTTCGTCTTTTGGAAGATGTGTCTCTTGTAAACGTAGTGATTGTGTGTGATGTCAAAATGACCCCACGTTTGCGGGAATTGTTGTGAAATGATAGCAGATACAGCAATTCTCCATTGCTGTTACGAATACACAGACAGTGAAAACAACAAATACATGTAATAGTATAATTTTCGAACTCTATCGCAAACATAAGCAAACAGCGTCGTCCCGAGATCAAGTGTCACTTGCAGTTTAATAAGAATCTTAAGATAACAGTCAGGACACTATCTCGGTTTTGTGACCCACAGCGATAACAGCGCCCCAGGCAGGCAGCAAGAGACACTACTGAATATGATATCACATGATTGCGAATACAAAGTTTATATTTGTTTTTTTTACAGTTTTTACAATAGGGAGCGTATGTAATGCCATATAAAATGGACAATAAATAAAAAATGACACCAGGTTTGTCATTTAATTTCCTAAGGACGCTGGGAGATACCAAATGGTACATTACAGGATAGATGCCCTTGTAATGTACAGACCTAAACATTTAATGAATAACTTTGTTTTCTTTTATTAACAAAAAATTCCTAGTAAAGATCAGAAGATTTGACACTTTGCAGAAAAACATCGTATGTCTAACCAATGAAGCCGAGTATTGTTCGCTACACTTTCAGCCAATTCAATAAAAATGGAAAGTAAGAAATCTATGTGTAATACCTACATTATTTAACATACTAAATAAAACATCAGAGCTGTAGCATATGGGAAAACCTCACAGACTTGATAATGAATCATCAAACTCATTAGAACTGTTTTCCAACACAGAAGAAACCAATTCCATAATTGTTGCTAAATGTGAGCCCCTTCCAACAAGAATCATTAATACATGCACTTTTGAAGAAAAAGTAATTACAATTACAGAAATATTCGTGTATTAGAAAGTAAAGAGAACAGGAAGAATGAGCGTATCATTACACTCCATAAAGAAATTTTAAATGTCAAGGAAAGTGCCTATAATAATAATAACAGAAGTATATGCTTCTCACGCATGAAGTATGTGTTTATATTCACTTGCTTTCAGCGGAATAAGCTGAAAATATATACATATTTCAAAGCATTTCTTCATGAATAAACTTTAGCTTATGTCATTGTATCAGGGTGTTCGATTGTTTTTAATTGTATTTCATGATAATTCGTGTGTCTTGGTAATTTATCAACGTATGGAACGCAAAAATGTAACAAACATATCGTTAATTAAGTAGAAAATAAAAAAAACAACCATTATCCTTAGGACGATGGAGCGCTTGTGTCGTTCCTACTGTCAAACGGTAACAACTTTCTCACCAGAGCGTGTCATGACTGTATATATTAGACTGTGGTTTAATGTTGACTACATGTGCAGAACACAAAGCTCACCACTTAACTATTTCTACTCTATGTTTGCATCCACAGAAGTAGGAAAAGAATGGAGCTGTCATTATGTCACAAACTTGAAGCTGACATCCATTGTCTGAACTAACCCAAAATGTTAGGTTCACCACATTCATACCTCCATGGTTCACTGCTTTGGTACTTCCCTATGACGTCACTCTGACGTGCCTGCGCCCAGATTCGACGAGGTGTGTGGTTTGATTGTGTGGAGACGTAGTTGTTTCATCAAAAAAAGCCAGCTTGCGCTGTTTATGGGAGTACTGTACGAACTGATCGTAATCTAAAGTTTAAATGAATCACATTTCATTCATAAGTCGAACAATTTAAGCAATATTTTCTTTTTTATACATGAATTATTGTTACACTTTTTACTTTTAATGTAGTGGTATTATTTCTGTCATTTAACTTTAGATTTGCCTTACTTTACTCCCTTCCCTGTGTTTTGCATTGCCTTCCAAGTCGCAAATGCTCCAACATCAACGGTGTCACCCTTGCACAACAACCATGCTGATTGTTGGGGCAGCATCTGATGCCCTAAATTCCGCTCGCCGATAGTTATTATTCATTTTTTTAATTTCCTCCACGCTTATATAAGATTCTGAGTATAGCAGCCGGAGACATGTGTGATTGAGTTTTGTGTGTATGACTGTATGAATGTGTATGTGTGCTTGCTTCCTTTCTGGAGAATGCTTTGGCTGATTATGTGAACAATCTTTTCATCACACCTGTCTTGTGCTCAGTGTTTGAGTAACAGTCTATCCATTTTACATCATGGTTATTCCCTCATGAAGTTTGTTGTGAATAATCCACAGCACTTCAACAGGAATGAAGAAGTGCATAATTACAGTACCAGATGCAAAAAATTGGATTCATTAGGCCACATTAAGGTTGTCCACAGCACAAACAAAGGTACATAATGCTACAAACAGAAGCTTTAATCACTTACCCATTGATATAAAATGACTGACCCACAGCAAAGTAAAACTGTAAAAGTTTCTCTTTGATAACTCCTCTTATTTTGCAGAAGATTAATATTACTATAATTTGTACATGGTGAAGAGTAGCAACTACTAACACCTGTCTCAACTAGAATCTGTCTGCCATTAATAAAAAAATGAAAAAACTAATAAATAATCAGCATGTAGGCATATTTACAAAACAATTTGATGTCATTATATAATGACTTATTCCATACCATTACCATTTATCGTGAAAATGATACATGGAACATGAAATTAAGTAAGTACTGGTATATCACAAAGAATGATATAGACATATATACTTTGAAAACTTCAAAATGAAATTCAAAAGTAAAATCAAACAGATGATCAAAGTAAACATACATTTTAATTGTGCAATATTTGGTTGTTCCCAAAAAACTGACAGAATTACCGGCAAGAAATATCCTGGGAAAAGAAGCAAATAGGCTACTGTTGGAAAGGTAGGACTACATTTTACGAAGGTTGGGCTGTCATTACTCACATATATCTTAAAATATTAATTTGGGCTCTTAAGAATTTGAGACCTTCCCCTTACTCACATTTATAGCATTCTAAAATGCTGGAAGATGTTAAAAAAATTATATTTTTTTACCCTGTAAAATTGGCCACACACTGAATTATGCAGCATAGATAAGATTTCAGAGTGAGAAGATGAGTAAGCAACAGTGAGACTAATGCACTGACAATCTAAGAAAACAACTCTGTTCTGCATGGAGGTATATCTCTATGTATTTTTGTTTCTTTGACATTGCAATAATCACTCTCTTTGTTGACATGAACAAGGTACAATAGCATGGCTTGCTACTTTGCACACATTTATGGGCTAGCAAACAACATGAACGTAAGTTTCTTGCAAACGTGAACACTAGAAGTGTTATTCATATGAGGTGTAAATGTGAAGAAGAAGAAGCAGTACCGATACCAGTAAGCAAACAAGCATGGTTTTGGAGTTCCTTTTTCATTTGCTATCGATACAGATGCAGTAAAAGTGAAATTAAATGGGTTATGAAAGCAAGCTTTTCACATCACTTCCTTCTGCTTCTAATTATTTGAAATAAAGCAGCAAAAAAGCTATCTTAACAAGACCTAATGTGTCCTATTACTAGAACAAATACACATTCAAGTACACGAAAACGTTCGAAATTGAATTGTGGGTACTGTGTTATTCATGTAAGCTCTCTAATTTTTATTATTTGGAACAGTTTTTTGCTCGCACACGACTGAGAACATGAAGAAGAAGCAATCGCAAAGAGTAGTCTGTTAATGTTTTGGACTACTCAAAATGGCATCTGGTCCCACCCATTCTGGCTTCAAAACAAAATACAGCGTAAGTATGTAGTGCCACCCATGGTGGTAAAGAAGAATGAGGGGAGGTGACATTATGTCACAGATTTGAAGCCGATGTGCACCATCTTTACTAGCACAAAACAGGTCCACCGCAATCATACCCCCATAGTTTACCGTAGTGACACTTCCCCAAGATGTCACTCTGACTATGTCATATTACAAGAGCTAATACGCATTCAAGAACAGAAAATGTTCGAAATTGCCTTCCTGACACTATGTTATTCATGTAAGCCCTATAATTTTTAGAATTTAAAACATTTACTGCGACAGAAATAATGAACAAGAAGCACTCGTAAACAGTTGTCTACTAATGTTTTGGGCTGTCTAAAATGGCGCCTACTCTGGCTTCAGCGTACAGCGTAAGTCTGTAGTGCCACCTCCCTTCTTTTTTTTCACCTCCATGATCGCATCGGTAGAGAACAAATATCTATGGAGTGAACATTCAGATGGTAACGCTAGTTTCTAACACTTTCCGCATGGGAGCAACAATCTTCTTCATTTTGATGTCATGTGCAATGTCGACGACCACCTGATTGCCTATCGACAAGGAAGAATATGAACGTTATTGCTCCTCGACTCTCTCGCAACAGTTTAAACTGTCCTCTTGGGTTCCTGCCTAACCACACTTAAATTTGTTTTGTTTGTAACCTGTTTTGGTTATCACGTTCTCTCTTGAGGGTTTATTCAGTTAATGCATTACTAAACGACATTTAATGATACTGGTGATGTGCTTCTGACAAATTTTCAATGCTCTTTTACCTTGAAACGGCATACTGCAAATCATAAAACAAGCATGTTTCATGCTCAATCTGTAAATTATTGAGAGAATAACTCCCTCCTGAAACACCACTCTTGCATGAAGACATTAACAGTCGATAAATAATTATGTGACATTCTATTATAGTAATAATGGTGATAAATCATTCCAAGAATAAGGTATACGCACATGAAGTCTTGTGATAGGCCCATATCGAACACTAACGAAGTTGATAGCCGATTATGTGGTAGTCGATATTGTGTGTGACGTCAAAATGACGTCACATGTGCGGGAAGTGGGATGGAACGAGAGTTACCAGCATTACTTTTTCAGTGTGTAGAACGAGAATTCTGTCTGCAACACGTCCTGAAGCTCAAGTTACGTGATTTTAGGATGCCGCATTTTAGCCCATACAGTGCTTAGCGTATTTTCAGTGTTACTGCTTCACCTTCAGAAGTGCCATGAAACTTCGTATACGCGTTTTACAGACATGTTAACAATTTGATACCTGGAACTGAAGTTGGCTTAAAGATGTGAAGAGCAATGGTATTATACTTTTTCGCCACAGTATCATAGCTCAGATTCCACTTTTTTCGGTAACGTGATAAGAAGTGACAGGCAATAATTTTTTTGCGTTTTTTATTGCACTTATTCATATTGCCGAATCACTGTTCTCATTAATTATGCTACAATGATACTGTAGACAGTGCCGAAATTTAACGAAAAAATGACGCATTTGGAACTATGCAAATGTTACAGTAAATACGTTAGCGATATGCACCACCTGCTTGTCAATAATTGTTTGAAAATTTTCTCCATTTACTTTCTTTTTATAGACAAGTAAAATATCTATAACATTTTTTTACCATTTCATCACAAAATTAAACACATACACTATGCACCAAAAAATAAAAAACAAAATCAATGCTCGAATTTTGGAGTAATAAAAGAAGTGACAGTCAACAATATTTTCTTTTTAGTTATATTCTATGGTCGCATCACAAGCGTCTAGTATACAATGTCTACTGCTAGCAGAAATGGGTTCGTTCAACTGTGGAGCAAACTGATGTGTCTCTAAGTTTTTATTGTCTCAGAAACCGCAACCATCAAATGGTGGAGTGTCCCTACGTGATGGAATGTCTACACAATGACAATTCGCTTAGCCCATAACCGTGACTACTAGCATCCGCACCACAAAAAGTCAGAGTGTAGTATAGGAATTAAGGAACTGTCACTGATAAAGTTTATTATGAACAAAGAAAATTTCATAATGTATGCTCGAATCAATTTTGTACTTGTGGTAAATTTCTGGGAAGTGAAACAACATATCATAACACCAGCTTTTTTTTTCTAGAGAAAACATATACACACAAACACATCAAACAGTACTTGTAATATATAGAGCTCGTTTACCTTACTCATCATGTCAGCAGTGTAGGCGTATTAATATGTGCATCTGTCCTGTTACCATCCTCAAAAAGAGGAATAACCTGCGCTTTTCTCCTGTCGCTAGGTACCTTCATTGTCCCAGCGATCTATGTTAAACAGTAGCTAGAACTCGAGCAAGTTCCTTCGCCTAACCTTTGTAGAAGCTTACAGGTATCTCATTTTTTTCGTGCACTGCAACCAACACCCTGAGATGGAGGAAAGAAGATATTCTTGAGAAAGGAAACGAAAGAAATTGAAACAGCAAAACTTGTATAACAAAAAGGTAAGGCTTAAAGTGCAAGAGTCCTGGAGAAAGTTGTGCGAAATATCAAGGCCATACACACATGTGGAATCCTTGGTAAAAGCGGTAAGCAGTGCTAACAGTGTAGTGAGTGTATTTTTGTATGTATTTGTGTGTTTTATTTTGGAAGGGATGTATGTACATTTATGTTAGTGTTTGAACTCCTAGTTGCGCCAAATTAAAGCCATGATGGATAGAGTATGTCAGACAAAGGCACCTGCATCTGACGAGCACTGTTTGCTCGATATGGAAGTAAATGTTCAGAATGGAAATTAGTCCTATGCCACCTCATCGGAAAACATACCTTCCGAAGTGGGGGACGAGGGTCTGTGGATATCAAATAATGCACTACAGAGAAATGAACCTCTGATACCTATAACTCCACTGCATGTGCGGGTGGGCGAGTCAAGTGGTAGGATGGGTGGAACACGGGTGTGTTCACGTATTGTCGACCCCTTCGCAAAATTCTTGCGACAACTCGATCAGAAAGAGTGAGAGAGAGAACAAAGATTATTTCAAATGCTCAGCGAGCGTGATCAGGAGCGTGATAGGAAACTTGAACAAAGAGAACAAATTTTAGACAAAACACTGAGTAGCATACATTCCGAACTTGTGGAAATGCGTGGTGTATGCAAAGAAATACCGGATCTAGTCCAAAACTTAACTAGTGAGATGCAAAATTTACAAATAGCTCACACTAGCCTTAAAGACGAGGTTCAGTAATTGTCGAAAATGTAGAACTTGAGGCACATCAGACCATAGACAAATATCTAGATGCTCAAATGGCTCTGAGCACCAAGGGACTTAACTTCTAAGGTCATCAGTCCCCTAGAACTTAGAACTACTTAAACCTAACTAACCTAAGGACACCACACACATCCATGCCCGAGGCAGGATTCGAACCTGCGACCGTAGCAGTCCCGCTGTTCCGGACTGAGCGCCTAGAACCGCGAGACCACCGCTGCCGGCAATATCTAGATGCCCAAGCACTAAAGGTCGAAAGAGAGTTCGATGAGTGGCTATCTGTAAAGATCGCAAAATCTCATCAAAGATCGAAGTAAACGTAAAATCAGCTGCTGAAAAAGCGACAGCGGATCAGAGCGCGAAAACCGACGCCAGCGCTGCCGCAAATCAAGCAGAATTAAATTATAGTTCAGCTAGAGTCACGTGTACCAGTGGAGCTACCCGTTTGGCAAAGAGATGTCGCTCGGAGACTAACCAAACAGGAAAAGCAAGCTGATAATCGAGGATCGGTAGGCTGTCAGGTTCCTCGGTTGGAAATGAGCAATAACATAAACAATGCGCAGAGCGCTTACGCACTCGCAACACCAGTTGACGACAGCAATTCACAGTGCTGAATGCCTTACGATTCACCGCCTGATATGAGGATGGAAAGGGACAGTGGTAATTCACTGTACCATAAAGAGGATAATGTTATTAAACGTAGGCAGTTTCAATCGTTCAACAGTGAAAAGCCTACTGTACACCCCGTGGTGTTCATTAAAAGTTTCTGTAATGTTTTTCGATAGGGATGGACGGAAAGGCAAAGAATTCAATTCATTGTATCACTAATACAAGGTGCCGCAGCACTTGGGGCAACGGACACGTCCGAGAGATGCCTTACACTGCAGCAGTTTGAGTACGTATTTTTGCAAAAGTCCAGTTGTATACAGAAAAGACTAAGGAAGAAGTTGTACAGATCTGAGATGTTCAATTCAAGACTGGGAACCCTCTGAAAGTATTTTGAAAAGCATACTAATAAGACTAGATAGTGGGATGAACCAATGTCTGACCGGAACATAATAAGGCTAATTAAAATGAAATTACCCAGTGACATAAAAAGGTACTTTATTAATGTACCGGAAATTACATTGAACAGTTTATAAAGGTTGTTGACTTTGTAGATTTGCTTATCGAAGACATGAAAAGTGAAGGTTGTAGTCAGCAAAAAACTCAGTATAACTGCAACAGTATTAACCACACACCTAATGGTAATGGTAACCGTAACAAATGGAGGCAACAGAATCGGGGGCCGAATAATGCTAATGGGTATATGAATCAAAGTAGGAAAGGGTGTCACAACGGACGCATGAACAACAGATACAATGGTCATGGTAACGCACAGTGGCAGAGTAACCGTAACCAAGGGCGCGAGTACAACGAACAACCAGCCCAATGGCAGCCAAATATGGCGTCAGAATGGGTACAGAGTTCCAACCAACCTCCGAATATGACAGCTGGTTGCAGCAATTAGCAAGAATATAAAAATAATACGGCTTATCAGACTATACCACAGGGGAGGCAAAACAGCCGACCCTACAATCATAATAATAATCAGAATCATAAATCGAGGATAGTGGAGGTGATCGACTACGGTCAACCCACTATAACCGACGCGTCAAACTAAAACCAGCTACAGTCTGCTCTCCATTGCTGGCTGTGAGAGTGGGTAGTGAGGGCACATTCCACACACAAGGCGCTAATCTAAAAATGCTGAGTTACAATAATGGAGTTAACATTGAGGATGAATTGATGAACGGACGTCAGAAGCGTCAACAAACTGATTACAGTGTTATGCAGGCCGCATTACAAGCAGAAATCTACGGCGTTCTTATCCAGGTGATAGTGAACACAGGCGCTGAGTCTAGAATTGTGTAAGGACACAAGTCGGAATAACATTATACCTGCCTTACCGTTTAAAGATTGCCGAGTGATAGGCGCAATCGTCGCACAAGCTCAAGTGATAAGGCACCAGGTACAAGTTGAATTCATAGTAGGAAATGAAGCCATAAAGAGCTCGTTCCTATTAGTCAAATGGGTGATGGTTGCTTGCATCCTGGGAATAGAGTTCCTACGCAAGAGGGACGCAATAATCGACCTTTTGAGCGGAGAATTAAGTCTTGTAGTGTTGTGTGATGTCCTTAGGTTAGTTAGGTTTAAGTAGTTCTGAGTTCTAGGGGACTGATGACCATAGATGTTAAGTCCCATAGTGCTCAGAGCCATTTGAACCATTTAAGTTTTGTAAACAAGGGTAAGCGAATTGTATTGGCAATGTCATGCACGCAAGAAAACCATGACAAGTACTGCCGAAGCTGTCAAGTAAATTATGAAAGGCTGCAAGTTATACATTAAGACACAGGCTTATGTGAACCAAAAGAATATTGCAATGAATTTACAAAAGAGAAAACCGAAGAAAAAAGGGAACTCAAAATAGTAAAGTGTTGGAATATTTGACTCCTGCACAACAAAAGAAACTGACTCAGTTGCTAATACTAGGTCTACAACTTTGCTCCCGCCGCTTTTTCTCGAAGTTGGGGGCTTTATTGTGAAAAACTTACAAAAAAATTGTGGTTCATAGTATTGCCAATCGCTGGCGACTACATTATCCCATCTTTCGGATAGCTTACGAATCCCGTGGTGGAAGAACTGGGCGTTTTTTGTGGGGATCCTTGGATCGATTCAATTTTGCACTTGTTCATATGATCGGAAGTGCTAGTCGGTCAGACTGTATGCCACTGATCGAAAAAATTGATAATCAGAGAGAACAACGTATGGAGAATACGGCGGGAGGGATTGGACTTTCCATTTCAACGTTTCCACGTATATTTTGACGGGTTTTGCGACATGGGGTCGAGCACTGACCTGCTGCAAAATTACCTTTATGTGTCTATCGCTGTATTGTGGCCGTTTGTGTTTCAGTGCTGGGCTCGAACGCATCAGTTGCTTTCGATAATGATCTCCTGTGACTGTCTTCGTCTGTTTCAGTAGCTACGAAAACGTTCTGTCTTCCACCGCCATGCCGGTCTTCGACATCAAAATCACCGTTCTTACGGCGTTGAAAACATTCTCTGCACGTTCGTCCGCTCAATAGTTCCCTCACCATTGGTCTTACCCAGCATTTTAAGAGACACAGCCGCCGAATTCTTCATGTTCAAGCAGAAAATTAAAACTTCCCGCAAATGGCGAGAAATGGGTACGTAAGTTGACGTACTTAATCGAGAATAATCTTATGATGCAATCACAAATCGACTAATATTTTTATGGAATTTTGTTTACAAATGCCTTAGCTTATTGTATCATACCTATGAACAACCACCTGAACCCCACTTACCGCTACTGCCGTCTATTGTAAAACGGCGGAAGCAAAGTTGTAGACCTAATCGGTATGAGAATGTGGTCCCAGAGAGGCCGGGTGTTATCAAGGGATATACCTACAACTTAGAAGTATTGCCTCATAGCACGTTTTGCCATGCTAACTATGCGTCGCGTGGTCAAAAACGAGGCAGCAACGAAAGGGATACGAAATATGATGCAATGGGTGATAACTGAACCATCCTTATCTGCCTACAGCAGCCCGCTTGTCGCAGTAGTAAAGGCAGATAGTGGTACAGGCGTTCAAATTATCGGACTAAACGATTAGTTTTCTGGTGTAAAAATAGGAGAGAAAAGTGTAATAATTGATTTGTTTCAATGGTTTGATTGATGCAACGAAATTTCCCTTCCAAGTAACTGACAGATCACTGAATTTTTCACAACTGGTAACATTTATCATTTTCCCTCCAAATCGTGTTGGTGTTAGTTGTCTACGTACATGCTTCGAAACTGTGTTTACAGTAATGTTTTATGTTTCTGTGGTGTACATCAGCTTGTTATTTAATCTATCAATTTCTTGTTACATTAACAAGACATTATATACCTTGCATACTTGCATGTTTTTAGCTATAGGAATAAATTGTAGAGTTTCCAAAGAAAGTGAGGTTATGGGGAAGGCAAAAGATGTTTCACCTTGGAAAGTTTCGGCTGTGGTATCATTTCTCGCTGAAAATTGTTATACACAGCAAGAAATTGCTGACAGAATGAGAATATCACAGAAAACTGTCAGCAGAATCAAACTTTCAGAGCATAAAGTTGGTGAATACAAGCCCAGCAGGTAGAAATTTTGGCTTGAAATAGTAATATTTTATTGATACTGAAGAAATGCACATTTGAATTTTGGGACTGTTGAGGTCTCCTGTGCTACTATTCCCAACTTTTCTAACTTGCATATTTGTACACATGCTTCAGTGATAAATCTGTATTCACCATGATGGAAGAAAGCAGCCAGTATGTTCGTCGCAGACCTGGAGAACAGTTCAAAGCTGAGTGTGTGCAGCAAAGTGTGAAGCATCCAGCTTCCATTATGGTTTGGAGTTGAGCTGTCCGTGAAAGATCCTGTCAGATTACACATTGTTGAAGTGGGCAATGAGGCAAGAACAATATAAAGAAATCCTTGAAAAGGAACTTTTCCCCTCGAATAAATGTGTGGTTTCCTAATAAAGATGGCACTTTTATGCATGATGGGGTACCTTGCCACAAAGCCAAAAGTGTTTCCAAGTACTTTGAAGAAAAACAACTGAAATTGTTGCCCTGGCCAGGGAATAGCCCTGATATGAACCCAACTGAAAATTTATGGGCTATTGTGAAACAGAGTATAAGGACATTTACAATAACCAGCAAACAAAATATCATGAAGGAACTGGAGGAAATCTAGTGCCATGCCAATAACACTAAAATATCATGTGAAAAGTTAATAAAAACTATGCCAAACAGGACTGATTAAGAACAAAGGCATGAATACAAAGTACTGTATGTGCAAATACAATCTGTATGTGGATGTAAATGCCTAATAAATGTAAAGTTTTGGAAAAAGTGTCTTTAGTCTAATAATTGTGAACGTCTGTATATGTCTCATGCTTGATGCACGAGACATCAATGCAATAATCGTATCTGCAAAAAAAATTGTTCAGTAGTACAGTACATAAATTTGTAAATTGTAATTTAAATCTGTGATATATTTTCTAATGTGAAGACAGAATATTTCAGTGCTTGTATGTAGAGGAAACCATGCATTAAAAGTTAGTTTATGTGAGTAATTGTACCAAGAGCAGAACACTACTGCTATTGAAATCGTTTCAAATGCTGAAAAATATGACTATGCCATAAGTTTGTGTATATCCTAAAGACTTATTCAAGTGTAAATCACTGCACAGAATCCCGAAAGAATTTTAATTTGCATTGTCTGTTAGTGTCTAGAAAAAGTGTTATTTTTTATTAGAAGTTGGCTATGTACGTATAAATGTTGTATATTATGTCTTTAGGATATATGTTGAAAAAAATGGGGGATGTGTGAACACTGATTTTTAAGGCGAAAATGAAAGTAGGGTGCACTCGTACCAAAGATGCATCATGTGTCGTGTGTGTGAGAAATTAAGCATTTAACATATGTGCCTAAAGATAGGTCCTTGTAAAATGCAACCTTGACTAAAGATACTAAGATTTTTTTCTTTAAATAATTATGACTGATTTGCAATTCGTTAGACAACCATAAACATAGGAGCTTGCACTTTGAGCCTATATGAATGTCTTACACATGAAAAATAAATGGAAAATACATAGATAACAGTCTGGGTAAAGTTTCTGTAAAGCCGAGCCTGGAGATATTTTGTATGTATAAGCATAATTACGAATTGTAATTTGTAAAGGGAAGAGCTGTAGAAATCTGAACTGAAAAAGAGCCTGACTTTAATTTAAAAATGTCGTTGCTGAATATGCTAGCTGAGACAATTAACCTTGAACTATGTGAAGCTATGAAAGTTAAACTTTTTATTGTAGGCAGTGAAGTGCAGATATTGAACGTTATATTGTGAAAAGACACGGAAGACGACAATATTGTGCACGAAAAACTGTGTGGTATCCTCTAAAATTGTGGAAACTAAAACAAAACGAACGCAAGGCCAATCTCTTTTTAGACAGATTATACTTTCATTTAGACTAACAATACGCATTTGCTCTGCTATGCGCGGATTGTTAGAAATACAGCGAACGCAGAGGCGCGACGAATGCCTGGTAAATAGCAGCATACTTGTCACTGGACGCTAAAATGTGACTGCGAGTGCGATGTGTTCTATACAGTGTCATTCATGAAACTAAAGTGAGACGTGTACACGAAAATAATATAACGTGTGAACTGCATGTCAATACAACACATGTCATGAGTTCTGCCACAGCGTGCTATCTTGTGACTTCAAGACTGGCGAAAGCTTCACATTAGCTGCCAAATTAATGATCCGTCCTTTCCCCACTAGTTATAATGTCTGTAGCGGGAAGGGGGTGTTAGGTTGTATGTATGCTTTTCATGTACACTGACGGAGATGAGTTGCCGTGCGGAGTCTTGTTAGTGAGCAGTGGGGCGGGCCTCATTTCACTCCGACTTGTCCAGATGATGGGCGCGAAGCGCTGCATCAGCCGGCCACAACCGACGAGCCAATGGGTACTGCGCCTGTACGAACCATGCGTCGACTCTCCGCCTCCAACGGTTACTGGCCAGCGCCTACCACCACCGCCAGGAACCAGCCTCAACAACACGACGCAAAACAGCTTTCTCCGCAACGAATGAGCCATTTACAATGAAGTGAATACCCTTAGCTGCATTCAGGCGCTGATACAAGTCAATGGGGATAGTTGAAAATATGTGCCCCGATCGGGACTCGAACCCAGCATCTCTTGCATACATGGCAGACGCTCCACCCATCTTTTTTTTTTGTTTTTTTGTTTTTGTTCGTTGTTGATCGTTGAGTTTGGTCGTTGTGGACGTCACATGACATCGTTTGTTGATCCTTCCACTCAGATTCTTTTTTTAATACAGGAGCCAACACGCTGAGCTACCGTGCCGGCGGCCCATTTGAGCCACCGAGGGCACAGAGGATAGTGCGACTGCAGGGCCTTATCTCTGGTACTCCTCCCGTGAGACCCACATTCGCAACTTATTGCCCCGCACTATATTATTCATAGTGCCCCTGCCCATCATACTCATTACTCGCGGCTTTACTGCCGATTCCCGTAAGAGTTCGGGCACTGTTTGTGCATCCGCACAGTAGAAGATGGTCAAATGGCCGGTGAGCTTTAACTATATATACAGGGTGGTCCATTGATCGTGACTGGGCCAAATGCCTCACGAAATAAGTGTCAAACGAAAAAACTACTAAGAACGAAACTTGTCCAGCTTGAAGGGGGAAACCAGATAGCGCTATGGTTGGCCCACTAGACGGCGCTGCCATAGGTCAAACGGATATCAACAGCGTTTTTTTAAAAATAGGAACCCCCATTTTTTTATTACATACTCGTGTAGTACGTAAAGAAATATGAATGTTTTAGTTGGACAACGTTTCTCGCTTTGTGATAGATGGCTCTGTAACAGTCGCAAACTTATAAGTACGTTGTATCACGGAACATTCCGCCAGTTCGGACGGTATTTGCTTCGTGATACATTACCCATTTGTTAAAATGGACCATTTACCAATTGCGGAAAAGGTCGATATCTTGTTGATGTATGGCTATTGTGATCAAAATGCCCAACGGGCATGTGCTATGTATGCTGCTCGGTATCCTGGATGACATCATCCAAGTGTCCGGACCATGAACCATTTGTCATACATAACTTCTTATTCACCAATATCATTGCACAAATCAAACACATCCTATTGTGTTACCGAGTCTTGCAATAAGTAATAGTTCAATAACAATTGAAAATGGGTTAATCTATCGCTCCACCTAAGTTTTCACCCGGGGTTTCCCTCAGGCCTTGCCAAATGGGGATCCAATATTCACAATCCCTGAGAATTTGCAAAATCTTAGACTACCCCATATATGAGTGCCTGTGAGGACAATTTGAGATGCACCAACCAATGTAAGATTACAACCTCAGTATAGCAATATGGTTACACCGTTTTACAAAACCAAGCCACAGAAGATTTATTGACTGTAATATCACTACTATGTACCTACTGTTTATCTTATTTAGATACTGTGTGATTTCATGTTTTGTCTACATGACTACGAATATAAATGTAAACCAAACGAACTTGTAAACTCGACGAGATGTTGAAACTGTTACTAAAGTGTGATCAATAAAGACTTTACAAAGTGTGCGACTACTGTGGACGCACGGGAGGAAGTGTTAGTTACAAACAATTTTAAAAAAATAGATATGCCACGAACATTTCTGGGGGGGGGGGGGGGGCGTTGTGCTGTCCTAGAGACAACTGTGTCATAAAGACATTAAAAAAAACTTAGAACGAGAAGTGTATCTCGCGACAAAATAAATCTAAACGAACCTTATGTGTTTCACCGACCGCATAGGTGGCGTAAAATTTCCCTGTTTTATAGTAAATATTAGATTTAACCTTAGTATCAAAGAGTAAACTCCTTAAATGTAATAACTTCTGTGCTATTAACAAGGGAGAAGAACGCTCCTAGATTGTCCTTCTCTTCCTTTTTCTTCGCTTGTTCCTAATTATAGGAAGCAGACGTATTGTATCACGAAAATAATACAAGGATTTGTATTGTTAACCTTGTTAATATAGTACGTTAAAGTTAATATGTAGTTATTTCGATGTACAGTGAGTCCTCTGTTATGTTCCTTGCATTGAATTAATTTTTCTTAAGACGTTTACAGCTCCACAATTTTAGCGGTCGCTGCTTCAACGGACGCCATTACGCATCGACCTAAAAAGCGAAATCATAGCGGAAGTGCAGAGATCGCTCGCTTTAACATTTAACAAATATTTTTTCATAGCAATGAGCCGCAGCGGAGAGCAACATTAGTTTTAAGATTTTATTTTTCAGCTTACGCCGAGAGCCAGGATTCGACTACCACAGCCTGAGCGTGGTGGTAAGGGGATGCATTCTTCGAGTGTTGTGTGGGTCCACAATAATTTCAATATTTGAGTCCATGCTCTTAAAGTACAAATACACCAAGGTAATTATAATACTGTTATATTTTTATTTTCGAGTAATGTTCTTGGAAGTAAATTAGTCCATTATGGTTGATGATTTTGCAGCTCAGTTGCGAGTAAATGTAAAACCAAATTTTGAAACAATTTTCTAATAGTTAAATAACTCAAAAGTCAGAAATGAAAGTGTATATTTAAATCTCTTTGCATGATAGATTTCAAGTAAAAAGCATTTAACAGTTTCTGCATATTGGACCACACAATTACGCTCACGCGCCTTTTTTAAAGACACCGAGCAAATGAGGAAAATACAAATAAATAAATATACTCCTCGCGAAGAGCCACTTTATCTTGACTGTATGCTGTCCTTCAAGAGACATCACCGTAACACAAGGCTGAATGTGCAACATTTTAGGGAAGCTCACAATCACCGTCTGGGGAGCTAGTTTTTACGTCCTGTGAACTTCTGCTCTTGCTTTATGTGTGTCAGCTGCAAAGTAAATCTGACCTCTGCCAATGCAGAGAGGGCAAAGTAGATAAAGGAGAATCACTGAAGTCCAACTGCATCACCAGATGGAATATTAAGCAGCTGTTGGATATCCCTGAAAATGAATAGCTATTTCGAGCAAACGATCTGCCCTACCCTCTTTGGACTCGGTCATCTGAAGGTGGGGGTCCTCCATTGCAAGACAAACATGCAACAACAGACCATCCTTCCAGCTGATAGAGTTATGTTCTGCTAGTCCAGAAGAACATAAAATTCGCGCCACTTGCTTACATGCCCTCTACTAAACAATCTTACAAAACACTGGACTTTACTGAGGCAAATAACAAGGCCATCAGAGTAGTATCATTCTGGAAATGTTGCCTAGACACGAAAATGGAAGTATTGTTTTCATTATACTCATTTCTCACTTGGTACAGCTTTTGTTTGTCAGCTAGGTTTTGACTTCTTTCAAAACTATTATGAATCTCTCTTTGTTTATGCTGCAGTTTTCTAACGTCTTTATAAAACCACTGTGGGTGTTTCCCATCGCTTAAGACTTTGCGCAGAACACACTTGTCTAAGATAGATTAAATGATACTTTTGAATTTTTTCCATCTGTGTTCCGCTTCTTCATCCTCAACACTAAATATTTGATTATGTCTACTCAGAAACTCAGAAATTTATTTACTGTCGCTCTAGCTAAGTAAACATGTTTTCCTAACTTTCTTAACAATCATTAATGCTTTCACAGCTTTATCACTGTTACTATACTCTACATTAACTGATATGAGAAGTCTAGTTCCATTGGTTGCTGGAAGGTCCAAGATGTCACCTTCACACTCGAAGTAATTTTCGGAAAAGACATTCAGAATAATGTCACCCGACTCCCTGTCTCTGGCGCCACTTTTTACCACACGACTCTTCCATTCTAAACCTGGCAAGTTGAAATCTTTCTCTATTAGAGTAGCACAAACAGGAAAGTTATTCACGGAATTATACTAGTTATCTCTGAGGTGGTCTACCAATACTACTCCTGATGCAGGCAATCTATAAAAGTATTCTACTGCCATTTTTGACGCCCCTTTGATGCTTAACTTCACCCAGATTAATTCACATTCAGACTCCATGATAACCTCACTAGATCTCATTGATTTCTTTATTGCAATAAATACACTGCCACCACTGATGTCTAACCTATCTACGTGACAAACATTCCAACTGGAATTTAGGATTTCGTTGCTGTTCACTTCCAGTTTGTTTTAACTATAAAAAGATATTAATTCTGGAACCTTACCATGGAAACTACTGCAGTTTTATAATGTGATATTAATCTTTTCTATTTCCAATTTGTGGCAAAGCGAGGTGGTGCAGTTGTTAGCGCATCGGACCCGCGTTGGGGAGGATGACAGCTCAAACTGGTGTCCAGCCATCCTGATTTAGGTTTTCCGTGATTTACCTAAATCGCTTCAGGAAAATATGGGGATGGTTCTTTTGAAAGGGCACCGCCAATTTACTTCCCCATTCTTCCCTAATCAGATGGGCCCAATGAGCTCGCTGTTTAGTCCCCTCCCCCAAATCAACCAACCAACCAATCAACCATCCAATTTGTGAGAACAAACATTCTCCAAGAATAATATAGTTCATATACTTCGGTTTCAGCAGTTCATCACTGATCATAAGGGGTGTGTGCATGCCACATGTTCTCCAGTACCCTACAGTCTCATTCCTGCACATGGTACACATCTGACCTATTAAGGGGGAAACCACCATTGTCCACCAGACAGAGGACGGCGAGAAACTCACCTGTGATACCATCACAGAATCAGAGGATCACAGTCGACTCTGCCTACAATGGTACAAATAATGAGCTGCACCCCACTTGCGATACTAGCAGCCTTCAGCAGATCAACTATCTGCCAAAGAGAAGTGTGAGTGGTTTCAAAACCCAAGTGACAGATGTCATTTGTGTCAACGTGACAATCATTTGCAGCCAAAGCACCCAGTGTGCTCGATAACAGCCAGCAGGGTCTCCTGCATGTCTCGAGCTGAGAGTTCCAGCAACACGCTGAGTGCACACTGGCATTCTTTACTGAGCTGGCTGCTATTTCCTTGAGGACCCATTATCCAACTAATGTTGGAGCTCCCTATGAGTAGCATACCTGCCTTCTGCACTTATCTGGACTGGTCAGGAAAATCAGCCACTGGCAACAGGAGAGGCATCCCATGCTGGTAACACTTCGTGCCTGTAACTAAGGTATAAGTATCCAGTCATGCAGCTAGTTTTCACTCTCACCCTCTGACTAGAAATAATAGGGCATTGTTGCCAGATTTATTAAAGGTGGCGGATCCAAGATGGCGGCAATAGATGTCGCAACGTTGCAATGACGTCATGGCGGGAAGTTCAAATTCTGGAGGGGAAAGATCAATTTGGCTACCTCCATTGACCTATGAGAATGGCGAGAAGAAAATCAGTTGGGCTACTTCCACTGACCTATGAGAATGGCGGGAAGAAAATCAGTTGGGCTACCTCCACTAACCTAAGTAAATGGTGGTAAAAAGGGTCACTTGGGTTACCTACACTAACCTAAGTCATCCAACCGCCACCTCTTCCTTGGAATTGACTTGAAAAGGACTCAGCCTGTGCTGGGCTGCTGGATAGGACGGACGTAAGTCTTTATTTTGCATGCAGTGTTTATTTAAACAATTTGGGTTGTCATAGGTAGTAGTTCCATCCACTGTGTTCACCATGAGGTCCGGAGACCAACTGACCTAGTACACAGTACTATCACCAGCGGACCCTGTCGTCCCTCCTGTATGTAATCGAAGATGGAGGTCTGGGAAGAAATGGTGACAATCAATAGGAGCCCTTAATCCGGTCACATGTTAGACTTTAGCCAGTAGGATGGCAGTATCTGGTAACGTCATTGGAGGGGGTATAGGGCATGCTAAGCAGCTCTGGGACTCCAGTCTTGCTCAGTCAGCCAGCAGCAGCAGCAGCAGACGAAGAAGAAGAAGAACCATGAAATGTCAACAGCAGTCTCAATCCAACACAGCCCTGCAGAACAGGAAGAAATGGAAAAGTAAGTAGCCCCTATCATATCTTTGTCTGTGGTTAGCATTATTATTATTATTATTGGTTGTTTTCGCATCTTGGTCTACATGTAATGCTTCTCGTCTTTGTTCAGCAGTAGCCACCAACGTGTCCTAGCTTGCAGGGTCGAGTGTCAACATGCCAATCTGCTGCATCCGGACCTGTAGCAACCTCGGCTGCCATCTTGTCCAGACCTGCACTGACCTCTGGACCTGTGACGGCATCAACTTCCAGCAGTGTCTGAACCTGTAGCAACCGCGTGAGATCCTGTAGTCCACATAGCCCAATTGCTGGAGCAGGACAAGGAGCCATTGTTGTCTGTCCTACTCATCGATTTGTTTGATGAGGACACGCGATCTGCTCCCAATTCATCGAACACTGCTGGTGTCCCTAAACAACAGCAAGATGGAGGTCAGTACTGGTCACCAACATACAACCCATCCCAGCAGAACATCTCTTTGATACTGCAGATGCAGATTGCAGATGCTGTGGATAAGAAGGCATCAAGTGTATCCATGCTTTTCAGTTCTACATACACTTTAACTAACAGTGGAATAAAACATGTAAACATTGGTATAGAAGCACATCATGTCTGGGGTTTGCATGCAAGAATAGAAATTGAAAATGCATCGAAGGGTGTTTAAGTGCCAATTTCTGAGTTCGACTGAGACTAAATATTTCGTGCAGAGCGCTACATCAGTCAGCAGATGACTACAGAGTATTATACAACTCGTTCCCCCCCAGACATTCGCCTTACTGGTGTATGATGACTCTGCACTATGTGTGAAATCGGGTGACAAGTGTGTTTATCCACTGCATGCCCCAGTTATGAACTTATACGATCTGGATACTGCACTATGTCTTGCATTGGAGAGATTGAATCATTGGTTGCTGAGGACAGACCCTGCATACAATGATGTTGCAAACTTCCAACATGTGCATAGTGTACATGTTGATGATCTGGAGCAGTGCCTTTGTCTGCATATGAACGCTGAACCAAAAGAGAGATAGATTAAATGTGCATGTGAAAAACCCAAGTACTGTCAGGCATTCACTGGCTTGAGGGAGATACGTGTGGAATTTATTGCATATCAAAAAAGCTTTGTTTGGGAAATACTGTACAGGTCCGAAGAAGAAGATAAAAAAGAGTCTGATGATTTTTTGAAACACTGCGTACCATGTATGATATTTAAATAAATAATGTATTTATATATAATCTCAAACTGTGTTTGTGTTTTATTCCATACCTCTCTCATTATAGTCCAAGTACTATGCCTATCAGTATCATTATTTTTCAGTGCTACACCTATAATGATGCAGCAGCAGCAGACAGTTACCCCAAGCATCTCCTCACCAGTGATTGACAAAATGAATGATCAAGTTACTCTTCATGGGTAAAATATATATAGCCGATTTCTCTGTATAGCCAATATAGCTCAGTTGGTTAAGTGATGTAGTCATCGTGGATACACACACTATTACCGCCCCTTCAAGTGTATCTTTCTATATATGCCAATTATTTGTCAGTACCTGGCGTAGTTAGTATGATGGCAGGGTGGGTGAAACATCCTAATCACAAGGACTTTGTTGTCGGTGACTGGTCCCGTGAAGATGAAAAACAAGACCTGAAGAAGAAGAAGAATGGAATACTCCTTCCAGATAATATACAAGCAGTTATTGTAGGTCCATCCAATTGTGGCAAGACTAATTTCCTCATGACGCTGTTAACACATGTAGATGGAGTCTGTTTTCAACATGTTTGTGTATTCTCAAAAACACTGTTTCAACCCAAGTATCAGCTATTACAGGAGATATTGCGTGGTGTAGATGGTACTACATACACGACATTCAGTGAAAGCGGTGATATCCTCTCCACCTGAAAAAGCAAAGACGAACACTGTCTTCATATTTGACAATGTTGCGATGGAAAACCAAGACCAAATTCGAAAATGTTTCTGTTCCAGCCATCATAAGGATGCTGATGTACTTTATCTAAGCCAAACATATTCCAGAATCCCAAAACTGTTGGTTTGGGATAATGCAAACGTCATTATAGCCTTCAAACGAGACAATCTGAATTTAAAATACATTTACCAGGCACATGTACGAACTGACATGTCATTCAATGATTTTGTAAAGATACGTGCTGATTGCTGGAATCATTCACAGTATGGGTTTTTAAAGGCACATTTTCAGGATGGCCGTGGATAGATAGCAAAAACATAGATATAAGTTCAGAATACAAATAAAGAATTACTTAAGATATTAATTAGTATTAGCCGTTGTATTGATTATGACGTGAAACCGCTGAAACATTAGAATAATTACGCAGTTCAGTTGTCTTGCTGAGAAGACGGCACCTTTTTTATTCTAGTAGCTGTCCAGAAAGGACGCAATACCTGCCATTACTGCAGATAATTATTTGGCACACCGCCATTTTATTGAGATGCAATCTCATTAGGTGTACTCTTACCTGCACACAGCAACAGAATTAATGTAGGTGTCTATGCAACTTAATTTAGTATAATATTTAGTGACTACAATGATATTATTTAATCTTGTGTTGCATTTATGTTGCAAGCTATTGTTCCAATTAAACGGCTTCTTGGCATGGCTAAAGGTTCCGTACTACAAATATTACCAAAGGTCCAGTACAAACTAACGCTTTTGAGTTATTCAATCTACGAAGTCCGATATATTTTTAGAAAAATCACCCACAGTCAAACTTACAATGAACAGACCTTATGCAAGAAGCCACTGTCAAGCGCCCAGAGTTTGTATACTTTGATCACATACTACTGTCATTACCTATTATTATTTGTCTGTTCTTTGATAGATCAAACAAAAAGACAAATCATTGAAATTGTTGATGAAACCTGGAATCTACACTGAATACTTGGATCCAAGATAAGACATCGAATTTCTACATTAGCATGCTAGTCCAAGCGCTTTCAGTAATAGTAGTTTGCTTCCTACCTTTGTCAAAATTTTCCATTACCCCAGCAGTCATCTTTGCGCAAGATCGGGTATTCCAAATAATTTTTGTCACACAGTTTATTACGACAATACATTCATACCATTCCACAAAATGGTCGAATTGTGTCACGTGCAACGCAAAATGGCGAGCAGCCATTAATGTTAATTGTTCACCATTTATTGTAACTCTTGCTCAGTTAAGCCAACATTGGTGCCATATGAGATTAATTTCATGAATTCATTCTCAAACCTGTTTGAAGATATTTCTTGCAATATACATTACGTGTAGCATGGTGGTAACACGTAAACAATTAGCAAAAATGGAACACAACAGACAACAGACGCACCCCGAATCCAGCTTGGATAGTGGACAAATCACTGACAGTGACTCCAGAGTTGACTCCAATAGTAATGATCAATCAGCAGTTAACATACCTAGTGATGGAAATTTCGTAAATAGACCTACCACTAATCAAATAGCTAAATCCAGCTCAGAGCCCATTCTTGTCCGTGAGTTATGTCAAACATTTCGGGGGCGCAGAGCTGTTTCATTTGACAAATTCTGCCAGCATGTTTGGCGCTTTTATCATGCAAATGACTGAAAACAAAAATCACATGACATCAATGCAAAATCAGATGACTGAAAACAAAAAAAAAAAGACATTGATGAACACATGGTAGTTTTAAAACGCGACATGAGGAGATCAAGGCTGAATTGAGAGCACTAAAAACTTGTAATGACACTTTGTGTGAATGAGTAGACGAGATTAGCACGAGACTGAGCGGCCAAGTGTCCGAAATAGACTCAAAATTTTCCGAATTGAACTTAGTAGGGAAAAACCACAAAATACGTTAAAGATATTAAAACTGAAGTCAAACATTTGAACGCTACATGCGAAGCTGTTGCCACTCAAGTAAAATCTTATTCGTCAGTTCATGACTCAATAAAAACATGCATTACTGTAATTGAAAGTAAAGTTAACACTATGGATATACAACTTACAGACAAACTGCGCTTACACAGTGATAACCATTTGGCCAACATAAATAAAGAATTTCAAGATTGGGTTGATAAGAAAAATAAATATTTTGACCAATGTGTAGAGGAAAAATTACCGACGGTTGTGCACGACACCGTAACCGAATTTGTCAAAAATAATAAACATGGCATAGCTGAGGCAACTCAATCCAATGCAGCTCAACAGAAACAACTAAACGATGAGGTACGACCGGAGTGTAGTAATGCTAATAATCAAAATGTTCACTTTGGTAATGAAAGCCGGCCGATGTGGCCGAGAGTTTCTAGGCGCTTCAGTCTGGAACCGCGCGACCACTACGGTCGCAGGTTCGAATCCTGCCTCGGGCATGGATGTGTGTGACGTCCTTAGGTTAGTTAGGTTTAAGTAGTTCTAAGTTCTAGGGGACTGATTACCTCAGATGTTAAGTCCCATAGTGTTCAGAGCCATTTGAACCATTTTTTTTTGGTAATCAAAACAGATACATGTATGACACGTAGGCCTATCCTCCGTACACTTCACAGCAACAACAGTACACACCCCTTACACATGACACCTAAGTACAATCATGACATTTATGGGAAGTACATTCCTTTCCATTCACCAGCCGATCACTACAATAATTGCAGTGAAAGCAATCGACATTACAGTGCGAAAGAAGAAGAAAGTCTGATTAAACATCGGCAGTTTCAACCTTTCGTCCCAAAAAACGTACTGTACATCCTGTAATTTTTCTGAAATCATTAGAAAGGCGTTCCCAAGAGCATGGAGTGACCGAAAGAGAATTTCTTACGTTGTAGGTTACATCCAGGGTGGCGCAGCCGTCTGGGCATATAATGATGCGTAACGATGCGTAACATATGAGCAATTTGAAAGAGCTTTCTTGGCCAAATTTTGGTCGCAGTCGGTTCAAGAACTTCTTAGGTAACAGACTGTGGAACCAGAGCCTTTCAATGCTAAACATGGCAATTTGTGCCAATATTTTGAGAAATATTTGAATATGGGACACTTTCCCGATGAACTTGTAGTTACGAGCGATATACTCCGTGCACTGAAAGCCAGATTGCCTTTTAACAAGTTACTACACATTCCAGACAACGATGCAGAGTATTTTCTGACTCTGCTTGATTGTGTTTGATTCCGTTGACTCGGCGGGGGCCGAGCGGTTCTAGGCTCTTCAGTCTGGAACCACGCGACCGCTACGGTCGCAGATTCGAATCCTACCTTGGGCATGGATGTGTGTGATGCCCTTAAGTTAGTTAGGTATAAGTAGTTCTAAGTTCTAGGGGACTGATGACCTCAGATGTTAATAGTCCTCAGAGCCATTTGAACCATTTGATTCTGTTGATATGTTATATGAAGATCAAAGTTCCGTACGGCAAAACAGCTGCCACAATGTTTCCGTCAGTGGCATGCAAAACGCGCAGGCTACCCAATTTAATCCTGGCTCGCCGACCGCTGTCGGTTACGTAGCGCAGCAGAACCAACAGCTTCCTTCCGCAAACCAATAACGTACCAAAATCAGCAGACACACCCCATTATGAATAATGATCATAACATATGCACAACAAGCGACAACCCACACAAGAGGCGCCTCATCAATAATAATGGAAACAACAGAAACATAAACAACAAAAACTGGAACAAAAACAGAAACAGTTATCAGCCTGTACAAAATCAACAGAAAAACTGGAACAGTAACTACGGTAATGCCTACCAAAATACTGGTCAACCACCTCAGTACAACATCAGCAAAGGTCCGTGGCAAATGCCGCCACAGCCTGTACAAAATCAAAATTGGGCTTTACCCACCAGTCAGCAGGTAAGTCAAGGTGCTTAACCACAAAAGCCACAACAGATTGGAGAATGGAATACACAATACCCTAATGTAAACGTAATACAAGTGTCAAGTGAAACTCCACCTCCGCCTGCGCCATCACTTGCACCAATTACGACGACGTCAAATTAAAGACAGTCACTACTGTGTGAAGAAGGGTTGGGGGTGCGGCTTCAATATCAAATCATTGTTTGATTCACCCACTGATGAACAACACATTGATTATGTAGCAAATAGTTTTAAGCAGAAACCACTGTCATTTATACGCTACAATCATGATGAGAGCTCATCTGATAAACTATTGCAGGAAAATACACAATGTTTTTCATCTAGCAATTAAATAGTTTTAGCTACAACTACAGTAGGAGGTATTCCAACCAGTATTGGACACAGGAGCGGCTGTGAGTGTTTTTTCGTATAATTTCTATAAGAAAATGACTAAATTCGAACCTGTACCAGAGTTTTCTTTTCAGAAGTGAAAGATTTTAACTGCCATAGGTAATAAGTCTAGTAGAGTTACGAAACAGGTTTTTTGTGACCGTTAAGATAGGTAATGGAAAAGTACAATGGCCCTTCCTCATGGTCCAGAATCTAGTTACTAATTGTATTATAGGTTTAGATATGTTAAGTGAGAAGGTCAGTACTATTGACTTCCCGACACGTAAATGTTTCCTTAGACATAAGGGCATTGAAATCACGATTGACCTGGATACCAAATTCTCAAACATGACAAGTGTAGTACAGGGTACAAAATTCAATTTTTGTAGGAGAGCGATGAAACAAACATACAGACTTTCGCACCTGATACACATTGTGATGATTTGAAAACACTGATTAGCCATAAGTTTAGTGAAACCTCTGCTATTACTGATGATGAACGCAATGTGCTTTATCAAGTACTATCTAAGTATATACAGGTCTTTACTGAACGACCAGATGTCATTAAGGGGCTCCGGAACGCCCTATACTTGCAATGTTAAAATAACGCTTATAAATTACATCTTTCCTCATAAAGTATTTGAGGTAGGAAGTTGAACTTTTTACAGATTATTTATTGGAATATGGGCTACAACTTAACACAGGGATCTTACAAAATTTTAGTTCAGTTATTAAAGATGATTTTTTTTCAATTGTAATGAAAATTGACAACATTTTTTTGCAATTTTTTATTTATATATTCAAAAATATACAGTTTTTTGGAAAAAGGCTGTGTTAAATTATGCAGAAGGTACTGTGTAACATTTACTGAAAGTTTGAAACAAATATGTTTGGAAGATCCTTAGAAAACATGTAATTAGTATGAGAAAACAAAAGTTTTGGGAATCGAGCGACAAAGATTGGATTAACTTTTTAGTGCATTCCAGGTCCATAGGATGGATTATCTTCATCCTCTGCAAACTCCTCCTCCAGCTTCCTCTTGTTCCTCCTCCTGTTTACTCTTGCTTGTATTTCTAGACTCTTTACAGCCCTGTCTGCAGCCCGAAGGCGTTCCTTGTCTAAAGCAAGCATCGCTCGTTGTTGTGTTCGTAGATTTTGCTACCATTTACTTCAGTTGCAGTTACTGCAACACTGTTCCAAAAGGTGGTCATGTATGAACACTTATCACATTTCAGTTGTATTTCACTAGCAAGTCCTACGTGCTTTATTATGGAGAGTTCCAGACCAACTTCACTACAATGAATACATCTTACACAGTTTGAAAAAATTCGTTTGAGAACCGACATATCAAATATTTCATTCACATCCGATTCGCCCATAAAACATTCATAGTTTTCACTCATTGAATCAAGCTTCTTCTGTGAAGTATTTTCTTTCCCACTTTGACTGCTATGGGCAGGTGGACTTGAGAGGTTAGGTTCACTCACTTGGTTATCGTCTTTATTGTTTACAGTAATAACACATACCTTTGGCTTTACAACATTTCTCTTTTTCTTAAAAGCCTTCAGAGGATTTCTAATAACTTTACTTTTACTCATTATTATACTTCAACAAAACAGAGACTCAAGAAACAGAATTAATTACGAATATTTTCGAGATAACGACAGAGTAAATAAACATGAAACAATCGACAATCACACCAGCGATATATATTGAACCATCACAGGTTAGCCACAACACATACTTTATCTCACATCACTAAAATGTACCTGATGAACACGGACGTTAATAATAACACCATTTGACAGCAGTTTAACAGCGCCACAGTGGGTCACGCCCATGTAGAACACATTTAAAAAAAAATTTAAAAATAGTTGTAGTCTTTGGAATTGAATAAATTATATATCTATTAAAAGGTAATAGTCTGCAGATTCAGAAAACGCAAAAAAGTAAAATTTGAACTTTTCATGATTTTGAGCCTTTCCGGAGCCCCTTAAAACATATGCTTATAAAATTGAAGTCAAGCCTCACCAAATTTATCACAAAACCTATAATGTACCATTATCTCAAGGACTGCAATGCAGCAAGATCTTAAACAGATGTTACGGCTGAAGATCATCGAACCTTCCTCATCTTCCCACTGTATTCCATTACTTGTTGTCAAGAAACCTAATGGAAATATTAGAGTGATGTCGGATGCACATGCCATAAATGAAATTACACTACCTGTACGCACTAAATCAGAACATTTAGAGGAACAATTACAGAAATTTTTAGATGCTAAGTACTTTTCCACAGTCGACTTGACAAATTCGTTTTGGCAATGGAAATGCGTTCATATTCGGGGGGCGCGCATATCAATCTGTGGTCTTCCTTTCGGATTGAGCATCAGTTCAGACGTATTTATTACTCGCCCATATGTCTAGCTCTCGACCAGAGAGAATGAGTGTACACAGACAAAACATTCGCCTGTACATGGATGCGAAAATTCAGGGTATTATGCATAGAGTTGGAGGTAGGTGCAGGGAACTAGAGATGTATTACCAGACTCTTCTGTGAATGGTGAATGCATTAAATGAGTTAGTTAATGAAGTCGGTAAGAGAGTAGCCAACTTATCTGAAAAGATCGAGGCTATTGAGGGGAAAATAGATGTAGAGTTCCTTGTTGTTGACAAAGGGGAGACAGCACATAGTAAGAAGAACAAGAAAATGAGTGGATATATAAAGCCTAACGCTGCGGAGATGTTTGATTAGTATACACCAAGATATCAACACAGTAGAAAGTGAGTCAAGTGTGGAAAGTAGTTCGTGAGAAATTACGGTTGCTGAGGTTAGGGCATATGGATCTACAGCAAACACTAAGAGAGACCTCCAAACCAGGCACTGAATCTCTCCAACAGCTCTCAGCAAAAACGAAACCACACAATAACGATGGTGTTGCCATTGACGGATTCATTATCTGTCACACTCCTGGTCAGATAGACAGAACATTTGGCGTTAGCAGGGGGAGAGCACACCTGTTAGGCATGCACCTACAACTGTAACTGATGACACAATACAGATTGGTGATAGGTGGTTTGAGAGAACACCTGGCTTAATGAACCTTATTTTTGCTAAGAACTACCAAAAAACCTATAAATTATTCATTTAATGATAGGGAAATGTACCGTGAAATACTGCACATGACTGATGTACATAAGATCGCGAAAACCCTGAGCAACAATATAAAACCATTGATGGTGGAAACAACAACAGCAGCAGCGGCGATGGTATTGACATTGAGCATAAAGCAGTGAACAATCGAATTCTTCAATATATATATATTATGATGACACCAAAGAGCTAATAGATCGACTATGGCTGCTCATGGCATCAGCTGCTGCAGGTAATACAGCTCATTCGAATGAGGTTGTTTCAATAATTTCTGAGCTGAGAGAAAGAGATATCATGAAATAAGTATGGAGACAGTAGTTTGAGAACTGCACAAACCAGCATGCAAAACATACCCTCATAGGCATGTTAAAGTTTTGGATGACTTATGGCAAGCTGATCTTGTATATATGAGGGAATATTCACATGAGAATAATGGATTCAGATATATTTTAATGGTTATGTATACATACTCCAAATTTACTTGGGCATTACCTGTTAAAACAAAAACGGGTAGAAATGTCGCAGATGTTTTTGAGCGTTTGCAGTGCTGAATTGATGCCCAGACAACCTCCAAACCAATGACAGTGGAGAGTTTTACAATAGGTATTTCAACACTATGATGCAGTGATGTGGAATATATCAGTACTCAACATTGACATGTCTGAAGGCAAGTATAGTGGAGTGTCCGAACAGAACAATAAAAGGTCGAATGTGGATGCGTTTTAACCTTTGCAGCTCATACAAATGGAGAGATATCTTCCCAGAAATAATTGCTCGTTATAATCGAACCAAACATAGCACAATAAAAATGAGACCAATCGATGTTTGTGATATTGGACTCATGGGTACAGTGTACTATCACATCAAAATGCAGGATCCACGCAGACAGAAATTTAATGTAGGTGATTTGGTTCGTATCTCAAAACACAAGATGGCATTTGAGAAATCATACCCACTGAACTGATCAACAGAGATAATTACAATTTAAAGGGTGCAAAGAACGAATCCTAGAACTTGTAAATTGAAGGATAGTAAAGGCGAAGAAATTGCAGGCTGCTTCTACACCAAAGAGCTGCAGAAAACCTTGGAACCAGGGGTTTTTCTCGTGGAGAGAGTCATAAGATGTTGTGGAAATAAAGCACTAGTGAAATGGCCTGGTTTTCCTGCTACACAAAACAGCTGGATTGATGGCGAAGATTTGCTATATAATGGGGGCACATAGTTCACAACCGCTGCAGTAGCATAACATGCATGCTAGGAGACGCATTAGAGGATGTGGAGGTATTCTAGACAAAAGGCCAGTGGAATTACACATCCCTTGGTGTAACTACTGTGGACCTGGGACAAAGCTTCAGAAACGCTTGGCACGAGATGATAAGGGGGTTAATCTGCTCGACGAATCGTGTATGGAACATGAGATTGCATACGCTGCAAATAAAGATCTATCAAGTTGTCACATTCCAGATAGGATTTTAGCTGATAAGGCTAAGGCGATAAGGAGAAAAAAAGGATAATGGTATAGATGAACGCACTGCAGCATTTGCAGTTGATAAAACCATGTAGGGAAAAATTAAGTTGGGTTTAGGAGTGATGAATTTCAAACGAGTTGTGAATGGTGCACGTTGTGCACTAAACAAGAAAGACAAGGGCAGGAAGCAGAGCTGTTTGAAGAACTGTGTCCTGACAGCGATGTATGCACCTAAAAATGCACTGAAGTGGAAAGATGTGGGAAGAAGAAGAAGAAGAGGATTGGTTAAAGCACCTTGAGTTCTACCAATACTCAAGACATTTGGCAGGTTTCTTCCATTACTCATCCCAGCCCTCTACGCACTCTTGGCGGTAGGTTCCCTCGATGGTGGTGCTGGTGGAAAGGGCTTGGTCTATTCATAAATAAAGAAAAAGCCCATTAGCGGTCCTACCAGATCGACAAAACTCACAAAACCTGACCTTCTTAAGTTTCTTAGAAACAAATTCAACATACCAAGATTCTGTGAGTGTTTATGCGGGATACATTACTAAAGACTATGTGGAAAACTGGTGGCATTGTGAATTTAAATGTTGCTGGAGGTCCCGGCACCCACTAGGTATCATATGTTATGAAAAATGCTGATACTGTCTACTATTTCGACTCATTTGGTGACCTACAACCACCAGAAGATTTACAACGATACCTCACTCACAAAAGACGTGTGTTCTACAATTATCGGCGCTATCAGGACTTTAATACATACCTCTGTGGACATCTATCCGTCATGATTCTCTTGACGTTTGCAAAGAAGGAGAAGCATGCTATATAAGGCGGAGCTTTAAACATTCCTTCATCAGTTGAGTTTCAGATGCAATGCCGTACACTTTGACGTTAAAAGAACGATTATCTGTATTGCATGCAAATTATTTCCTGCCAATTGATTTGAGCGTTGGTGAATGAAGAATTGCATTGATTGGACTGGAGACATACAACAGCATCCCAAATATCACTGAGACTAGTAACAAACTGCATCTGGATAATAATGGAGAAAAAGATATTGTGGAAATAGAACCGGGTGCATACGATATAGACGATTTAAATGAAGTCTTAAAACAGTCTGGAAAATGTATTGAACTACGTGCAAACATCAATACACTTAAATCTGAAGTAAGGACTGTAAATGTAACGATTGACTTTAACCAGAAAGGTTCAATAGCGCGCCTGCTGGGTTTCACAAAAGGGCAGGTTTTGAAGAAGGATCTAAGTAAATTTTAAAAGTCAGATCAGACTGTGGACATACTTCCCGTCAGCACAATCCGAGTCAAGTGTAACATTGCAATGAACCCCTGTCTCGATGATAGTCTGATTCATACTATTTTTTTATTATTATTTATTTTATGGCCTTCATTGGACCACTGTAGTCAAAAATACAAAGTTCTAAACAAGTTGTTACACATGGATACAATTTGGTTCGACAATAACTTAATATATTTAGGTAATATAATTATTAGAGGCTATTCTTATATGTAAGGTGTTTTGCTCTTCTGTCTGCCCAATATTTCTTCATTCTTTCAGATATTTTCTTTCTTTCTTCATCTGAGACAACTCTTCCTGTACTCCTTTTATTGATTTTCATTTGTAGTCTGGTTTGCGGGTCTTGCAGTATTCTGATTTTCTCTGTCTTGTTTTTTAGGTCATCTACTGTAATTTGAAGTTCTTTTATATCTTCCTTAATTTCTGTGATCCATTTAATGTCGCTCTTGCTATTCCACAATTCTTGTATTATTTTTTTACTAATTCTGTTTTCTGGAGTTCTCATCAGATGTCCAAAGAATGAGATGCGTTTCTTCCTGATTGTGCTCATGACTGGTTCTATTTTCTTATATACTGTTTCTTTTGATGCTATTCTCCAATGTCCATTTATTTTATACTGTTTATTTATACATGTCCTAATTATTCTTCTTTCTATTTTTGGTATTCTGTCAATTTCTGCTGTATTAGTTGTTTTCAAGATAGTTTCATCTGCATATGTTATTTCTGGTTGTGTAACTGTTTTATAGTGTTTTAATTTTGCATCTATAGATAGGTTTTTTTTGTTGTATGTAGTTTTGGTAATGTAATTTGCATAGTTCAGTTTTTTTATTCTATTTTGCCTTGATGGCCTCTTATTTAGATTGTATGTTATTATTTCGCCTAAATATTTAAATTTATCAACAATTTTGATTTCCTGTTCTATTGTAATTTTGTTTGCAAGTGGTGGATCAGTTAGCATAATCTCCGTTTTTTCAAATGATATTCTAAGGCCTACTTTCTCTGCTATTTCTTGTAGTGACTTCACTTGTTGCCTGGCTTCTTGAATGGTGTTGGCTAGGAGAGCAAGATCATCAGCGAATCCCAAGCACTTTAAGCTAATATCATCTTTTGCACTTCCAATTCTTATCCTCTTTGGATCGTCCTTGTACCATTCTCTCATTATGTATTCCAGTGCACAGTTGAAAAGTAATGGTGATAGGCAGTCACCTTGTCTTAAGCCTGTTCTGTTTTTATGAGGAATGGTTCCGAAATTTCTCCTCTAAACTTCACTTTTGATTTGGTGTTAGTTAGAGTGAGTTGTATTATTTTAATTAGTTTTGGATGGAGTCCTAGATTTCTTAAAATTTTTAGTACTGAAGGTCTGTGGAGACAGTCATATGCTTTCTTAAAATCTACAAATGTTATTGCCAGAAGTTTGTTCCGTTTCTTGTAGTATGCCATAATCAATTTTAAACTAATTATCTGCTCTGCACAGCTTCTCCATGGTCTGAAACCTCCCTGATATTCCCCTAACTCCTGTTCTAATTGCTTCTTGATTCTTTCATATAGGATCTTGAATAGAATTTTATATGTGCAATCTAGGAGAGAGATGCCTCTGTAGTTGTCTGGGTTGCTCTTATCTCCCTTTTTGTGCAGTGGGTGGATGATAGCTGTGGTCCAATGTTCGGGAAATTGTTCTGTTACTCAAATTTTTGTTAGAGCCATGTGTAAGGAGGTCTTGACTGTGTCACTTGCATATTTCCACATTTCAACAAAAACCTGATCTTCTCCACATGCCTTGTAATTTTTTTGTTCTTTAAGAATTTCTTCTACTTCTTGGAAAGTTGGAGGGTCTAGTTTGTTAGGTTTGGTTTTTATTGGGGTATTTATGTTGATTTGTAAGTGTTCTTTGGGTTCCTCGGAATTCAGAATATTTACTGATTCTTCCCATCAGTTGCAGTGGGGTATAATATTGTTGAGGTCCCTGCCAATGCAATATAGCTTCTATTGACAGCTCAGACACTGGATTATTTGGAGCTGTGTAATGTGGACCAGAATAACCAACTTGTTGACTTTTGTGGTGAGGAGATCATTTTGCGATTACATCTAAGGTGGGATGGGCGTACAGTATAAAACAAGTGCACGCAGTCCACAGCATGTCACTTCACTACCATACAGGAGAGTGATAACATGTGCGAACTACAAGTTTCTTAAATCAGTTGGCTTGAAATCAGGCAATGACGTCCTCACTCAATATAACCATTCCGGTAGAGTATGATGAGATAATTATATGTGAGGAATACTTCTCTCATAAACCTTACACTTCCACCACATTTAACAAGAATGATGAAATTATGATTGTCACCCATCAACAAGATGCACTCACGCTTCCATGCAAGAGTTTCATATTTCTAGAGCAGTCATTCAAGAAAACAGATGGCAGCGATACAGTCAGATCCAAACTTACACATATCGCTTTAGCATTCCTGTTTCAAGAGATACGCTATGAACTCAATGGGTCTGAGATCGACCGTACATGCACTGTCGGTGTAACATCAACCCTTAAAACATACGTCTCTCACACTTCCTGCCAAATTAAAATTGTGTGCCAGACTGACACTCGAACTCGGGACTGTTCTGCAACAGGTTTGCAGAAGAGCTTCTGTAAAGTTTGGAAGGTAGGAGACGAGGTACTGGCAGAACTGAAGCTGTGAGGACGGGTCGTGAGTCGTCCTTAGGTAGCTCAGATGGTAGAGCACTTGCCCGCAAAAGGCAAAGGTCCCGAGTTCGAGTCTTGGTCTGGCACATAGTTTTAATTTGTCAAGAAGTTTCATATCAGCGCACACTCCACTGCAGAGTGAAAATCTCATTCTGGAAGCATCCCCCAGGCTGTGGCTAAGCCATGTCTCCGCAATATCCTTTCTTCCAGGAGTGCTAGTTCTGCAAAGTTTGCAGAAGAGCTTCTGTGAAGTTTGGAAGGTAGGAGACGAGGTACTGGCAGAACTGAAGCTGTGGGACGGGTCCTGAGTCGTGCTTGTGTAGCTCAGATGGTAGAGCACTTGCTCACAAAAGGCAATGGTCCTGAGTTCGAGTCTCAGTCTGGCACACAGTTTTAATTTGCCAGGAAGTTTCATATCAGCACACACTCCACTGAAAAGTGAAAATCTCATCCTGCATACATCCCTGCATCACCCGCAGATTTGCATAGTTTAGAAAATGCGGGATGATTCATAGACGATCCAGAGGATAGAACAGTTGCAGAGTACAAGCGATTTACTACATGCATACCTCTAAAATGCTTATGGAGTACTTTGAGGACATGACACAGATTATTATGAACAGTAAACAGGAGCTCATTCTGGTGCAGAGTGCAATGGACAATAAATCATACATTCAATGAGCTCAAGAGGAGAATTTGATCACAATCGGCAAGGTAATATGGAAAATGCCTCACATCAGTGTATCCGACGAGGTGCATTTGAAGCTTTTAAAAGTCCAGAGCTCCAGTACATTTCTGTCACTGACATTTAGCTCATGGAAGGTTTTCGAGTACCCAGTATTAGCAACTGCAAGCAGACAAACATGGGCTATTAAAACCTCTTCACAGATAGAGACACCTGGATCCATCATACTTGCGTTTCAGACTGATAGAACAGGTAATATAGCAAATGATTCCACTGTGTTCGACAACTGCAAGTTAACTAATGCCAAAGTCTACCTCAATTCAGAATTCTACCCATATGACAATTTACATCTACAGTGGAATCAAAATGTATACAGTCTAGCTTACGACATGTATGCAAGGTTTCGTGCTTCTTACTATGAAATTGCTGAAGGAGATGGAGGAGGGTATCTATTCAGCCCATGTAAGTTCAAGGAACTTTCACCAATCATTGTAATAGACTGCTCGAAACAGAATGAGATAATTAAGTGTGGACCAATAGATGTGCAAATCGAATTTAAATCTTCGACAAATTTCCCAGAACACAGCGCCCGTATGCTCTAGTTCTACATGACCATGTGATCAACTAGTGCCCGCTCACTGGTGTTGTGCAACGGGCTGTATAAATGAATTGGTGCTGTACCATACCTAGAGCATTTCACAAAGGCGTCTCAAGGTGTGAACATCATTGCAGACGCTCAGGGCTTCTATGATGGTGAGCGTAGACAGTTCATATTTAAAAATGTTGCGTTTGTAGCATACACACAAGATGCTGGAATAATAGAGACAATCTCAGCAAACACTGCATCACTGAGGTCTTCCAAGTACGTGGAGTGCGCTAAGACATGGAAGAGTGCAAAGTGGTTAACAAATTTCTACCAAGGAATTCACTGGGATGATCCTGGCATACCCTATAAAGATATGGTGACAGTGCTTAAATTATTCGATCACATGGATACCATCATCTACATGAAGGGGAAGGAGAAGATCTCAAGGATGCGTTGAATCTTTATGCTTGCTGCTATTCAAGACCTGTAATTCTACAGGTTTCATTCTCTCCATCGACTCAAGAACATGTATGGAAAAAGTGTAGCTGTGTCTGCTTATGAAAATTTAAAATTACTTTTAAGTTAGATCAGAAATAAATGAATTTTTACCTCACAACCTCCGTGTTCTTTTTTCTCAACCGTGCTCCTGCTGTGACAGTGTGCAGTTTCTTAACCACATGCTGTCTGTGGATTTCTTCAAGTACAGGAGATATAATTTTAGACATGTCTGCTATATATCTTTGGAAGCGGACATGGTCATGTGCCTCCTGTTCCCATAACCAAATTTCTGCATGATAGGTGTAATTCCATGCAACCATTATATGTATTTTTTTATCTCCCATCTTAAACTTCGCCTCCTTAATAGCACTCATCTTCAGCAAAAACTAATGTCATTTGAGACAGTGCTCCCACACCGGCAGCGGCAGCAGTTTGATGGGTAAATTCAGTGATGATCGCTAGGAAGAATGCACCCTGTGCTATTTTGGGATGCACTGTAACATCTCTTGGCACTGGACGCGCATCTCAGCTAAGTGTCATTGTGCCAGCAGTGGCGCCTAGGTGAACACGTATTTCGACAGGAATTTCTTGGGTGTCAAGTACGAAAGGGATGCCGCCACCTCATGCTTGCGGGTCCCGAACGGACACCTGTGCGTCGCTGGGCAGCTGGTGGCCGCGTCGCCACTTTACAGGGCCGCCGATGGACCTAGACCCCAGCGTCGGCGTCGGGCGTCGAGTGGCGGGATGTGTTTTTTTTTACTAGAAATCTTTTGTTTAAACTATATTCCATCAATTTCACCGACCAATAAGATGCTGAGAATTAAAAAAAAGAAACCAGCCCATACACGTGAAGAATATCGATTTAATTAATTCGGATAAGTTTTTTATATCAATGTGGTGTTAGTGGTAGAATAGTTAAGGGTGACATAGAGCAGAACAGCAGGTTAAGTGCAGAACACTAGGTTAATTTGCACAATTTTACATGTAAAATGCAGTACAATAGTTTAAGGGGGTGGGCGACAAAGAAGAATGCGGCAGAAATGGCGTTCAAAAACATGTGAAATTCGACGAATGTACCAAAAAATGGTGGGAGGACGTAACTAATTACTTAATTTGATTCAAAGGCGATACAATGGTTTAAGGAAATGGGGGTGACATGGAAAAGCACTTAACAGAACAATAGGTTAAGTACCTGTCAATCAAAGGATAACAATAGGTTAAGAACCTGTCAAACAAAAGAGAACAACAGGTTTGCCCCTGAGTGCATACCTGCCCCTGATGTAGGCAAACTGCACTAACAAAATGCACTGGCGCCCCTGTAGCTCCACTACTGATGTAGAAGCATGTACCACCAGGGAAAAGAAAAGACAGATATTGCCTACAGAAAAATTAAAGAAACCTTTACAGAAAAGAGAACCATCTTTATTAATATCAAGAGCTCAGTTGGAAAATCAATCCTAAGCAAAAAAGGGAAAGCAGAAAGGTGTAAGGAGTATTAGAGAGTCTATACAAGGGCGATGTACTTGAGGGCAATATTATTGAAATAGAAGGGGACGTAGATGAAGATGAAATGGAAGATATGACACTGTTTGAAGAATTTGTTGGAGCACTGAAAGACCTAAGTCGAAACAACGCCTCAAGAGTAGACAACATTCCATTAGATCTACTGATAGCCTTGGGAGGGCCAGCCACGACAGAACTCTTCCATCTGGTGAGCAAGATATATGAGATAGGCGAAGTACCCTCAGACTTCAAGAAGAATATAATAATTCCAATCCCAAAGAAAGCAGGTGTTGACAGGTGTGAAAATTATCGAGCTATCAGTTTAATAAGTCATGATTGCAAAATCTTAACACGAATTCTTTACAGACAAATGGAAAAACTGATAGAAGCCGGCCTTGGGGAAGATCAGTTTGGAATTCGTAGAATGTTGGAACACACAAGGCAATACTGACCCTATGACTTATCTTAGAAGATAGGATAAGGAAAGGCAAACCTACGTCTCTAGCATTTGCAGAGTTAGGGAAAGCTTTTGACAACATTGATTGAAATACTCTCTTTCAAATTCCGAAGGTGGCAGTGGTAAAACGCAGGGAGCGAAGGCTATTAACAATTTGTACAGAAACAAGATGGCAGTTATAAGAGTTGAGGTGCACGAAAGGGAAGCAGTGGTTGAGACGGGAATGAAACTGGTTTGTAGCCAATCTCCGATGTTATTCAATCTGTATACTGAGCAAGCAGTAAGGAAAGCAAAAGAAAAATTTGGAGTACTAATTAAAATCCATGGAGAATAAACAAAAACTTTGAGGTTTGCCGATGACATTGTAATTCTGTCAGAGTCGGTAAAGGACCTGGAAGAGCAGCTGAATGGAATAGACAGTGTCTTGAAAGGAGGATGTAAGATGCACATCAACAAAAGCAAAACGAGGATAATGGAATTTAGTAGAGTTAAATCAGGTGATGCTGAGGGTATTAGATTAGGAAATGAGACACTTAAAGTAGCAAATGAGTTATGATATTTGGGAAACAAAATAACTGATGATGGTCGAAGTAGGGAGGGTATAAAATGTAGACTAGCTATGGCAAGGAAAGCGTTTCTGAAGAAGAGAAATTTGTTAACATCGTGTATAGATTTAAGTATCAAGCAAACTTTTTTAAAAGTATTTGTATGGTGTGTAGCCATGTATGGACGTGAAACATGGATGATAATCAGTTAAGACAAGAAGAGAACAGTAGCTTTCGAAATGCAGTGCTACATAAGAATGAAGAGTAAATGGATAGATCACTTAACTAATGAGGAGGTACTGAATAGAATCGGGGAGAAGAGGAATTCGTGGCATAAGTTGACTAGAAGAAGGAATCGTTTGGTAGGACACGTTCTGAGGTGTCAAGGGATCACCTGTTTAGTATTGGAGGAAAGCGTGGAGGGTAAAAATGGTAGAGGGAGACCAAGAGATGAATACACTAAGCAAATTCAGAAGTATGTAGCTTGCAGTAGTTACTCGGAGTTGAAGAGGCTTGCACAGGATAGAGTAGCATGGAGAGCTGCATCAAAACAGTCTCTGAACTGAAGACCACAACAATAACATTTCATCATGCAAATAAGTTACATTTTACATGATGTCAAATAATTTCTGTTATGGAATATGAGGCACAAATCGGGGATTGAGCTCAGAGTACCTGCCTGTCGGGGAAATTTCATCAGTGAGGGAATAGATTTCTTTTCTGAGTACTATGTTTTGCTTCCCAGTAAGCGACGGCTACATTATCCTGAGACAGGGTAACCAGGGGTTGTATGAGTGTGGCGAGTTGGGATCTGCCTGGAAGGAAGTGCGACCAAGACATGAAAGTGGCGAAGGGCCTCACAGTCACAGCCCATCTTTAAGTTGCTGCCACATTGCCCCAGCTCAGTGCTGGCTAAATCGCTTTACAGCTTGCTCTGTATGTTGCTAGAAGCCTTGTTTCGTTTCCATAGGGCAGGTGCTAGGCTGCGGTGCCCATACTGCTTAGTGTGTTAGATGTTTGGGCATCACATCTAAAGCTTGAGTTGTCCTGCGTGCAGTGAGGTCTGTGATTGATGGGTGGACAGTCACTTTTTCCCTTTTTCAAAGCCACCTTTTTGTTTTATCAGGATGCCTTCATATTCGTACAGCGTGTTTTTCTGTCTTTGTAGCAAAGCAGAGAGCGGATCGTCTGTTTTGGGGTCATGTTTGGCGCCAGTTTTGTTGCCATGCCAGGATTGACAATTTTCGAGCGCAATAGGATGGGTGCCTGTGAGGTAGTGCGAAGGATAGAAAACTAACTCGATTCTGACAGTTGCAGTGTGAAGTAGTTTTATCTCTCCCATATACATGAAATTATTTGTGCAGAGCTGTGCTCATCCAGACCCCTGGTCGAAAATTAACTTTTACGTGGCCACGAATCAATCGTGTACCAGTGTGAAGTACGACAGATGGAACGCTGGTCAGCTGACGACTCTTCGGCTTCTACATCGTTACCATACATCCATTGGCTTCATATCATACACCTGCGGTTTTGACAAATGTGACAGTACTGGCAAATTGGGAATTCTGCGCTACATTCCCACCATTTGGTGTCTTGTCGTCATCTGCAGTAGCCGCAGTTAGCGTCTCTCTGCATGCAAAGCCAAACATTTTCTATGTGTGGTCAGTCGCCATTTTGAGTTAGGCAAGTTCTATGTTAGTATTAATGGCCCTCCACTCACGGTACAGTCGATAGCACGATTGCTGTAGTTAAACAAGGAATTATGTCGTGCATTATTAGCAAGCCAGCAGCAGTTCTAGCTCATGTTCGTGATTTTTGTACAACCTGCCACTCTAATATCTTGTGTCAAGATCCAAGTCTTAGTTTTGTGCTGACGCAAATAAATCTATTTGTTATAGCTTAGCACATTGTCTTCTTGATTCGTGATCATAACTTCCTTTCCCAGCTCATGTATTCTGGAGGAGTTCTGTAGCAACTCTCTTTATTAGAAATTAGCCACCTTATTAGCATATGTACGAAGGCCAAAGTAGATTAGTATTCGGTAATCCTTGCGCCACCGTATCAGTGTGCATCCTCTTTAGGGTGGTGGAGTCCACGGCTCGCGGTTTTGAGGTAGCGTTCTCGCTTACCACGCACGGGGTCCCGGGTTCCAATCCCGCCTCGAGATGAGTGGGTGTTGTGTGTCTTTCATCATTACTTCATCCTCATTCACTCGCAAGTCGCCGTAGTGGCGTTAAAGAACTTGTGGAGCGGTGGTCGAACTGCCCCGCGAGGGGTATCCCGGCCACCAATGCCATACGCTCATTATTATCAGTAGCGTGGTGGATATCAAAACTGTTTCCTTTTTGATATTGACGAATCTAAGTCGGCCAGCCCCAAATAGGACCCATCACAGGTTAATTTCCAGCTATCACAGCTAGTTTACACTTGCCAATATCTATAACTCATGTGTAGTGTACCTAGGGTGTCCATTCGTCCCGTTTCTCCCGGGATAGTCCCATTTTTTACCAAAATTTGCCGCTGTCCCGAAAGTTTTTTTGGGGACGCTCAAAAGTCCCGTTTTTTTATGATTCCGCTTGGCTAGAGTATTTTACGCTACTGGTTGTTTGACTTGCTATTAACTGCGCAATTATTTACGCTAGGAAGCGTGTGATGACTTTCAGGAAACCCAAAACATGTACCGAACTGTCAAAAATCGCAAGTAATTTTAAACGCACTATAGCTTACGAATAACAACGAAGATTCTTCTCTTCTAAATCGATCCACTGAATCCGTCCTTTCGGTCCAGAGATACTCTACACCACTGATACTTGCTCTCTGGCTTTCGTCACCACACTGTTAATGTTTTGCACTGTGCAATCACTGCTTCATTATGCTAAAACGACAGTGTAATTTTAACAGCAATATAAAAAGCGAGTTTCCTTTTATCACTGGTAGTGGAGAAACTGTAGAATGTACGTTGTACAGATCAAAATTTGCTATTGGTCAGGGTGGAAGGTCTGACATTGTGAATCACATTAAGATGAAGAAACATCGCATGAGTGATCAAACGAAAAGAGCAAATAAATGCGTGAGTGACTACTATGTAAACTTAAAATCGGTAACAGAAATGGATAGGCAGTTGGCAGCACAAGAAGCTACGTTTGCATACCACAGTGCAATGTATAACCATAGCTTTAAGTCAATGGACTGCACTACAGCAGTTGTTAAAAAACTTTTCAATCCTAAATTCACGTGTGGACACACAAAATGTAATGCAATCATTTCAAATGTTATTGCACCGTATGCAGCTCAGCAGGTTTTAAATGAACTGAAAAGTGCTTGATTCATTTTTGTAATGATTGATACATCGAATCATCTGGATTTGAAGTTGGTTCCTCTCCTTATCAGGTATTTTCACCCTGAAAATGGCATCACGGTGAAAGTGCTCGAATTGGTTAATTTAGCTGGATAAACTTCAGATTTACTTCAGAATTATGTGCTGGAGGTTTTAAAGAAATATGATCTTGAGAGAAAGGTGATTGCAGTTTCTGCAGACAACACTAACACCAATTTTGGTGGTAAGCAGAGGAAAGGAAAAAACAATTTGTTCTATAAACTGCAACAGAACACAGTGAATAATATAGTAGGTTTTGGCTGTTATAGCGTCCCCAGTGCCAAATTTTTATCATGTAGCCGTAAAATAATAATTTCTCTGTGTAGGTTTAGATTGCAAAGAAATAATTTATGACAGAATGATCTAAAGAGACGACAAGATACGCTCTTTTGTTAATTTTTTAGTCGACTTCACTTCTTCTCTTGTCTTTATTGTGTACGTACAACATCTTGCGAGTGCTGGCAAATGTAAGCATATTTGTATGAGTTAAGCATATAATATACCGATTTAATATTATTGTGCACTTTTAATTTGTAAGAGGTGATCCCGATTTCATGTCCGCCTTCCTTGAATTAACCTGTATTCAAGTAATTTACAGTTCAACAATCGCAGCGGCCGATGCAGCCAACGACGCCATTACGTGGCGATATTAACTTATGAAAAATTAGCGGAAGCGGAAAACTCGCCCGCTATTAACATAATATTAATTTTTCTCCACAGCCACCCGACATTGCAGAAAATACTTAGCTTTAAGATTCTTATTTTCAGTACCATAGCCGAGACCCAGAGCCAGGACTCTGACTACAATACAATGGTTAACGGAGGTAAGAAAAATACTCTTGCGCGTGTGTGGGCCGCAATTGTAACTAATAACTAAAGATCTTTTGCTTTAAAGTGAACTGACTAGCCGAGGAAATTAATATGAAAAGATTATTACATTGTTCAACTTAATTATCATTTTTATTAAGGCCCCCCACGCAAGTCGGCAACAATCAAAAAATAATAATAACAATAATAATATATATATTAAATTACGACGGCCGACGGACGCGAGGAAGCGGAAAACTCGCCCGCTATTAACATAATATTAATTTTTCTCCACAGCCACCCAACGTTGCAGAAAATACTTAGCTTTAAGATTCTTATTTTCAGTACCATAGCCGAGACCCAGTGCCAGGACTCTGACTACAATACAATGGTTAACGGAGGTAAGAAAAATACTCTCGCACGTGTGTGGGCCGCAATTGTAATTAATAACTAAAGATCTTTTGCTTTAAAGTGAACTGACTCATTAAGACGAAGAAACATCGCATGAGTGATCAAACGAAAAGAGCAAATAAATGCGTGAGTGACTACTATGTAAACTTAAAATCGGTAACAGAAATGGATAGGCAGTTGGCAGCACAAGAAGCTACGTTTGCATACCACAGTGCAATGTATAACCATAGCTTTAAGTCAATGGACTGTACTACAGCAGTTGTTAAAAAACTTTTCAATCCTAAATTCACGTGTGGACACACAAAATGTAATGCAATCATTTCAAATGTTATTGCACCGTATGCAGCTCAGCAGGTTTTAAATGAACTGAAAAGTGCTTGATTCATTTTTGTAATGATTGATACAACGAATCACCTGGATTTGAAGTTGGTTCCTCTCCTTATCAGGTATTTTCACCCTGAAAATGGCATCACGGTGAAAGTGCTCGAATTGGTTAATTTAGCTGGATAAACTTCAGATTTACTTCAGAATTATGTGCTGGAGGTTTTAAAGAAATATGATCTTGAGAGAAAGGTGATTGCAGTTTCTGCAGACAACACTAACACCAATTTTGGTGGTAAGCAGAGGAAAGGAAAAAACAATTTGTTCTATAAACTGCAACAGAACACAGTGAATAATATAGTAGGTTTTGGCTGTCCAGCACATGTGGTGCACAATTCCTTACAAACTGGCTCAGATTGCCTACCCATCGACTGCCAATTAATTGTGAAGAAAATCTACCAGCGTTTCCACATATATACAGTAAGGGTTGAACCTCTGAAGTCATTCTGTAACTTTACTGAAACTGAATACAAAACTGTACTTGGGTACAGCAAGACAAGGTGAGTGTCTCTGCTACCAGCATTGGAAAGAATTGTAGAGATATTTCCTGCTCTGAAATCATATTTCATTTCCCTTGACAAGTGTCCTGTTATCCTTAAACAATTTTTTGATAACCCTGTGTCTATTGTTCTTCTACATTTTCTTGTTAGCTGGCTAAAACCTTTCTCCACAACAATTAAATGTATTGAGAAACTAGAAATCACAATAGTGGAAGTTTATCAAGAAATAAACAAATTATTGGGCAAATTATAATGTAGAAAATCTGAAAGATTTCTCACATTCTTTGTACATGAGACTCTAAGAAAGTTGGAAGAAGAGGGTGAAATTACTGTAGAACAATTTCATATTTATGCTAACATCTTCTATGACTCTTGCACTGAGTATATTAAAGAATGGTGTTTACCATTTCTCACACCTTTTAATGCGTTTGACTGGGTTAATACTAAGAAGGTGCAGCTACAGTGGAAGGATATTCAGGACTGTTGTGTTTTTGTTAAAAGTACTATACCAAATTTTCCTGTTGATGAAGATGAACTATTCGATGAATGTGCACAGAACTTCATAGAAAGTGAAGAAGGAAACAAAGAAAGTGTTAGTGCAACATGGTGTAAAATATTTGCTTATTTCAAAAGTAAAAATATTAACATGAAAAACATGTTTCATTTGGTGGAGTTTTGTCTGGCAATTCCTGGGTCAAATGCTGCTGTGGAACGGGTGTTTTCGTTAGTGAACTCTTTGTGATCAGATGAAAAAAACAGAATGAAAGTTGAAACAGTGAGGGCCTTGCTCATTGTCAAAGCACACTTTAATGGTGTATCGTGTACTGACTTTTATGATACAATTTCAAACCAAACTGCACTTCTTCATAAAGTACATAAAAGAGAAAAGTACAGAGATAGTGTGGCAGAATAATTGTAAAAAGTTATTTGGGATCATCTGAGTGCACGTTGTAACGGTAAACTTGTATGTGTATTAAATTTAGTCAATACAATATTTATGTCCCGTTTTTTTTTCTTCATTGACCCACGTTTTTCTCTAATTTATTTTAAATGTCCCCTTTTTCAATGAAAATGAAATGGACACCCTAAGTGTACCATGTAGTTCGCTTGCGTCACCTGTAGCTGCGAGTTACCCCTGAAGTGTGCTGTAATCATTTGTACCATGATGAGGTACTGTACATGTTCTGTATGCACAGGATTGATCGTTACTGAGCGTTCAGCAGTACGATGGAGATCAAATCAGCATGTTGTACATTGAATGTCATACTGTGTGTGACGGGAGCCTTAGGCAGAGAAAATGAGTTTGTAGGCTCTGCAACATAGTTTAGGCAAGTGTGGACGAGTTTGTTGCCATATAACGTCCTAAATGCTATAAAGCCTAATGCTTGGACCTCCTCTTGTTTTCTACCACTCACATTGTTGCCTAGCAGCTGGTATTTTCTGTTAAAAGCTCAACGTTCCTTAGTGTCACCAGATGATGTTTCCAGACATGAGTTCCTAGCCTCCATTTGTTCCCAAAACACTCTGTACAATCGCTTGAAGATTTTTGTACTTTTTTTTCGCCCTGTGTATCATCCAAAATCCAGATCTGAATTATGGAATTCGTAATGAAAAATCTGATGTACTTTTGAAGCTGATTTTGGAACATACTGTTTTCTTACAATCAACATTTTTCGAAACATGGCTGCAGTGCGGTTCTGAGAGGGCTGCGAAATAGACCCTCACCAAAGGAAAGGCACAGAGGGGATGCAGAAAATGAGAGAAAGAAAAACAAGAAATAAAGGCAATTTAAGAATTAACTGGGCAATGAACTCGAGTTCTCCTACCACTCATTTCCTATCTTCTGCCTACAGGAAGTCTGTATCTATAAATGGACATTATTGTCACAACATCACTACATCGAAGGTGGCAAGAAATAACTGTAACATAGCAGGGTGTCTCACGAAAGATGCCCGGGAGGGGTGCGCGGGCCGCGCAGCGCGTTTGCCGGCTGTCGCCTCTGTGTCTGACGGCTGTCGCGATGCGTAGTTCCCGGACACCAATATCTTTCCGGTGTCCCCTGCACTGTGCGACCTAGTGTACTATTGTTGCTAAATGTCGTTATTGCAACTGCACCGAGTCGGGGCTTTCCCTGCTCGTATGTCGCTGGACCCGGTCCTCAGACAGAAACACCGTGCTCGTGTCTTCTATACTGTGCAACTGTGGGTTCAGGTGTTTTGTTTTGAGTTTCCTGTCGAGTTTCCATTCGGCATGGTATACACAAAGGATCAATCGGCATGGTATACACAAAGGATTAATAAGTGTTTCTTGTCTTGAACTACGCATAACAGAATCGTATCTGGAATGTAGGCTTGAGTTCATACGAAAATTTACCAGTGTGCATGTTCCCAGCTTTTCGACGATAAGCAGGTCAGTGCAGAAATCTCAAGGGATTGGATCCATGTTGCACATCCGAAGGCTTAGAGAACCTAGTATTATAACCGAAAGTAAATCAGACGAAATAGGAGAGGTCTCGGAAAGAAGTCCGAGAAATTCTCTGCACCGTTTGGCATTTTGGTGTGTCAAGAACATCTGCTCACAGAGCTGTGCACAAACTGAAATTGAAACCAAATAAAATGACGATAGTGCATCAACTGTGACATTCAAATACTGTTGCTCGACGTCGTTATTGCAATTGGCTGTTACAATCTGTGCACGTTGGGGAAGTTGATCCTGAGATGCTTTTTTCCTGATGAAGCATGCCTTCATTTGTCAGTGCACATAAATTCTCAGAACAATCGACGCTGGAGCTTAGAAAATTCTCGTGAAATATACCAACAACCTCTGCATGACGTTAAAGCAGGAATGTCGTGTGCAATTAGTGCAAGTCGAATTACTATATCAATCTTTTTCTTCGAAACAATTCGTTCTGACAGGTATGTGAACAATATACTGCATATTTTTTCGAGAACTAACACCCAAAGAAAAGATGAACGGCTATTTCGTGCAGGATAATGCAAGACCACACGTCGCCAGAGCTTCTATACTGCAATACGAAGTGTTTTTGATGATAGGAAAGTTGACTGGCCTCCTCGTTCTCCATATCTAAATATGTGTGATTTTTGTCATTTGGGAAATGTTAAAAGACAAGGTGTACGCATCCAATCCCCATACGCTTGAAGAGTTGGAAGACAACGTTCGGCTAGTAACTTCCCATATTTCGGCAGCCGAAATTCGTCGAGTGTTTGCTAATGAGTTCAGGAGATGGCAGGTTGCTCTTATCACAAGGGACATCATTTTGTGCACCCACTGTAAATGAAGGTAAGGTTAAGTTAATCAGATGGCAAGGTTGTTTATGTGTAATTGGGGAAGCGTGCACGCAGACGACTACTGGCAGATTATTGTCCGAGATCCGGCGGATGCGGCTGGTGGCCTCCCCCTCCAGCGCTGGGCTGCTTTCATGAGAGTCCCTGTATTTTATGTGGCAACAGTGTGTTGGTTCATACGACACCTGTGGGCTACAGAGCTCGCTCATGTTAAAAATGGATTTCTCGCTGATACTTCAATGCAGAATTTCGAAGATTGGTGGGTGAATGCTGAAGCAAATAAACTATTTGACTGAAGGCTTCCGATTTTTGTCTATTCCTGGAGACTGAGGACTGGAGCAAGAGATAATGGCCAAAGAAGCAAACTATAATTTGAGAGGAATAAGTAATTTTGGTCCTCCCAAGTTTTGATTGGAATTGTATGGTGTATAAATTAAAAACAAATTCAGGAATGAGCTTCCTGTGGCACATTAATAATATTATAGGAGAAATTATGATTCATTTTTTGAATTTACTTAACAAAATTATAAAATTTGGAAATATGCCTAGAAAAAATACAGAAAGTAGTTTTAGAGGAGGAGGGGAGCAGGGACGGTGGCAGAGGCACAATTTAGGCATTACAGCCAGGGGTGTGGGATCTCATCATAAGGATCTGCATGGCTGCAAGCTGCTCAGATACTGTCACTGCAAGTGGTCACAATTCGTATTATGCTGTTGTTACCCACATCCTTCCCCATTCTGTAATATTTGCAAATATTCGCAACTTCACATATTATCACGAAAGTAAGTCCAGACCACAGCCCCTTAGCACATTAAGTGCTGCACACTTAAGTGATGGATGTTTCACCACACAACACAAAGTGTTAAGCACAAAGCTCTGCTGTGGGCGCTGGCGCCCATATGGCATGAGGTGCGCGATGCAGCAGGCAACATGTTAAACCAGAACTCTCAGTCCAACACATTCAGCAAAGTCTCCCTCTGGTGCCCCCACCCACTTCCTAACCCTCACTACCTTCACCACAAATTTCATTTTTCATCATACATCCACACTACACACTCTTTCACTCAGCCCATTTTCCGTTCAGTCTCCCTTTATGATTTCTTCTCTCATCTTCAGCTGCCTCTCTGATCTTGTTCCTACCATTAGTTTACTACTTGCTCATGCCAATATCTTACTTTCACACTTCCGAATTACTCGCACACCAGTAAATGTTCTCTCATTTTACTCCAGTGTGAGTTGCTAGTACCCCTGCTGCCATTAACAGCATTAGCTGCTTAGTTCTATGACACATACAGTGCCAGAGCCATTTCGTTATGTCAGTGCTGAAAGCTTATAAAGGGCAGAAGAGCACAGTGACTGTATTTATCCAATACATTCCATTTTTGTTTGTGTGAAAGGTTCTTATGATATCCATGTTTTACACCATGGGTTTTTTTCGTCCTTTATTGTTCACAATTTGAATAGTTTGTCCCACTTGCAGTGCTTTAGTTGTGTAGTTTGATCTGTTGTTGCAATGGTGTCAGAGAAGTCTTCACTGTGTCTGTGTTTGCTTGGGTTAGTTCCTTTTTTCATGTTATATATTTCTTCATAGCGGCAATCAGATAGAGTCTGTGATTGTTGTATGTGGATGCAAGGGGAACTAACTATTGGTCAGAAACCGTTAGAAACTACACAGACTTCGAATTACTGCTGTGGACTGCACTGACAATGGGCCACCTATGGCAAAGAAAGGCTGTCACACATTTGATGCTTCAGGAATCCCCTAGAAGTCCTGATGATGCTGAGTGCAAATGACAGGTTCAGGAATAAAAGAGCAAAAGACAAATGTAGCCATTGGCCACAAACTATAACCTCACACCCTAGCGACAGATACATTGTTCCATCCACTGTTGAGAGCATACATGATATGGAATACTTCATCTGCAGGGCCTGTGACCATTCATCCTTGAAAGTCCAGAGGAGCAAAGAGAGTGAGGCTGTTTGGGAGATACAACATTAGATGGTAATTCAGCAAAAAAACTGGCATGTCAGGAGAAAAAAAATTCAAACTATTTGATTTAGTATGCCTAGAGGAGGAAATTAGTGACCACAAGATCGGTAAAAGTTGGAGGTCATTCCCATTTTCAAGCAAGGTTGTGGAACTGATGCAAATAACTACATGTTGATATTGTTGATGTCAAACTGTAGAATTATTGAAAATGTTTTGTCATTACATGTATGACCTGTCTATTGTTGTGTTTGGTCTATCCCTGTAGTTGATACCAGTATTGGGGCAACCTATATTCTGGTGCACTCTGCATTTTTGCCAGATGTATCCAATATGGAGATGATGACGTCATCCAAGATGGCGGCCGTGACGTCATTCAAGATGGCGAATTTTGGCGGGAAGATAGGTCAATAGGGCAACCTCCACTAGCCTAAACCCCTCCCCCAGAAAAAGGAAGGAAGTTCGAATTCCAACAGGATAATGCATCACACCACCAGCAATGATGCTAAATCGTTTTAGGCACTGAAAGCTGGCTAATGCCGCATATAAGCTCAGCTGAAATTTTTGCAAAGAACCTAATGGTGTTCCGAAAGGATAGGCTAAACACGGTTGGTGATGGCGTGTTTGTTGCTGTCAGAAGTAGTTTAACTTATCGCGAAATTGAAGTAGATACTTCCTGTGAGTTAGTATGGGCAGAGGTCATTGTTGGCAACTGGAATAAAATAATAATTGGATCTTTTTACCGACCTCCCAATTCAGATGATACAGTTGCTGAAAGGTTCAATGAAAACTTGAGTTTGATTTCAACACGTACCCGACTCATACAATAATAGTTGGTGGTGACTTTAATTTACCCTCGATATGTTGGCGAAAATCATGTTTAATTCTGGAGGTATGCATAAAATATCATCCGAAATTGTGCTAAACACATTCTCTGAAAATTATTTCGAGTAGTTAGTTCATGAGCCCATGCGAATAGTAAATTGTTGTGAAAACACGTTTGACCTCTTAGCAACAAATAATCCTGAATTAATTACGAGCATCAAAACCGATTCAGGGATCAGTGAACATAGGATTGTCGTAGCGAGATTGAATATTATAATCCCCAAATCCTCGAAAAGTAAACAAAAAATATACCTATTTCAAAAAAGCAGATAAACATTCACTTGACGCCTTCCTGTAAGACAATCCCCACTCATTCCAAATTAATAATATAAGTGTAGACCAGATGTGACTTAAATTCAAAGAAATAGTATGAGAAGCAGTTAAGAGATTTATACCAAATAAATTAACAAATGATGGAGCTGATCGTCCTTGGTACACAAAACGGCTTAGAAAACTGTTGCAGAAACAACGAAACAAACATGACAAATTCAAACAGACGCAAAATCCCCAAGATTGGCGATCTTTTACAGAAGCTCGAATTTAGCGCGGACTTCAATGCGACATGCCTATAACAGTTTCCACAACCAAACTTTTTCTCGAAACCTGGCAGAAAATCCAAAGAGATTCTGGTCGTATGTGAAGCATGTTAGCAGGAAGAAACAATCAATGCCTTCTCTGTGCGATAGCAATAGAGACACTATGGAAGACAGTGCTGCCAAAACAGAGTTACTAAACACAGCCTTCCGAAATGCCTTCAAAAAAGAAGACGAAGTAAATAATCCATAACTCGAATCGAGAACAGTTGTCAAGATGAGTAATGTAGAAGGAAATATCCTCGGACTAATGAAGCAACTTAAATCACTTAATAAAAACAAGTCTTCTAGTTCAGACTGTATGACAATTAGGTTCCTTTCGGAGTATGCTGATGTATTAGCTCCATACTTAACAATCATATACAACCATTCACTCGACGAAAGATCCGTACCCAAAGATTGGTAAGTTGCACAGGTCACACCAATATTCAAGACGGGTAGTAGGAGTAATCTACTAAATTACAGGCCCATATCGTTAACGTCGATATGCAGCAGGATTTTAGAACATATACTGTGTTCGAACATTATGAATTACCTCGACGAAAACGGTCTATTGACAAACAGTGAACTTGGGTTTCGAAAACATCGTTCCTATGAAACATAACTATCTCTGTAGTTGAGTGCTATTGACAAGGGATTTCAGATCGATTCCATATTTCTGGATTTCCGTAAGGCTTTTGACACTGTACCACACATGCGGCTCGTAATGAAATTGCGTGCTTATGGAATATCATCTCAGTTATGTGATTGGATTTGTGATTCCCTGTCAGGGAGGTCGCAGTTCGTAGTAACTGACAGACAGTCATCGAGAAAACAGAAGTGATTTCTGGCGTTCCCCAAGGTAGTGTTATAGGCCCTTTGCTGTTCCTTATCTATATAGACGATTTGGGAGAAATCTAAGCAGCCGTCTTTGGTTGTTTGCAGATGACGCTGTCGTTTATCGACTAATAAAGTCATCAGAAGATCAAAACAAACTGCAAAACGATTTAGAAAAAATATCTGAATGGTGCGAAAAGTGGAAGTTTACCCTAAATAACAAAAAGTGTGAGGTCATCCACATGAGTGCTAAAAGGAACGCGTTAAACTTCGGTTACACGATAAATCAGTCTAATCTAAAAGCCATAAATTTAACTAAATACCTAGGTATTACAATTACAAACAAGTTAAATTGGAAGGAACACATTGAAAATGTTGTGGAGAAGGCTAACCAAAGACTGCATTTTATTGGCAGGACACTTAGAAAATGTAGCAGACCTACTAAGGAGGCTGCCTACACTACGCTTGTCCTCCCTCTTTTAGAATACTGTTGTGCAGTGTGGGATCCTTACTAGATTGGACTGACGGAGTACATCAAAAAGTTCAAAGAAAAGCAGCACGTTTTGTGTTATTGCGAAATATGGGAGAGTGTGCCACAAAAATGATACAGGATTTGGATTGGAAATTATTAATAGAAAGGCGTTTTTCGTTGCAACGGAATTTCCTCACGAAATTCCAGTCACCAGCTTCCTCCCGTGAATGTGAAAATATTCTGTTGACACCGACCTGCATAGGAGGAACGATCACCACGATAAAATAAGGGAAATCAGAGCTCGTACAGAAAGATAGAGGTGTTTGCTCTTTCCGCATGCTATATGAGATTAGAATAACAGAGAATTGTGAAGGTGGTTCCATGAACCCTCTGCCAAGCACTTATATATGATTTGCAGAGTATCCATGCAGATGTAGATGTAGATATCTCTACTAACCTGAGAAAGTTGCAGGAAGTTCGGTCACTTGGGCTACCTCCACTAACTTAAGTCATATGACCGCCACCTCTTACTAGGAACTGGCGCCAAGTGTGAATTTTGGTGGTAAAGAAAGTTCAATTAGGTTATCTCTACTAACCTAAGAAAATGGCGGGAAACAAAGGGTATTTGGACTAACCTAAGTCACCCAACCGCCAGCTCTTACTAGAGATTGGTGGTAAAAGGACTCAGCCTGCACTGGGCTGCTGGAGAGAGGAAGGAGTGTACTTTATTTATTTTGGAACAATTTATTTAGGGATAGAGAATATTTATCACAGTGATAGAGAATACACGCTCTGATATGCCACACAGCATACAGAACTGCAAACTACTTCTAAATAACTCATGTATAATGCTCTACACAAGTGCTTGCTAATTGTAAACTGTCAAAATAACGCATTGCACAGCCTACAGACCTGCTACCACTTGTAAATAATGCAATACATGTATGTCCAGAGAGCCAAACACCTCGTAAATTGACAGAATAATAATTCATTTAAAAGACTCTGCAAACATGCTTGCTAATCAAAAACTCTCAAAATCATGCACCAGTCTTTATTTAAACAATTAGAGGCAGCACCACCAACCAGTGTGTTTGCCACGAGGTCCAGACTCCAACTGACCTAGTACACAGTACCACCACCAGAGGGCGCTGTCGTTCATTCTGTGACATAATCCAAGATGGCAGCCATGATGTCAGCTGATGACGCAAGTACCGTTATCCAAGATGGCGGCAACCAGTGTGTTCACCATGAGGTCTAAACCTAGTACACAGTACCACCACCAGAGTGTGCTATCGTCTGTTCTGTGAGGTAATCCAAGATAGGGGGGGGGGGGGGGGAGGATGGTGGGATATCGACTCTGCCTGTGCTAGAAATAAGTTTTCATTTTGCAGGCAGTGTCTCTACCACGAGATCTAGACTCCAGCTGACCTACCACCAGAGGATGCTGTTATCCCTTCTGTGACGTAATCCCAGATGGTGGTCTGGTGGGGGCGAAATTTCGCGAAAATGACTCAGCCTGCACTGGGCTGCTGGAGAAAGTAAGGAAGGAGTGTACTTTATTTATTTTGGAACAATTTTGTTTAGGGAACGATTTGGAGAGATATTATATTTATCACAGAAAACACATGCTCTGACATGCTTGGGTTCATGCTACACGGCCCACAGATCTGTAAACTACCACTAAACAACGCTCTGCAGACACGCAAACAACTCCTAACTTACCCAAATAATTTCAGTACAGACATACAGACTCGTCCTAAATAATGCAGTACACAGATGTACAGACACGAAATCAACTCATAAACTGTCCAAATAGCACATAGCACAGCCTACAGACCTGCCTGCAAAATAATCCAACAGACATGCAATCAGCACACATAAGCCCCCTGTCCAGTAGACCGCACAGGAGGCTACCTGCAGCCCCGCAAACTGATGTGGCCATCAGCTGTCACACTACGCACTGGTGCCCTCAAGCATGAGGTGGCGACATCCCTTTCATACTTGATACCTGAGAAATTCCTCTCGAAGTACGTGTTCACCTAGGAACCGTTGCTGACGCGACCAGGCGGGAGTGCAGATGCTCTAGGGGCACGTGTGCCATTACAGCTGCGAGCCACTGCTGGACACAGTTGAAAGTTGCCTCTATTTTTGGGTATACAGTCAGTGCTATACTGATGTCACAGAACTCCAAGGCGCGCTCACGCCGCTCCCATATGCGGGATACCTCCGGGCAGCACATGTCTTTACCATTGGTGACAGAGTAGCACAGGGCGCATTGTTCCTAGCATGAGAGACATGAGAGACACGTCTAACCATGCTTAACTGCCCAGCATGACTCATGCAACGCCGTGAAGTGCGCGCACGTAACTACAAACCTTCACAAGCGCATCTAACAAGGTTCTCAATGTTATAGTGCTGTCACACGACTAGGTAAAAAATAAGAACCGAGTCGACTTCGCGGAAATCGTATAGTATCCCAGAAATAGTTAACGCTCGCTTTCTTGATGTCCCAGCTTGTATGCACGGAAATTCTTGCTCTAACAGAACCTGTTTACGAAAATAGCGCAGAATAACGTCGAATGCAGTCTTCCTCGTGTACCTAATGTGGTACCCCATCCATCACATGTAACCCTTCCTGCTTTCAACACATACAAACGTCCCCTCTGCTATGTTGAGGCTCCTGTATCCCAGCACAAAGGATGTGAATGAATCGAGCATTATGACTGACTGTTATCGAATTTACCCGCCGAATTCCTGATGCTGCTGGTACCGATTCACCGTCCGCCTATTTTCCTTCTGCAGATGAGACTTTCAGTGCTTGTTTTATGCAGATCGAAATTTTTCACTGGCAATTAAATCTTAAAAACTACCATACATATCGTAAAATATGGAAAGACTCTTACTCATTTACATTGCTCTCCCACTAAAGACAGGAGCTCGAAGATTAGAACATGAAACCGACCTGCAACCCATCCATATATAACCGTTTACCCTACATAATGTCAGATACGGAAAGACTCCTACTCAATTACACTGCTCTTCCACCGAGGACAGGAGCTTGAATATTAATGTGTGAAACCAATCACCAACCCACCAATATATCGCCTCGTACCATGCCGATGTAGTAAACATACAATTTCGTATCCTGCGCCACACAAAATCATCCCTTTTACATCATTCGTACATATACCACAAAGACAGACAGTGCCGTATATACTCCTCACAGCACTAGATATTTTCCTGCAGCTGATGATCACAAGTCATTCACCGCCAATGCACGACCAGAGCACCCTCAGAGAACCAAAGTCACTCTCAGAGCTGCTCTACAAATTTGGGCTCGTTTCCCCTTGGCACAAACACGTTACTGTTTCTGCTCCAAACCTGATTCCTTGCTTGCTCACTTTTCTACACACATCTCCAGACTTGGGGATTACAAGGCAACATGTATTTTCGAATGGTTCGCCATAATATTAGGAGGGTAATCCCAAAAGTAAGGTCTCCTATTTTTTTGTAAGTACGGAACTCTGTTTGTGTGGCAGTTGGTCACACCGTTATGAAGAGTGATTCACGCGCTGTGTGTAAACATGTGCACGCCACACTGAGACGCTCAGTCTTGGCTTGGCAGCTGTTGAGAATGAAGTTCATGTTGGATGTTACCGCCAACCGCGAACTGCGAGCAGTTATTTGGTTTTTGAACACAAAGGGTACTGCGTCAATTGAAATCCATTGCCAACTGACAGAAGTGTAGGGTGAGGCACGCACGGATGTAAAAATGTTCGTAATTGATGTAGAGAGTTTGCAGCTGGTCAGACTGAAATTCATGATGAACAAAGGAATGAGAGACTGTCAATTTCTGAGGGGACAATGTTGAAGGTTGAGCAAGGCATGGGTGGAGATTGGCGGCTCACCCTGGATGATCTCTGGTTCCTGAGGTTTCCTGAAGCACCGCTCACAGAATTTTAACGGAAACATTGAGCTACCAGAAGGTGTGCACAAAATGGGTGTCACACATGCTGACTGCGGACCACATGCGGCAACAAGTTGATGCTTCCTGCACATTTCTTCACCGCCTTGCAGCCGAACAGGACAACTTTCTGGACTCAATTGTCACGAGTGATGTAACCTGGGCATACCACTTCACTCCTGAGACCAAGCAACAGTCACACCAATGGCGGCATCCTTCTTTGCCAAAGCAGCGGAATTTCAAACAAACACAGTCTGTTGGTAAAGTCATGACAACCGTTTTTTGGGATCGGAAAGGGGTATTGTTGGTCAACTTTATGCCCACTGGGACCACAATTAACGTTGAGAGGTACTGTGAGACTCTGAAAAAACTCAAACGGGCAATTCAGAACCGGAGAAGAGGAATGTTGAGCAAGGGTGTACACATTCTCTATGACAACGATCGCCCACACATCGCTCAGCGAACCATTGCTCTCCTGCAACAGTTTCAGTGGAATATAATCACCCGCCCACCATATAGTCCTGACTTGGCGCCCAGTGACTATCACCTGTTCACTAGGTTAAAAGAACATTTGGCTGGAAAGCGATTCAGCTCTGATGATGAGGTGAAAGAAAAAGTTAATAATTTCTGGACAGAATGGCAGCGAGCTGTTATGACATGAGCATACAAAAACTGCCACACCGTCTACAAAAATGCATCGACAGAATTGGTGATTATGTCGAAAAATAGCTAGATGTTCAAGCTGTAAACCGATGTAAACCATTGTAGAAATAAACAGGTCTATGTACTTATAAAATGATAGACCTTACTTTTGGGATTACCCTCGTAAACCATTTTCGCTGTACTTCTAGATATCAAGCACTAGGCAGCAACCTACCGATCGCTAGCGCAACATTATTCCCAAGATATAGGCTGGAAATTATTTCTTTACAAACTCGAAACTTTAGCTAGGTGGGGAGTGCTGTAAACCACTGACTTACTAGAAACTTGTCATATCTGCAAAGACATTTACTCGGCAACTCGAAACAAATAGAGGAAACTGATATTTACACTCTCGAATATCGATGTCAGTGATGTAGTAGATTCCAAATCATCCCTATACTTTGCAAGGTCAACCAAAGTGTTTCTCATGTCTAGAGAACCGGCAAACGTGTCTTCCACACACCACAATCGATCTTCTCTCAACTAAATAAAGGCGCGAAATATGCAGAAGCAGTCAACCGAACAAATTACATGGGAGAGAATAACGATCCAATGCAAACGCACCTCCATATTCAATCTTCTCAAATTTCCACGCAATTACGAAAGCTATCCATCACATACTAAGTATTAGTTCGCTATTCGGATCGTCTAGAGGACAACACAGTTAATTCATCTACATTCCTACACTCCCCCAGGCATCTCCAGTCTGACAGCTCCTACCATTAATGAGAAACATGAATCACCCGCGCACAGGTCACCGGCGCTGCAGGCTGAGCACGCACAGGTAGAATGTTTATCCTAAGAAATCGGTCACATATATATTTTATCCCTGTACTTACAACTAAATGTTACAATCGCAGTCTCAGTTGAACGACATTCGACAATGAGCGAAGTATCGGAAATACACTCTGTTGAGGGCTGTGGCTCTGGAAATATAAATATCAGTACCTCTCTTATGACTTGACATACTCTTCCCATGCTATTACAGTATTCCACGTCAAATCCATACCTTCCTTACGACTGGACATAGTCATTTCCTTTGCATATGTCGGAATACAAACACATACTTTATAAGCCTGATGCTCAAATGCGAACACCCCCTACTACTAAGTATAATACTTCGTCAATAACTGATTGCTGGCGATACAAAATAATACTGAGAGAAAAATCAAACATGGGTGGACATGTCTCATAAGTTTTTCTTGCAAGTGCCACCACAGTGTCCTAGAAAGAGAGACGTAATCGGACAGATGTTAAAAAAACTCGATCCCAACAAGTATTGTATGTTACTGTCACAAGCGGTCATGGGTCTACAGGTACACACAAGTTTGCATGTTAAAAGCTATACTGGCTTTATAAATTGAGGTACGACATTACCTCTGAATGAGGTGGTTTTTCTATCCGGACAGATACCAAGACAGTGATTGCTGGAGTGTATATTATCAGACCAGCACATGTTACATGTAGCTCGATATAAAATCGTTGAATCTGCATGTCTGTACTGAAATTATTTGGGTAAGTCAGGAGTTGTTTGCGTGTCTGCAGAGCATTATTTAGGGGTAGTTTACAGCTCTGTGGGCTGTGTAGCGTGACCCCAAGCATGTCAGAGTGTGTGTTTTGTATCAGTGTGATAAATCGTTCCCTAAACAAAATTGTTACAAAATAAATAATGTACACTCCTTCCTTACTCTCTCCAGCAGCCCAGTGCAGGCTGAGTCATTTTCGCGTCATTTTCCCCCTCCAGACCACCATCCGGGATTACATCACAGGACGGATGACAGCACCCTCTGCTGGGCAAAATACAAACTTATGTCTAGCACAGGCAGAGTTGATTTCCCAATATCCCCCCCCCCCCCATCTTGGATTACTCACTGAATGCACGATAGCATTCTCTGGTGGTGGTACTGTGTACTAGGTCTAGACCTTGTGGTGAACACACTGTTTGCCATCATCTTGGATAACAGTACTTGCATCATCAGCTGACGTCATGGCTGCCATCTTGGATTAAATCACGGAATGGACGACAGTGCCCTCTGGTGGTGGTGCTGTGTACTAGGTCAGTTGGAGTCTGGACCTCGTGGCGAACATACTGGATGGTGGTGGTGCCACTAATTGTTTAAATAAAGATTGGTGCATGATTTCGAGAGTTGATGATTAGCAAGCATGTTTGCAGAGTCTTTTAGATGGATTATTATTTTGACAATTTATGAGTTGTTTGGCTCTCTGGACATAAATGTACTGCATTATTTACAAGTGGTTTGCAGGTCTGTAGGCTGTGCAATGCGTTATTTTGACAGTTTACAATTAGCAAGCACTTGTGTAGAGCATTATACATGAGTTATTTAGAAGTAGTTTGCAGGTCTGTATGCTGTGTGGCATGTCAGAGGGTGTATTCAGTATCACTATGATAAATATAATCCATCCCTAAATAAATTGTTCCAAAATAATTAATGTACACTCCTTCCTCTCTCCAGCAGCCCAGTGCAGGCTGAGTCCTTTCCCCACCAATCCCTAGGAAGAGGTGGCAGTCGAATGACTAAAGTTAGTCCAAATACCCTTTGTTTCCTGCATTTTTCTTAGGTTAGTAGAGATAGACCAATTGACTTTTCTTTACCACCAAAATTCACACTTGGTGCCAGTTCCTAGGAAGAGGTGGTGGTCAGATGACTTAGGTTAGTGGATGTAGAACAAGTGATCTACCTTCCCACGATTTTCTTAGGTTAGTGGAGATAACTATGGTGTGATGCATTATCCTTTTGGAATTTGAACTTCCCACCATTTTTCTGGGGGAGGGGTGTTAGGTTAGTGGAGGTTGCCCAACTGATCTATTTTCCCACCAAAATCTACCATCTTGAATGATGCCAAAGCCGCCATCTTGGATGATGTCATGCACTGTTGCCAAGTCTACATGCCACCATCTTGGATGGCATCATCACTGCCGTCTTGGATACATCTGGCAACAATGCAGAGTGCACCATAGGTTGCCCCAATACTGACACCACATTGCCTAAGACTGGAAAACATTTTATTCCATTTCATACTATCAAAAGTGTTCACCAAATCTATGAATACATTATATGTTATTTTTGAAAACCATGCTGGTGAAAGTGATCAAAATAGGAGATTTGAAATAAATTATAAAACAGAATGAGATTTTTACTTTTCTGCAGAGTGTACGCTGATATGAAACTCCCTGGCAGACAGTGGCGTAGTATAGTTGTAAACGTTGGGGAGACTCTGCAGTTATTATAGGGAGACAAAATAGTACAATAAACAATAATTTAAATAAATGAAACAAAATGCATCAAATAAAACAACAACAACTACTACTACTACCACTACCACTACCACCACCACTAATAATAATAATAATAATAATAATAATAATAACTAACTTGTTCAAGAAACAATGACAAATTTGTAGAACTCCAGTAGCAAGAGAAGAAGCACTTATATTTCCTTGTACACAAGTGCAATGCACGTGACTTTTCTTTCCACGAATAAGTCTATAACTCGATCTACAATGATCTGGTCACTGGATAGCTCTCCAAGTAGTGTCTTTTCTATTGCTAACATGCTCAAACACAACAGCTGGATGTTGGACATTGAATCCCTTAATTAATTGGCTAATGGCTATGAGCCCTATGGGACTTAACTGCTGAGGTCATCAGTCCCCTGGAACTACTTTATCCTAAGGACATCACACACATTCATGCCTGAGGCAGGATTCGAACCTGCGACCATAGCGGTCACGCGGTTCCAGACTGTAGCGCCTAGAACCGCTCGGCCACTCCGGCCGGCCCTTAATTAATTCTTCACTCGTTTAAGAGAACTCATGCTTCGTTCCCTACTTGCTGTAGTTGCGGGTAGGGTCAAATCCAAACGCAGGAACTTCGTTGTTTCTTCATAAACAGAGTCTAAATCATTGTTGACAATGTACTTTAAGATGATTCTTGGAGACAAGTGTTTTTTCTCATCAACGTGTATGTTACACAGTTCATTTTCAAGTTGTTCTTGTTTGAAAAAAGGGTACTGTTCTAATAATTGAAGCAGTTTCAACTTTGGGAATTCTTTTTGATAGTTCGGGAAACACTTTTCGTTCAAAAGTTCAAGAAACTGAATTTGGGGAAAGTCTTGAAACCTTCTTGCCATCTGAACAATTTGCAAATCCAGTATCTCATAAGTTTTTGATTGTCACAAAATTATAAGTTGCCATTCAAACAGAAGACGCATTTAATGCATTCATCAACAAATGTTTCCTTTCTTAATTGTCGTAAGTTTCTCAAAACAGTTCTTATTTGGTCGTGGCAAGCAGTTATACTGACATATTTTGATTGAAGAACATTAAAGAGATGATCAACATAAACAAAGCACCCTCGGTGGAAGCAAAGCAAGTAGACAAACGTAGGACATCAATCCGTCATTCATTCCCACAGCACAGCTCAAAGATTCTGGGTCCCACTGAAAGTCCGTATTATCAAATATATAATTAAAACACTATATAGCCGTAAGAAATGACTAGATGTTGTTGAAACTGCCCTGGAACGAAAGTTCCAGCGAATGTTGCTTGCATGTGGCAGTTTAAATCCTTTCTCAGTTAGTAATACAGTTCGTTTTGATCATTTGTGAAAAACGAATGGAATACAGTAAACTCACTTACAAACATGTGTACTTGTCGTATGATTTTGGAGGCATGTAACAGTACCAAATTCAGTTGGTGTGCGTAACAATGAATAAACAGCGCATAGGGACAGAACTGTTTCACCAATTGTTGTAGTTCTCTGCCCGCCATTACTGAAGCGCCATCATATGTTTGACAAATCACTTTTCCTTCCACTTTCCATTCTTTCAATACGGCATGAATAATGTTTGACAAACCTTCAGCAGTTTTATCTCGACAAACATCGTAAAATCCAACGAATATTTCTTCAATTTTGTCTGGAATACAATACCTGAATGTTATACTCATCTGACTCTTGCATGACATGTCTAATGTTTCATCAGCCTGAATCGAAATGAAATTGCAGTTCTGAATTTCAGATTTTATTTTCTCATTAACTCCCAGAGTTATCATTTCTATTACATCATTCTGTATATCTGGAGAAGTTCCTTTAAAGGTTGAAGATGATGACAGATGGTCTCGCATTAACTGCTCTCCTTGAGCTAGTAAATCCAACAATTTCAGATAGTTACCTTTGTTGCTGGAGGTTTCGTCTTCTCGATGGCCGCGAAAGGCTAGTTCTTGTTTACAAAGAAATACAATTGCCTGAATAACACGAGCCAGTACTCTCCTTCTGGATGCAACTTGTTTGTTGTATTTTATTGCTGTCGGACGAGCGGCTTCAGAAAGGGCGTGCTCAATTCTACTTTTGCCCAATAACTGAAATGATTCTTTGCACTGCAGGTGACGTTTTGATATTTGATGCTTTTGTGCTTTCCTGTCAAAGTTCTTTATTGTACAAATACCCTCATTGCATCATTCCTTTTCACCACCAAACAGAAGACATATATAACAATACAATCTGTTATTAACTGCATTCGTAATCAGCCAAACATACTTTTCGTACCAGGCTGTCTGAAAAGTGAGTTTTTGTTTGGCTTCACTTAAAACTACACTGAGTATAGGAGTAGGTCGTTTGTCCTTCAATTCACACTTTTTTTCGTACGATAATACAGAAAAAGGCGTTTTTAATAAAAATTCTATAAGGTGTTCAGTTGATGGCTCACTCATGTTGGCAACACAACGAAAATATGCACTAAAATCACACAATAATGACTAGAACACAAACAGCGCGACTGTTCACTTCCGTGTTAAAAGCCAGCATAGAAGTGGCACAGACTAGTCTCGATACCTGCTAGCAAGTGCAGCGCACCGGCCTTAGTGGCAGAGGGAAAGTGGAGGGGAGCCGAGAATGCCACTAAAGCGCAGGCGCACACAGCCAGGTAAGGGAAGGGAGGCAGAGACTGAGAGCAGTCGAGTCTCAAGCAAGCAGATACACCAATACTCAGGGTGCGGCGGCGCGGTCTACAAAACTGATATCTTCGCACATTTAGTGCTCTTAATAGAAAGTTGTTTATATTTTTCTTATGAATTACTATTGCATCTTTTTAAGTACTAATACAGGGGAGACTAAGTCTCAAAGTCTCCCCTCACGCTACGCCACTACTGGCAGATTAAAACTGTGTGCTAAACTGAGACTTGAACTCGGGAGCTTTGCCTTTCGCGGGCAAGTGCTCTACCAACTGAGCTACCAAAGCATGACTCACGATCTGGCCCCACAGCTTCAATTTCGCCAGTACCTCGTCTCCTACCTTCCAAACTTCACAGAAGCTCTCCTGCAAACCTTGCAGTACTAGCACTACTGGAAGAAAGGATACAGCAGAGACATGGTTTAGCCACAGCCTGGGGGATGTTTCCAGAGTAAGATTTTCACTCTGCAGCGGAGTGTACGCTGATATGAAACTTCCTGGTAGATTAAAACTGTGTGCCGGACCGAGACTCAAACTTGGGACCTTTGCCTTTCGTGGGCAAGTGCTCTACCAACTGAGCTACACAAGCACGACTCACGACCCAGCCCTACAGCTTCAATTCCGCCAGTACCTCGTCTCCTACCTTCCAAACTTAATTATAAAACAGTCTAGATTGCAAAGACACATTTCTTAAAAGGTACCTGGTTTTAATGATGACATGACCATCTTTACACCTTCAAAACTGTAAAATGATACAGGAGCTTAAATTTAGCTATAAAATTAGTAAACATAGGCATACCACTATCCATATTGATGGACAATGACTCTACACAGAGAAGGCACCACTAAATTGAGATAGTCAACTGCTGGAGAGTGGAGTGCAGCCTTCGTCTGCTATCATCATTCAGCAGTTCCTGCCCTGTGTACAGCCACTGACCATTAATATGTACGGGTACATCGATGTTTTGTAATTTTATAGCTGATTTTAAGTTCTTTTTATGTACCCCTCTAATTTATATCCTGTATCATTTTACAATTTTGAAAGTCAGAAGATGGTGATGGAAACCAGCCACTTTGTAATAAATGTGCCTGTGGGATCTAGATTCTTTTGTAATTTATTTCATACATTATATGTTACTAGTTTTTCCTAAATCTGTCCTCTGTTATTAACAACAGTCTAAAAATTATCTATTGAGTTCCTTTGCTTCTGAATTCAAACTGGTCCTCTTCTAATATACTTTCAGTTTTTCCTTCTGTTCTTTGATACAATTCATGTTAATATTTTTAATGCTACTAGAATGATTTAGAAGTAAGATTCAAATCTAAATGCAAATGATATCTTCAGAAAAGTAATACTTACATTCTTTTCAAAATTTGCTGAAACTTTCCTCGCTTACATAAACTTTATTCATGAGCTTGTATAGTATTTACTCTGCCCTTAGGCCTAGGGAAGTTGTGTTGGTATTTCCTCAGTTGTCTGAGATCTTTCAAAAGCTTTCTGAAATACAGCAAAGAAACAAATATCTTTTCTGGCATCTTGTCATTATTTTCCATAGGCCCAAGTCTGAAAAGTTTCTTCAAGTATTGTTTTCCTTTTTTCCACCTTATTTTCTGCTCGTATTACTCAGTTAGATTTTCCATCTCTAATCATTGTGCTCCTCATTTTGTGCTCCGTTACGTGTTTGTTTATTATTCTGTGTGCAGCACTTGTTTCAATTTTGTATCTATCTAGTAACATGTTTATTTCTGATCCATTCCACTTTAGGAGAGTGTATATGTGGACAATAAAAAAAAAAGATCCAGGATTTCCCTGTTAAAAGGACACTTTCTCCCAGATGAAAATATCCTACACCCTGGATGAAAATACACTTACACCTGATAACGTATATTTTTTTCCATTTTAAGTGACGATATAATTTCTCTCTGAGCAGTAAAACACGGTATCAATCATTTGAATGGTAAAGGTTTTATACATTGGTGTAGAACTTCCCGGCACCTTAGAAAAGAAACCCACCAAAAGAAAAAAAAAAAAAAAAAAAAAAAAAAAAGGGAACGCATTTTGGAAAGATGCGTGGCGCCATATAGCCTACACTGCATATTTTAGTGTTACAAAAGTATTAACAAGATTTATAGGAAATACAGCACGGTAGCTTCCGAAGCACGGAAATCGAGTGTAGTGCGTGATGCTCTTTGCCGTTCAAGCAAAACTCATGTCACGTGATTTCGCCAACTAATGACAACAAATTTTCAGAGCATACAGGCGTCTAAAGCTAGCAAAATGAGGGATGCTCAACCACCGGACCTACCGATAGATGGCTCTACCAGCTGATTACTGTCGTCTGTATTGCCCGCCATATTCGAATTTGGCAAGAAGTTTCTCTCGGTCTGTACGGTGTATAAGGAATTACGGACTATCGAAATGGTGATTTCTTGTACCGCTTTCAATTGTACGAAGCGATGGAGTAAGGAGAGTGACTTACCATTTCACAGGTAATACGACTACCGATACAATACGATACAGATACAGACTTAGTGCGTTTGCTAATTCGATGTTTTTGAACAGGTTTCCTCTAAAGCGCCCAGAGCTACTAAAGACATGGATTACTTCCGTGAAGCGGAAAGATTTTAATCCTACGTCTTGCAGTTTTCTTTGGGGAAACCGTTTCCGACAAGATGATTACGTAGTGAGCCCTGGAACGTGGGAGAAACGTTTCAAACGTGAAGCAGTGCCATAGTTTTTGATTTTCCGACACATTTGATGCACCAAATAAACAGCCACGACGACATGTTGTTAGGATTTTGAGTGACAACGATGATTCTCCATTTGAGGTAGCTAATTACTTTCCTTGCTGTGTGTGCGCTTTTTACTTTTGTGAATTTATTTCGTACGCTACATAGGTCTAAGCAATGTTGTAATACAGGTCCATATTTTTGTTTTTAGCGTTCTGTCATGGAATCCGTGCTCGATTTGCCCATTGCAGACGCTACTGATTGCGTGGAGAATGTTGTCAATGAGAATTCTTCCGTGGAAAGCATGGCCCACGTATCCAATGCAGAAGCTGCGAATTGTGTCGAAAACGTTAGTATAAGGATGTTTTCACACCCCCAACGTTTTCTTATAATATTTTTTCATCAAACCTTGAGTTATTTCAATCGTATATAACGAAATTATTTCCTTATTTAGAGTGCAGTTGGTTCTTCAGTAATTGATTGTGGTATACAGTCAAAAGTATAAATGGAAGACAAGGCGACCGAAACTTGCATTTTTTTTTTCTGACATTGTGCACGAAGAGCATAGAACACGTGATGTAGTCAGCCGATGCAACAAAACTATCAAGTAGCGTGAACACAAAAACGGGGAAAGTCAATGGTTGAAATTAATGTATATACAGTATAAGTACAAGAAAAGCTAAGCTTTCACGTAGAATATTGCTCGTCAAAAATGTTTTGCTGTTTTGTTACCTATGGCGTGGTTACGCAGGATCCTAAGAGCACAGCTTAAATTGCTGCAGCTGAAAATTTCTGGCAAGCACGATTATAACTTTCGGTGTTGTGCACCGAACATTTCTGGGCAACCTGGCTGAATACATGTTCGTGAGCACTTCGATTTTCCCATAGAGAAGCCAGTTACGTGTTACACTGCTCAAAAACTGATCTCGCACTTTTTTTAAGGACAATTATACTTCTTGCCATCATTATTGCATAATTTCTAATCTACAAAAGAACTAAAATAAATATGAAAAACTAATCTTGAACTTGGTCTTTTTCAGGTACAATATTTTAAACACCAAAATCAACAAAAGCAAAACGAGGATAACGGAATGTAGTCGAATTAAGTCGGGTGATGCTGAGGTAATTAGATTAGGAAATGAGACACTTAAAATAGTAAAGGAGTTTTGCTATTTGGGGAGCAAAATAACTGATGATGGTCGAAGTAGAGAGGATATAAAATGTAGACTGGCAATGGCAAGGAAAGCGTTTCTGAAGAAGAGAAATTTGTTAACTTCGAGTATAGATTTAAGTGTCAGGAAGTCGTTTCTGAAAGTGTTTGTATGGAGTGTAGCCATGTATGGAAGTGAAACATGGACGATAAATAGTTTAGACAAGAAGAGAATAGAAGCTTTCGAAATGTGGTGTTACAGAAGAATGCTGAAGGTTAGATGGGTAGATCACGTAACTAATGAAGAGGTATTAAATAGGATTGGGGAGAAGAGATGTTTGTGGCACAACTTGACTAGAAGAAGGGATCGGTTGGTAGGACATGCTCTGAGGCATCAAGGGATCACCAATTTCGTACTGGAGGGCAGCTTGGAGGGTAAAAATCGTAGAGGGAGAGCAAGAGATGAACGCACCAAGCAGATTCAGAAGGATGTAGGTTGCAATAGGTACTGGGAGATGAAGAAGCTTGCACAAGATAGAGTAGCATGGATAGCTGCATCAAACCAGTCTCAGGACTGAAGACCACAACAGCAACATTTTAAACGCAAATGTACCAGTAAAATTTTAAATAATAGTATAAATGGCAGGTCTTTTGGGTCCAAAATTTTTCTAAGTGGTTGGTCCTCAATGTGTAAAGTTCTGAATAAGGGTCAAAAGCTCCACAATTTAAGAAATTCATTTCACATTCTCACACGTAACATAATTCATCTTGCACAAAAGGAAATTTTCTTTGAAAGTAACGCTTCTCAAAACACCATTCGCAGTATTTTTCCGTGACCTGTTATAAATGTAAACAGTTGTGGCATCATGCACGTCAAAAGCCATTGGTTGTTACGAACTAGCGCCTAGTCATCGTCCTAAAGCCTTTTACACATTTTGCTGAGGCAGATGCTGCAGAAGCTTCTGTGTTTTGTTGTTGTAAATGGGCATTTTCTTTGCAACTTAAGTTTTATTTTGATGTCATTCTCTCGTTTATGTTTTATTGCTGCAGTATTATTATGTAGTAGCGAGCCGAAGTACAATTTTTTGTTAAAGTATCAGTTCTTAAAAGTGAAAATTGCACAGTTTTATCCCGGATGAAAAAGTTTCTGGATTTTTCAGTGTGTTTACCCTGTTGATCTTTTGTATGTTTCTAGATAATTTTGTTTCAGAGTGACACATATCGTTGCTGTACACTATCAAAATTTTTGCAGTTTCCTTATTAATTCCAGTATCTCATCTGTTATTCACGGCCATCTCTTTTCGACCTTTTCTGTTCAATTTACAGCATCTCTTTTTAAGGCCATTCCACTAGTTCTTGACATCAGTATCTTCAAGCAGTGTTGTTATTTCTTTTGTCACATCGTCTTCCAATGCGTTCAGAGTTTTTGCTCCTTTGGGTTGTCTAGGTTCCAGCATCTAAATTGCTCTCTCTTCAATTTGTTGAATTTCAGCACTTGCACAACCCTCACAGTCCTGCTTCCCTGAATCTTCGTGTGATGAAAATATAGACAATCTGATATCTGCTTTGATTCCCAGGCATCTTCCATGTATACTTGCAACTCACATGGTTCTCAAACAGTATACTCGCAAAGAAAAATTTGTACCCAGTACAGTGTTATAATACTGCTCCCATCGTGTTTCACTCGCCAAGACCAAACTCCCTGATTATTGTCTGTTCCTTACATTCAACAATGAATGCATTCTAGTCCCCTATCATGATTTAATGCTCAATGCCTTGAACTTCATTCACAAGCTCATACAACCCTTCAGTTTCCCTATCCTCCATGTCTCTGGTTGGCATGTATATATGTCTCAGTGTCCTAAAATTTCAAGTGCCCACTCAATTTAGCAAAGCATTTGACATGGTGCCCCATTGCAGACTCTTAATGAAGGTTTGAGCGTACAGATTAGATTCCCAGGTATGCGTGTAGCTGGAAGACTTCTTAAGTAACTGGACCCAGTACATTGTCCCTGATGGCGAGTGTTCATCAGAGAGGAGAGTACACATGACAGGACCACTCTTAATCTCTAAATCCATGAATGATCTGAAGGACTGAGCGAGTGGCAATCTGTGACTGCTGATGATGCTGTAATGTATGGGAAGGCATTGTCATTGAGTGCCTGTGTGAGGGTACATTATGTTTTGGACAAAATTTCTAGTTGGTGTGATAAATGACACCTAGCTCTAATAAAGTGTAGATAAATGCAGATGAGTAGCAAAAACAACCACATAATTTCGAATACAGCATTACTAGTGTGCTGCTTGACACGTCATGTTGATTAAATACCTAAATGTAACGTTGCAAAGCAATATGAAATGGAATGAGCACATAAAGATTGTAGTATGGAAGGCAAAGGGTCGAGTTCGATTTATTGGGAGAAAGTTAGGAAAGTGTGGTTCATCTGTAAAAGAAATCGCTTATAGAACACTAGTGAAAATCATTCTTGAGTACTGTCCGAGTGTTTGGAACCCCCTTACATTGGATTAAAGGAAGACATCAAAGCAATTTAGAGGCAGTCACTGCTAGATTGGTTGCTAGTAAGATCGATTACAACTCAAGTACTATGGAGGTGCTTTGGGAACGCCTGGAGGGAAGGTGACTTTCTTTTCAAGGAATACTACTGAAGAATTTTAGAGAACTGGCATTTGAAGCTGACTGTAAAGACAGTTGTTTTGCCCGTGTCCTATTAGCAAGTGGAACATGAAAGGGAGTGACTAATAGTGGTACAAAGTACCCCCCATCATGCACTGGCATGGTGGTTTGCAGATCATGTACATAGATGTAGTGTAGATATCAGGGATCTTCTACCAAGTGGTTCATGACTGAACATCAGAATGAGATATCATACTATTTTACCTCTAGAATGTTTCACTCAGGAGGAAACTGTCATGCCTTTTTAGCAGACAACTGCCTGTAAGTAGAGTAAGAAAATGTGGTTGTTTCCAATTGCTTTCCATTTTACAACACTGCAGGTATTTAGACTGCAGCTAACATCAAAGATGTCATACCAAACTCTGCCAATTGCAACTATTGGAGGAATTGCTGCCTTCCTCCACGATGAAGGTTCTCTGTATAGCAACCCCAACAGAGTTGGCTGCTGCTTCCTTTCTCTAATCCATATTGGTGATCTAGTCCCATTCACCTCATAGAGCATTGCAGTCTGCTCTGCAACTCTGACAGAAGGCTCTTGCAAGGTGTTACTCCTGGAACCACTTAGGTCACAGTTTCTCAAGGTGGTGTTCCTTCTCCATCATTCCCTCTCTATCCTGATTCATGACAAGCAGAGCCTGGCCTCCCAAAAGATGCCAGGTTGGTGGGTTAATATCTTTTTGGAGGACAAAAGTCTCTGCACAAACATGATCATATGAAACTCAGATTGCTCTTGTTTGTTCATGAGATTCAGATGGAAGCAGGTTTGTTTGTTTATTTGGTCACAGTTGCTCAAATATACATATACATGAAGTTTTTTCTGAGGACCGAAAAGTAGGTCGGCCATGACCTTGCTGAATGATTCATCTCAGCATCTGCCAGAAATGATTTAAGAAAGCCTACATCAGGATCGCTGGGCAGAGCACATTCTGTCCTCCCAAATATGACATCAGTAGCTTACTGACTGCAGTCTCATTCAGTTGGTCCATGCTGTACAATGTCCTTCTGCTTATACACAATTAGCAGAAGATAACTTATAATGTAAAAAATACCTTTGCACTCTTTCTTCGCATCTCTCTACACTATCACTGCACACATTATTGACACCCATGGATGACTGCAAGACCACAGACTTGCTGCTAAGCTCCTTGCACTCATTTCAGTCTGTCCCGAAAACTGAGTCAGGATCCACCCACGACGAGTGAAATGTTGAGCTCAAAGAATGGCAAGACACTAGTGTCACACACTTTGAATCTAGGTACATAATTTTCTTGGAAAAGCATTACATTGTGATCATGTATTGTAATGTGACAGGATGTTACAGTCATTCACTTTTGTTATTATGCCTTACTCTGAGTTCCAGAAGTAATCTTTAACTGTGTAGTATGCATTACTTCTTAAGTATGTTTTAACTGCCTTTTCAAATATATTTTAGTATAACATTTTGGTCAAATGTTTGAGTGAAGTGGGAATAAGACTCCCAAGAAATCACACAATAGATTTTTGTCTGAATTTTCATTGCCAAACAAAGAGTGGTAAAGGGACAAAGGGGTATCAAATTGACCAGCGTGAGCTTTAGCCCTTTTTTTTGGGGAGGGGGGGGGGGAGATCTAATTGTTCGAAAGTAATCAGTGTAACATGTTGATCACCATGAGGCCAGTGATGGCCACAACAGAGCCTTCAGCCAGACACTATGTGCATGCTGACGGTCTCTGGAGAGCCTCACACCCGATGCCAAAGCCTGGTCTGGTAGTGAAACATCCATCATTATGCATGTGTTAGCTATATCGTATTTCATTCTTTCTGAGTAAAACCTAGAAATAAAAATTGAAAAAAATGGTCAAATGTTTTATGAAAGTATTTGTCTACAAATAAGAAATAAAATGGATTAAAGAAACATTTTATGGGCCTTTGAATGATGCTTGAAATTTTGTACAGCAACACTTCTCAACAGCAGACAGCATGGTCTACATAATCTACTAGACAAATCTTCTCTAGTACTCTTTAAAATTCTATGTTAACTCTCAACTGGCACACCACTTGCTGCAAATGATTCTGAGCATCGTTAAAAGGCTTGTCAAATGTTTCTACATCATACTCTGCAAGCCACCTAATCGTGTGTGGCGGAGGGTACTTTCGGTACCACTATCTCATTCCTCCAACCCTGTTCCACTCGCGAATAGTGTGTGGGAAGAATGATTGTCAGTAAGCTTCTGTATTGGCACTAATTTCTCGAATTTTCTGCTCGTGGTCAGTATGCGAGGTGTATGTGGGGGGAAGTAATATGTAGTCTCACTCCTCCTAAAAAGTGCTGTCCCAAAAGTTCAGTAGTAAATCTCTCCGTGATGCACAGTGTCTCTTTTGTAACATCTGCCAGAGTTTGTTTAGCATCTCTGTAACGCTCTCTCGCCAGCTTATCAATCCTGTGACGAAACACGCCACTCTTCGTAGGATCTTCTCTATCAGTCCTACCTGATAGGGATCCCAGATAGATGAACAATGCTCAAGAATCAGGCGAACAAGCACCTTATAAGCCACTTCTTTCGTGGATGAGTTATATTCCCTTAACATTCTTCCGATGAATCTGAGTCTTGTGTCTGCTTTTCCCACTATTTGTTTTATATGGTCATTCCACTTAAGGTTGCTCTGGATACTTAAATCTTGATATTTTATGGCAGACGCTATCTCCAGCAGTTTGCCACAAATAATGTAGCTGTAAAGTAGTGGATTCCTTTTCATATGTATGCACAATATGCTACATTTATTTATGTTCAGGATCAACTGCCAGAGTCTGCACCATTCATCTACTCTCTGCAGGTCATTCTGCAAATTCTTATACCTTCTGGCGTTGCTACTTTGGTATAAACAACTGCATGGTCCTATCACACTTCCCTGTGGTACTCTGGGCAGTACCTTTACATCTGTTGATTTAGTTATGTTAAGAACGACGTGTTGAGTTCTATCTGCAAGAAAGTCTTGAATCCAATCGCAGGTCTGCTCTGATCCTCCGTAAGCTCGCATTTTTTTCATTAAACGGCAATGTGGAACGGTGTCAAATACCTTACTGAAATCAAGGAACATGGCATCAGCCCAAGCACCATTGTCCACTGCACTGTGGATCTCATGGAGGAACAGAGCGAGCTGAGTGTCACAGGATCTCTGTTTGCGGAATCTATGTTGCTTTTTATAGAGGAGCTGTTCATTTTCCAAGAATGTCATAATTCTTGAGCATAAAACATGTTCCATAACTCAACAACAGATTGATGTCAGCAATATAGATCTATAATTGTGTGAATTTGTCTTACGGCCTTTCCTAAAAATGGGAATGACCTGCACTTTTTTTCCAGTTGTTGGGTACCTTTCATTGCTCAAGAGATCTATGATAAATTACTGCTAGAAGGAGTGCAAGTTATTTTGCATAATCTTTATGGAATCTTATAGGTATCTCATCTGGTTCTGAAGCCTATCCACTACGAAGCAGTTGTAGCTGCTTTTCAATTCTGCAGTCAGTTATCTCAATATCTGCCATTTCGACATTCGCATGACAATTGAAGGAGGGACAGTGTTACAATCTTCCACAGCGAAATCTATTTCTTACTTTTAGACAAATCATTTCATAAAAATTTGATCTTTTTAAAAAAATCTCTAGAGGCAGTTTATAATACAATTTTATTCCTGGTAGAAAAAGCAAAGTTCAAAATAGCTCTTGTTCCATGATTATCTCAAGAACTATTAGTGAAATATATGCTAACATTTTCTCTGATATGTACAACATAAAGGTACAGTACTCACTTGGTGCAGTAATACAGTTTTTTTTAAACTAGGTTTTTAAGAAAGAGCCCGATTATTATTTTTAGCAATTAGTCTTACAGCCTTTTTCACCAGTTTGAAACGTGTATCCCCAAAAAAGAAACCCACAGCTTAAAAAGGAGTAGGAGTATGTTTGTTTTATTTATTCATCAAGTTCTGTGGCACCAAGCAAGCCAAAGGTACTTTGCCATGGAATGAGTCAGACATAGTTTACAGAATGCTGATTATAAACAAAGATTAATTAATTAATAAAACACAAGGGAAAAAAAAGAGTACAGGAGTAAATAACACACTACACAGAAAAATTCTCAAATACTGCGAGGATCCTGTACATAACAGAATTAGTGTGCCAAAGGAAACCATAAACAGGGATTTGAATACTTGGGGTTTATCACTCAATTTTTTTCAGTTCTGCTGAAAGCCTATTGAAAATGAAACTTGTTGAATTGTCCTATCTTTCTCATGCAATGCTAAAGGAAGTTTTATCAAAGGGTGTGCCATTTTTTCATGAAATGTTAACTGAATAAATGTTGCAGTTTCTTCTGAAAGAATCACTAGTGTCAACAATGTATCACATGATGGAATATATACATAGAGATGGCACAGTTAAAATTCTCACACCTGAACAATGGCTTACATTAAGTTTGCAAACTGACATCACTGATCCGTTTCTGGGAAGACAATATTCTCGTTGAATGCTCACACTTTCCTTCTTTCATGTTTCAGTATCACAAGTAATGGAGATCATTGTTGCAAAGAAGGTAGCAGCATTCAGTTTCTGGAATAGATCTTGGATGTGATACATTCAGTAAAGTTTTCCATTTACCCCCAGCCATAAGAATTTACCATCGTCAAATCCAGTGACTGACTGATAAGCTTATAACGATAAAATTTCACTTTTACAAGAGTTCCAGGTCAGAAACTGCCTGCATTGCATTCTGTTACAATTATGCATTAATCTGGTACCTAAAAGCCATGTGCTCACATAACTGACTATCCTATTAGTCTCATTATGAATATTACACTCCATATCTTTCACAATAACACTTATCTGCAAAAAGAAAAATTGTGTGTTATCTGTCATATTTAGTGACAGATAACCGATATACACCAAGAAATGGAATGGCCTCCAAACAGAGCAATTTTTGATGGGAAAGAAGGACTAACAAAATTGATAAAAGTTTGAAGAAATGCATTACAACTGTCATTCAAGTCATCTGTATTTTAAATTTCTTGGCAAATTAGCCCTTCAAGACTGGCTTTAAATGTCTGAATTCCAAGTCGACTCATATACTTTAAACTTCCTGCTTGCTACTTTGGGATATGTCTCTGCCCTAAATCCTTTCAATATTACTTTCAATGCATCATTGTCCAACACTCCATTACCAATTTTTCTAACACTGTGCCCATCAACCAGAGAACACTATGGAGATACTGTCTATAATTGTGCTGGTGTTCCCCTGAATTCTAGTTGTACATTACATTGGACATAAAGGGCTACTTCCATCTGCAACGAACTCCTTATGTAGAAATCTGGTAAGATTTCTTTGCTATGTAAAAGATAATCTGAGATACAAATAATGTCACTGTCAAGATCTATTGGCATTTCATTTAATCTCCCTTTAATTCCCCTAATAATTTGATGAAATAAACTTAATGCACCTTCTGGTCTGCATTCCTCAGTTACTGAACTGTCTTCCAACATCAAAGGAACTTTCTTCAAGCAGGGATATCTCCAACCTGACTTAATATTAAAAAAGGTCTTGCCCTCCTACAGGTTGTCATTGAATTTGGCTTTGTGTGAGCCCAGCTCCGCCTGCTAAGCTGTCACTTATAAGCTTCATCAACTGTCCCTTCCCAATCCTACTTACATATAGAAAATTTCTAGTACAGCCAGACCTATGTATACTCTCAACTCGCACCACCAAAATGTGTGCCTTATTAGCAGTCATCTGCATCCTCACAAGTCCCATATTGAATCACCTCACAGCATTGTCAAAGATGGAGCTGATTGTAATGTCAGAACAGCTATGGAAACGAACATTAATGGTCCCAATTTGAGTGAGAATCCTGTGAGAAACACCCCAGTCTCTACCACGGCTATTCCCAGTCCCTACCATCACCACTACCTGATCCTCTTTGGTGAAATGCTTAAACAAAGCCCCTAAGACCTCTGTCACGTTACTGGTTTAAAAATGCTGGTGATATGATACTTCTCATCTAAGGACTACAGCACCTGTGGGCGTACACTAAACCCATGGCTGCTGCCTAGCATCAGAATTCTCTTCTTAATTTTCCTATCTAACTTTAGCTCCCTAAGAAAGTTGAGTGTCTGCTGCAGATTCCTACTCATAAAGCAACTGGAGGCTCATCTCAACATGACTGACACATGGCTAGACCTGTGAACAACATTCAAAATAAAGTAATTGGAGTGCATTCTCACTGACAATTGACAGTTCCCACTTCTATCTCTGTAACCTCTTCAGTTCCTGTCTAGCCTCCTCTAACTGTACATGAAGAGCACATATTCTCACTTCCTGTTCCACTGTTAATGTATTCATATTATGTATACTCTAGCTCCAGAAGAGCACATCGCTGGATTCCCTATTTGCTTCTGCACTACACTAATGCCAGTGAAACCACTTCCTACAACTCTGTAACCTATAAAAATTCATGCCCTTCTTACTCATTGTCAATTTTTACAATATCTTCAAACAAATACAATGAAATAACTCACACAGCGAGAAAGAATAAGTATATAAATAAGAGCTTGTGATAAAGTAAGGCAGATGGAATTTATAAAGTAAAGCAGGTGGCATTTATAAACTAAGGAGGATGGAATTCACTCTCTTTGAAAAGTTTTGTGCTTTATTTATAATACATTTACCACACACAAAAGTACATAACATCCTGATGCACACACCTCATGAGGAGAAATTTACCAAAATATGAGGAAAAATTACATTTTCTAGCTTGAACACATGTTTTTATGCTTTATGCAAACACAATGTAATTTTATTGCATATGCCACATGAGCAGAAACGACAAAAAATTAGAAGCTAATATTGCTGCTGGAATGGTTGCAACCAGAACATGCAGTGGATTGTTGAATAATAATCCACATCCCGATTTTTAGACATTACTCCCAGTCTTATTTATCTGGCTGTCAAATTACACAAATTTATCTCAAGAACAGGTAGCATTTTGTATTGTGTATTTTCAGTGGACTAAAATTGTTCACACTGCATGTAACATTAAAAGAACAGCAATATGCTTGATCAGAAATACAGAAAACAATATTAATAAAATTGAGATCGCTCTGTGTGAGAATACCTAAGACTGAAAAGCAATTCAGAAAATTGGCATTATAAGAAAATAACTAGTAAATGGTATGAAACAGCATACATTTTGCTTCATTTTTACACCATCAATACATCACCTACTAGAATGTTTTGTGAATGCTTCTCTCTAAATCTCCTCTGTTCCAGTTCACACAAAGATGTTTTGAAAACAGACTCAGTAATTATATTAATAGTAAATAAAATTATGATATGTGGTATTTATTCTGCTGCACAGTAATAAATATGCAGATAATTAAATAACAAGAAAATTTTAGTAATTGACAAAAGAGACAATTAAATGTAAATCTTTTGTTTATCAAAAATGGTTCATTCTGAATTTTTAAACACTGTCATATTTGTATGATGATACATTGACAACGCAGTACAGATGAAAAATAGTGCTTTAAACTCTGAATGTCACAACACTGTTTTTAATTAATTTGCTTTTAAAACAATGCAAGGCCCACAGAAAATTTTTTGGCCTCAACCTGAGAAGTGTATTTCATGCTGTCTGCAATTATGGTCTAGTATGGCACACATATCATTACATCAAGGGTAGGGTTCTGACAGAATATATTGATACAAAGTGCTCACAACATCATTCTGTTCAAATATTTCATAAAATTTAATAAATATTTTGGCAACATAGCTTGATCCCTTTTAAAGTTTTTATTAAATAAATCTATGAACATTATTTCAATAAATATTTATTATACATAACATGTAAATTCTATTCACTATACATGATACATAACCACATCACTGAAAACATCCACCCATTTCTTTTATTCATAGTAAAAATGCTGAAGTCAGTAAAATTCAGTTTACTGGAATGTTTACTTACATAATAATAATAATAATAATAATAATAATAGAAGCAAGAATCTAAATGAGTTTTGAATGAACAAACATCTTACTGAATAATTCTCAATGACTAACTGAAACAAACATGCGGATGGGGAAACAGCAAAAATGAGCATCTGCTCCTCATTTCACTTTGCCAGAAATACAGCCAATATCTACATACTTGATACAGAATTATGGCAAACTCGCACTAAAATTACTGTATATAATGCTTGTAAAATGCCTGAATACTATATTAAATCAGCACAGTTAGCTCTAGTGTCTTATTCGATATATTTCAAAATAAATTCACAAAATACTGTGGAAATCTGCACCAGTTGCATTCCTGCTACAAATGATGCAGTTCAATGTTCGCAGCAACCTTTTAAGGCAACTCTTCAAACAGTATTACATCCTTCCCAATTCCTTTCCTTTATCTTACAGCATTTGTAACATACCTAAGTATTTCTTCTTAATGTTTTAAATCAGTTTTTTGTGAGCACTGCTACCTACAGGCCCCACAATAGTTTTTTTGAATGGATGGAGCTTATATTATGACAGAAAACTGTCAATATTAGGTATTTAAGCACCAATCTGCACAGAGTGGATGCACAAAAAGTGCAATGCATGTATATTAACATGTTTAGTTTTACGAAACCTAAACTCTATCTCAATGTTTCTTTAATACAGCTACCAACATTCATTTAATCTAAACTACCTAATCATTAAAATCTCAGTAACCTTTCCTACACTAAGCATTTGTAAAACACATTTATACGTCAATCCACACTAATGCTAACACCTATTAACATGTTAATATAAGAGAAGAAATAATAAAGTTAGATGACTGCTCATAATGCTATAATGGAATTACAGATAAGAACATAAAATGTGAAATACCTCCATACTATCACATAACTTCTACTCATACATAAAAAGAAGTTGCAGCAGCCCTGCAAATAGATATGAAATTTACATTTGTAAAAAAAAAAAAAAATGTTTTAGTGTATTTAAAATGAAATAATTCATTTTATCTTTCCATTCATCCAACTGATGACAAAAATTTATTCTTTTTTCCTATCTAAGTGGTTAGGCACCTACTTTCAAAAAAATTAGGTATTCCTTCAATACATTTTCTACTGCCAGTGAAGGACAAAAAATTCTTATAAAACAGCATTCCAAAAAAATATACATAAAAAATTTTGGCTGTTTGGTAACATATTTAAGTCATTTAAGTCAATGATACTTCCCACAAATATACTTGTCCTAATACGATAGGTTAATTAAAACAGTTTTATAGGCAGTCTATGAAATGATTAAGAACACACACACACACACACACACACACACACACACACACACAGTGAGTGAGAGAGAGAGAGAGAGATGAAGGAAATGAAAGAAAGTCAACTTCCACAATGTATAATACTTTTCCAATGATTTTATGTCTCCGATTTAAATATCTGCATCAAAATCCTCAAGAGAATACTTTTCTCATTCTCTTCACAATACCTGATACTCTCACTTTCACAGCTCGTATTCTTAATTTCCAGCTGCAACATGTTCTGAATTATAAAGCTTAATGAACCAACTGCAACTTAATTTAATTTCTGAAATCTGGAATATTAAAGTACATGTGCCCTTAATTACACCTTTCTGCTCTATTTTCTATTCATTCTCATTTGTAAGACATGTTAAATTGCAGACAGGCACAACTAAAAGACATTTACTCAAAGCTTTCGGCCACAGCCTTCATGAGAAAAAGAGAAACATGCATCATTTTTTCATGTAAGTATGCACACCTCAAGCACACATAACCGCCAACTTTGGCAGCTCAGTGTGTGTTTCTGTTTTTCTGATAAAGGCTGTGGCCAAAAACATTGTGTAAGTGTCTTTTAATTGTGTCTGTCTGCAATTTAATGTGTCATGTTTATGTTAAGTAGCAATCTATCTTTCCCTATACTATTGATATTGTTACCTATAATTTCCATTGTTGCATTTGCAAGACACATACTTGTGTCAGTGTAAAAGAAGATTCACCATATACTCAGCAGTACCAAATGGATCAAACACCCTTGCAAAAATAACCATGGAATAAATATTTTTTAAAAAATTACTGAGTGTTATTGATTAAAACAGAAACAGTATGTCAATTATTGTCAGCTCAAGTTTTGACACCCTAACAATTACACTATCAGTTCTCACATAGCAATCAAGGTATTATTTTCTTTTTCTTAGAAAACCACACAGGCCAACAAAATTCTGTAGTAACTTCTATCTTAAGATTAAATACAGTAAAATCAATTTGTTTTGCAGTTGCCTGTCTGATATTAGTTCTTTAGCATGACAGGTGTGTGTTATTCGTCACCAATGTCGACAAGTGCATGGTGATTACTTCTTGGTCGTTCCTCCAGTTATCGCTTACTCCATTCCAGAATTTTTTTACCATAACTTATGACATAAAGCAACATAAGAGTATTTCATTCAGAGTGGTGCTTCACAGTTGCTAAGTTCATGAAAAGAAAACAATCCTCTGAGAAGCTGCAATAAAACTATATTCCACAACTTGCTTCAATATTATCATCATCTTAGGCTCAAATATTAACAAAACATGTAATAAGTGATAGTCATAGTTGCCCCTAACACACCAATATGACTAGATTACATATCGTGGTAATACACCGACCATTACGTGCTAATACTATGGAAACTAGTTGTTGAATAGATGAAACAATATTCCAGCCAGTTAGCAGGCCTCTCTTTCTTTTTCAAACAAGAAAGTGTATGTATTGCATCAATGCCAATCAGATTTGAATATAATTTTTAATGATACACTGCCAGTAGATTTGATGTAGGAACAATGTAGCTTATAGATACTTTACTGTATGCACCTGAATTGAACAATGAAGGATTCTAACGAATCTTTTAAGATACATAGGACCCTGCAAAACAAGGACTAACTTACAATTAATGGTGCACTAAAAAACAATGCATGTAAAAGTTAGTCAAAGTGCATTGCTTTCTTCTTCCTGTACCCACATATTTTGGTACAAATTGTTGCCTGAACAGAACAGTTTACCCACTGAAAATTAATGCAGATTGAGAGCAATCTAAATGTAGTTGATGAGGCTGTTAAGTGACCATACATTACTAGCGTCACAAAATATTTTTAAATGCCTAAACTGTCATTTCTCTGAAGGAAAAACATAGATGATTAAAATAATTTCATTCTCTATTTTGGGAATGGTCAGGAAAAAGAGGGCAGGTAAAACTTCAGCGACTCATTGCCTGTTGAATTTTGGAAAAGGACGAGGGTGGCACTGGAGGTTAAATAGGAACATGGTTTTACTGGAACATGGTTTTACTGGAAAGAACGGTCTTTTAAGTAACATAACAGTCCTCATCCATTTCTTAAAATGCCATATGTACTCCATTTATTTGACTGACCTGCTTGAAGTCTATATGTGGAGATCTCAAGGATGGCTCACAATGGAGCATAAATGAACTGAGCATTCTCTCGATGTTAACAGTTGACTAGCAAGAGCGAAAACAGTATCTGTTCATGTATTTTAATTGTAAGGAGTCCAGCAAATCATTAAAAAAGTTTGTGTACTCTCCACCTCCACACTAGCCTCTACATGAGCATATATTATGAAAGAATTTTTACTGTCAAGTCATCTAAATGGAGAAATGGAAGAAATACATGTCCTACTGAATGTCTTTAAACAATATACATAACTGATTTTATAACTGATTACTTCCTGTACCATATTTTTCCACTGCTTAAATTCAATGATAACAACTATAGTGTCACATGGGTAACTGTGCCCTTGCTCCTACAACAAATGAAAGTTCAAAACTGAGGAATCTGTGTGGGCACTATTTTATGTATCTGTCCACAGTCTGATGCCTTAACATTCCTCCCATCAAAGGGAAATAAAATCATGAAGGGCATTTACAGCAAAAAAATTCACTGCCAATCAAATGACTTCACCTGAAACATGGCTTCTAACAGGCTAAGGTAGATGACATGAAGTCTCAAAAGGTAACATATCATTGTCCCCCCCCCCCCCCCTTTCCTTTTCTCTTTCCTCTGTTGTATGTGGGTTTCCTGGATCCATGTGACTTCAGTTTGTTAGAGATTTCCACCTGATATAAGTGGTACATTCTCATCTGTTACAGAGAACTAGATCAAATAAGGTAACTGGAGCGATTAAAAAAAATGTACTCACGAAACAGTTGCAGAACACATCAAAGATTATAACTAGGTGAGCTTTTGGAGTCAATGGCTCCTCCTTCATGCAGAAGGGTTGAAGTGGAAGGAAGAGGGGTGAAGGAAAATGACTGGAGAGGTCTAGGAAAAGGGGTAGATTTCGTGAAAGCTATCCAGAACTACGTGTCAGGGGAGACTTACCGGACGGGATGAGAAGGAAAGACTCGATCAGATAAAATTAGTATAAAAATTAATTCTGGAAGTCTCTTTGGAATTGGAGTAAAGTTATTCACAGAAATTCTAGTTGCCCCACTACTGTTTACTTTCCTCATGATGCAAGTTCAAGAGATAAATTACAAAGTCCAAAGTAGCACCAGCATCTATGGTTGAAAACTGTCTCAATTGCTGATATTTTCCTCTTTTTGCAGAGCATCACTGAACCTTGAAGTTGTGCATTTTGTACTAATGAAGTAATAAAACCGCCCAATAGTCACATAGAACACATTAAAACTAGTAAAAATCGTTGGTTATGTTGTGAATTACTGCATCTAAGTCACTCAATTTCTTATGTAAATAGGTAGGTCAAAGACGTCAGCAAAAAAGCAACACACATATGGATTAAATTTGGATCACACTCACTCTGATAATATTTTTCACATAAAGAGAGATATAATGAACAGTGGCATTTTGCCAGTTGCCAAATTACTGGGTATTTTCAAATCAAAAGTCAGTGTGGCAAACACTTTCCTTTCTACAGTGAAAGCTGTCTTATCGTACCTTTTTCAACACTTGGGAGCTCTGATTTCAAAAGTTCTGCCACATTCTCATATTGCTATCAACATGGACTAATATATGCACTTCAATGTTACTTATCAGAGTTTACACACAAATGTACAAAAGTAACTGCATTGCGGTCACTGATTTTATAGTAATTACCATTACAACATGATCACAAAGTAACTACATTTTTTTTTTAAATTATAGAAATATTTTTTATGACTCAAAGAAAGTTTTCCTTATTCAGTAAATATGTCTGTTAATTAAATGGATCAGAAAACAGATAACTTGAGTGTTGTTTTACAAATGCTTGGCACAAGAATGTGGGATGGTATTGCACAGTATTCTTTTTTCAAAAATAATTTAATTCTGCTTTTGAAGACAAAGCTGTCACCAATCATCTTGTCCACAAAGTAATGGGCAATGAATAAAACATACCAAAGGAAACTAAATAAATATAGTTTTCAGATAACTGTTATTGAAATTTTAACCGCACTGCAATGCAAAATACCATTGCAAACTATATCATTATTGATTTCATTACCTGTATTATTTAAAACTCTTACTTGAATCAGTTATTTCATAAAAGCATTTTAATTGATAATGATGTACGGTATTCACTGCCAAACTTTACCACTACATAGTGGCACTGCAGCTGGCAACAGGGTTATTCTGAAGAGAAATGCATGGCAGATCTTTTTCAAAGGGACCATCATTGATTTACTCTAAGCAATTTGAGGAAACTACAGAAAACAGATCTGGATAGTTGGAAAGGAATGCAACAGATGAATGTTGGTAAAGGGCTCTCCAGGAAGTTTCATAACAAATAAAAGTTTTTAATTATTCCATGCAAATAGAAAATTATGTCAAATGAATGTTACCGTGAGATGGGAAACATTAGGACAAACTGAGTCAAATCTGCAATAGGGATCAGTGGACAATCAGTGCACTGGCAAATGTTCAGGAAAATTTTACAAGGCAAATGTTCAGGAAATGGTTACACTGGATGTCTCAAGGAATACTTTTTTAAGTAGTGTCTATAATTTACCTTGCATCATTTGGTATTAATAGTACTGGAAATAAATAACAAAATATTGAAATCAAATGCCTTTTTAAGGAATGCAGTTGCTAATGGACAATGGCACGGCAGAAAAACTGCTCAAATTTCACATAAAAATGCACCTTACAAATAAATTATGAAACAAAAAATAGCAGCCTATTTTCATTCAAATACATGTATTTACAAAGTTCATTCACCTTGTCATGATCCCGCACTGGGAAACTTGTCCTATTCACTGAAAGGAACCTATGCAATGAGACCATCGGACAGCAAGATTTTACATGATGAGGAATATGTAAGTGAAAAATAGGGACTTCAATCTTAGATAATCTTAAATTACATTATGAAAGCCATCACAGAGTTCGTAGGACCTAGAGCAGCATTTAAAAAAGAAAAGGTTAGCCCATTATGCAAACAAAAATGTTTTTATTGACTTTTACACAATTCAAGCTGACCCAATCTCTCAGATATAAAAAAGCACAGAGTTTAGTTTTAACTTAGATACGTCTAACTTCCACAAAACTGATTCTCATTTCAAGTACTATAAGTAAACACTGTAAAGAAAAACATGATTTTTAGCGTTAAAGTGTGGTTTCCTGTAGAATATTACAGTTGATGACAAGAGTGTGCCAGCTGTGGAACTATGCATTTTACATAAAACTTCATTTTGTAAAAACTGTTTATCTTTTCATTAAAAGAAGAATAAAACAATTAGTAGGCTGAAAAGTCAAAGCAATAAATTTACATAAAAAACATACAATGTCTGCTTACAGAATACATTTAGATCACTTTTACCACATGATGTGACTCTGAACTCTGCCTGTGTACTTATTTTAAACGTCTGTTCTTACCCTAAGAACTACTCAAATTTCCAACAAATTTGCTTTTTCATTTTTCTATCTTCTCTTTGTATATTTTTTAGTTTATTTCCAGTCTTCATCTGCACGCTTCCTTTTCTTTCTTGTGCAATTTCTGCCCATTTGCACCTTTAATAACAGTGTCCTTTAATTATTACTTTTTAACTGAAACTGTTTTAGCTTTTCAAATATAGTTTGCCATGTTCCACATTTTGTTTCCATTTACTCGCAGGCTATTTATAATCCCACTTGGCTCTAGGTTGTGTGTCTTCCTTTTCTAGGGACTGAAAGCTCTTCCTTTTGTTGTACATTTAGCATTCTCTTTACAAATATTGGTCCCTACATAACTTCTCATTCCTTTTCTTTTCCAGTGTGTACGGAGTGCTGAGCCATATTTATAGGCAGTAAGAATTTTAAGGACAACTTTTCAGTGAGACCCGAGTTGTAGCCCAACTGAATCAACTTCATTTGTATGGAATCTAATGACTGAATTTGTCTCTCTGTAACTAAAATATTTTACCAAAAATTTATATGCTTCTGCATACATTCAAATTAATCATGCTATGCCAACTACAGTTCTGAAACATTTTCATTCCATAAAAAATTAAACCACTTAAATTGCTAAAAAGTGCAATGTTTATTTCTTGAAGTTTTCCACAGGATACAATATTCCATCACTTGTTGGGTGTGCATCAGGGATTTTGTTAATTCTTGTTCTGACATCTCAGCTGACAACCTTTCAGTCATCCTCAAGGTGGCCGGTTTGTGTAAGAACTGTTATTCTGTTCTGCCACAAAAATGGTAAGCATAATAACACAGCAATGAACTGTCATGAAGTTTCAGGTCAAGCTTTGAGAAACAGCCACTGAAACCTACCTTTTACTAAAAGAAGTGTATGGTGAAGACTGTCATGTACATAAGTTTTTGAGTGGTTCAAGCATTTCCAAGAAGACCAACAAGACATTGAAGATGACTCACACCTGCGACACCTTTCAACATCAAAAACAGATGAAAATATCAAAAAAGTAAGTAATCTGATTTGATCTATTTGATCAATTGCTGTGTACATAACCAATTCCAATTTTACATGAGAAAAATGTGTGCTAAACTTGTGTCAAAAATTCTCACAATCAAACAAAAAGAAGCTCGTGAAAATGTTTAAACTAGCACTTTGAATACCACTGAAAATGACCCTAATTTCTTGGACAGAGCAATAACATGTGATGAACCTTGGTTTTTCACTTATTATCCAGAAACAAAGTGCAAATCCATGCATTGGAAGGGCCAAAATTCACCAAAAGCGGAAACAGCTCAAATGAGCAAATCAAGATTCAAAGCGATGATGGTTGTTTTTTTTTTTTTAATACTCATGGAATTGTGTACCTTCAGTGGGTTCCTGAAGGTCAAACTATTTGAGTTTCTTGTTCACAACTCTGTGAGGAAATATGACCCGAATAATACATCATGGGTTCTGCATCAAGAGAACATATTGGCTCATAGTGCATTTTCTGTTAAGAGATTTCTAGTGAGGTAAAGTATCTCAGTGTCAGACCACCAACCTCATTCAGCTGACCTAGCACTATGCAACTTCTCTATTACCCAGGGTCAAATCTGCATTAAAGGAATACGATTTCAGACTGCTGAAGCAAGAGAAAGCAGTATGCATCATCAAAAAATTCAGAGAGGAAGACCTCCAATACTGTTTCCATTAATGGAAAATTCACACGGAGCATCATAGGGATAGAGGGTTGGAGTATGTAGAGGGTGGCAATAACTAAATATGTATGTTTCTGGAACAAAATGTTTTACAGTAATAGACCTGTTGTTTTATAGCCACATCTCATACACAAAGTGTCATGTATGATCTATACAAAAGCTTGCAAACCTGAAAATGGCTTTTGATTAAGAAACTGAAGATGTTAATATTATTAGCTAGAAATCAAAATGCACATAAAAAAGGGCCAAAATAAATGTAAATATGTACAGAATAGAAGTGGGGAGGGTGCAGAGGAAAAAATCAATATTTCAGAACTCATTGATGAAGAGGCTGTAAAGACAGGATTGCAAGCCTTGGTAAGACACGCGTAGAGAACAAAAAATGTTGTCATTTTCCAAGGAATCACTCCAGCATGCACCATAACAGAGTCAGAGAGAAACCAAGGGCAACCTAACTCAGGATGGATGGACAATGATTTGAAACCTGATCTTCCAAGATGTGTGTCTGGTGAATTAACCACTGTACGACAAAAATTTCAGAAATGTTTTCATCTATATTAGCAACTGAGAATGTCACACTATTTATGACTATGTTTTAAAATTTTTCAACAATTATGAATAAATATGCCATTAATTAGAAATTTAAAGATAATATCCAAAGGTATGATGACAATGTTTGAAAATGTGTTGAAGCCAGATTTTATGGCATACTATGTGTAACTGTGTGGTGGAAATAGTGTGTCTCTTTGATCTGTTTCTGATACCCCAGCAGACAGAAATGAATACATTCATTTATTATGAATTTTCTGTATTTATATGATGTGTGGTGTTCAGGCTTAGTGAGTGAGAAATAGTTAAACTGATGGTCTACTAAAAAAGGTAGATAAGATTGGAAAGCTACGAAATCAATACAAAAATGGAAATTCCTGGGTGGACTATGACATATCACGGACTTCAGATCACACAATACCGAAGCATAGTAAGTTAAATGATGCATGTATTTTGAAGTAAGTATGGGCAAATCATCAAGTCCGAATGCATTATACAAAGTGGAAAGTCGTGAAAGAGTGGTCCCTTAGAGATGAGCTACATCACGGTATTCACTTGTGTCACATTGTCTGTTGCTCTAAGAAGAGTCAACTGTTCAGTTGGAAGAGTAACTTTGGAAAAAAACTCAAGAAAATGGAGGACCTTAACCCAAAAGTTTAAATAAATAGATAGGATCAAATCAGCTGATGTATATTATCCAGATTAGACACAGAAAGTAACGGTGTACACCTTAACTTTACAAATTACAATCTCAGCAAACACATAAAGATAATTATTTTAATCACTGTTTTAACAGTGTGAACCAATGTTGGGGAGAGCTAGATGCAATTACTTTATTTCAAGGAAAATACTGTATACAATAAACATCTAGAAGAAGAAAGTTTGAAACAAATATTTGTGTATTACAGATAAGCTTCCTTATTCCACACATGCAGGATGATAAAATCGTACCATTTTGGAAGAGTACAAAAATGTACTAAGATAAGAATTAAGAATATTGTGCACAACCATTTCATTTATTTCTGCTGAACTACTTTAAAAAAGTACAACAACCATGGCAAAAACTACAGCAATCATGGCACAAATTCTATGACTGAAATAGTGTGGTGTAACAATCACTGTGAAGCACTTGTGTGTGTGTGTGTGTGTGTGTGTGTGTGTGTGTGTGTGAGAGAGAGAGAGAGAGAGAGAGAACTTACAATATGAAGTAATTATAAACGAAAAGTCATCAAGTTACCTTATCGCTTATCTATAAAAACCAATGATATTTATCTCAAACAATGACATACATTTTAATGCAGAAAAATCTGGATATTCCGAAATACATACATAGCACTACATCTTTTGCATAACTTTTGAAACTGTGGTAAATCTGCAAAATAAACATTCCATTAATCACGATAATGCTGAGAGAGTGAGAGGGGGGGCAGCAGACTTTGCAAGACACTTGAAGGTAACACACAAAATAAACCATGCAAAACACAAAAGTTCTTTGTATCAGGTTGAGGAATTATTGACAACAAATGTGTAATAAAATAAATATATTTCTACAACTCAAAATGCACAAAGAAATAAATACACGCTACAATACATAGAACACATTTCAAAATCTATATTATAGTTCATATACACCAGACAATACGTTTGATGGATTACATCCAAAATATTATTAATGAACGCTTGGTAACGAATACAGAGTGTGAAAACTACACAATCAAAAAGGTTTCCAACCTCTTGCAAATATCTATATGTATGAAATTACCGGTTTTAGCCGAAACACTAATGCATTAATTAACATGAGGCAAGTTATGCAAAGTACATCAAAATTGAGCAATATGTGTGGGTAGTACACAGAGTACGGGTTTAAAGTTGCACCCATCCTAAAAAGTTTGTAAGTACACTGGTTCCTTACTTCGTTTTATGCTGACTAGCAAAATTATATCAAATCGCTGGATTTTACAGTGATCCTCCAAAATGTGACTATGTTAATTTATCCAATAATGGAAGCACCAAAAACACTTGCCCCTGAAAAGGATGAGGTACAACACAATAAACCCTCAGGAACTAAAAATTGTGTACACCTCACACTAGCTCCAAAATTTTTATAATACCTTGACTGTTTGCAGCAACAACAATATTTGAATGCTGTCTCCAACAAACAGCAGATACAAACTCATTAACATCGTCTTCTTTTCTATCCTTCTCCAAAACACTCTTAACAGCATCAAACTTAAAACTGAACAACTGTTTGGTAAGTCCTTTGTAATAAACATACAAGGCGTTATTTTCAGAACCACAAGCTACATAATCTCCATCTGTTGCTAGACCTACAAAATTCTTTTCATTAATATGACCAACAAATGACCGCAGACAATGTGGATTATTAATATTCCACATCTTCAACTGACTGTCTGTTGATGCAGATACAATCTCTTCCTTGTTGAGAAATTTAACATATGACACAGCTTTGCGATGACCTTTAAAAACTGATAACGGCTCCTTCATATTGCGCAGATCGTAATAATGTACACAATGGTCAGCAGATCCAAATGCTAAATGGCAGGAGCTGCGAGGGTTGAACTTAACACAGCAAACATTAGCTTTTGCTTCAAGGGAAGCTACTGATCGGTCAATGTTTAGTGACCACAGCTTCACTCTTGCATCATCTGATCCTGATGCTATAAGTCGGGTATCGACATCATTGAAGTCTACACTCCAACATCTTTTCTCATGCTCTTGGAAAGTTTTAACACGCTGCCCACTGACAGCATCCCACACGGTAACTGTTCCTTCATAATCACTACTTGCTAGAGTGCTTTTGTGGTATGAATTCCAGCTTACACATGATATTTTTGAATTTGATACCATTTCAACACATGGATAGTGAATATCCACTGTGTCTCTTATGACAGCTCCATAATCAAATACTTTTATTCTTTTTGTGACTCCAGCAATGGCAAAAAACTCATTGTCCTTATCAAATTCAATACTAGACACAATTGTGGAGTTATTAAAGATATCGCTTGAATAATTTAGGGTTGCAAGTGGCCGTAAAGAATTATACCGGGAAAATTTCACTAAATTTTCTCTAAACGCATTCAGACCTTGGCTTTCTGATGATGGCATTGCTGTTCTGTCAATGCTACCACCAAATGACTTGTCCATACTGCCTCCAAATGATTTGTCCATACTGCCTCCAAATGATTTGTCCATACTGCCTCCAAACATAAGTTCTTTGGCTCTTGAATTGAAATAGCACTGAACAAAATCATCAAAATGGGCATGCATACGTTTCCGGCGCAGTGCCAGACTTGTTGCAGAGCTGTCCAAATTCTTCTGGCTGCCAGTAAATCCATCAGGACCCATTGCTTCACTCATGCTTTCTTCTTTGCTAAGTTTCCCTGGGCCTTCAGAAGACAATTCCTTTTTCAGACCCAATGTGCTGCCTGAAGCTGATGGTTCTTTCTCCAACTTAGGGCATTTGGTGTGGACTTCTTTTAAGATGTTCTCAACTTCTCCTATATCCCGCTTAATAAGAGCAACTTCCCGTGTAAGCTGACTTAACTGCTCTTCCTTCTGCTGCAGTAAATGTGTGAGAAATTCATATAAAAGCTTGTTTTGAGCTGCACATGATTCCGCCTCTAATAAATGTTTTCTCTGTGTCAGCACTTCCAAAATAACATTTACATCTGGCAGTGTTAGGTTTAGTGACTCTGTAGCAACAAAGTCACGTAACCCATCAGGACCTAGAAGGCTTTCACCTGAAGCGTCACGTGTTAAACCAGCCTCTGATGTTCCCATGACTTTTGATTTGTATTTTGAGACCAGCTCATTCAACAAAAAGTTCGGGAACACTTGTTCACGACTGCTAAGAGAAAACCCACATTTTGGGCAGCGTCCGCAGGATTCAACTGACTTTGATATGCACCTGTAGCAGAAGGTGTGTCCACACCTTGTGATATGCGCCTCCTCAATCAGCTCGAAGCAGACTGGACACAAATAATCACTACTTTTATCCTCAAATGAGCCGCCAACACCGTTTAGCACCACTGAATGCTGACGTTTTGTAGGTCGAGAACGCTGTGGAGTTGAAGATGATGATGCACTGCCAATACTTCCAGTACTTTTCCCAGAAGCCATTGGCGACAAATACTCACTGAATTGTCCAGAACGCGTGCACTGACCGCCACCATTTATCAGCAGACAGAATGCACCCTGAAACAGACGAAGTATTCATAATTAATGGAACCTCTCTTTATATCCTAATGGGCGAGAGAGGGGAGAGGAGGTAACAAGTATATAATTTTTTGCAAACTGAATTACTAGTTAAGTTAAACAAGCACACCACTGAGGCACCACAGAGCAAAAATAAATACAGTAAGATATTTAAGAGAAGAAAGAAAAAACACACACAAGTACCAACTATTGAAGCAACATTCAAGAAAAATGTAGAACTAAGTTTTGCAATAGCTTGTTGTAACACACACTTGAAAATATGCAGATATGGTGGAAGCAAATCCTTTAAGTGGCACAGATATGATACATAAACATTGATAAAGTACTTCACTACACTGCTTGAGAGGACAGTAGGGGTTGAGACACATTCACATAATTCTGAAATACAGTTTTAGCTGTGTGTACAGAAATAATTCTGTTCTGGTGTACTGTCTGTGTAAGTGAACCAATATTTTGCAAATTTAACTGGCAGCATAACAACATTAAAAAAAAGTGTCTGCTTTGCTCTAAGGCACAAGAGAAAGTTTCTTTTGCATACTGTTCAGCCAAGCGAAAACTTAAATACAGTCTACAACAAATAAAACAGTAACATCAACTTGTATACAGAACTCTATAGTTTCCCTTCATTCCATTTTTACTTCTGTCACTCATGGAATTTTGTTTTTATCTGTTCCATGAGACATACCTTCACATTACTGTGGTGATCAACACTAAAATGATTCCACCGTGCACTCTCAATGGTGGGACTGAAGTGTAATCAGGATGGAGTACAACACTATATGCACCAGGCAGATGGAATGTTAGAAACCTTGTTTGCTACAGTAGTAGTAGTAGTAGTAGTAGTAGAGGGTTTTTGGGCGCATGACAACAAGGTCTTCAGCGCCCGCTCAGTAACATAGTGAGACGGGTGTCAAGAAAAGACTCGGAACAGTAAGATAAAACAGAACATAAAACACAGGTAACAAGGTTTGAAAAATATGTGCCTACCCACACTGAAGCGTGGGACGAAGCACGTCGTCAGCAGTAAAACATGGACAACACAGGAAGAAAGTGGGAAAAGGAGCTAAAACAATATAGCAGATGGAAGTGGCTGGCTGACCGCAAGGAAAAAAGGGAGGAGTCAGCCACTCTGCAATACAGTAAAACCTCCAGCCTAAAAGTTTAGGCCAGAGTCCAGACACATCACAAAACTTTAAAACCCTAGACACACACGTCTCATCGTTCGCTAAAACACAAGGCAGATCCCCATCAACTTTTACTTCTGCCCTTGCATCACAGTATAAAATGCAGTCTGTTAAAATGTGGCGGACAGATATGTGCACACCACAGGCATCACAAATTCGGAGGATCCTCCCGCCGTAGTAAAAAGCTATGTGTGAGAGGACAGTGCCCGATCCAAAGACGTGTGAGGGTCACTTCTTCCCGACTGAGTGACCGGTAGGAGGAACACCACGGCCGAGTTATTGACTTCACCAACCGCAGTTTATTGGTCGTCACCGCCAGCCATTCTTCCTCCCACAACTCCATGCACTTCCTGTGGAGTGCAGAGATGACAGACTTCAAGGGAATAGGACACTGGACCACATCCTGTTCTCTGCAGGCCTCCTTGGCAGCCCAATCGGCCTGTTCATTGCCCCATATTCCTACATGACCAGGCACCCAGCAGAAGGACACCACCTTGTCTGCTACAATACTGTCCTCAAGCATAATGGAAAAAAATCTCTAAGTAGCTTTTATCCACAGGATACTGTTTGAGGTTTTTCAATCTGTTTTGTTTAGGGTGCAGACATTATACTGGAAATAGTGATCAAAATTGTCAAAGGGTGGTTCCTGAAAATCTGTATTTTCAGCAAATAACTACAAGGAATTTTAGATGTAATTTGGAAGTCAACTCCCAAATTTACTTGATGCATATATTGGCAGTAAATGTGGTCTGCACATATCCAGTGAAAAGTCTTGGTACATGCAGTCTTAGTAGATCTATTACCACATTATTTTGTTTTCCTTGTCCTTTTCCTAGATTCCATTGCCATTGTTAACCCAGAAAGCAACTTGCAACATTATGAACTTACAAGTAATATGTAGAGAGACAGAGAGAGATCAAATGTGAATGTGCGTACTATATGACTGGTACACGCACAGTGAATAACAGGAGATGAATTTGATAATAATCATCATCCAACATATGAAAACTTTATAACAATGACAGGAGCTAATGTTTTCTGGAGTTGATTTGAGGCACCCAAAAGTCAATGAATTATGATCACATAACATTTTCTTCTGATTCTTCCCTGCAATCCATATTCTGCAGTGTCACAACATAGATCAGGAACGATGTTAACATTTCTCATGTAGCTCAATGTCTTACAATGAACATAACATGAAATAGACTGCAGTTTACACATGGGTTTGCAAATACAGAACTACTAATTCCAAATTTTAAATTTAATATTTTAATTATTCCCACAGTGTTCATTCATCTATAAGTTTTAATAACTATCTTCAACATACTATCCTTTTTACTGTAAAGCAACTTTCCTTGGCTCCATTTGAAGACAGAGGAGTGAAGGAAACAAACTACCTCCACACGATAAAAATTAACAAAGACAAAACTTCACACTGGACAGATTAATAACCAAAATACATTTCAACTTAAATATATGGTGAAAAGCCTTGATCACATAGCATTAACTTCATTTATGCAACTTGAGAATAAAACGATGGCAAAAAACATAGAAAATAGGTTATATGGCCAATAACTTAATTATGTATCTTAAGACCTGAGAATTCACAGAACACAAACTGAAATTAAGCAATGGAAAATCCAGGATGAAATGTAACAATATTATGAAAAGGAGACGCCGAGTCCGATAGGCACAACAAAAAGACTATCACAAATATAGCTTTCGGCCAGTAAGTCCTTCGTCAAAATTAGATGACAAACACGCACACGCCCTCAGATGCCTGAGACTGCAGTCATTTGTTTATGAGTTGCATTTGCGCGAGTGTGTTTTTGTTTTCTAATTTTGACGAAGGCCTTACTGGCCGAAAGCTGTATTTATGAGAGTCTTTTTGTTGTGCCTATCTGCGACTCAGCGTCTCCACTACTGGTGAGTGGTAACTTTCCTTTTCACAATATTATAACCAAAATTAAAACTGATAAAATGCAGCTAAAAAGTGAAAGTTTAAACTTTGTGTTGTGTATTTTTGTGGAAAATGCTGATCATTCCTCTGACCAAAGAGAAATTTGGAAAGGAAGTTACAAGTTCAGGAAGAAGGAACAAAAACTTTTGAGGTTTATAGATGACAATGTAATTCCGACAGAGACGGCAAAGGACTTTGAAGAGCATTTGAAGAAAGATCTTATAAGATGAGTATCGACAAAAATAAAACAAGGCAATTCGAAGGTAGTCAAATTAAATCAGCTGATGCTGAAGTAATCAGATTAGGAAATGAGACATTAAAAGTAGTATATGAGGTTTTATTATTTAGGCAGAAAAATACCGATGATGCAAGAACTAGAGAGGATATACTATGCAGACTGGCAATAGTTAGGAAAGTATTTCTGAAAAAGAGGAATTTGTTAACAACAATTAACAACTCAACTGTCAGCAAGTCTTTTCTGAATGAACTGGTATGGAGTGTAACCATGTAGGGAAGTGAAACATGGGCAATATGCAGTTCAGGCAAGGACAGAATACAAGTTTTTGAAAGTGGTGCTATAGAAAAATGTTGAAGTTTACATGGTTAGACTGTATAACAAATGTGGCTGTACTGAACTGTGGAAACAAGCAATTTGTGGCACAACTTGACTAAAATAATGGATCAGACGATAGGATGCATCCTGAGGCATCAAGGAATAGTTAATTTGATAATGGAAGGAGCAGGTGGGGAGGGTGGGGGGGAGTTAGGGGATAAAAACTGGAGTGTGTGTGTGTGTGTGTGTGTGTGTGTGTGTGTGTGTGTGTGTAAATTAGCGGGGAAAATTTTTTGTGCAGTTGGAAGTTTTTTGCACAGTGGTGGTGATGGGTGTAATGAATAACTTTTTGAAAATACTGACCAGTGGTCTGTGAGTTTGGGTACTTAAGATCGTTTTTTTTTCACTACCTCAAAAACCATAGCTTCTAGCTCATTTTCTAGCACAAAATTAAACTATATTAATTTTCCACAAAAAAGGTCCTATTCATTTTTTTCTTTAGGACTAATAGTTTTCGCATTGCTGAGGATGGACAAAAAAATCACATATTACTGAAAACAGTGTTTTAATGGTATAAAATTAATGTATATTGTTAACTAACATGTGTTGGGAACAAATATTAAATGTTTATACCACATCTAAGTGCAGCAGAAGTGTAAGGCGGTTAGAAGCGTGAGGGAAGATAGGTCGCTGGATTGTAGTTACGTACCTCCCTTGTAAGCCTGCAAAATAAAGAGCACAAAAAGCAATTACAATATTATGAGAAGGAAAGTTGCTACTCACCATATAGTGGAGGTGCTGGTCACAGACAGGCACAACAAAAAGACTCTCACAATTAAAGCTTTCAGCCGTTAAGGCCTTCATCAACAATAGATGCACACATGCAAACACAACTCACACACGACTGCAGTCTCAAGCAACTGATACCACACTGCCAGTTGCCTGAGACTGCAGTCTTATATATATGTGTGTGTGTGTGTGTGTGTCATCTCCACTATATGGTGGGTAGCAACTTTCCTTCTCATAATAATGGTACATTCCATCCTGGATGTTCCATTGTTTGAAAAACCAATCACAGTGTGTTTCACATTTTTTTATGTATATATACTGAAGCAGTTACTGAAAATTTGTACCAAGGCTGTGAATTGAACCCCGGTCTCCTCCTTACAAGGCAGGTGTCTTACCCACTAAGCCATCTCGGCACAATGGTTCGCACAACTGTATGGATTACCGTGGCATGCCTCCCTCTTTGATCCAAATTCTCACTGCCGCCCCAGCCTACTTTGAATTCATATTATGATATCTGCTCGAGATCAGTAAAGTCTTTGAAAGTGTGTTATTTAATTCACAAAATTATTCCAACCCTTCAACAGCTTGCCTTAGTAATCACCGGTGACATAATGTGCAAGACACTCTCAAAGGAGGTGTTCATCTTCCACAAAGTGTGTTAACACTAAATGGAATAGAGATATGAATTACTAATAAGACAAAAGTAAGAAACGTGTAAGGATGCAATCTACGTAAATCTCTATGCACTGTTCTACAGTGCTACAGGGAAAATGATTCTTAGTCATTTTGTGAGGGGGTTGTAGCATTCTTCTGGGAAGGTAACTTCCCCACGATGAGTGCAGCTCACTTTTCAGTTTACGAACAGACTATACCTTCCCAGTATTTCCTATCCAGTCCTTTCATGTGAGCAGACAAAGTAACTTCGCTGAGTACACATTTATATAAACTAAACTAAAATCCGTCCCAACAGGCCTTGGAAGGCCCAACAGTACCGGTATCAACTGACCGCCGTGTCATCCTCAGCCCACAGGCGTCACTGGATGCGGATATGGAGGGACTTGTGTCAGCACACTGCTCTCCTGGCTGTATGTCAGTTTACGCGACTGGAGCCACTTCTTCTCAATTAAGTAGCTCCTCAGTTTGCCTCACATGGGCTGAGTGCACCCCGCTTGCCAACAGCACTCGGCAGACCAGATGGTCACCCATCCAAGTGCTGGCCCAACCCGACAGCGTTCAACTTCAGTGATCTGATGGGAACCCGTGTTACCACTGCGGGAAGGCTGTTGGCTACACATTCATATAGTACAGTTATTTTCAGTTTATTACGTGAGTATTTATTTGCAATTGTTAAATGAGCTATTATGTAAAAAAAGATCAACAGATGGAGCTGTCAACTGTCTACTACACTGAAGAGCCTGACCCAAGTGTAACACAATTTCAGTATTTACTCAACAATTTTGATTTCATTGACTCCACTATCAACGGCTGAAATACTTTTTGCAGCTTAAAGGTATCAAGTTCATCACCCAGCCTCCACTCTCCCAATGCCTGAAGAGGTCCAGATGATCAAACTGGTTTCCTCTGTAACAGAAGCAATCCGTATAGAGTTATGGAACTTCAGATATCTAAACAAAAGTAAAGTGATCCATTATAGAAGATTACTGTTCTAGATTTAAATGAGATCAGCCCTTTTCCAACAAACATACTGACATCCAAACTGTAAGATATACTGTGGGGGTGTGGTAAGTGGTGCAAGTCTGTGCAGCTCACTCTACAAATGCTAGCAATTCATGAATTACAGGGATTTATTCAGCCTATCACTAACACAGTAAATGGTGAGTGAAGTGTAGTACCTCAATGGTTATTCATTAATTCACCATTACAACAAGATTACACAGCTTTACAATATACTGTCGACAACAGACAGCAAGATGCCACTTTTGTCAATCAAATCCCTTTCCTGGCAACACTACATAGGTTACTGACATCACATTTACAAATGAAGCACTTCTCAGCCACAGTTTATAGCAATGTATTTTACATAATAGCTCAGGAGTACTCACACAATAAAGTGAAAATAACTCCACTGCATAAAATTAAAATCGGTGGTACTATTTTGTCTACTTGTATAAGAGAACTGGATAGGAAATGTTGGCGAGAGATTGTCTGTCTGTAAAGTGAAAAGGGAGCAGCACTCATAGTGGAGAAAGTTGCCTTTTCCAGAAGAGCACTGCAACTGCTGTACAGAAATAACAAGAGTCAATTTCACCGCTAACAGTGTAAAACACTGTGCAGCGATTTACCCAGAATCTGTCCGTTTCTTAACACACTTTTTGGATGCTAGAACACCCTCCTACCCCCTCCAACTGGGAGCGTCTGTGCACTGCCTCACCAGTGATTCATAAGATGAGCTGCAGAAGAATTGGTATAATATTGTGAAACACCCTGTCCACATCTACGTGATTACTCTGCTATTCCCAATAAAGTGCATGGCAGAGGGTTCAATGAACCACCTTCAAGCTGTCTCTCTACTGTTCCACTCTTGAACGGCAAATAGCAAAAATGAGCACTTAAATTTTTCTGTGCGAGCCCCAGTTCTTCTTATTTTATCGTGATGATCATTTCTTCTTATGTAGGTGGGTGCCAAGAGAATGTTTCTGCAATCGGGGGAGAAAACTGGTGATTGAAATTTCATGAGAAGATCCCATCGCAATGAAAAACGCCTTTGTTTTACTGATTGCCACTCCAATTCACGTATCATGTCTGTGGCACTATATTCCCTATTTTGCTATAATACAAAATGAGCTGCCCTTGTTTGTACTTTTTCAATGTCCTCCATCAGTCCCACCTGATGCAGATCCCACACCATACAACAATACTCCAGAATAGGGCGGACAAGCGTGGTGCAAGCAGTCTCTTTTGTAGGCCTGTTCACCTTCTAAGTGTTCTGCCAATGAATCGCAGTCTTTGGTTTGCTGTATCCACAACATTATCTATGTGATCGTTCCAATTTAGGTTATTTGTAATTGTAATCCCTAAGTATTTAGTTGAATTTACAGCCTTCAGATTTGTGTGATTTATTGCATAACAGAAATTCAGCAGATTTCTTTTAGTGCTCATGTGAATAACTTGACACCTTTTTTTATTCAGGGTCGATTGTCACTTTTCGCACCATAAGATATTTTATCTAAATCATTTTGCAATTCGTTTTGGTCATCTGATGACTTTAAAGACAGTAAATGACAACAACATGTGCAAACAATCTGAGACGGCTACTCAGATTATCTCCTATGCCGTTAATATAGATCAGGAACAATAGAGTGCCTACAACACTTCCTTGGGGAACGCCGGATATTGCTTCTGTTTTACTTGAAGACTTTCCATCTATTACTACAAACTGTGAACTTTCTGACAGGAAATCATGTATCCAGTTAGACAACTGAGGTGATATTTCATAGGCATGCAGTTTGGTTAGAAGACACTTGTGAGGAGCGGTGTCGAAAGCCTTCAGGAAATCTAAAAATATGGAATCAATCTGACATCCCCTGTCGATAGTGCTCATTACTTCATAAAGAGCTAGTTGTGTTTTGCAAGAATGATATTTTCTGAATCCATGCGGACTGTGTGTCAGTAAATTGTTTTCTTCTAGGTACTTCATAATGTTCAAAAATAGTATATGTTCCAAAATCCTATTGCAAATTGACATTAGTGATATGGGCCTGTAATTCAGTGAATTGCTCCTACTTCCCTTTTTGGGTATTGGTGTGACTTGAGTAATTTTCCAGTCTTTAGGTACGGATCTTTCTGTGAGCGAGCGGTTGTATATAACTGCTAAATATGGAGCTATTGTATCAGCAAAATCTGAGAGGAACCTGACTGGTATACGATCTGGACAGGAGACTTTGGCTTTATTAGGTGATTTAAGCTGCTTTGTTTCACTGAGGATATCTACTTCTATGTTTCTCATCCTGGCAGTTGTTCTTGATTGGAATACAGGAATATTTACTTTGTCTTCTTTGGTGAAGGCGTTTTGGAAAACCGTGTTTAATAACCCTGCTTTAGTGCCACTGACATCGCTGTTGATATCACACAGTGAAGGTATTTATTGCATCTTGCCACTGGTGTGCTTTGTGTATGGCCACAATTCTTTGAGTTTTCTGCCAGATTTTTGTTGTGGAAATTATTAAAAGCATCTCGCACTGCAGTACGCGCTTTATTTCGAACTACTGCAAAACTTTGCCAGTCTTGGGGATATTGCATTCTTTTAAATTTGGCATGCTTTTTTCGCTACTTCTGGAACAGTGATCTGTCCCGTTATGTGTACCATGGGGGATCAGTACCATCACTTATTAATTTATGTGGTATATATCTCTCCACTGCAGTCGATATTATCTCTCTGAAATCATTCCACAACTTTTCTACACTTACATGATCAGATCGGAAGGAGTGAAGACTGTCTCTTAAAAATGCACTAAGAGCATTTTTGTCAGCTTTTTTAAATAGATATACTTTGTGTTCCTTTTCTATGGTTGTGGGTGTTATGGTATTCAGCCTAGCAGCAACTGCCTTGTGGTTGCTAATCCATGTATTCGTCACGATACTCACTATTTGTTCAGGGTTATTTGTTGCTAAGAGGTCAAGTATGCTTTCGCAACCATTTACGCTTCGAGTGGGCTCATGAATTAATTGTTCAAAATAATTTTCTGAGAAAGCATTTAGTACAATTTCGGATGACGTTTTATGCCTGCCACCAGCTTTAAACGTATAATTTTTCCGGCATATCGAGGGTAGATTTAAGTCACCACCGACTGTAATTGTATGAGTGGGGTACCTATTTGAAATGAAACTCAAGTTTTCTTTCAACTGTTCAGCAACTGTATCTTCCAAGTCGACGGGTCGGTAAAAGGCTCATACTAATAGTTTAGTCCGATTGTCAGGTATAAACTCTACTCATACTACTTCGCAGGAACTAACTACTTCAATTTCACTACAAGGCAAACTACTCCTGACAGCAATAAATACTCCACCACCAACTGCATTTAATCTATCCTTTCTGATCACTTTTAGATCGTTTGAAAAAATTTCAGCTGAACTTATTTCCTGCTTTAGCCAGCTTTCTGTACCTATAACTATTTGAGCTTCAGTGCTTTCTATTAGCGCTTGGAACTTTGGTTCTTTCCCAACACAGCTATGACAATTAACGACTACAATACCCCAATGTTTCTACAACTACCCTACTGCATTTTACCTGTCCCCTTTTAGACTGACGCCCTTTCTGTGGTTCCCTGAGATCTTCCAACCTAAAAAAACCGCCCAGTCCCTTCCACACAGCCCCTGCTACGTATGTTGCCACCTCCTGTGTATAGTGGACTCCTGACGTATTAAGCGGAACCTGGAAACTCACCACCTGATGGTGCAAGTCAAGGAATCTACAACCTATACAGTCACAGAACCGCTTGAACCTCTGATTCAGACCCTCCACTCGACTCTGCTCCAAAGGACCAGAGTTGGTTCTTTTTTTTTTTTTTTTTTTTGGGGGGGGGGGGGGGGGTTAAGGGCGCTCAACTACTGAGGTCATTAGCACCCAGTCACAATTGTTAGAGCACATAGAATCTAGTAAAACTCAAGGGGGGGGGGGGGGGGGGGCAGCAGAAAGTTCTTACAAAGATGCAGATAAAATAAGTGAAAGAGATAGATGTCTTTGGATAAGCCAGTCAAAGTAATAAAACGAAGAACACGAGCAGCTGCTCGAGCGTCATCAGCTAAAATATCCTGTAAAGTACATGGCAGAGACAGGACAACACGAGATTGACTAAAACGGGGACACGACAATAAAACATGGTGCACTGTTAATACATGACCACAAGGGCACTGCGGGGCTGGGTCACTGGAGAGCAGGTAGCGGTGGCTAAACCGGCAATGCCCAATCCGCAACCTGGTCAGAAGGACCTTTTCTCACCAAGATGGGCGGGAGGAGGTTGTCCAAGCAGTTGGGAACGGTTTTACTGCCCGGAGCTTGTTTCCTTGAAGTGAGGACCAAGCATCCCACCACGACGACACAAGCCTCTTACAAACAACCCCACTAACATCAGATGACGGGACACAATGGGAGGCTGGCCGAGGCAGGAGGACTGCAGCCTTGGCTGCAGCATCAGCAGCTTCATTCCCAGGCACTCCTACATGGCCGGGAACCCACAGAAAGCTGACAGGAGAGCCAGCATCAGTAAAAGAATGGAGGGACTGCTGGATATGTTGCAACAAGGGATGGACCGGATATGGAGCTCCAAGGCTCTGAAGAGCACTGAGTGAATCAGAGCAGAGTACATATGATGAATGGCGGTGGCGGCGGGCATACTGAACGGCCTGATGGAGAGCAAAAAGCTCGGCCGTAAAGCTCGAACATAGGTCGAGGAGCCAGTATTTAAAGGTGACGGCCCCGACGACAAAGCCACAGCCAACACCATCGTCAGTTTTGGAGCCATCAGTGTAAATAAAGGTGTGACTGGCAAGTCGCACACGAAGTTCGACAAACCGTGAGCAATACACTGCAGCCAGAGTACCCTCCTTCGGGAGCGAGCTGAGGTCGAGATAAATATGAACCGGAGCCTGGAGCCAAGGTGGAGTCGGGCTCTCACCCTCTCTGAAGGTGGTAGGGAGGGCAAAATCCAATTGTCGAAGCAGGCGACGAAAGCGGACTCCAGGGGGCAGCAGGGCAGACACATACAACCCATACTGACGGTCGAGAGAATCGGCGAAGAAGGACTGATAAGAGGGGTGGTCGGGCATTGACAAGAGCCGGCAGGCATACCGACAAAGCAGTATGTCGCGCCGGTAGGTCAATGGTAATTCGGCAGCTTCAGCATAAAGACTCTCGACGGGACTAGTGTAGAAGGCTCTGGTCGCAAGACGTAACCCCCTATGGTGGATGGAGTTGAGACGGCGTAAGAGGGATGGCCGAGCAGACGAGGCTCCCATAATCCAGCTTCGATCGGACTATGGACCGATACAAGTGAAGCAGGACAGTGCGATCCGGTCCCCAAGATGAACCACTAAGAACTCTGAGGACATTAAGGGAACGTGTACAACGGGCAGCCAAATAAGAGACGTGCGGAGACCAACAAAGTTTCCTGTCCAGTGTGAGCCCTAGAAACTTAATTGTTTCCACGAATGGGAGAACAACGGGACCAAGATGTAAGGATGGCGGAAGGAACGCTTTATATTGCCAAAAGTTGATGCAAACCGTCTTCTCTTCAGAGAACCGGAAGCCATTTGCCACACTCCATGAGTATAGGCTGTCTAGACAACGCTGAAGGCAGCGCTCCAGGAGGCATGTTCTCTGGACACTGCAGTAGGTCACGAAGTCATCGACAAAAAGAGAGCCCGAGACATTAGGTGGAATGCAATCCATAATAGGATTGATCGCTATGGCAAAAAGGGCTACGCTCAAGACGGAGCCCTGAGGCACTCTGTTCTCCTGGAAGAAGACGTCGGACAAGGCGGAACCCACACGTACCCTAAACTTTCGGTCTGTTAAAAAGGAATCAATAAAAAGGGGCAGGCGACCGCATAGACCCCACCTGTGCATAGTGTGGAGGATACCTCCTCTCCAACAGGTATCATAAGCCTTCTCCAAATCGAAGAACATGGCTACCGGTTAGTGCTTTCGCAAAAAGTTGTTCATGATGAATGTCGACAAGGTCACAAGGTGGTCAACAGCGGAGCGGCGGCGACGAAAGCCGCATTGAACATTGGTAAGTAGCCGTCGAGATTCAAGAATCCAAACTAACCGAGCGTTAACCATGCGCTCCATCACCTTACAGACACAGCTTGTAAGAGAAATGGAAGAGGTAGTACGAGGAATGGAACGTTCGGCAACATTAATGATAACAGCCGTGAGGTATTCGACCTGACTGCCACAACTGAGAAAATCGTGGTCCGGAAAGGTCGCCAGGGAGGAGTAAAGTCCCCAGTCAGCTTCCGGTATGTTCCAGCTCGAAGGACGTGGGGATGGGGTGTGGTGTAGGAGACGAATGACACAGGGGAAGTGGTCGCTCGAATAGGTGTCAGAAAGGACATACCACTCGAACCGACGGGCAAGAGTGGTAGAACAGATCGAGAGGTCCAAGTGGGAGTAGGTATGAGTGGAGTCCGAGAGGAAAGTCAGGGCGCCAGTATTGAGGCAGACAAGATTGAGATGGTTGAAGACATCCGCCAAGAGGGAGCCTCTCTGACAGGATGCAGGAGAGCCCCAAAGGGGATGATGGGCATTGAAGTCGCCAAACAATAAAAACGGCGGAGGAAGCTGAACATCAGGTGCATCATGTCAGCCCGACTAACTGCGGATGACGATGGAGTGTAGACGGTACAAACAGAAAAAGTAAAGGCAGAAAGAGTAATACGGACAGCTACTGCTTGGAGTGGGGTGGTCAATGGGATGGGATTGTAATAGACATCGTCCCGAACGAGCAACATGACCCCACCATGAGCTGGAATACCGTCCGCAGGGGTGAGGTCAGACCGCTCCATGGTATAGTGGGTAAAAGCAATACGGTCAGTTGGGCGCAACTTGGTTTCCTGGAGACCAAGGACGAGCGGACAGTGCAGGCGGAGCAGCAGTTGTAATTCCTCCCGATTAGATTGAATACCTCTGATGTTCCAATGTAACAAAGCCATCGCTAGTCAGAAAAAAAGGGGGGAACGAAACGGGTGAAGAGCTGGTCACCTCGACGGCCGCGGAGGGCCAGGTTTCGAGGGAACAACGCTGCAACTGGCGGGAGGCGGATCCTGTTCCATCGAGTCGTCGCCAGCTGCGGCCGCTTTCCCGGGTCGCGTAGTAGGGGCAGCATCATTCGCTGACGAGAGGCCAGCTGAGCGCCTGGTAGCAGAGCGTCCCGGCGAAACTGAGGACGGTCGAGAGCAGCGAATCGCGGATGGAGCGTCAGACGAAACGCGCCGGGGTGGAGAGGGGGAGAAAGATTTCTTCTTGGAGGCCTTCTTGGAAGTCCGATGAGGCACGGGGATGGTGGGCTGGACCCGAAGTAGGTCCTCACACGCGGGGTCCGTTTTGGAACGCCGGACCTCGGAAGCCGGGGTCCGGAACGTTTCCCCGATGGACGCCTGAGAAGAGGATCGCTTCTCAGGCGGCAGAGGGGGGCAGGAGGAAGGGTGGCCCCTGGGGCAGAGGGGGCAGGGGCCGCGAGGGAGGAGGATTTGGAAGGGAGGGATTTGAGAGGAGGAGGCATAGACCCCGGATGGGGTGAGGAGGTGGAGGGGGGACAGGATAGGGGTGAGGATACTGTGGAAGGAGTGGACACTACTGAGGCAAACGAAGTTGTCAACGTCACGGGATGGAGGCGGTCATACTTCTTCCTGGCCTCTGAATAAGAGAGATGATCCAAAGTTTTTAATTCTTGAATCTTCTTCTCCTTCTGATACGCGGGGCAGTCTAAAGATCTAGGCGAGTGGATGCCAGGACAATTGACGCACCGAGGTGGTGGGGTGCATGTATGTTCCTCAAGAAGAGGACGTCCACAATCGCCACAAAGGGGCTCAGCCTCACACCGTGACGACATGTGCCCAAAGCGCAAACACCAAAAGCAGCGCATAGGAGGCGGGGCGTAAGGTCGCACATCGCACCGGTAGCACATCACCTTTACCTTCTCCGGGAGAACGTCCCCCTCGAAGGCGAGGATAAAGGCTCCGGTGTCAATGCGACGGTCTTTGGGGCCGCGCTGAACTCGCCGCACGAAATGCACGCCTCAGCGCTCCAGGTTGGCCCTGAGCTCCTCATCAGACTGCAGCAGGAGGTCCCGATGAAAAATAACCCCCTGTACCAGATGCGGGACAATGGACACTGGGATGTCCCCTAGTCGGTCGCACGCCTGGAGCGCCGCCGACTGTGTGGCGGAGGCGGTCTTTATAAGAACGGACCCCGAACGCATTTTACTGAGAGCCTCGATTTCCCCGAAGATGTCCTCAATGTGCTGGACAAAGAACATGGGCTTGGAGGTGGCGAACGTCCCCCCATCGGTCCGAGAACAGACTAAATAGCGGGGGAAGTACTTCGCCCCAAGTCGGCGGGCCTGTCCTTCCTCCCAGGGAGTGGCCAAGGGGGAAAGGGCAGGAGAACCAGAACCAGAGACAGTACCTTTCTTTTTAAAAGACTCTGCCGCAGAGCGACCTGATACATGTTGACGTTTCATCTGCGAAACGTCCGCACCGATGCCACCCACTCCGACCAGGGGCTCTCCCCACAGGCGGCAAGGGCCACCTGGCAGGATGACCATTGCCGGGAGTCCTGATGCCCTAAGGAGACGAGCATCTACTCCTTGGCCGATGTGGGGAGGGTGCAGCTCAGGTATCGGCAGTACGATCCCTGTGTTGTCAGGGGGCTACAACCTAGAGGGTACATGACGACCCCATCACAACGGGCTGGCTACCGTGCTGGATTTCGGGTGCCATGGAAAGTCCATCATGAGCGTAGGTGCAGATGGGGACGCACTAGGGGCGGAATGTGTGCAACCCATCAGGCATTTAGGCCCAATTGGAGGAATAGTGGGTGTGGTTACAACGCTGTTACAATGCTGAGTGCCAAGGTCTTAGTGCACTGAGGACCAGTGATACACCACGTAAGGCGTCCTTCCCCAAAAGGCTCATACTTCTGTAGAATTTTGAAAAAAGGAGGTCAAACCACCAGGGGGACCATCACATGGAATGCCGAAACGGTTGAAACCCCTTTTAGTCGCCTCTTACGACAGGCAGGAATACCTCGGGCCTATTCTTACCCCAGACCTGCAGGGGGGAGAGTTGGTTCTATCGACTATGGTACAGATAGTGAGCTCTGCCTTAATCTCAGAAGCAAGACTGGCAGACTTTACCATTTCCGCTAGCCACAGGAAACCAGAGAGAATCTCCTCTGATCCAATGTGACATGTCATCAGTACCGACATGAGTCACCACCTGCAGTTGGCTGCACCCTGTGTTCTTCATAGCATCCGGAAGCACTCTTTCCACATCCAGAATGACTCCCCCGGTATGCACACAGAGTGCACACTGTCTTCCTTCCCCTTCTTGGCAGCCAAGTTCCTAATGGGCCCCATTATACGCCTAACGTTGGAGCTCCCAACTGCCAGTAAACCCAACCTCTGTGAATGTCCAGACCTTGCGGGCCGAGAAGCTACCTCTGGAACAGGGTGGACAACTGCATGCGGCTCAGAGACTTTTTCAGCTACAGATAAAGCCCAAAACTTGTTCGTCAAATGAACCGGGGAGGCCCTACAATCAGCCCCTCAGATATTTTTCGCTGCCTGCCAGACTTTGGAATGATCTCCCACTCGACCATGGGTGAGGGTCAACCTCAGTGCAGGCAGTACCTCGAGTGGCCACAGCAGTGACATCCCTCGCATACCCGTGTCCGATCCCCCATAGTGATGCTTCTTGGCAGCAGCCTCAAGCTGTATGACGGAAGCCAACGCAACCTGGAGCTGTGAGCGAAGGGTCGCCAACTCAGCTCGCATCAGTACACAGCCATCAAAGTTCCTATCCATTTCATGAAGCTCATAAAAATATGTAACAAACAAATGGTGTACTCGGATTATTTGCAGCAGGAATTCAAAATAATGAAGCAGAGAGAATGGGGAACTGCCTGCTTGTTCTTTATTTTGCTGACCTATGAAGGAGGGACATGCATGCCCACAATCTGGTGACCTACCTTCCCTCAAAGCTTCTAACCTCCACTCTAGCCGTTCCACCCTGTTACATCCCCAGAACACAATTTACTCAGTAAAGTGGCTCTACTGCACCAAGAAAAGATACACAGAGTTGTTCTTAACCCATTTCATTTAACAACTGACAACAATTTAATACCACTAAAACATTATACCCAATAACCTGTGATTTTCCCATCTGCTGCAATGCAGAAGCTATTAGTCTCAGAGAAAAAAATGAATTGGAGCTTTTTTTTGTGGGAAATGTGATGTAGTTTAAACTTGTACTGGGAACATTTTCACTGGATGCTGTGGTTTTCAAGAAAACCCAGAACTACAGCCCCTCCCCCCACCCTACCAGTTAGGATTTTTAATATGTTGTTTGTGACAACCCCCCCCCCCCCCCCCCCCGCCAGTGCCACTGTACAAAAATTTGTGACTACACGGACACCCCCCCACCCCCCCCCCCCCCAATAATTACAACATTCTTAAAAAAAAATTAGTTTCTAAGTATGGCCACATGCAAAAATGAAGAATATGAAACAGTGCACCTCATTCTTTTACTGATCTTTAGAAAGCACAATAGAAATGTACGGAGCCGGGAAATATTTTTCACAAATAATTACAGCAGTTGTTACTACTCTGCTGTATGTATCAAAAGGACTTACAATTTTACGAACAACATGCTCATTAGATGAAAGCTAACAATTTTTAATGTTGAAATAAACTTTTGTTCCTAAGACATTGTTTCAAATTTTCACCAATATATGTTGTTTAGGTTGCCTCACATTACATTGGAAAGAGATAAAAACTGCCAAAGGGTAATTGCAGTCCTGACCCCTGAGAACAGCAAAACATTATGCAATGTTGTAGTTGTTGTTGTGGTCTTTAGTCCTGAGACTGGTTTGATGCAGCTCTCCATGATACTCTATCCTGTGCAAGTTTCTTCATCTCCCAGTACTTAGTGCACCCTACATCCTTCTGAATCTGCTTAGTGTATTCATCTCTTGGTCTCCCTCTACAATTTTTACCCTCCACGCTGCCCTCCAATGCTAAATTTGTGATCGCTTGATGCCTCAGAATATGTCCTACCAACCGGACCCTTCTTCTTGTCAAGTTGTGCCACAAACTCCTCTTCTCCCCAATTCTATTCAATACCTCCTCATTAGTAATGTGATCTACCCATCTAATTTTCAGCATTCTTCTGTAGCACCACATTTCGAAAGCTTCTATTCTCTACTTGTCCAAACTATTTATCATCCATGTTTCACTTCCATACAAATACTTTCAGAAACGACTTTCGGACACTTAAATCTATATTCGATGTTAACGAATGTCTATTCTTCAGGAAAGCTTTCCTTGCCATTGCCAGTCTACATTTTATATCCTCTCTACTTCGGCCATCATCAGGTATTTTGCTCCCCAAATAGCAAAACTCCTTTACTACTCATTTCCTAATCTAATTCCCTCAGCATCACCTGACTTAATTCGACTACATTCCATTATCCTCATTTTGCTTTTGTTGATGTTCATCTCATATCCTCCTTTCAAGACACTGTCCATTCCGTTCAACTGCTCTTCCAAGTCCTTTACTGTCCCTGACAGAATTACAATGTCATCAGCGAACCTCAAAGTTTTTATTTCTTCTCCATGGATTTTAATACCTACTCCAAATTTTTCTTTTGTTTCCTTTACTGTTTGCTCAATATGCAGATTGAATAACATCGGGGAGAGGCTACAGCCCTGTCTCACTCCCTTCCCAATCACTGCTTCCCTTTCATGCCCCTCGACTCTTACAACTGCCATCTGGTTTCTGTACAAATTGTAAATAGCCTTTCGCTCCCTGTATTTTACCCCTGCCACCATTAGAATTTGAAGGAGAGTATTCCAGTCAACATTGTCAAAAGCTTTCTCTAAGTCTACAAATGTTAAAAATGTGGGTTTGCCTTTCCTTAATCTATTTTCTAAGGTAAGTCATAGGGTCAGTATTGCCTCACGTGTTCCAATATTTCTACGGAATCCAAACTGATCTTCTCTGAGGTTGGCTTCTACCAATTTTTCCATTCATCTGTAAAGAATGTGTGTTAGTATTTTGCAGCTGTGACTTCTTAAACTGATAGTTCAGTAATTTTCACATCTGTCAACACCTGCTTTCTTTGGGATTGGAATTATTATATTCTTCTTGAAGTCCCAGGATATTTCGCCTGTCTCATACGTCTTGCTCACCAGATGGTAGAGTTTTGTCAGGACTGGCTCTCCCAAGGCCGTCAGTAGTTCCAATGGAATGTTGTCTACTCCCGGGGCCTTGTTTCGACTCAGGTCTTTCAGTGCTCTGTCAAACTCTTCACGCAGTATTGTATTTCCCATTTCATTTTCATCTACATCTTCTACTATTTCCATAACATTGTCCTCAAGTACATCGCCCTTGTATAGACCCTCTATATACTCCTTCCATCTTTCTGCTTTCCCTTCTTTGCTTAGAACTGGGTTTCAATCTAATCTCGATATTCATGCAAGTGGCTCTCTTTTCTCCAAAGGTCTCTTTAATTTTCCTGTAGGCTGTATCTATCTTACCCCTAGTGAGATAAGCCGCTACATCTTTACATTTGTTCTCTATCCATCCCTGCTTAGTCATTTTGCACTTCCACTCTATCATCTGGTGAGCAAGATGTATGAGATAGGCGGGCGAAATACCCTCAGACTTCAAGAAGAATATAATAATTCCAATCCCAAAGAAAGCAGGTGTTGACACATGTGAAAATTACCGAACTATCAGTTTAATAAGTTACAGCTGCAAAACAAAGAAAAAATGTTAAAGTATAGAAGTGAAATAATTTCCTTTAGAAAAATATGAATATGTTAACCCCACACAGTTCCCACAGCTTTCCATTATCTTTCACAAGTGATTCAATATATGGATATCAGCAAGGTGATATGAAGCTTTCTTTACATATTCCAGAGTTTTACCACACTCTGCACATGTGTGGTGACTATGACAAAAAAAAAAAAAGACTGCCACTGCCATTAATTAATCAAACAAGACGGTATTTTATTTGGCAATTGTTTGTCAAGTTCCCTAAGCAATTTCACCAGATTTCTCTTTTAGTAAATGTGAATCGAACTGCAAGAGTCTCATATTACATCTCTGAAAAACACCTGAAGTTTGGTATTACTAGAGCTAACAATACCACATTCACAGAAAATGATAGTTCATTGTCAATATCAGAAAATCTGTAGACCATTTTGAAAGTTAAGGGGAGTTGGAACGCCCTATCCCAACAATGTTAAACTTAGTGACTTGGCTTCCCTGTATTTCAGGAACCACTGTAGTCATTGACATGAAACTTTTACAAGACATTAAACTGTATGTTCTGAGTTTACTGAACTACAATAATTGCATTTCAGTCACTGCTTTCAGAAATACAATTTTTTTAATTACATGGTTAAAAATTTTGTGTACTTTTTTGTCTGTTATCCAAAATAATTTTAATTATACGTAACATTATGTTGTTTTTTTTAGTTCAGTAGACTCAGGACATATATGTTATTACTCCCTGATAATTTGGATACTCTACTCGAAGTGGTTTCTGAGATTTATGGAAAAAGCAACAGAAAATGTAAATTTTCAGGAACGGCTTCCAAAGTTTCAAAAGACCGTAACTCGCTCAATATATGCTTAATTTTTTTATTTTTCATCACTCAGAAGCACCCTGCATCATACTGTATATCATCATCTTGATCTTTTTCCAAGTTTTTTCTTCTTTCTAGACTCCTTAGTGGCCAGCTGTGCTGCATACTCTGCTTTATCAATGTGAATCTTGTCCATCCATTCAAGTTCTCTGATGCAGTTTTAATTCCCATATGCTGTAGCACTTTCACCCTACCAATGTTGCCATAATTAAAAGCAATAACAGCATCACTGACCCCCTACTTTAGTGATTTAATTCCAACAAAAACATTTTTTGGCAAGCGAGTCCATATAAGATGATTGAACAACTAATTGGGATTCTGAGTCTGACCATGCAGACACTTCTTCAGTAATTCAGGATTTGCCAGGTCTCTGTAAATAGGTTTTACAATATCCATGACTGCTGCTGGGATGGAATGTTTATGGCTGTATGAAGTGTGAGTACTGGGCAGTGCAGTAATTGCACCATGAATCAGGTCCAGGAGGGCAAAGGTGGTGTACTGGTTTTTCATCAGCTGACAAGTCTGTGGAAGAAGGTAGCCCATATTGCCTGCTTCATTTTCAACAAATCCTCAGTATTATTTCTAATGGCTGTCCCATAATACTGCTGTAGTTCATCAGTCATCAACTTCTTCAACCTGGTGCCCATCTTCTTCTGGACATGACCAATATTTAACCTTTATAACACAGCCTTCTATATAAAAAAATTACCAATTTTATTCGGTCTTGAAGTAATGCGCGTAAAATTTTTACCATTTTCATCTGGTGTAGATTATATTTAAAAAAATAACATAAAATACTTCCCATGTGAGTTTATAAGTGATTATATATAATTCAGAAAATGGCAAGTTTTATAATGAGATGAGAATACAAAAATATGAAATTTTTTTCCCATTCTAACTCCCCTTAATTGAATGTAGAGTATCTATCCATGAAAGTATTCTTGAACTGTGGATTTTCTTGTTACATATACTCACTCTCTCTTTCCTAGGAGTTACAGACAAGATTTATCACTAAATTAGTGTCACATCCTAATAGCAGTGTACAGAAAGAAGAAAAAGGAAGACTGGGGACCAACTTCCCATTATTAACACAGTTATTAGAGACAGAGTGCAACCTTGGAATGCCAAGGAGAGGAAGGAAACTGACTGAGCCCTCTTTACAGGGGCCAAGCTGGCCATCACAGTGAGTGAGGTAGGCCTACCTAAATCTATATGGCAAGGAGGGAATTCCAAGCCTACTCCTCCCATAGGAAATCCACTGTTTTAACCACAGCACCAAGTTGCTCAGTGTGCAGGGAAGAGGACTGACTCTTATCTGCCACATGTTCTGTAATTAGTCTGATCTTGTCTCAGTGATGTCAATGTAACGACCAATCAGGCAGAAAATGTATTCAGTATTTATCATACAAACTATTTCAGAATATTCTCAGGTAGTATCATGATCTAAAAGTGTGTCTGTAAGATAACCAAGTGCGAAGAGATGTTAACTTTAAAAGGTTCAGGACGAAAGCAATCATTTGGTTTGAATGTGATTTTATATATTGAATTAGGCAAAATCTGGGCTGGGTCCACTGACACCAGTAAGCCTGTTAATCAGCCACTGATGTGAACTCCACTGATCACTCACTCAGTATCACCCTGGTGTTGCAAAGCTTAACCACATCTTTCACCTGCTCTTCAACTACATCTGTTGAGTTCCGCCGGCAACCCTACCTACAGAACACTCACTATCTGTCTCTGTCTCAGAAATTATCTGAATGTGACAGAATTGGTAGATATGAAGTACATGTACAGACAAACAAATAATTACAATTACAGAAAAATTGGATGATATATTCAAGAGAGAGAGCTTCACAAATTGAGTAAGTCAGTAACGGGGTGGTCTCTTTCTTGACCTTATGCAAGCTGTTGTTTGATTTGGCACTGGAGGGATAGAATTGTTGGATGTCATTCTGAGGGACATCATGCAAAATTCTGTCCGATTGGCGCATTAGATTGTAACAATCCCGAGTTGGTTGGATGGACCTGCCCATAATGCTTCAAATGTTCTCAATTGGGGAGAGATCTGTTGATCTTTCTGGCCAATGTAGGGTTCGGCAAGCATGACAACAAGCAGTAGAAACTCTAGCTGTTTGTGGGCAGGCTCTGCCTTGCTGAAATTAAGATTGCTTCCACAAAGGGCAACAAAATGAGGCATACAATATTGTTAACATATCGCTGTGCTGTAACAGTGCTGTGAATAACAACCAAAGGGGTCCTGCAATGAAAAGAAATGGCTCCTGAGGCCATCACTCTTCGTTGTCAGGCCGTATGGTGGGCGAGAATTGGATTGGTATCCCACCACTGTCCAGGGCATCTCCACACACAACTTTGCTGGTTATCAGGCCTCAATTCCAAGCGGGAGTCATCAGTCTTCAACCATGCTTCTAACTGAGCCTCAATGACCTGTAAAGACTTGCCTGAAGATGCGATAGACAGTGGTGGGATACCAGCCGCACTGTCACCTGCCATAAGGTTCAACAATGAGGAATGATGGTCTGGGGTGCCATTTCTTTTCACAGCAGGACCCCTTCACTTGTCAATCCACAGCACACTTACAGCACAGCGGTAAGCCGACAATATTCTATGCACCATTTTGTTGCCCTTCATGGCAAGCCATCCTAGGCTTACATTCCAGCAAGGTAAAGTCCACATACATACGACAAGAGTTTCAAATGCTTGTGTTTGTGCTTCCCAAAAACTACCTTGACCAGCAAGGGAACATTTGCAGCATTCGGGGTAAGGCTCTCCCAGCAGCTCAGGATTTTGACAATCTGATGCACCAACTGGACAGAATTTTGCATGATATTCCTCAGAATGACATACAACAACTCTATCCCTCAATACCAAGTCAAATAACTGCTTGCTTACTGTCCAGAGGGAGACCACCATATTACTGACTTACTCTATTTGTGAAGCCCTTTCCTCTTGAATAAATCATCCAAATTTTCTGGGTACTTGTCCATCCCTATTTCTATCCTGCTCCCAATTCTGCACCCCATAGGCCATTCCCTTGTGAGTGACCCATGTGTAAGACGTGTCCCACACACCCTACACCCACCCACCACCCATCACTTTCTACTGCAGTTTAATCATGGGTGCTTCCTACCCTATAAAAGGCAGAGCCACAAGTGAAAGCAGCCTGTTATATATTAGCCGTGCTGAAACTAATGTGCAGCATTCAATGTGGCTGTGACATGTAACCAACTGTCTACTGCTATGCACCACACCACAAAAAAGTTCAACAGTTGCTTCACTACACAAGCCATTCGGATACTCTCTTCCAGCATTACTTTATCTGAACTATGGTGGTGAGAATTCTTTCTACAGCATATCCTATGCTCTCACAATCCCCTTGGCCTAAAACTACACTAACTTGTTTCCTAGTGCCTCACCTTCCCTTTCCCCTTCTCTCTTCTGTCCCCATTTCTTCCCTGCTTCAGATTGTGTACTGCCTTCTTTCATCACTCTTCCTCCGCCCTCCCCCACCAATGTGGACATTTTTTCTCACCCAACTCCTTTCATTTCTACTACATGTTTCAATGAGACACACCTTAGTCACCCATAGGTGATTGTCTGTCTTTCATTTCTTTTACATATTTAACAATAAAGAATTAGATGTTGTAAATAAACTATACTCTAATACCCACAAACAGACCAAATCATGGGACAATATAGCATCAGTCATAGAAAGCTCTACTAGATAGAGTGACTAGATCTCATCAGAGAAAGGACCAACTGATGAGGATAACCAGTGCACAGAGAATAAAGCCTAAAATAAAACGAAAAGAATCAATACATTGCATTTAAGAATTTACAATTTAACATTTTGTCTAATTTCTTCCTTTACGAATATCTAATCTTTAATCAATGAACATTTCCTGTTCTTCAACAAAAATTATGCCATCAATACATTGTAAAGCACTGCTCCTTCCACATATGAGTTCAAAGCCTTAATCAGTGTGCTGCTTCACTCTCTCATCATCTGGGACAGTTTCCAGCCTCTGGCTGAGTCTGTATGGAACACAGGCCTCCCCATCATCTTTTGTCTTGCCATCATCTGTCTGTCTTCACCTTGGTCCAGTGTTCTCCTTTCTTCTGGATGCATTCCTCTACTCCTTCCAGCCATCTGTCTCTCGGTCTTCCTCTTGGTCTCTTTCCAACAATGGCTTGGTTCAAATGGCTCTGAGCACTATGCTACTTAACTTCTGAGGTCATCAGTCGCCTGGAACTTAGAACTAATTAAACCTAACTAACCTAAGGACATCACACACATCCATGCCTGAGGCAGGATTCGAACCTGCGACTGTAGCGGTCGCTCAGCTCCAGACTGTAGCGCCTAGAACCGCACGGCCACACTGGCCGGCGGTCTCTTTCCGTCCAGTTTTATCTCATGTATCCTCCTGGGTATCCTCTTCTCCAACATTCTCTTACCATGTCCATACCATCTCAGCCTTGATTTCTCTATTTCCTCCTGTAATGGTTCCACCTTCATTAGCTCTCTGACCCTCTCATTTCTTAACCTGTCTATCTTTGTCACTCCAATATTGTTTCTCAAGAATTTCATCTCACTAGCTTGTACTTTGCTTTTCTCTCTTCCTTTCATAACCCAAGTTTCTGATGCAAATGTCACAATTGGGACATAGTATGACTGGTATATAACCTTTTTACTGATTTGGGGTACATCCTTGTTCCATATCATGTTTCTGACACTCTTCCGAAATGCTTCTGCTTTTCTCCCCCGCTCGTTTATTTCTCTGTCGTTTTTCCCATGTTCCTGTATCAGACTTCCTACATACTTGAAACTCTCTACTCTCCTCAATTGTTCCTCTCAACGAAGGAAAATGAGAGACTGAATAATTTGCAATTTTGCATAATGCTCTAACCTACATATTGATATGATTTTAGGTACACATTGTGTGTGTTACAATACTTTGAGCTTGAAAGTGTCACATTTGTTGTGTCCAAAATTCAATGAACACAAAATGTATAATTATAATGAACAGTCACTCATACTTTTAACATGGTCATATTTTGAGTTAGATTCTATAGCCTGAAATGATTGTACCAAATCAATATCCTTAGAAAATCTACGCATTGTCATTCAAGGTTATAACTGAGGTGCTGCAACATTGTTCCACGCAGTGCAGTGGATGAAATGAATTAACTGTTAATATTTGTTGTGATGATGGTAACCATATTACCATTTTTAATATTTTTTTCCTTATGTTGAAGTACCAGTGTTAGGTAACTATGTAGGAAAACAAAGGGAAGGCAAAATAATTTCACGGCTGAGGAAAAAATGAAAAGGGAAACTAGCTGATAGAATTTTGGACAGACCAACAATTTCACACTTGATTTACGAATCATGAACAAATGTTGTATGTCTGGAAAATAACAGGAAACAATAGAGGGTTTAAAATAATTATATAAAGGTAAAAATATATATTTTGAAACTATATTTTAAATTGTAAAATATTTCCAGTTGAAAATGGGGATTCTGGCCACAATTTGCTGGTTATGAGCTGCAGATTAACACTGAAGGAACTGAAGAAATTAAATTAATGGGAGTCGGATATGTTAAAAATCAAAGGTTATTGAAAATATGAAAGCTGGTATTAAGGCAACAACTTAATGAAATAGGGAAGAGAAATACAACAGAAGAATGGTTAGCTTCGAGGTGTAAAACAGTACAGGCCGTAGAGGAACAATACAAAACTTTGGATAATACAAAGGTACTGAATTTAATTGGGGAAAGGAGAAAACATAAAAATGAAGTAGAACAAAAGAGAAGAAGCTGCATAGATATTTAGAGCTCACATGGAAAACCAATACCAACAAACAGCTCTCTCTAATATTCTCCATAGCTTTAGGATTTGAAAATCAGTGCCCCAACTTCAATTTCCTACAGTAATTATCATAAAAACTTGAAGGTTGGAAAATTTCTACACACTGTTATGCATATAATCTTTCTAGCTTATTAGCAAGGATGCCAGTAGCTGAATGTGTAGTGCAGGTGTTTAGTAACTGCATGGTCTCTGGTTTGAGTCTCGCTGGCAGCAACTTTTTTATTTACTTTTATTGCATTCTGGTTTTATTATCAAATGAACCTTTAATTAACAAACATTGAATCATAATGTTTTAATAAACATCAAATCTTTAATTACTTACCAAATGAAAACAAACTTAAGTTTCATGCAACCAAGTGGAATGTCCTATTGTTAAATAAACAAACATATCAATAACTCTGTTATGACCAAATCATGAAGGGTTGCCAGGAAAACTAAAAACGTCCCTCTAGGTATGAATATAGCAGTAAGCTTGTTAACTTAAGATTGACATAGATCACCAGTCGCTTTCCCTGGTTCGGTATGTGGTCATATGCATTAAGGAACTGGTGATGTCACACTCCCTGATTGTGAACTGGACACTAAAAGCAATGCAGTCTCGAATCACCTGTAGGCAAACAGGCTCAAACACAATACACAGAGGCCACCAGTCAACAAACAGGGCAGAATTCCAGCCAGCAGCAAAGGTCAACACTGCCTTAGATAATTGCCAGCCAACAGCAGAAAGTATGTGGGTGAGTATACTCAAAAAAGTTCATACTACTAGACTATGGTGAGTGGCTTCCTTTGCAAATTTGCCTACACATACCTATACCTGGTTGTCACTTTCACTGTGATGAGTAACTAACCTAAGGGTTCAACTGGAACAACAGACACTGGCTCCTCTCACCTTAGGGTTCGATTAGAGCAATAGAAACTGGCTCCTTTCACAATTCTTGCTCTGAAATACTGCGTGTCATTATGTGTACCCAATTCTGAATAACGTGTTAGGCCGATGTGGCCATTCATCCTAATAATTGGTTAATAGTAGGGTGAGGTTCCAAGCCTCGTATTTCTTTTACAAGTACGTTAAATGGATCTTAGGACTCAAGTGAAAACAGTGTCTGTGTTCTTGGGCAGATTCATGTAAACATGTGAAAAAGCATCAAAAGCAGACCAAAAGCCAATCCCTAGCATTCTTTGCTTATTAACACCACAACTATCTCCTTAGCCTGACATCCCAGTCATTTTATACAGGATCCAACAACTGAGACCTGAAAAACCTCAGCTTCACCCCTGTCGCCATCTCACTCCCGTGCATAGGTGCTCGTGTGCCTGACACTGATGAGCTCAAATACTATGTCACCTCCAATCTGACTGAGAGATTCAAAGCTAGTATGTTGTGATCCACATTGCGGTATGATATATAAACTGATGCCAGGTATGGGATCCAGATTTTGATACCTGGAGGCACACTTTAACTACAAAGTAAAGTGCCTCAAGAGTATGAAAGGTAGGATTTTCTCTGAGGAGATCTCATAAGCCTAGTCTTATGACAAATAAGCTTCAGCTTTCAAGGTAGATCACATAGAATGATGATGAAGAAGAATAAGAAGTTGTCGGAGATTGTATACCGTCCCGTGTTTTAGAGTTATGAGACAGCTGCTAGCAGGGCACTGCAGTGAATTGTGGAGTGTGCTTTACCCAGAAAAATGCCAACTGAGTTCGGGACCAATTACACTCAAGTCAGTGGCAATTGCATGCTGACAACATCACATTCTAAAGTTACGCCTTCATGAGATGCCAATGTAGCACTCTCTGCCTGACCAACAAAAGTGGTGAATTAATTCACAACACAGTGTAATAATGAGGTCTACGGCCTGAGTTGACATACTGCAGCACAAACTCTGGAAAGCTCCCAGGGAGTAAGGAGTGAATCAGAGATTCCAAGGATCCAAGCTCTAATTGGTAAGTTGGTGCAAGCAGTATTCATACAGTGAATCAAGGCTTCTAGGATTAAAACATTTGTGAGAGCAAGAGGAGATGATGTAACATTTACCCAAGTGGCGTATCAGGTACTAAAAGAAATCTCAGTTGCCTCTTGTAAGGGAAAGTCCGGCAAATTCAGCCTTCCATGGGATTACATTTTAAATATACGAGAAGAGGCCATCACGAAAATAACTGCACTATGGAGAGAAGTGTAAAGAAAATAGACACCAAACAGTTGAGTTGCAGTAGAAACTGATACCCAGTCCTCAGACACCACTGAGATTCATAGTTTGAACACTATGCAGAGGTTATTACAGGGAAGTTGGAAGCATACAATTGAAAGTGCGTCATTGAAGCAATCTTTAGACATTAAGCACCAAGTGATAAGACAAGACCTGTGATATGTTACGTTTGTAAAGAACAAGGACACTTATCCTGCACTATAATTCCAAGACTACGCTAACAAGTACGAGGACTAAGAAACTGGGAAATGAAGGGAAGGCATGAGTATGCAGTGAATTGGTGCCACAAAACTGCACTCCGTAGACTACAAGGGCAAGAATGACTTCATAAACACAAGATGTGCAGAGGGACACGTGGGAATCACAAGTTTCATAGTAGATTGTGCTTCTCATATTTGCACAATACAGGAGTCAGCACTGAAGAGTACAATAGGCAGTAGAGATGGGCAAACTCGTTCATCCTTGGGAACTAGTTCACTGCTGATCGTTATTTTTTGGGAACCGTTCATTTTTACTTATTCACCATTCATTTGTGCTTGGTATATGGTTCTTATGAGAAATGAAAACTAGAAGTGTAGGTGACTGAAGGATGGAGGGCACCAGGAGGGGGCACTTGCCTCCCCCCTGTAGTATAGAGTTTCTATTCATTACAGAATTCTTACACACTTATTTCTGTGATTCGGCAGAACATCTCGTTCAGCCAACTGTAGCGTTGTGTGGCTGATCGCAGGGAAATAATATAGGGTGGCGCACAGAAAACCGGCCCCGAGTACAGACTGCTCGCCAATTACAGACAATGTGTTGCCCGTTACGAGCAGATACAACAAACAGACAAACATGTAATAATTAGGCAGTGAAGAAATAACAAGTGCAAGTAACAATGGCGAAATAATCGATGACGACGTGTAGAGAGCTGGAGAAGAGAACATGAAAATCTCACGCGACGTGCATGGGCTATAGCACATGTAGTTGGGGGCTGTTTCCCAACTTAATAGACCACAAGCGTCTTGTACAAAATTCTTCGTTTCGACTTCCACTACATAGCTATGCTACGTTGTCACAATAATCGTTTGCATCCTATATATACTTCACATTGTCTCTGAGTTCGTAGGCGAAGTAGACTTTATGGAAACATAAAATAAAATGTGGTTCTCTCATCATACGTACGTCACATGCTTAGTAAAAATTAGGTTTTTATGTTGCATTATTAAAGTTAATGCAGCAATAATAATAATAATAATAATAATAATAATAATAATTAAGTTCACAGTAGTAAAGTTTTTGGTTTGAAAGCTCCTTCTGAACAAATGTTTTTGAGATAATAAGTAAATACAATATTATGGCAATCTATGTCTTTTTCAAATGGAGAGGCACTGCTTTTCCTACTGAGCCAAAATGACCCACAACCCACTTCTTTTTTTTTTTCCAAAGAAACCAAACTAGCAGGTAATGGAAATTGGAAACAACCAAACTTAAAAATAATTAGAGCCTTCATAAATGTAATGTTTTGTATATGAAAGATACACGAAAATAGTTTTATATGAATTTTCTTACACTAAAAATTAAGCAAATTATTGAAAGTTAGTTGCTAAATCAAGTCGATGAAACCAAAAAATATATGAAAACAAAAAAACGTGCCTTGTTATAAGTATGTCTTCTGCTGTCCATCGATATAATGAAGTGAGCTGATATGCCCTTTTGTTACCTGAAAAGACGTACCTATTACATACAACGTAATTTTTATGTAATTTACGTCGCGGATGCTGAATAGCCAGACCCAAGTGCAAGAACAGTTTGGAACACATGTAAAATGGGCAAGCGCAGTGAACGAAACGAACAACTGGATACTGAACTAACTAGGAGCAGTAGGCTGTGGAACTGCGACAGGTGGTCATGCGAAGAACGACGAGTGCGGCCGAGGGAGGCCGAGACTGAGGCGAGCACGCGACCGAGGCTAGAACGAGAACTGCCGAAGTGACCGCCGCGACCGAAGTGAACTAGAGAACTATGAACCGATCGTTCATCGTTCCCGGGAACTATTAGTATACCGCTGCGACCGAAGCGAACTATGAACCGATCGTTCCTTGGAATCCGTTCCTCGGTCCTTTCGTTCATCTTGGTGAAACGTTCCTTTGCACCCATTCGTTCGCGAACTACCCATCTCTAATAGGCAGTAACACTAACAAGACAATGAAACTGAAAGGCATCATGAAAGAAATAACAGACACTTGGAGCTGAAATGTTAGTGTGATAGTAGAAGATGTGTCGAACACACAAGTTTTACACAGTAGGGGGCAAGTTAGATGTCCTGTATGAAGGAATCTTAGGCAGCGACTTCTGCACAAGTTGAAAATTAATCATACACTACACAATAAAGAGGCTCTGGGTTGAAGTCAGACCAGTGTGTTTACAAACATGGTGGTGGTGGTTAGTGTTTAACGTCCCGTCGACAGTGTTTACAAACATAATAGGAACCAAACCATCAAATCTTGCAGATTAGCTTAGAGCTGTGAAAAGAGATGCAGTGTCCTTTGGGCATCTGAAAGAAATGGATCCCGAAGCAAATGTGACAGAGCACCTTTAGGAATCAAGGCAGGATTGGAAATAGATCTGCAAGAGCAGAGGGACCTTTGGAGGGAGGAACCGGAATAAATCGGAAGCAATAGGGTGCCACATATAAGGGAAATGAGGAACGAAGTTGGGCAGCCAACACAAAGGAAAGAGTGCCTGCGTAACTTTATATGAATTGGAAAAGCTTTTACAGATCAAGGTGCAAACCACAGATCTGACCAAGAGATGCAAATGAGCATATATTTGCCTGCAGTACTGGTAACCATACGGCGGCATTAGAGTCACAACTATTTTGAGTACCACAGAAGATGTTACACGGAATGCCCCGAGGTGAAGATAGGCACAGCACCCATCATGGCAAAAGGTGAGGAACACCATATGTAGTATAGTTTCAGTAGACTGGGAGATGAGGTCACGAGTTAGCAGATTAAAGGAAATGGTTCCAGTGGGCCATTTTAAAAAAAAGACTTCTATTATTGAACTATATGTTGTTGTATATCATGAATTTTTTGTTACTGATTATTCCAAAGAAGATGGATGCCTCTGGAAAGTGAAAGTGGAGGACAGTTGTGAATTGTCAAAAGTTAAATGGCAACTGGATTAGCACTGTACTTCCACTAACTCACATTGATGAAATTTTAGGTAGATGAGGAAAAGCCAAATACTTCACCACTTTAGAATCTGTGCAGGGTTACTGTCAGATATTGTTGAATGAGGAAGATTGAGAGAAAATAGTCTTCCCTACTACAAAAGCACATTACGAGTACAAGATATTACTGATGGGAATCACAGGCAGTGGAGCAACTTTTCAAGGGCTGATGAATACAGTACTAACTGTATTTCAAGGACACAAGATGTTCATATATTTAGATGATGTGACCGAGTTCAAAGCTATGTTTAAAGAACATAATACAAGACTTGGAGAGGTATTTGAGAGGTTCTGACTGCATAACCTAAAATTGTAGGTTGATAAGTATTAGTTTCTGCAGAAGGAAGCAACTTACTTAAATATCCAAGACCCAGTACAACAAAGCAACTGAAGATCTCTCTAGGGATACTGTCATTTTACTGCCAGTTTATCAAGGACTTTAGCCAGATAGTAAGAACATTATATAAATTACAAAGGAAGAGTGCCACTTACAAGTGATCAACACACCAGGAAGCAGCATTCCAAGAATTAAAAGAAAAAACAGTTAGCCCCCACCGTCCCCCTGCCACTTTTTTTTACAGTCTCCTGCTTTTATGAATCAGTTCATTATCACAACACACACTAGCAAATAAGCAATTGATTCCTTACTGAGTCAACGAGAATTAGGTTAATATTTGCCAGTAGGTGTCGTGTCCAGAATGCTGAACTGCGCCAAAAACGGATGTAGCACAATCTAGACAGAGCTCTCTGCCATACTGTGGGCAGTGAAGCACTACTGACCTCATGTGTATAGAAGAAAATTCATTGTATGTACTGATCACAAACCCTTGAAATGGTTAGTGTCTATAAGTGATCTGTTATCAAGATTAATGAAATTCAGAATTAACTAGGCAGAATATGACTGAGATTATTTACAAAATGGGATCACAAAACAGAGTATCAGATGGATTGTAACACATACCAGGAGAACCAGCTATAGCCACCTGAAGATAGGAAGAAACCGACGAGGAAGAACAAAATAGCCACCAACCAGTGATTACTGAAGAGGAGGAACCAGCTATTTTGAAACAATTTCATTACTTGCCCATTCATGAGCACCAAGTGATCAGCTGCAAATATGACCATCTTAAAAGGTATACATCATGGAGACACGGGAAGAAAGACATAGAAGAGTACATTTAAAATTGCGAGAGTTGTCAGAAGAACAAAAGTATGCGAATAAGGACAAGATGCCCTAAGTGCTGATCAAAATACCTAACCAGGTACTTGCTCGTTGTGATACTGGTGTGGTTGGTTTGCTTCAGAGAACAGAGAAAGGGAACACACACAACCTAATGTTTCAGTAGGCCCTCATGAAATTCATCAAGCCCTACAGCACAACTGGATGCTGATAACAGTGCAGGTCTTGATGCAGAAAGTAATCTGGAAGTATAGAATATCATCACTATTATTAAGTGACCAAGGGTCAAATTATTTATTAAGTGCCTAGGTTCACACATTTTAAGTAACATCCTAAAGTGTTTGTCGTTTATGGAATATTGAGAAAATTCATTCTTGTGCATACCATTTGCAGACGAACAGAACACTTGAAAGAACACATCAAACTCTTAACAGAATATCTATATCATTATGTGGGGATGAAGAAAGAAGACTGGGATGAATGACTGAATTTTGTCACTTTTGAGTATAACACCATGTCTCATTCATTAACTAGTGTTATCCATTCGAGCTATTGTTCAGCACAGTATGCAGTATTTCCAGGCCCTGCAGCAGGATCCAGACAAAGAACAATACAAATGTAATGGTTATGTAATAGAACTTTAGAACAGGGTGCCCCCTATGCACCAGATGGCAAGGAGCATTCATAAGGAATGTAAAGAGAAGAATATGGGATACCATGATAGCAGGAAAAATGCTAAGGAATTTAAGGCAGGTGATGGAGTATTATTACATGACGAAAGCATGAGAAGAGGACAGGCAAGAAGTTAACAACTCTCTGGAGAGAACCTCTTCATGTTTTAAGGATCCCTGGACCAAATGCAATGCTTCAATTAATGAATAAGAAGATTGAAGCAGTTGTTTTTACTTTAGAGCTGTCAGATTGTGATAAAATCAAGTTGACAAGCTCTGAAACATGAGGAGATACAACAGCCTCAATTCTATCTTGCAACTGATTAAAGTGGGTGTTACGTAAGTATTGCAACACCAAGGCTATAGGAGGAAGACATTGTGATCAGTCCTAGAAGACAGCCCTGGTCAGTTTGCCTCTTTAGCCTAACTTTAGCAACAGTAGTAGAAATGAGGGATAGGACAGCATATGTATGAGGTAGTGAATAATTTAGGTACACATAAAAGATTAGTAGATACCAAGAAATCCAGCTGGGAATCACACATTTCCACCTATGCATTAGTAATCACCACCATCTTCATAACTCCAGGAATGAATCTTCGATATATCAAACTCAGCATCCATTGCAGAAAATTGCAAGAAAAAAAGTGTTACAATCATGTGCCTGGAATCAAAATCACGCTCGTGGGAAAACCTCACAAGAATGCTCCTAAAAGTTCAATTCTTCCTAAACCTAATGGTTTGTCACCAGATCGCAGATGGAGGATGAAAAAGATGTGATTACATATTGTGCAAATTTGTGTTTCAGGGATGGATTAACCATATTAACAGAAAAACCTTTGTATCTGTATTTACATGTTTAAGATAAATAAAAACATATATATTTATGTATGTATACTATGTACACACCTACCTCACAAGAAGTGCTCTCATAAGTTAAATTATCCCTAACCACAATGCTTCAATATAAAAAGTGTAAGTTGTATAAGAAATAATTATAAATTAGTTCTTAAAATTTGGGGACAAATCTTCCCCTGGGATGAAGGTGTAATGATTGAAGCATAAAGGACTGCCAGAATAATAATAATGATGATAAAGGTCATCAAGGTAGGAATATTAGCAGTACACCTTGTAACGGACTAGTACAGACAGCGCCAATTGCTTTTGCCAATTTGATGTGTGGTCCTATGCCATCTCACTCCTGCACAGAGCTGCTCACATGCCACAGACGGATGATCTCAAATCATATGTCACCTCAAATCTGACTGTGAGATTCAAACTAAATATGTTGCGACCCACATCAGGTTATGACAATACTTCTCAATTTGTAGAATAAAAAAAAAGTATTTTATCTTCTATTTGATGTGTGGCATTTTGGTACCAAATTTTTATTTATTGTGACTACTCAGACTTTCATGTACTCAGTAATTAAAAATAAAAATATGTTATTTTATTAAAATTATGATTCAATATGTGTAATCTAACATTTCCATTTCATAATAAAACAAAACTAAAAGTGAAAGAAGCTGCTGCTAGTGAGATTTGAACCATATACTTACATTACACACTCAGTTGATAAGATAAAAATGTTTGATACTTAACAGCACTCAGAAATGTTCCAATTTTCAGAGGCAATTATTTCGAGATTTTTTTTATGTCCAGGGAGTGACCTTCAAATCCTGTAAGTCTGTAAGTGTGAAGAAAATCCATGAGAGCTTGTCCTTATGAACAGTCTCAAAGTTCCAAAACAAGTTAATAATTCCAGCTCCTAAGAAGGCCGATGCCAACATATGTAAATATTGCCAAACAATCAATTATAAAAAAAATGGTTGCAAAATATTACCAAGAATTGTTTACTGAAGAATGGAAGGACTAGTAGAAGGGTCCTGAAGGAACACCAATCTGTGGTCCAGAAAAACATATGAACACAGAAGGCAACAAGTCTACGATTTACCTTAGAAAATAGGTTAAAGAAAGGCAAACCTACATTCAAAAACACTGACTTAGTGAAAGAATTTGACAAAGTTGACTAGAATACATTCTTTGAAATTCTGAAGGCAGCAGAGATAAAGTACAGAGACTGTAAGGTTATCTACAACTTGAACATAAACCAGACTACAGTCATAAAAGTTTAAAGACATGAAAGTGAATCAGTAATGGAGAAAGGAATTAAGACAGGATTGTAGCCCATCCATTACTCTATTCAATCTGTATATTGAGCTAGTAGTAAAGGAAACCAAGGAGAAATTTAGGAAAGGGATTAAAGTTCACTGAGAAGAAAGAAAAACTTTAAACTTCATGCAAGACATTCCAATTACGACACAGATAGCAACAGGTCTTGTAAGATTCTGTTTAGAAAATTTCTGTTTAGAATCGATGTCTTGAATACTGATTTCAATATTAACATCTAGAAAAGTAAAACAAGGATATGGAATGTAGTAGATTTGAATCAGGTGATGCAGAGGAAAGCAGAGTTAATGAGGCTAGTAGTGAGAAAGTTTTGTTATCTGAGCAGCAAAATAATTTAAGGCTGAAGTGAATGGGATTTTTTTTAAAAAAAAAAAACCCACAGTCTGGCCATAAATAAACAAACAAACAAATAAAAGGCTGAAAAAAGAGGAATATGTTAAAATCAAATATAAAATTATGGCTTAGGAAGCCATTTTCTGGAGGTATTTGCCTGGGTTGTAACCCTATATGGATGTAGAATATATACGATAAACATAACATCAACAGAACAGAAGCTTTGAAATGTAGTGCTGCTGAAGACTCCTCAAGAATATATTGGTTTATCTAATGATGAGGTACTGAATCAAAATCAGGAGAAAAGAAATGTGTGTCACAAGTTGACAACAAGAAGGAGACAACTTAATAGGTCACATTTTGAGACAAATATATCACGACTGCCATATTTAGTAGTGTCTCCCACATATAGGAAACACAAAGTTGGGTTGGGTCTTTACCCTTTCACCATGGCTGACAATTTTTTTCCATGTGAAGGAAAAATAGGAAGAAATAGGAAACTGAATAGAGCAATGGTGAAAGTGTAATTAAGATTTATTGTACTCCCTCTGTGAAGGCAATAAAATAATGGAATAAAGATTCCCGTTACATTAGGCATACAATAACTAAGCATCACACAGGTAACAGCACTGTATTTTCAATATTTCTAGTTCCGGACAACCACAAGCGTACTTCCACTGGGGAACCAGAGAGCCTGTACCTGTACGATCTCAATGTTAGAATTCTGAATCTGTGCTATGAACAATATGAGGAAAACATAGATTGCTGCTCACTGTAAAGGTGCAGGAGAAGGCAGTCATGTGTGCATGAGGCAAACCTGCTTGTGTGAATGAATGTGCGCACGCGCGCGAGTGTGTGTGTGTGTGTGTGTGTTTTTCCCTTTTCTGAAGAAAGCTTTTACCGAAAGCTAATGTGTGTCTTTCTGTTGCTCCTGTCTGCAACTCAACATTTCATCTTTACATTGAGCAGCAAGCTATCTTTTCTTTACATTTCTCATATTCCAATCTGTAGTTTCTGTTGTATGAATCTGTGCTATTATTGGAGCTATTTTTCTTTTTATTTCATCACACCTGCAATGTGTAGCACATCAAACACATTTTTGTTAACTTTTACATCTGTGATGTGAACATATGATATCAGTAAGGCAACTGGAAAATAAAAAGGACAGTGTACTTATATAGCATGCTTTGAAGAGAACAAAACATTTTTTAAGCATCATGCATGTCCTAAATTTTATTAAAATCCCATTAAATAACCAAAAATTTCTGTGCACATATAATATTGCAACAACAGTTTTGATCTGTGTGAAGTATTAACCCTCTCTTACAGCAATTTGCGAATACTTTTTAGTAGGGGAAATCGCACATTTAATTACTAAAAAGAGAATGAAGAATTATAATATTGTGATGTTCTACTTTCTTGCAGTGAGCCATGAAAACTTTTTTTATATATATAAATTCAAAACAAAAAAGTAAAACACAACAGTGAAAAGCATGTAATCAGTTAAAAACTGTCTACTTACCAGACAGTATTTTGAAACATGATGTATAAACTTTAAATATTAAAGTTAATATCATATCTACAAAATACTTTAACACAGAAGAAAATCATTTATTTACCAACAGTCAAAATGAAACAATATGGCAAAGGCCTAGACAAATATAAAAGGAGTACAAGATCATGCACACAGTTGATTACTCACTAGGAGCTAAGATGGTTAAAAAAAAAAAAGTGTGTGTATATGTCTATCAGAATCCTAGACCAAGACCTTGAATTTACATCCATACAGGCGACCTCACTGTTTGTGGCAGAGTGCACTTCATCTGTCATTCTTCTCTTTCTCGTCCCATTCACAAATGATGTCCAGGAAAAATTAACTCTCAATAAGTCTCGTTGATTCATTGTGATTCTGATTTGGTCATGACAATTGTTTCACACTGTTTAAGTGGAAGTATTATATTGTGGAATGCTTTCTAAGAATTTTAACAGTAAACCTCTGTGATGCACATGTCCTGTTTTGGACTGTCTGCCATTCAAGTTTGATAACGATTTCCATTACACTAACAACTACTGAATGAACCTGCATGAAACACATCACTCTTGTTTGGATCTTCTCTCTCATCTACCTTAATATTAGCTGGTAAGTCACACACTAATGTGTGATACTTAAGAATTGGCCAAACGTTCTAATATTGAGTCTTCCCTGAGATTTATCATGTAATATATTACATTTGTCTAAAGCTTTCTGGCAGATTAAAACTGTGTGCTGAACATGGACTCAAATTGGGGATCCTTGTCTTTTGTAGACAAATGTTCTACTGACAAAGGTATCCAAATATGACTCACAACCTGTCCTCATATCTCTACTTTCACCAGTACCTCTACTCCTATCTTCTAAGCTTCACAGAAGTTCTCCTGGACACCTTGCAGAGATACATAAGAGAAATGGCTTAACCATAGTCTAGAGGATTTTTTTCCAAAAATACTTTTTCACTCTGCAGCCATGTGATACATTTGTTTCTTCTGCAGGACAACAGAAAATTCCTGCAACAGGTGTCCAATGTCTGCAGGTCTTTCTGGCTGTAATTTTCTGGTGTTGCAAGTTCCCTATTTCAACAGCATCAGCAAACCAACTTATCCATGAGATACGATATCAGTAAGGCAACTGGAAAATAAAAAGGGTAGTGTACTTATATTGCATGCTTTGAAGAGAACAAAACATTTTTTAAGCATCATGCATGTCCTAAATTTTATTAAAATCCCATTAAATAACCAAAAATTTCTGTACACAAGAGTTACCTTTACATCTAAGGACTTCACCACATTAATATCTTGTTACGTTTATTGTGTTAGGAAGACCTGCATCTGATCATAAAGATGGTTAGATATTTTTGTAATATGTATTTTGTTCACTAGGCAATGGTGTGGAACAGTATTGAAAATCTTCTGAAATTAAGGAAAGCTGTTTCAAACTAGGTGCCTTTATGCACTGCTTTTTGTGCCCCTTGGATGGACAGTGCAAGCTAAGAACATCTTCCACATATAACAGTTTCAATTTCCAAACAGGCCTTCATATATGAGCATAAAAATGTGTTCCAAAATTTTACAATAGCAATATAGACCAATAATTTTGTGCTTCTGTCCAACAGCCATTATTGGTAATGTGACTTGCCCCTTCTTCGAATTGCTTATAATTCTTTGCTACTAAAGTAATTCATACTCAATTGCTGCTACAAGGGGATGGAGTTCTTTCAAACAATCTGCATAGTATCATAATGGAAACCCTTCTAGGAATTTTAGTCTATTTTTTATTCCATTCCTGCAATATCTGCCATTTCAGCATTTCCGTGATGAGTGAAGAAGATGTATTGCTGCATACACTTCCTCGGTGAAACAATTTCAGAAGAGAGAACTCGGTATTTCAACTTCCTCTGTGCTTTTCTCAAGTTCCATGCTCTTAAGCGACTATATGGAGGATTTAGGTCTGTTTACTAACTCTTCAGACTTTTTCATCACTTTGATACCACTGATCAAACAGATCACTCACTGTATTGAATTCCTAATGCCAGTTTAGTTTTTGTTAAAATGTGTAACGAAGGTCTCTTTGCTTTCAGGATCAACTTTCTCACACAGCTATTGAACGATAATAGCAGGTCCTTATCATGCTTCTTAAGCTTGCTTGGCACATGTATGTCTGAAGAGCACTGTACAATGCTCTTGAGCCTACGTGCTGACAATCCATATTTGCATCCTTGGAGATGAATGTTTGGCATTTAATAATCAAACAGCATACAATCTGTATCTTGTTGCTTAGTAAAGTCTTTGTAACACTGGTGATCACTGTTAGCAGTCTTATGAACACTGATATCCTCCACTACATTAACTGAATCCGTTAATCATTAGGAGATACAAAATATTATCTTCACAAATTGGTTCTCAAACAGCTCAAAGTAAAATTCAGCTAAAATAATCAGCAAAACTTCCTTTCAAATTAATGGGAGACGGAAGGCGAATGGGCTTCAAAAATTCGACTTTTAGATTTTAGCATATTTGAAATGCCTGGTCTTTCCTGAGTGAAACAATTTTTGTTTTATATAAATACGAAAATTTTTTCATGAGATATGATGGTTTTCCTCACGCTCTGTGCAATCTGGGGACGGTGACAGCAAAGCTTATGATGGGTATGTGCAGAACAACCTTATGGTCCTAATGTCAAAATTTCTAAATTAGAGTGCATTGGGCATGTCCAGAAGAGAATGGTGTCCAGGTCGAGAAGATTATTGAAAGAAAAGTAAAAAATAGTATTGGAAGATGGTAAGAAGATAGGTGGTAAAGGTCACCTGACAAATGTTGAAATAGATAGATTACAGAATTATTATGGCTTGGCCACAAGAAGAAATGTAGGGAATTTAGAAAACATGAAAGAAGCTGTATGGGCTATCTTTATCCATAAGCTTTCCACAAATGAAAATCCAGTGCATGGTCTTTGCCCGAATGATCCCGACACTTGGTGCAGGAGAAGAGCCAAATATGACCACAAACATTCTTTACCTGCATCAGTAATGAATGAAATTAAACCCATATAGAGACCTTTGTAAAGATACCTTGTTGAACAAATGTCTTAATGGGAAAACCCAAAATTTAAACGACTGTGTGAATTCTGTCATTTGGAACTGGTTACCGAAAATTGTATTTGTTCAGCTTACAACCCTGAAATTTGGTGTTTATGATGCTATTTTATGCTTCAATGATGGTATAATTAGAAAACTGGATATTTTGGAATTATTGGGCATAAAATCTTGTGGAAATACTGCTAAATCATTGGTGCAAAAACAGATAAAGAGAGAATCCACAAAGCAGATATTGCTAAATTAAAAAGCACAAAAGGAGCCAGACAGAAAAGAAGAGGGACCAAGAGAAGAAAAGAAGATCAGTATGATTCAGATGATGCTCAGTATGGCACAGGAAAATATTAGCGGTAAGTAATTCTCATCAATAACTATAGTAGAATTGCAATATTAAACTTTAAACAAATTTTTCTCAAAACTACATTTTTTTACTTTCAGGTACCATTATTTGATAAACTAATGCGGTTAGAAACATGAAATTCAGTTAATTTGTACTACAAATGGTAATAAGTTATTACAAGTAATTGGAGAACCACCAAACAATCAGTGTATGTAGTAAAAATTTCATTGTTTTATCACTTATAGCTCTTTTGAAAAGTGTACCTATTCAAAGGGTAAAATAGCATTGGCAGAATAGGGATACAAACTGCATTCCGTCTCCTGTTGAAACTACCTGCCAGACCAGGACTTGAACCTAGCATCTTTGCCTTCCATTGGCTAATGCACTACAGAATGCGCTCTCATAGCTTTACTTCTGACTGTACTTCATTGCCTACTTTCCAAACTTCATAGAACTCCTACTTTATACCTCATGAGGCTAGCATTCCTGGATGAAAGAGTATTGCGTAGACATTAACAGTCAGTAACAGAATGTGTGCTAATTTGAAACCTTCTGGTAGATTAAAACTGTGAGCCAGACTGGAGCCCAAACCTGCAACCTCGGTAAAGATCAGTCAATCACATAGTTTTAATTCACATCTACATCCATACTCTGCAAACTACATAGAAGTGCATGCTATTTTATGCTTCAATGATGGTGTAATTAGAAAACTGGATATTTTGGAATTATTGGGCATAAAATCTTGTGGAAATACTGCTAAATCATTGTACCAGTTACTAGGGTGTCTTTCTGTTCCATTCACATATGGAGCATGGAAAGAACAATTGTCTGAATGCCTCTGTGAGTGCTATAATTATTCTTATCTTGCCTTCATGATCCTATGTGAACAATGCATAAGGGGTTGTAGTATATTCCCAGATTCATTTAGAGCCAGTTCTCGAAACTTTGTTAGTAGACATTCTTGGGGTAGTCCATGTCTGTCTTCTAGTCTGCCGGTTCAGTTTCTTCGGCACCTTTATAATATTCTCCCAAGGGTCAAACAAATCTGTAATCTTTTGTGCTGCCCTTCTATGTATATGTTCAATATTCCCCATTAGTTCTATCTGGTATGGGTGCCACAAACTTTAGCAGTATTCTAGAATAGGTCACATGAGTGATTTGTAAGTGATCTCCTTTGTAGACTGATTGTACTTGCCCAGTATTCTACCAATAAACTAAAGTCTTCGGCCTGATTTACTCACAAATGAGCCTATGTGACATCCCACTTCATACCCCTACGAAGTGTTACACTGAGGTATTTTTATGAGTTTACCCATACCAACTGTGACTCACTGATATTACAGTCACAGAATATTACATTTTTTTGTTTTGTGAAATGCACAATTTTGCATTTCTGAGCACTTAAAACAAGTTGCCAATCTTTGCACTACTTTGAAATCTTATCAAGATCTGACTGAATATTTATGCTACTTCTCTGAGACTGTAGCTTACTTCATTATACAGTAAATAACTGTGCCATCTGCAAAAAGTCTGAGGTTACTATTAATATTGTTGGCAAGGTCATTAATATACAACACGAACAGCAAGGGACCCAACACACTTCTCTGGGCACACCTGATCTTACTTCTACATCTGATGCTGACTCTCCATCCAAGCTAACATGCTGTATCCTCCCTTCCAAAAGTCCTCACTTGAGTCACAAATTTCATTTGACTGGACTTTTGACAATAAGTGTGGATGTGGTACTGAGTCAAATGCTTTTCAGAAATTAAGAAATACTTAATCTATCTGACTACCTTTATACAAAGGGCACGCTGGGTTTCACATGACCAATATTTTCAGAATCTATGATGGTTGGTATTGAGGAGGGCATTCTGTTCAAGATAACTCATTATGTTTGAGCTCAGAATATGTTTTAAGATTTTAAAACAAATCAATGTCAACAATATTGGACAGTAGTTTTTGGATCACTTCTACTATGTATGTAGGCATGTGTGACCTGTGTTTCCTTCCAACTTCTGGGTAAGACTTTTTGCACGAAGTATAACACCACTAATACAGATTTCACTCATTTTTCTGATTTTACCTTGTAGTTTAAGTTTCCATGGTGAAAAGTACATTAAATATGGTTATGCTACAGATCAATTTGGTACCGCACCTTTAATTTGGCATACACATTTGTAGGTTTTGCAAACTCACAACCAAATTATCACTTTCCAACGTAACCTAGACATTGGGCTACAGATCGGTCTGTCACTACAACCAAGATTTCAACTGCATGGGGGATTCAAGATCACATACAGACCCAATAAACATAATATCATACGTATTCCTTTTCCTGTACCTATCAGAAGTGTACAAATATATAGCTGCTGACTCAAAAAAATCTTCTCCAATTACAACAGCGCCATCAGAAAATTTATGTGACATTCTCCAAGCTTTTTGGGAAGTGTTCTGCCACTACTGTTCCTGAAGCAAATGGTCTATGAAAGCATTCAATTATCGTATTTTATTGTCTGGTCGTCGTCTCATTCCTATTAGCTCCCATCTGGCCTCAGTGCCAGCCATATTAGATGTGATAGAAGTTCTTCCAGGCTATTACAGAGCCACAAATCGGATGTCAGCCTACAGTTGCAATATATATTCAGATGGGAATTTACGATTTGCCTCCTATTCACATCCAGTGCCAGCCAGCTTTCTGTCAGTACTACATTACAATTACCACAACTAATGAAAAGGACTATTTCTGGGAACTTAAAATGGATTCTCCTTCAGTTAACCCCTGCTTTGAAGAAACGAATGTACTCCTGACAACTTAAAGTGGCCAATTTATTCCTCTTTCCATAAACAGCTAGTAATTATCATTGGGCCCGTAGGGGGGAAATCTCTAATCTAAAAACATGAGAACGCCACATGTAGAGCCTACTGGGCTACAAAATTAACCATGGCCTGCGTGTAACGCATGCCTAGCCTACGAAGCTGGTATCCAGTAGTGAAGATGAAGAAATTGGCATCACATTTTATCAATATTTTAAGCCCTCCAACTGGCTCTAAACCTAACAAGACCACAATCAACTCTGCAAATCATGAGCTGTACTTCACCCGTCATACAATGCTTGAAGTCTTCATCAAACCAGCCAATCATCTTCAGGAAGTAAGGATGGCGTTCAAACAACACAGCTAGTTTGAGTTACAGTTTGCAGCAGGTTGCACACAGTACACTCACCAGAAGCCAGCAGTGGCACACAGTGGTCATCATTCTCAACTTGCAAACTCAAAATTTGATGTCATGAGTTGGAGGTAGCATAGGAATCTAAGAATGAAATTCTTGTTTAGTGTTCAAATAACAGAACAAAAGAAATATATTGGTCCAAGACAAGAACTAAGGACAAGAACATGGTAACAACATTAAACATGCACATACACGTGGGTTTGAGGTGGGGGCAAAAGGCGGAACTATTTGACTTTAAGGATTTTTTTAACAATATGTATGTATAGTTCGAGTCAATCTGCTGGGTAATTATGTCTCCATTTCCCATTCACTTCATACTCGTTTGACCAGTTGATCAACTCCAGCCCATTACTAAAGTCAGCAAATGGAAAATATACTGCCAGACCTCCTACAAATTCAGACTCCTGCGCACCTCACATTAATCTCAAGCCAGGTGCTGGTGGAGCTTCCAAACCCCCATGTCCTTCCGCTGCAACATGTCTTGGTTTCTACTGTCTCTAAAGAGAGCAAGATGTATGGTTTTGAATCATGATCTGTGTTATTTTGTTGTTTGTAAACTTGGCACAACTGTTCCAGATGTGGCATTTATCAATGAGGTGTTGTTCATTTCTGTTATTATTACATTGAAAGTGTATTAGCAAGGTTAACAATTTTTTTTTAAACTCCTCCACTTGCGCTTTTTCTTATTAATCTGCTGTCTAAAGAAACTGATAGGCAATGGATGAATCACATGCAAAGAAATATTTATCTGCATAAATGGGAAACAGGAAATTCAATAAACACACAACTGGCATGCACCAGCTTGTATATCAAAATCAAAGGAGAAGACTTGCTTTTGCTTCAAAAGAAGTGATACAAATCCTAAGACCATCAGGGACTACTTTCATAAATCATGAAGATTCAAAAAAGGCTATAAAAATACATTAAATGGCCAAATTTTTAATGAGATGTAGACCATGCCAAAACAGGGAAGATCAAGCTACAAAATAACATAAATATGAGCAACATTGACCTTTCCACACATAAGGAGTGTAAATCATTCAGACCTGCACTGCAGAAACATAAACAGACTGACATGCCATTGACATTAAGGAAACTAACACTATCTGCTTTCACTTTCCAGGCACGACTTTAGCCATCTGAGTATTTTACAATCAATGCTTCACAGAATCTGCACGGATGGAGGTAAGATAGTAAGGCCATAGGATTCTGATTTTCGGGTAACATACGACTAATGCATTTGACAAATAGTGTCAAAATAAAATGAATATAATGATAAAGTATTCTAAATACAACTGAAATATACTTGCAGGGACATAAAGAACCAAGATGATAACCAGCAGAGCTACATTAACACCACTAGTCTCATCAACTTAACAGCTGCTTCACTCCCTTGCTTTAAATGCACGCAGTCTCTAACACATAAATGTTCCTTTTACTCATTAGTATCCCACATGAACATAGTGAAGCAAAACCTAATATCACACGATTTAGACATTCATATAACAATGAATATTTTTGACTGCCTAACCTGTCATCACAGTTATCAACATTTCATTTTTAAAAAGGTGTCACAGCAAAAGTGTTGGGTCAGAAGTTTACTTAAAGGGTGAAAGCAGATTATGTGCCTCCTTGTTTTCTGCTTCTCTTTCAAATGGCTTACACAGAGTTTGCTGCTTCTAGATGGGCTCCCACACAAACCTCTGGTTGGGAGACTGGAGTGCCTTCTCATACTTTTTTTGCTCATGGCCTAGCATATAAATTTCTGTGAGAGTTAGATGATCCTGCCAGTGTCTTTGCTACAGTTGGTATACATACTGCAATCACTGGAACATACAATGCCTATTACCAAATGCAAAATCAATATTACTCCAGATAAATAGCAAGGAGAAAAGAAAGAAAGACATTTATTTTAGGGTTTTGCAAGGACATGGAAAATGGTATATTGTACTCTTTGAATTCATGTGAATATTACTGCATTTTGCTGGCACTAAGTATATAAATATAGCCCATAATTGTGAGTAATAATAGTTACAATTACTCTGCAAAGCCTTGCAAATATCAATAAAATTTCAATTTCATGAATACTGTGTTTTTTGAAACACATTTATGGGGAAAAATAAATCATAAAAACGTTAAATTACTAAGGGCATTACAGAAATGTTACACATTAAAACTAGTTGCTCAAAAGAAAGCCATAGTATGTCCAACTAATGCCACCAACATATAGGTTCCCTCTCATATATATATACCACATTCAGTGATGGTTTTGTTTCAATGTGCTCTGTGCCAACACAGTATGAGTAATATAAATTAGACAGCACATGAAAACACTACAAATAGCCAAAGTCACACATCACATGTAAAAATCCTATAACACAGGTTTCAGTTATGCACGTCATATGCAACTAACTTCACACAATAACATCTTTTACCAGATACATGGCTGTGCTTGCAGCAAGAGAAAATCTATGACGAGCTTACTGGTACTTCATGACATCTCCAAAGTAGCAGCAAATGATGTTACAGGACTTTGCTTTTATATCTAATGAATATTATGTCTACAGCAAATGTATCAGAGATACATTTATTAGTTTTCTGAAATTAGTAACATGCAGCAGAATCCAAAGGGCAATTGAAGGGAGGATGTGGAGATGCCTAGCAAGAACAAAAGTGGTGGTGGATGAGATACATGACCAGAAGAGACTCACAAGCAATATGCAATACTGAACAAATATACTATCAGTACTTTTTTATGAAGCTGTATGTAAAGAAAGTTAAGAATCAACATATTTGATTTGAAGAAATTATAACATTTCATGATCCAGTACAGTATAATGTACCACCTATTAAATTATACAGCTAAGCAATCAGAGCAAGGAATATATGAGATGACCCTGCACATCATGCAAGTGACATTCTCTATCAGTACAAAACTTTGCTTACAAGGACTAAATAGAGGCAAAACATTTTCCTCTCCTTCTTTAATACATTGTATCAAATACTACTATTTTCCATTTAACTGTACACCACAAAGGACAATATGTTCCTCTAACATTCTGCTTAAATTTGTGACAACTAAACAAACCATTGCACCATGTGCCCATTCAATTACAAAGAAACTAATCTTCAGGTACCACAATGGGAGCAAGACCACAAGTGGTGAAATAATTAGTAGTTTCTAAAAACTGCAAGGCTCAAAACTAGTTTGGTTTTATAGCAAACTCAAGTCTTGGATTTTCCTCCCAAAATTAATGTCATACATCAACATTTCTTTTCCTTGGAGTAGATGTGGCCTTATAATAACCATCAGAACACTTTGTTGCCACACAGCCAAATGTGCAATGATGTCTTGACATGGATATTTAATCAACACCATTTCAGAACAAGCACAATAACTTCAACATTGCACTCACCTACTTTAATGACAAAAGTGAACAATCTTGTAGTCATAAGCACGAGCTTTTCACAAACACTTTTTCTTAAATGTAGAAAGTGGAACACGATGGAAAACAGTAGCAAATCGGACTACTACATTTACAAATTTAACGATAATTTTTGAGAGCTAGTTTCCTAATACTCTGCAAGAAGACATGCTTATTCTCTTTAGTTCTTAACATTTTTTTTCACTTGTTTCTTATCTCTTTATTAAACTCTAGTAAACAGACTATCAGTAATGATGATGTGGAGACTCATTGTGATATTGTCGAGTTGCTGCAAATTTCTAGGTCACTACTGACATAGTATATATAAAGATGCATTCTATTGCTTAACAGTTTCAATAATACGATGAAAAAGCAATTTACGAAGTAAAATCAATGTAGTGTTCATAATATCAGATACCGTAGTTCCACGATGGCGTTAAAAAACTTGGGTTACAGGTCACGAGAGAATTGTGCATGGAACTCTATTTAAGCACAATCCCTATATATTGGTTACCTTTTAATTTAGTTACTTTAATGTTGTTGAACATGTTTGATATGAGAGAATGTGCTCTATCGTAAGTGCTTTGTTAACATGGGAACTTGAAGGCAGTAACATTTTGTACAACAATATTGTAAAAGTGCAAAATTCTTTCAATCAATGCTTGTACGGATAGCAATGATTACAACGGGTACAAACTAAATAACACAATGTAACCATCATACTACTCAATGGTGACTTTTCTATGGCTAACCACTGCAAGATTGTATAAACATTAAAGAACCGGTATTTCCCGCACATGGGCACGCCTTTCATATACTTCCTTCACCCTTGAAATACCCCTCGAACACAAACAGGAAGGTTTGGTGATAATGATATCGAGACCCGCATTGTTAAGGCATCGTCCGTCCGTCTACGTACATTATTCTACTGAGTACTCTTTAATCATCTGTCAACTGTGTACAGCACCGCGTGTTATAGCTGTTAACCCAATTTAAGGTGTCCTCCTAGGATGAACTTCCTTCTCATTAAAATTAAAAACTTACTTTGATGATTTTCCTTGATTTGTTTCTGTTCTAAATCCCCGAAAAAACTGTGATTTAACACTAAACGGTCGTCCCGACCGTCTCTTAATGTATGCAGGTACATGCATTGTACACTTTATTGGTTCAGAGCTTGAGTTCATCAATATTTCACTTTGCTGCTGTAAGTTCTGAGCACCGATTGTCAGACGGCACTCTATAAAAACTTTCATCACTACTATCACACTGTAGTCACATATCACTCAGACAGGATGCCATGTTAAATAATGGATTCGCCCCTCAGATAGTAAGACTGGACATATCTTTGACAACGTCAAAAGGACCTACAATAGTCCTCAATTGGACTGTTTCAAAGTGTGGCAATTTTGAATTAACGCAGTAACATCACCACACAGAAACAATATTATTTCTTTCCTAAGTACTATGTTTAGGAGAACATAAACTGGAACTTCGCAGACATTGCACAGTACGTTCGATTAGTCGAGGCTACAATCGATATGTATATTAATTACTGCCACCATTTACCACAAAACGGACAGTAGAGTTTATATCTTAATTTAGTGATTTCTTCAAAAATTCTACGATATTAATATATATTATTTTACCACTCTGCGAAACTCATTTGCACTTAACCGTTAAAATTGTTATTTTTGTTCTAAGCTCCAAAACGACCACTATTGATTACCGCAAGTAATCGGATCATCATCCAATAACCAGTGAAGTGCTGTGGCAGAGCTAAATTGAGTAACGAGGAGGCGGGAAAGCTATTTATACTTTGCAGTTTTGACCTAGAAACTATACGCGTAATGATGTAATGATTTCTGGTGTGTTTACTCTAGGTTGAGGTGGAAAATAACAAAAAGTTTCGTCTTAACAATAATGAACAAGTCATGATTTTCGTTATATCATCGTACCAGTCCTTTGAAATAAATGGCTTACTCTCTTGTCTGTACAGAAAAGCCAATTGGTTATTAATCGTTACTTGTCGTTATATGAACGCTTGAGGTGTACACTTTGAATAAGTTATCAGTTTACTTGCCTCTTTAAATTCATATAAAATTATTGAATTTGTCAACATTGTCATCAAAAAGAGGTACATTGAACTCGGAAGTAGAACTGAGAAATTCTAATTTATTTTTTGGTGATTCTATTTAAGTAATGGGACAGCCAATGAGAAAAACCATTTACACAGAACTAATTAAAATCGTGCAATGATGTGCTGTATGTAATTTATGCCTTCTTTAGTTGCAGTAAGAATGTTTTCATTTGATATGTGTTGTCATCATATAAATATAACGTATATTTTTACATTGATCCCAAATTAAAAGACACCGATTCTTTTCATATCTGCTACGGTAGCAGACGACCGACGTGAGTGCCATTGCTAACAGCACGACATTGCCTGCAGCTCCTCTCCATGGCTCTTGACTATATCGGTTGGATCCTAGACGACTGAAAGACCTTTGCCTGGTCAGACGAGTTCAGATTTCATCTAGTAAGAGCTGATGGTAGGGTTGGAGTGTGGAGCAGACCCCACGAAGACACTTGTTGACAACTTGTGTATACAATTTGTCAGCAGGTCACTGTGCAAACTGGTAGTGGCCCCATAGTAGTGTGGGCTGTGTTCACATGGAATGGACTGGGTCCTCTGATCCAACTGAACCAATCACTGACTGGAAATGGTTATGTTCGACTAGTTGAAGAATTTTTATGGATGACAATGCCCCGGTCACGGGCATCACTTGTTTGCGATTGTTTTGAAGAACGTTCTGGACAATTTGAGTGAATGATTTGGCCACCAACATCACCTGACATGAATCCCATCGAACATTTATGCGACTTAGTAGAGAGGTCAGTTCGTGCACAAAATCCTGCACCGGCAGCAATTTCGCAATTATGGACAACTATAGGGGCAGCATGGCTCAATATTTCTGCAGGAACCTTTCAACGATGTGTTGAATTCATGCCATGTCAAGTTGCTGCAGTACGCCGAGCTAAAGGAGGTCCGACACGACGTTAGGAGGTATCCAATGACTTTTGTCACCTCAGTGTAAGATGCAATGTAGGTATTGCACTCTAAGATTTTACAAAATACGTTGTAGATAGTAGAATTTTTGAAGTTAATGCCATCACTTCTTCTGAAGAGCTGCATCTTTATTATCAGTTTTCTAAATGTGGCTTTCACGTAAAGCCACAGCCTAGTTCTGCATTATTAATTTTATGCCAAACAGAACGAGGAACGTGACAGAACAGAAAAACAAAGAGCAGCAACAGGAAACTTACTCGCTTCAACACATACGGGAGCGCGCGAAATGAGCGGATCTTCACGACAGTGACGTAATGCGCAAAACGGAGAAAAATCTCGGTTCTGAGCATTCACATTGCTCTGCCCCTCACCCTCAGTGCTTCTGTGTCCACTGCAACTAATTCGGGAAGCAAGAAAGATTAGTTTTTTACGTCCTGTCAATGACCTTTACATTTGGAAACGGAGCACGTGCTAGGAGAGATACGGTAGAAAAAGATATATCCAGATATTCACCTTAAACATAGGCAGATCTTTTCCTCTTATGGCATTCGTTACAACACAGTGAAAGCTCAGAAGAGGACCTCATTCCTTTGTATAAGACGTCCCACAAGATACTGCAACTTACCTCATAAAATGAGATTTATAAGTAGAAACATATTTAATATTTACTAGCAGAACTGAAATAATAGTTCTTCCTAGCTCATTTTAAGTAAATTCATCCGCGCTCGTTAGCAGGCCATTTCCAGGATTCGGGGAGACACGCTTGCCCCGGATGGAAACCGCCGGCGCATTAACGACGATGACGAGTGTGGTGGCCAGCCTGGACATGGTTTTTAGGTGCTTTTCGATATCCGACTTAGCGAATGACGGGATGGAACCAAAGAGACAGAGAATGGGTGGTACCCACGCCTCACCTCAGTTATTGACAGTGCATGGAATAGGTTTTTGATCAGCTGATAGTTTTATTCATCTCTTAATTACCGTGAAGACATCTGCGAATGCAGATACTAAAAAGATTTGAAATCAGCCGATAATATATTTCAATGGTACTACAATTCCCTTCAGACTTCATTGGTTACCAACAGTCAGGCCGATTGAATAGACGAGTGTGCACACTGGCCGATTATTTAGTTCTTTTTTAACCTGGTAGTCTTCTGTATATAGTTTGAGGCGGTGAAGTGGCGCTGATAACAGGTGAATTGATTCAAACTTTGATCGAAGAAATCGAGAAACTATCAGCTTTGTATAAAACGAACTTAAAGAAATCCTCAGGTGTAAATATAAATGAAAATCTATGGTTGAAAGTTTGTGAAGCAATTGTTCCAGAACGAAGTTTAAGTAATAGCCAAGAAAAAACAAAGTAAGATATGTACTTGGACGCATTTGTTTTATTTTGTGTTTTATATGAATATTTATGTAATGACATTTTATTGCATTGGATTGAAACAGAGCCTTTAATGAAGTCTTAGCTCTTGTGGGGCCAACTGAGGTGCTGCTTCACTGAGAATAAGAGGCTCTGCTTACGATAACTGACAATGGACGGGAGAGCGGCGTGATGATCATATGCCCATCCATATTTGCATCCAATGATGCCTATCGGATGAGGTGACACAGTGATCGGTCGACACCATTAGGTCTTCTGAGGTCTGTCCGGACGCAGTTGCAGTGAAGTAAAAAAACGACGGTAAGTATGGTAGATTAGATTAGATTAGTTTTTCGTTCCATAGATCCGTGCTGAGGAGATCCTCGTGGATGTGGAACATGTAATTTTTTTAAGCTGAAATAACAATACTAATAGTATGAATATATACAATACATCATTTGTTTCCATTAAAAAATTCGTCAGTGGAGTAGAAGGAGTTAGCCACTAGTAAGTCTTTCAGGCTCCTTTGAAATTGATCTTTGTGAGTAACTACATTTTTTATGTTTGCTGGCATATTATTGAAGATGAGAGTTCCTGAGTAGTGGACCCCTTTTTGAACTAACGTAAGTGCTTTTAAGTCCTTGTGAAGATCATTTTTGTTCCTGGTACTGTATGTATGAACTGAGCTGTTTGTTGGAAAAAGAGATATATTATTTAGGATACATTTCATTAAGGAGTAAATACACTGAGAAGCAGTAGTTAGTATACCCAGTTCTTTGAAGAGTTTTCTACAGGACGTCCATGAATTTACTCCACAAATAATACAGAGTACACGCTTTTGGGCTCTGAAAACTTTTATTTGACTTGAAGAGTTACACCAAAATATTATACCATATGACATTATGGAATGAAAGTAGGCAAAGTATGCAAGCTTTTTCATTTTTATGTCGCCTATGTCAGCTGACACTCGAATTGTAAATACAGATTTGTTAAGGCGTTTCTGCAGTTCTGTGATGTGCTCCTCCCAACTGAATTTATTATCAAGTTGTAATCCCAGGAATTTAAGACTGTCAACCTCTTCTATCTGCTCTTCTTCATACTTTATGCATATGCTGCGTGGAAACCCCTTACAGGTTCTAAATTGCATGTAGTGAGTCTTTTCGAAGTTTAATGTCAGTTAGTTGGCTTTAAACCATTTATTAATATCCATGAAAATATCATTAGCAGATCTTTCTTGAACTACATTCGACATACTGTTTATTGCATTACTTGTGTAATCTGCAAACAAAACGAACTCTGCTTTTGGAAGTGTAACTGATGAGAGATTACTAATGTACACAAGAAAAAGCAATGGCCCTAAGATGGATCCTTGTGGGACACCACTGATGACTTAATTCACTAGTCCCTTGCACTGACACCCTTTGTTTCCTGTTATCGAGGTATGACTTGATCCATTTTGCAGCACTGCCCGTGACACCATAGAATTCTAATTTATTTAAAAGGATGTTGTTATTTAATGAATTAAGTACACTTTCACTGTAAGTGTAAATAGCCTTCTCGATATCAGAACCCTTCAGAAATCCAAACTGTGTTCTTGATAATGTTATTTGTGGTCAGATGGTTGAGAAGCTGCCTGTACATTACTTTTTCTAAAATTTCTAAGAATGCTGGCAAAAGTGAAATCAATCTGTAGTTTGATGGTATCTCTTTATCCCCTTTCTTGAATAGAGGCTTAACGTCTGCATATTTTAGCCAGTCAGGAAATGTCCCAGTTATAATTGACTGGTTACACAAGTAACTTAGAATTGTACTAAACTCACAAGAACATGCCTTAATTAACTTTGTTGATATTTCATCGTAACCACTAGAATGCTTTGTTTTTAAAGATTTTATAATGAAAGTTATTTCTTTTGGTGAAGTGAGTAACATATTCATGTACCTGTTGCTATTTGTAAAGGCTAGTTTCATATATTCAAGGGCATTATTTACTGATCCTGACAATCCCATTCTATCAGTAATGGATATAAAGTACTTGTTAAATAGATCTGCCACACTATGTCCATTGGCTACTAATGTGTCATCTACCCTTAATGCTATTTGCTCCTGTTCCTTTCTGGTTCTACCAGTCTCCTCTTTCACTATATCCCATATTGCTTTTATTTTGTTCCCTGACATTGCTATCTTCTTCTCGTAGTGCATTTGTTTAGATCTCTGAATTACTTTTTTTAAATATTTTACAGTATTCTTTATATTTAACTAAATCATCAGCATTGGTCCTATTCTTGGTCGACAGATACATTTTCCTTTTTGTCTTACAGGAAATCTTTATCCCTTGTGTAATCCATGGTTTTATTATAGACTTCTGTTTAATTTGAGTACCTTTTAGAGGAAAACAGTTTTCAAACATGGTACTGACATTGTTCATGAATGTGTTATATTTTTTATTCATGTCATGAGCACTATAAACATCTTTCCAGTTAGTCGTGTGTCAGTTGGTTGCCAGTGTTCAGTTATTTACTCAACTGTTCGTTATTACAGTCCCCTTGTTCCGTGTTCGGTACCAAAGTAAGGGTGGTTCTGTATTTTTAGAACTCTGTTCATATCACTAATTTATTTATTAATTTGTAGATTCAAGTCAGTAAACATTTGGTGCGCTGCTAGTTGCCAATTAGAAAGTCAAGCTTCTACTTCCACAAGTCGTTTTCATGGAAAACGTTTTTAAATGGAGCAGAAACGCCTGAAATACCAAAAGGATAATAGCGATTACAGGCAGCAATGCCTGTGTGGGAAGAGTCTTCAGTAACGTTAATCATTTATGGTCGGACACTAGAAATAAATTGAGTGCCAATATGGTAAAAACTGAATTACGCAATAGCTGTAATTTGAAGATAACGATTAAAAAAACTGTTGAATGCCTAACTGGAAATAGCACATATAAATTTTACTGTTTACTAAGCATTTTATGTGTTCACCCTAGGCGCAGCAAATTCTTTCGCCAGACTGTTCGGTTATGCTTTCAATTTAATCTGGCAACCCTAGTTGTCAGTCATATTATACCTTCGACGGTTTTAATTAACTATGAAATTATCCATAGGGTACTCGTAGAATATATTTGCGGATTTCACCTCACCTTTCACTCCTACGTAATTCTTAGGTTGAGTAAGGTTTAATAATGCGACAGGAAGGGTATTCGGCCACCTCTACCACTAACATTACCAAATCGAAATTGAGGAGCCAGCCCCGTGAAGGTACAGGATACAGACAGGTTAAAGACAAAAAAAGAAAAGAAAGGTTCCTTCTACTTGCAATTTTCTCATTAACAAAAACTACTAACTGCTTTTTGCCACGCGTCGAGATGCATAAACAGCTATATGTTTTCATCTTCAAAAACATTATGCATGCAGAATATGTGTATTCTAATGGTACGGAAGCAGGAATTAATTTTCAGACATTAGGTAATGAACGACTGTAGTCCACATCAATAATGACCTGTAGAGACCAATGGAAAGTGCACGTTTGAAATTACTTGGCCGACTGTTGCGACTATGATGGAAGGTCTGCGAACAAGGACATTAATTTACTAGACATCAACTTAACAGGTACGAAACAGTAACCACAAACTTAAAATTTAACGGTGAGACTCCTTTACTGACGCATTAACCCCAGCATCTTCTCTACATCCAGCAGCTTACACACTTGCAGCATTCCACGACATTATCCACCTGTTTCCTTTCTATCCCCAAGCTCCAAGACGACTACGACGAGTAACTCAATACAATAAAAACGAGAGCTACAAATAATGAATTTAAAATACATCTACATACATACTCCGCAAGCCATCGTACGATGTGTGGCGGAGGGTACCCTGTACCACAACTAATCGTTTCCTTTCCTGTTCCACCAGCAGATAGAGCAAGGGAAAATGGACTGTCCATATGCCTCTGTATGAGCCCTAATTTCTCGTATCTTATCTTCGTGGCCACTACACGAAATATATGTTGGCAGCAATAGGATCGTTCTGCAGTCAGCTCAAATGACCGTTATCTAAACTTTCTCAGTAGTGTTCTTCGAAATGAATGTCTTTTTCCCTCCAGGGATTCCCTCTTGAGCTCCCTAACCATATTCGTAACACTTGCATGCTGATCGAACCTAGCAATAACAAATCTAGCTGCTCGCCTCTGAATTTCTTCGCCGTCTTCTTTCAATCCGACCTGGTGCGGATCCCAAACACGCCACTCGGGCAGTACTCAAGAATAGGTCGCACTAGCGTCATACATGAGGTCTCCTTTACAGATGAACTACACTTTCCTAAAATTCTGCCAATAAACCGAAGTCGACCATTCGCCTTCCCTACCACAATCCTCACATGCTCGTTCCATTCGTATGGTTTCGCACTGTTACGCCCAGATATTTAAACGAAGTGACTGTGTCAAAAAGGACACTAATAACGCTAAATCCGAGCATTAAAGGGTTTGTTTTTCCTACTGATCCGAATTAAGTTACATATTTCCACATTAAGAGCCAGTTGCCATTCATCGCAAGAACTAAAAATTTTGTGAAGGTCATCTTTTATCAAACAACAATCATTTGTCTTCGACACCTTCCTGTACACCACAGCATCATCAGCTAACAACCACAGATTGCTACCCACCCTGTTTGCCAGATCATTTATGTATATTAGAAAATAGCAACGGTCCTGTCACACTTCCCTGGGGCACTCCTGATATTAGCCCTGTCTCCGATGAACACTCGCCGTCGAGGAGAGTAAACGGGTTCTGTTAATGAAAAGATCTTCGACACAGTCACATACCTGAGAGCCTATTCCTTACGCACGTACTTCGTAGCAGTCTGCAGTGGAGTAACGTGTCGAATGCTTTTCGAAAATCTAGAAATATGGAATCTGCCTGATGCCCTTCATCCATGCTTCGCAGTATATTATGATAAAAGAGAAAGCTGAGTTTCACACGAGCGATGCTTTCTAAAGCCGTACTGATTCGTGGACATGAGCTTTTCGGTCTCTATGAAATTTATTATATTCGAACTCAGAATATGCTACTGAATGATGCAGCAAACCAACGTTTTTGCTAACAGTCTGAATAAGAAACTGAAGAAGCAAGGCAGATCCCCAGTGTAGGTAAAATTTCTAATAGGGTAAGAAACATTTTAAAGGGAAAGGATTTCTGTGTTTTTCTTTCTTTTAATTCTTTTTTTTAACGTGTAGTGTCAGTCGTGTTATATGGGACAGACTGGGTGGTCAATCTGCACTAAGTGTAGTAGCCAGCCGACCACTGCTGCCTGCACGTAGAGCCGCCGTGGCTGGCGGGTCGCTAGACTCCAGGCGTCGCCCGCTGAAGCCAAAGACACGCCGCTGAGCACATCGAGGCCTTAATAACATTGGCGGACGACAAAAACATATGTATTTTCTTTTTGTGCTGTTAGATACCTTTTATTAAAGGAGAGACATTAGATCTCCATTCTTTTTAATTTTTTTTTATTCAAAGAGAAGTGTTTTTAATTTTGATTAAGGAGAAAATTTTTCAGGCCCAAGGAAGAAGACACCTAAAATATAGAGGTAAAATATTACGTTCTTTTCAAGAGAGAAAACTTTAAGTTCTTTTATTTGCTAACAACTTACTACCTTCAAAGAAGTATGACTTTGTTTGCATTCTCCTACGGGTTTAGTTTCTTATTACCAAGAAAAGCCAATATGCGCAGAAAACATTACAATTTCGTTAAAGTTTATTAGAATTTCTTTCAAAAAACTATTATGAATGGCGATGAAGCCACGGCAATTAAGGCACAAAAAAAGAAGCAAGATATACAAAAAAATGCTTAGGGCACGGTGCTTATAAGGCAGCAGCCGTGAGCAAAGCAGGAGCTGTGAGTTCGAGCCTCACCTGGGCATAGTTTATCTGGTTGCAGCTGATATCTCAAAGCATTCCGACGACGAGAAAAAGAAGAAAGATAAAAAATAAAGAAAAAGTGGTCTAAAGCGCTAGTTTTAGGCACCAGTCTCCTACCGTTCCCAAATCTGCTGTCCCGATTTCTATGACGAGAAGGATAATGAGGAACCTTCTATGCCGGAGTCTCCGTTATCTTTTAGCGACAAAGATGATTCAGATGTTTAATATGTGATTCATATTTTATCAGCGAATTTGTGAAGACATTCAGCTATTCATAGCGTAAAAAGTATAATCGTTTGTGCCACTGCATATTACTGTTCGGTGTACTCTTTGTTATTTTTTTGCATGATGCATTAATTATTGCCGGTTACGTTTCGGAATTCTTAGGTGATTCAATGAGAAAATAATATTTTCAGTGAAGGTCACTTTTTGTCAAAATAATTCACGTATCACCTTTAATCAGGCAGAAAAGCTGGTAAGACAAAAATATGTACGTACATACAAAAGAATGCATCGCTATCATTCACGTTTTTTTTATGTAAATTAGCGCTTTATGTTATGTAGGTAGAATTGATTTATTTTTGTGAAAGTATAGTTTAAATGTGTGCCAAGTTTAGAAAAACAGACGTTTCGCTATCCTTTGAGAAAATCACATGTACTTGCAAGTCTTGAGCAAGATTTTAAAAAATGTCTCCTTAAAATTCTAATGTGCAGTCTGACTAGTGAATAATCACACCATACAGTAAATAAATTAAGAACCTCTCTTATTATTAATGGGACGGAGGGCGGGGAGGAAACATATTGGTATTGTTTTACAGCTCTTAGAGAGTGTTACATAACTAATGAAAATAAGACTGTCGTTGTGTTGCATACTTACGCAGCTCCTCTTAGGGAAACTTCAAAAAAGCATGAAAAAATGACTTTTTCTCATTTTTGATGGACATAACTCAGACGAAATGTTAGATAAATGTAAGATATTGCTACATAAACATCTTTAGCTAGTCTTCTGTAATTTGGTGAAAAACGACCTATTTATATTAATTCTGTAGCAGTTTAAAGCCATTGAAAAATTAATGTGGAAATTCTTATGGCGACTGTATTGATGACGTCATAACCACGATTTCACAGTTCGGAGTTTCAGGGCCTCGGTATGTTAACAAGGACATGAGATTGAGATTACTGCAAAAGATTTCATCTGTCCCCTATTTTTTTCTATTCATTGCATAAAGGTCCTGGTCTAAGCCGCGTAACATGGGCTGCGTTCTTCCGTACCAGAAAACACCGCTTCGGCATAAAACGAGACAGCAGATTTGGGAACGGTAGGAGACTGGTGCCTAAAACTAGCGCTTTAGACCACTTTTTCTTTACTTTTTATCTTTCTTCTTTTTCTCGTCGTCGGAATGCTTTGAGATATCAGCTGCAACCAGATAAACTATGCCCAGGTGAGGCTCGAACTCACAGCTCCTGCTTTGCTCACGGCTGCTGCCTTATAAGCACCGTGCCCTAAGCATTTTTTTGTATATCTTGCTTCTTTTTTTGTGCCTTAATTGCCGTGGCTTCATCGCCATTCATAATAGTTTTTTGAAAGAAATTCTAATAAACTTTAACGAAATTGTAATGTTTTCTGCGCATATTGGCTTTTCTTGGTAATAAGAAACTAAACCCGTAGGAGAATGCAAACAAAGTCATACTTCTTTGAAGGTAGTAAGTTGTTAGCAAATAAAAGAACTTAAAGTTTTCTCTCTTGAAAAGAACGTAATATTTTACCTCTATATTTTAGGTGTCTTCTTCCTTGGGCCTGAAAAATTTTCTCCTTAATCAAAATTAAAAACACTTCTCTTTGAATAAAAAAAAATTAAAAAGAATGGAGATCTAATGTCTCTCCTTTAATAAAAGGTATCTAACAGCACAAAAAGAAAATACATATGTTTTTGTCGTCCGCCAATGTTATTAAGGCCTCGATGTGCTCAGCGGCGTGTCTTTGGCTTCAGCGGGCGACGCCTGGAGTCTAGCGACCCGCCAGCCACGGCGGCTCTACGTGCAGGCAGCAGTGGTCGGCTGGCTACTACACTTAGTGCAGATTGACCACCCAGTCTGTCCCATATAACACGACTGACACTACACGTTAAAAAAAAGAATTAAAAGAAAGAAAAACACAGAAATCCTTTCCCTTTAAAATGTTTCTTACCCTATTAGAAATTTTACCTACACTGGGGATCTGCCTTGCTTCTTCAGTTTCTTATTCAGACTGTTAGCAAAAACGTTGGTTTGCTGCATCATTCAGTAGCATATTCTGAGTTCGAATATAATAAATTTCATAGAGACCGAAAAGCTCATGTCCACGAATCAGTACGGCTTTAGAAAGCATCGCTCGTGTGAAACTCAGCTTTCTCTTTTATCATAATATACTGCGAAGCATGGATGAAGGGCATCAGGCAGATTCCATATTTCTAGATTTTCGAAAAGCATTCGACACGTTACTCCACTGCAGACTGCTACGAAGTACGTGCGTAAGGAATAGGCTCTCAGGTATGTGACTGTGTCGAAGATCTTTTCATTAACAGAACCCGTTTACTCTCCTCGACGGCGAGTGTTCATCGGAGACAGGGCTAATATCAGGAGTGCCCCAGGGAAGTGTGACAGGACCGTTGCTATTTTCTAATATACATAAATGATCTGGCAAACAGGGTGGGTAGCAATCTGTGGTTGTTAGCTGATGATGCTGTGGTGTACAGGAAGGTGTCGAAGACAAATGATTGTTGTTTGATAAAAGATGACCTTCACAAAATTTTTAGTTCTTGCGATGAATGGCAACTGGCTCTTAATGTGGAAATATGTAACTTAATTCGGATCAGTAGGAAAAACAAACCCTTTAATGCTCGGATTTAGCGTTATTAGTGTCCTTTTTGACACAGTCACTTCGTTTAAATATCTGGGCGTAACAGTGCGAAGCCATACGAATGGAACGAGCATGTGAGGATTGTGGTAGGGAAGGCGAATGGTCGACTTCGGTTTATTGGCAGAATTTTAAGAAAGTGTAGTTCATCTGTAAAGGAGACCTCATGTATGACGCTAGTGCGACCTATTCTTGAGTACTGCCCGAGTGGCGTGTTTGGGATCCGCACCAGGTCGGATTGAAAGAAGACGGCGAAGAAATTCAGAGGCGAGCAGCTAGATTTGTTATTGCTAGGTTCGATCAGCATGCAAGTGTTACGAATATGGTTAGGGAGCTCAAGTGGGAATCCCTGGAGGGAAAAAGACATTCATTTCGAAGAACACTACTGAGAAAGTTTAGATAACGGTCATTTGAGCTGACTGCAGAACGATATTGGCGTTGCTACATCCACTAGCACTGCAAAAACAAAAAGTTTTAAACTCACAGTACAAGAACGACAATTTTGTTCACATCCAGTTTCATACTTGCAGGATATTAACTTTAAGATGAAGTCGGAAGCGGAGGTGTTTGACTTAGAAATGGCTACAGAGATCCATTTTTGATCCTCCATTGCTGCACCTGAAGATAAACAGTTTTTGAATGTTCTCTTGTTGCCCCAAATGTTGGGAGAAGTTGAGCAGTGTCCGTCTGAGAGGTGATAGGACGCGTTGCCACTGCTTTTAGGAAGCGCTAAAATCGAATAGTATTTAAAGACCTTGTTCTTTTAGGATCACGATACAGTGCCAATAGAAACTGCTCCCTGCTTCTGTTACTTCTTGAGCATTTGCATTGGTTTTATTGGGTACTGAAGTAATTTGTCGTAGATTAGAACGTCTTTGGAGAAGTCGGAAAGCTTTTCTCTTCCCTTGGCCAAGCAGAGATGACGTCGTGTCACATCCGGATACAACATGCAGAAACTGCATCTCTTGATATAAGTCTCCAAGTGCGAATTGGAGAGAGGTAATATGGCAAATCCACGAAGAGAATTTCCCCACAGATGACTTCTGGAGGTAAATGGGCACATTACCAGGAACAAATGAAATTAGGACGAATAAATCGACATCTGTGCCAACCACCACAGTTACCTTCTCTTCTGCCATTTCCATTGCTGTTCCTGTAGTTAAGTATCAGCACCAGCCAGTGCCTGTCGCGTCAGATAAGCACTGGCTTGCTCAGGCGATTTCTTAAACCAGCAGTAAATTGTTCCTTATTTCAAGAATTGTTGAGAAACATGCACATCATATTCTTTGTAAAGCTGATATCAAGTGCCTGACGTTTTACCTGACGTTGCCTGCGCTCTACACTTTTTGTGCTGGGCATGGAAAACCGTCAAAGACGATAACGCAGTTATTACCAAAATGTTTTTCACATAGGTACAGTCCTTACAATTCTTTGTAAGTCAGACATTGTGCTCAAACAACTCTTCGCAATAAATATCCACTGTCTACAACACAGGCACAATCTTGAGGAGGAGAGAGATGTTTGTCGCTTTGGATAGAATTAGATTGTATATCATATAATATGTATTTCGATGTTTTTCTCATGTGATTATCATCAAAGAAAGATAAAAGGTTGAGTTGTTAGTTCATGGTTTAAATATTTCTGGAGGTCTTCATCGGTTTTCACATGACAACTTTCTCTGAAGAATAAGTGCATGATGTTTATAGGTGCAGCCACGTCATCGTTGGCCTTATGTCAATATCCGCATTTTGTCTTTTCGATGTGAATGAACATCCATGAAAGTTTTCCCTACAATTCGTCCCGCTGCAGCTTTTACGACTTTAACGTCATCGTCGTAATTAATAGTCTCACTTGGCGTAATACCACTTGACACAGGTATGAGCTCAGAACGATTTGTGAGCGGAGAATGAGAGGCAAACCACGCCCCCACTTTTGAGCGATAGATATTATCACGTACTTGTGATTTCCTAAGCTGAACATGCTGGTGAGAGGAGGTTAGTTCCATACCACAAAATTCCTCACTGTGCATAATGAGCTCTGAACATGCATACATCCCGTGCACCAATCGATACAGGGTACTATTCATTTTCCCACATTCATGCGTCAGACCACCAGATAATTTGAACGATCTCATCAATACTTGTTCTATGGTCCACAATTTGGCAGTCCGATTATTGGATGATGCTTCCTTCATAAAAGCCTGTAGTTTCTCCATTGTCATCACTGTTGTGGGCACGTTGGGGAAATCTTCCATACGTTGAACGCTGCGTAACGTGGCTGTATGTCATGCTTGGAGTTTTGCGGATGTAGTTTGGTCGGTGCAAGAAATGAACTTCTGTAAGAAATGAACTCCTAGGCCGACCAGAGTGAGAAAAAGAGCTCGTAATGAACGAACAAATGAATATCCAGTTAGTATTTTGTCAAAGCTGTTACGGGCATAAATAATGGACCATAACTTTCTAAGTCCACTTCCACTCACGTTGAATCTAACTGCACCCATTTATAACAGAAGAGTGTAGACTCTGCCTTCTGACTACAACTGTTGACAATTCGCCTGTGTTTTCTCTTTCGGTCACCGTTTGTGTGGCCTTTGAAAACAAAAGCCGATCAAATGTGACAAAGCAGGTGCTTTGCTGCAAACGTTACTACTCATCTACCGTATACAATAGTACACTGTAGAGGGCATCCATACTCGTAGTTGGCTGCAGATTGAGGAAGGGGAGTGTTAATACAGCAGACATATCATACTGACTCATGTAGCAACTTAAGATATGCGTGTATCCAATCCAATTCGGATTTCTGGGAACTCCTAACCAGGTATCACACATCCACAGAAAATCAGTAAGGAGGCTGTTCTTAACGGATTGTGACTTAGACAAGCTACGCACACTTTCCATGATCTTCATAGCTATCCAACTGATATTGTCTTTGTTTTCATTAAGTTTAGACATATCTACATCTACATCTACGTGATTACTCTGCTATTCACAATAAAGTGCCTGGCAGAGGGTTCAATGAACCACCTCCAAGCTCTCTCTCTACCGTTCCACTCTCGAAAGGCGCGCGGGAAAAACGAGCACTTAAATTTTTGTGTGCGAGCCCTAATTTTTCTTACTTTATCGTAATGATCATTTCTCCCTACGTAGGTGGATGTCAACAGAATGTTTTCGCAACGGAGGAGAAAATTGGTGATTGAAATTTCGTGAGAAGTACCCATTGCAACGAAAAACGCCTTTGTTTTAATGATTGCCACTCCAAATCACGTATCATGTCTGTGGCACTATATTCCCTATTTCGCTATAATACAAAACGAGCTGCCCTTGTTTGCACATTTTCGATGTCTTACGTCAGTTCCACCTGATGCGGATCCCACACCGCACAGCAATTCTCAGAATAGGGTGGACAAGTGTGGTGTAAGCAGTCTCTTTAGTACGCCTGTTGCACCTTGTAAGTGTTCTGCCAATGAATCGCAGTCTTTGATTTGTTCTACCTACAACATTATCTATGTGATCGTTCCAATTTATGTTATTTGTAACTGTAATCCCTAAGTATTTAATTGAATTTACAGCCTTCAGATTTGTCTGACTTACGCGTAATCGAAATTTAGCGGATATCTTTTAGTACTCATGTGAATAAGTTAACACATTTCTTTATTCAGGGTCAGTTGCAACTTTTCGCACCATACATATATCTTATTTAAATCATTTTGCAATTCATTTTGGTCATCTGATGACTTTATAAGACAGTAAATGACAGCACCATCTGCAAACAATTTAAGGTGGCTACTCAGATTGTCTCCTATGTCGTTAATATAGATTAGGAACAATAGAGGGCCTACAACATTCCCTGGGGGAACGCCGGATATTAATTGTGTTTTACTCGATGATTTCCGTCTATTATCTCGAACTGTGAACTTTCTGACAGGAAATTACGAATCCATTCTCACATCTGAGGCAATATTCCATAGGCACGCAGTTTACTTGGAACACACTTGTGAGGAACGGTGTCAAAAGCCTTCTGGAAATCTAAAAATATGGAATCAATTTGACATCCCCTGTCGACAGCACTCATTACTTCATGAATATAAAGAGCTAGTTGTGTTTCGCAAGAACGAAATTTTCTGAATCCGTGCTGACTATGTGTCAATAAATCGTTTTCTTTGAGGTACTTCATAATGTTCGAATATAGTATATCTTCTAAAACCACACTGCTGTGGTCTGTAATTCAGTGGATTACTCCTACTTCTCTTTTTGGGTATTGGGTAACCGAGCAATTTTCCAGTCTCTACGTACGGATCTTTCTGTGAGTGAGAGGTTGTACATAATTGCTAAATGTGAAGCTATTGTATCAGCATACTCTGAGAAGAACCTGACTGGTATGCAATCTGGACCGGAGGCCTTGGCTTTATTAAGCGATTTAAACTGCTTTGTTACACCGAGGATATCTACTTCTATGTTTCTCATCTTGGCAGTTGTACTTGATTGGAATTCAGGAATATGTACTTCGCCTTCTTTGATGAAGGAATTTTGGAAAACCGTGTTTAATAACTCTGCTATAGGGGCACTGTCATCAGTGACTTTACTGTTGTTGTCGCGCAGTGAAGGTATTGATTGCATCTTGCCACTGGTGTGCTATATGTGTGATCATAATCTCTTTGGGTTTTCTGCCAGATTTCGAGACAGAATTTCGTTGTAGAACGTTGCCAGTCTTGGGGATTTTGCGTCCTTTTAAATTTGGCATGCTATTTTCGCTGCTTCTGCAACAGCGATTGACCCGTTTTGTGTACCACGGGAGATCAGTACCATCACTTAGTAATTTCTGCTGTATATTTCTCTCAATTGGTGTCGATACTATCTCTCTGAAATAATTCCACTGTAATATCTCTTTATATTCTACTAATTATCCCTGAGCCTTTCTCATTCTCTATAGGATCCCTAAAGAAATATTTTGAGAAATATATTAACAAATCATTATATTGGGACCTACCAATTCCTTTACCTGACATGCTCAGAATACTTAAATCCAGATTACCCACGAATATAAGGAATCAGCTTTTGTACATAAATGATAAGGACTTAGACTTGTTTATGACCACTCTTGTTCACATTGATTTAATTGAGGAGGACGATCAAAGGTCAAGAGAAATGTTCCATCAAATAAGACCGATTCAAGCAAATCCGAGCTACACCAGGAACGGAAATAGCAATAATAGTAACAGTAATAATAATCACGACCAACCATCTTATCCGCAAAGACTTAGAAATGGATTAAATGGAAACAACAATTATTATTATAATGTAAATTTCAATAACAGTGCCACGAGGTGCAGTTGCAAGAACAAGAGAAATTTTAATCGATTTAATCTTATGTATGGGAATGCAAGACAGTTCTACCAACAGCCACAGAATAATAACAATAACTACACGAACCAGTCGAGGCAATACCGGCCAAATTCACCTCAACAGACAGAATGGAATCACGACTCACCACAACAACCGATCATTACTGAAATAATTGACGATACAAATAGCAATCGTAATACAAATCAGTCAAACTAATCGTGACCGCATCTTGCCCCGGAGGAGCGGTCAGGGGCGAGTCAGTAAAAGTGCAAATGCTACGATGTAATGACGGTGAGCTATTAACTGAAGAGTTGACGAAAGATTTAACAACGTGTCAGAATGAAAGATCGAGTGTTCCTGTATCGGAAGTATTTGTCGAAACAGAGGAGAATCTAACGAATGTAACACTAGACACCGCCGCTTCCGCCAATGTCATCTCAGGCGATCTTTTTAGGAGAATTGTTAAGAAGAGGAAGGTACCAATTTTACCGGTACGAAATTGTAAAATCATCGGAGCTGTAGGAGCACGCTCTCCCAATGTCAAAGTACAAACCCAATTGGAGATGAAGATGGGAAATGTAGCAATAAGATGCACGTTCCTTGTAGTAGAGAAGTTGTTAGTGGATTGTATTCTTGGTATTGGGAGTATGCAGGAGTACTATTGTAAGATTGATTTTTCCGAAGGGAAAGTTAAATTTAGAATAAATGGAGGAGAGATAGCACTGGACTTAAATAAAAAGGAGACGGTGCATAAGAAGTATTGTCGTGGTGCCACTATTCAATTAATGAATACTGCAAACGGTCGTTGGAAGGATTTTTCAAATAATTCGATGCAGAATGAAGACTTTGATCAAACGGCAATACTTAAAGCCAGTGAATCAAATCAGCTTACCGTAGAATAAAGGCAGCAGCTTCATCATCTGTTAGCAGCTTATGAAGAGATTTTTGATGAGAAACCGGGAATTATCAGAGGGTATATTTGCCACCTGCAAGTAAAGTCACATCAAACTTACTGTCACACGAACTATCCGATCCCCTGGCGATTAAAACAATCTGTTCAAAAGGAGATAAATAGAACGCTAAAATGGGACCTGATTGCGCCATCAACGAGTCCATATTGTTCCCCGTAGTTAGTCGTTCCAAAACCTGGAGGCAACGTAAGATTAGTTCTTGATGCGAGAGAAATCAGTAAAATAATAATACCTGTAAGAACCCATCCGGAAAATATTGATGAGTTAATTCAAAATTTTTCAAGATGTTTCGTACTTGACTAGTGCCGATCTGAGAAGTTCTTGTTGGCGTGTCTCCATGAATGAAGAATCTCGGAAACATACGGCATCCATCTATGCAGGCAGGAGTTACCAATTTAAAGTTGTCCCGTTCGGACTCAATATCAGTGCCGGAATATTCATTTCAGCGTTGGATTTTGCTCTTGGGCCACAATTGCGAAGTCAAATAACTGTATTCGTTGACGATTTATTAATAGCCACGAAGACATGGTAAGAACATTTACGTATTCTGGAAAGGATTTTTGATGTCTTGAAGAAGACAAGAATTACAAGTAAACCTACAGAAGTCTCACTTTGAAGGATCTTAGAACTTCGACACCGGACCTGAATAAGAATCAAGAATGGATTTTTATTATTATTTGGGAAAATATATATGTTTATGTGGTTGATAGGTTGAGAGACAGTGAGATTACTCCCGTGATAGTTTAGTATAATCTTTAGAATAGGTATCAGACTGTAGCATTTGCTAGTGTGTGTACGTATTGACTATAAGTAACAGCCCTAGGGAGTGTTAATGTGCAGGTAAAGCGCACCTATATTCTCTTAAGACATAACAATCATATGAACATGGCGTGTGAAACTTTAAACGTAGTAATTATGTATGGAAGTACGTTGAAGGCAGGACGCGCGCTTTTCGCGGTAAAAACAAGTGAAGTGTGAAGGGAAACTACAGTCGATAATATCACCGCTACGAACGGTTAAAGAGACTCGCTGGTCGCGTGAGAGAAAATTTATTGCATTTAAAAGTTCTCATTAAGCACTCTTTTTCAGTTGAATTAATTTAAGAGTTTTAATTGAATTTTTAAGAGTTGGGTTGCTTGTGTTTTCACATTATTGACATGATTGTTGAAAATATGTTTCCCATTAAAGTTCATGAGAGAATGACAAAGATTATGCGAGTGGATGCTGAGCTAAATGAGCATACATCACCATTAATGCTGTTTAATTGCAGGTGGATCTGCAGATCAAATAACGATAGTAACAAAGATTAAATTTTTTCAGATATTTGTACTGGAAGAATATAATTTTATGTGTATTCGATGTCACATGCCTATATTTTAAAATTTTCCTCATGTATGAACTTGAATTTTATAATTTCGTACTTGAAAACAAAATTCGGACAGATTCAGTGCCTTATTTCCACCTGAACTATATCAAATCGGAGATTAGAGTAAGAAAATTTTTGGGAGGAATACATTCGGTACGTGCTACAGCAAAATTAAATTAACACAGTTTCTTTTGCAGTACTTTGGACGATCTGCAGTTGTGATTCTGAACAACTTCAAAATTGAGGAGGACAATAAAATTCGGGATTTTCAGGACTGATGGGTATTCCAGTCTAGTACAGATGGAAGAATAAATGAATCAATTCCGACTTTGAATTCAACAATGAAATATGGACTTCAGTGCCTTAATCCACTCTCTTCCAGGGATTTATTCAGTCAGAACCTTTTCTCATTCCACTTTAAACCTGTTCCATGTTCACGTCCCTGAGACCATCTCGCTGTTTCTACGTCACATTACCAGCTTCTGTCCTGTACCGCCACTCGTCGTCTGTCCTCCGTACCGCCTCCACCAAATGCTGTACGCCGCCTACCCGCTGTCCGCACCCATTGTTCCTGTTTCATCGGCTCCACTACGAGATCTCCGCCTACACCGTCGAAAGAAGAAATTAATTTTTTTTGAAACGCTGTTGTAAAGATTTTTTTTTTTATTATGAGGCACTTTTCTATCTACCTCATCTATCAAGTTTTTATACATTTCGAAATCACTTTGTTTAGGCTTTCCTATCGTCTTTAATACCTGAGCTGGGGTCTATTCTTCCGGGTTTTCCAGGGTTTCCCTGTGAAGGCCAGCTTCCAAATGGGTAGACCTTTTCCGCGATCATACTGATTTATATCTTCCCTGGTTATGTACGCGGGATGCGAATATACCCCGGTACATGTAAAAGTCACAGCCTAGGATGTGTATGTTACCCATACACTCTATGGTAAATTTCTAAAAAACTAATCTTCAAAATATTTCGTTTTTGAATAAACGAGCCAACAAAATTTACGGCTAGCTCGCAAAGTGTATTATCATTAACTTTGTTCGATGCGATGGGCAATTGTAATATCTCTTTATATTCTACTAATTATCTCTGCACAATTCTATGAGTGACTTACGTTTCCTACTTGACCATCTATATACTCGCAGAATCGATGCGCAAAGTAGTACAGTGCTATTACTATTCCATGAGCGCATAATTACTCTTTGTAATATTCTCTCGGGTGTGTGCTGGGAGGACTTCTAGGATCTTCTCCGTGCCGAATAGCCGCATTGAATAATTGTAATTTTGCTATCGAGATTACTGGAAGAAAGAGATTGGAAATATATTGTATGCTAATCAAGAGAATATATACTGAGCATTTACATCAAAGGTCTGTAAAGAATTTTATTATATATGTATTCTCTAATTGGAAATTTGCACGGATGTGTCGTTTCGTTGGTAATCAGAAGGGAACTTCCGATGAATTGGAAACGAACCTGCAATTATTAGATCCAAGAGCTCCATTATTTCATCGGATAATTAAACTCTATCAAAGCAAACTTTCCGCTTGATCTGAGGTTTCCCGGCTGACTACGCAACGCAAGAAAACCAAGACATTTTATTTACACAGGATTGCAGATCGCTTCGAATCATCGAGACTGCGGACGAGGAGAGTCATCGTACGATTCTGATTAAACAAGTAAAGCTTAATTATAACTTTCCTGAGCGACTGTGATGACTGTGATATGGCTGCTTATGAATGAGATCATTAATAAAATACTAATAACTAAATTTCCTCCTCACCAGCAACCAGTAAAAACACAATAAAATTAAAATTATACCACAACTTTTCTGCTCTTACATGATAAGATCAGAAGTAGTGAAGACTGTCTCTTAGAAAGTTGTTAAGAGCATTTTTATCAGCTTTTTTAAAATAGATATAGTTTGTGTTTCTTTTTGATGGTTGTAGGTGTTACGGTATTCAGTCTAGCAGCAACTGCTTTGTGGTAGCTAATCCATGTATTCGTCACGATACTCACTATTTGTTCAGGGTTATTTGTTGCTAAGAGGTCAAGTATGCTTTCGCAACCATTTACGCTTCGAGTGGGCTCATGAATTAATTGTTCAAAATAATTTTCTGAGAAAGCATTTAGTACAATTTCGGATGACGTTTTATGCCTGCCACCAGCTTTAAACGTATAATTTTTCCGGCATATCGAGGGTAGATTTAAGTCACCACCGACTGTAATTGTATGAGTGGGGTACCTATTTGAAATGAAACTCAAGTTTTCTTTCAACTGTTCAGCAACTGTATCTTCCAAGTCGACGGGTCGGTAAAAGGCTCATACTAATAGTTTAGTCCGATTGTCAGGTATAAACTCTACTCATACTACTTCGCAGGAACTAACTACTTCAATTTCACTACAAGGCAAACTACTCCTGACAGCAATAAATACTCCACCACCAACTGTATTTAATCTATCCTTTCTGATCTGTTAGATCGTTTGAAAATAATCCAGCTGAACGTATTTCCGGCTTTAGCCAGCTTTCTGTACCTATAACTATTTGAGCTTCAGTGCTTTCTATATGGTCTTGGAGCTCTCGTTCTTTCCCAACACAGCTACGCCAATTTACAACTACAATACCGATCGTTTCTACAACCACCTTACTGTGTTTAACGTGCCCCCTTTTAGACGGACGCCCTTTCTGTGGTTCCCTGAGACCCTCTAACCTAAAAAACCGGCCAAGTCCTCCCACATAGCCCCCACTAGCCGTGTAGCCGCCTCCTGTGTGTAGTGGACTCCTAACGTATTAAGCGGAACCTGGAAACCGATGGCGCAGGTCAAGGAATCTGCTGCCTACACGGTCACAGAACCGCCTGAGCCCTGATTCAGACCGTCCACTCGGCTCTGCACCAAAGGACCACAGTCGGTTCTATCGATGATGCTGCGGGTGGTGAGCTCCGCCTTAATCTCGGAAGCAAGACTGGCAGTCTTTACCACATGAAAATTAACTTTTCTTACTTCACTTAGAAATGCTGCTGATGGTTCATTTTCTAATCGATTGATGCACATGCCCTTCTGGACAGTATCTATTGGTGTAGTACACATTGTCTTGTCCATAGAGTGGAATGTTCCAAACTTGTCGATTGTTCGTACATTACAGTACGCGTTGTAAAAAACAAACTATTCAGAGAATTTTGATAAACATTTGGTGGGTCTTGCAGTAAAGCTGATGCTTCGTACCAACGGACTTATTTGTAAGATGCAGAAATATCCATATTATGAAGCATATCTACAAGATGGCGAGACCCAACATGTCTGTATACGTATACGGCCGATCCTACTTGTATGGATGAAGGGTAGGATCTCGGTCTGGCACAGGGAGTACTAACATGGCAAATGACATCAACTTTGCCTTTCACAGTATCTTTCTCACTATTGTGTCTCTTGGAAATATCCGAAATAAAAGTGTTGAGTGTTTCTGGGATAATTTCCGTGCTATTGCATTGTTTAATTCATAAATTTCGGGAGTATTATAGTATTTGAGAGTTGTAGCATCGCGTTTTAGTACCTGAATAGTGTAAATTCGCGTAGTCGTTTGTCTTCTGTTTTTGTTTTGAACGGCCAGTGTCGGTTGGTCACAGTCAGTGTGCTCCCTGCCGCCGTTGGATAAGCAGCTGCAGCAGCAAGTCGTATACTCCTAGCTCACTCATTTGTTACATAGTTTAATTCTTAATTTCTTTGCGTGTTTTTGGTACTTGCATTGTTTAATTCATAAATTTCGGGCGTATTATAGTATTTGAGAGTGTAGCATCGCCTTTTAGTACCTGAATAGTGTAATTTCGCGTAGTCTCCTTCTGCCGCCGAGCAGTGTCAGCAGTGCGCAAGTAGCAGCATTACTGCATTTACTAGGCAATCTTGTATTTTAATAACCGTTTAAATTTTGTTGATTTGTTTGCGCTCTCTGTAGATTAGTTCAGACGTTCTTTGCAAAACAGTTTTTAGCATGGATAGGGACTGCAACTGTTGTGTTCGGATGCAGGCTGAGTTGGCATCCCTTCGCTCCCAGCTTCAGGCAGTGTTGGCTTCGGTCACACAGCTTGAGGCTGTTGCCAATGGGCATCACTGTGGGGGTCCGGATGGGGGTTTGTCGGGGACGGCCAGCTCGTCCCACGCATCCCCTGATCGGACTACGACTGTGGTTGCCCGGGATACTGCCCGCATTGAGGCTGATCCCTCACCTGTGGGTGGTAGAGTGGGAGGTCGTCTCAAGGTGTGGCAGGGGGCGAAAGACATTCCGGAGGGCTGAACGGAAAGCCTCTCCAGTTTGTCTGACGAACCGGTTTCAGGCTCTGTCTCAGGCTGATACTGATCTTCGGCCTGACATGGCTGCTTGTCCTGTTCCAGAGGTTGCCCCTCAGTCTGCAAGATCCGGGCAGTCGCAGAGGGTGGGCTTACTGGTAGTTGGGAGCTCCAACGTCAGGCGCGTAATGGGGCCCCTTAGGGAAATGACAGCAAGAGAGGGGAAGAAAACCAATGTGCACTCCGTGTGCATACCGGGGGGAGTCATTCCAGATGTGGAAAGGGTTCTTCCGGATGCCATGAAGGGTACAGGGTGCACCCATCTGCAGGTGGTCGCTCATGTCGGCACCAATGATGTGTGTCGCTATGGATCGGAGGAAATCCTCTCTGGCTTCCGGCGGCTATCTGATTTGGTGAAGACTGCCAGTCTCGCTAGTGGGATGAAAGCAGAGCTCACCATCTGCAGCATCGTCGACAGGACTGACTGCGGACCTTTGGTACAGAGCCGAGTGGAGGGTCTGAATCAGAGGCTGAGACGGTTCTGCGACCGTGTGGGCTGCAGATTCCTCGACTTGCGCCATAGGGTGGTGGGGTTTCGGGTTCCGCTGGATAGGTCACGAGTCCACTACACGCAAGAAGCGGCTACACGGGTAGCAGGGGTTGTGTGGCGTGGGCTGGGCTGTTTTTTAGGTTAGATGGCCTTGGGAAAGTACAGAAAGGGCAACAGCCTCAACGGGTGCGGGGCAAAGTCAGGACATGCGGGGACCAAGCAGCAATCGGTATTGTAATTGTCAACTGTCGAAGCTGCGTTGGTAAAGTACCAGAACTTCAAGCGCTGATAGAAAGCACCGAAGCTGAAATCGTTATAGGTACAGAAAGCTGGCTTAAGCCAGAGATAAATTCTGCCGAAATTTTTACAAAGGTACAGACGGTGTTTAGAAAGGATAGATTGCATGCAACCGGTGGTGGAGTGTTCGTCGCTGTTAGTAGTAGTTTATCCTGTAGTGAAGTAGAAGTGGATAGCTCCTGTGAATTATTATGGGTGGAGGTTACACTCTACAACCGAACTAGGTTAATAATTGGCTCCTTTTACCGACCTCCCGACTCAGCAGCATTAGTGGCAGAACAACTGAGAGAAAATTTGGAGTACATTTCACATAAATTTTCTCAGCATGTTATAGTCTTAGGTGGAGATTTCAATTTACCAGATATAGACTGGGACACTCAGATGTTTAGGACGGGTGGTAGGGACAGAGCATCGAGTGACATTATACTGAGTGCACTATCCGAAAATTACCTCGAGCAATTAAACAGAGAACCGACTCGTGGAGATAACATCTTGGACCTACTGATAACAAACAGACCCGAACTTTTCGACTCTGTATGTACAGAACAGGGAATCAGTGATCATAAGGCCGTTGCAGCATCCCTGAATATGGAAGTTAATAGGAATATAAAAAAAGGGAGGAAGGTTTATCTGTTTAGCAAGAGTAATAGAAGGCAGATTTCAGACTACCTAACAGATCAAAACGAAAATTTCTGTTCCGACACTGACAATGTTGAGTGTTTATGGAAAAAGTTCAAGGCAATCGTAAAATGCGTTTTAGACAGGTACGTGCCGAGTAAAACTGTGAGGGACGGGAAAAACCCACCGTGGTACAACAACAAAGTTAGGAAACTACTGCGAAAGCAAAGAGAGCTCCACTCCAAGTTTAAACGCAGCCAAAACCTCTCAGACAAACAGAAGCTAAACGATGTCAAAGTTAGCGTAAGGAGGGCTATGCGTGAAGCGTTCAGTGAATTCGAAAGTAAAATTCTATGTACCGACTTGACAGAAAATCCTAGGAAGTTCTGGTCTTAAGTTAAATCAGTAAGTGGCTCGAAACAGCATATCCAGACACTACGGGATGATGATGGCATTGAAACAGAGGATGACACGCGTAAAGCTGAAATACTAAACACCTTTTTCCAAAGCTGTTTCACAGAGGAAGACCGCACTGCAGTTCCTTCTCTAAATCCTCGCACAAACGAAAAAATGGCTGACATCGAAATAAGTGTCCAAGGAATAGAAAAGCAACTGGAATCACTCAATAGAGGAAAGTCCACTGGACCTGACGGGATACCAATTCGATTCTACACAGAGTACGCGAAAGAACTTGCCCCCCTTCTAACAGCCGTGTACCGCAAGTCTCTAGAGGAACGGAGGGTTCCAAATGATTGGAAAAGAGCACAGATAGTCCCAGTCTTCAAGAAGGGTCGTCGAGCAGATGCGCAAAACTATAGACCTATATCTCTGACGTCGATCTGTTGTAGAATTTTAGAACATGTTTTTTGCTCGAGTATCATGTCGTTTTTGGAAACCCAGAATCTATTATGTAGGAATCAACATGGATTCCGGAAACAGCGATCGTATGAGACCCAACTCGCTTTATTTGTTCATGAGACCCAGAAAATATTAGATACAGGCACCCAGGTAGATGCTATTTTTCTTGACTTCCGGAAGGCGTTCGATACAGTTCCGCACTGTCGCCTGATAAACAAAGTAAGAGCCTACGGAATATCAGACCAGCTGTGTGGCTGGATTGAAGAGTTTTTAGCAAACAGAACACAGCATGTTGTTATCAATGGAGAGACGTCTGCAGACGTTAAAGTAACCTCTGTCGTGCCACAGGGGAGTGTTATGGGACCATTGCTTTTCACAATATATATAAATGATCTAGTAGATAGTGTCGGAAGTTCCATGCGGCTTTTCGCAGATGATGCTGTAGTATACAGAGAAGTTGCAGCATTAGAAAATTGTAGCGAAATGCAGGAAGATCTGCAGCGGATAGGCACTTGGTGCAGGGAGTGGCAACTGACCCTTAACGTAGACAAATGTAATGTACTGCGAATACATGGAAAGAAGGATCCTTTATTGTATGATTATATGATAGCGGAACAAACACTGGTAGCAGTTACTTCTGTAAAATATCTGGGAGTATGCGTGCGGAACGATTTGAAGTGGAATGATCATATAAAATTAATTGTTGGTAAGGCGGGTACCAGGTTGAGATTCATTGGGAGAGCGCTTAGAAAATGTAGTCCATCAACAAAGGAGGTGGCTTACAAAACACTCGTTCGACCTATACTTGAGTATTGCTAATCAGTGTGGGATCCGTACCAGATCGGTCTGACGGAGGAGATAGAGAAGATCCAAAGAAGAGCGGCGCGTTTCGTCACAGGGTTATTTGGTAACCGTGATAGCGTTACGGAGATGTTTAATAAACTCAAGTGGCAGACTCTGCAAGAGAGGCGCTCTGCATCGCGGTGTAGCTTGCTCGCCAGGTTTCGAGAGGGTGCGTTTCTGGATGAGGTATCGAATATATTGCTTCCCCCTACTTATACCTCCCGAGGAGATCACGAATGTAAAATTAGAGAGATTAGAGCGCGCACGGAGGCTTTCAGTCAGTCGTTCTTCCCGCGAACCATACGCGACTGGAACAGGAAAGGGAGGTAATGACAGTGGCACGTAAAGTGCCCCCCGCCACACACCGTTGGGTGGCTTGCGGAGTATAAGTGTAGATGTAGATGTAGAACGTCGTAACTACTGGTGGGTATGTATCATGGATCATACTTCCTTCACGATGTCAGCTGCTGTTTTCCCTATTCTCATACGTTCTGCCACGGCATCGTCCTCTCTTTTGTGTATCAAGCATTTGTGAAAATGCTGCGACCAGTACTTCGGAGGCGCACAATTTTAGGTATTTTTCCTAGCACATTAGTGATAATAGTGCTATTTCCAAAATTATCCTGAAGCTTTTTTCGCAGCGTTGCCTCTGAGAATATTTCACTTCTTGATAGAAGATAATCATTGAAGTATTTCATTCAAAGAGTGTTGGCATTCATTACAGTTATCCAACCAAGAAAAAATTTCTGAAGAGCTTCAGCCATTTCTCAAACCTCTAGCCCTGTTTTCTTCCGAGATGATAGCATTTTGAGAAACATCTTGTAGCAGCTGTTGTGGTATCTAGCTTCAGCAGAAACTAAGTCAATAACACTTTCCACTCGAAATGTCTGATTTCGACCCCACTCGTCATTAAGAGATATAGCAACACTCAAAATAGGCTCTTTGCTCTTTATGGATCAAACTTCGTAAATATTTCGGCGGTCCAGAGGCAAATTTTTTATCAAAGTTTATATCACATTCCTCTCCACAGAAGAGATCTCAGCTTTGGAATTTTTGAAGGAGGGTGTTGAATGAAAGCCGAAAACTGCTCGGACGTGTGTAGTTCCCACGGCAGCTCACATGTACGCAGACTGCTGCAGCACTTTCCAGTTTTTCGTGTAACCCGTCTTTACGTTGAAGACTGCTTTTCACTAGAGTGTCGATGCAACGAGTAACAGTTACTGTCTCCTCTTGTGACAGCAAGGTCTTCCTGCAAGTAAGGCATAACCCTTCCATCTCCACAATACAAAAGAAACGTGCTTTATTTTAATTATTGCACCAACCTGCATTCGAAGTATACATAGAAACATACCAACACAAATAAATTTGTAGTTGAATCTTGGTTTATCAGCTTGTACCGAGCGAGGTGGCGCAGTGGTTAGACACTGGACTCGCATTCGGGAGGACGACGGTTCAATCCCGCGTCCGGCCATCCTGATTTAGGTTTTCCGTGATTTCCCTAAATCACTCCAGGCAAATGCCGGGATGGTTCCTCTGAAAGGGCACGGCCGACTTCCTTCCCCATCCTTCCCTAATCCGATGAGACCGATGACCACGCTGTCTGGTCTCCTTCCCCAAACCAACCAACCAACCTCCTTCCTCTGAAATTAATTGTCTCTCTCTCTCAGCTTGTAAATCTTAAAATAAAATTCGCAATAATACAATACTGTGGACATTTTAAAGGTCTTGTATGCACAAATGTTTTGTTTGTCTCGTAAATGCACACAACGAATAGGAAAATCGGAAGTGGTAGTCTCAGTATTATGTTCCAATTAAAACAACGAAGTCTCCAAACCCCTAGCTGTGAAAGCTACAAAAGCCTTTCAATTCAACTTTCATTAATACCCTTCTGTCTGTCGTTAAAGATATTCATACAGTTCCTTGGTGGGACGAGGACAATAGTCTGATGTACACTCCTGTGACCAGAATATTCATGTGGACTGGGAACTCTTAACATATGATCTAAAAATATCTGGTTGAGAAAACGTAGGAAAATTCTATTACAGAACATGAGTCTGGCGAGTGAATAATTACACCTTATGGTAAATAAATTCAGGTAACAACCTTGTTATTAATGATAGGGAAAACATAATACTATTGTTTTACAGCTCTAATGAAAAAACACTGTCATTGTGTTGCATGACTACCTAGTTATTCATAGAGAAACTTCAAAAACAGGTTGAAAATATCATTTTTTCTCATTTTTGGTTAATACAATTCAAAATAAATGTTAGATACATGTAAGATATTGCCACATAAACATTTTTCGACTATTCGTTTGTAATTTGGTGCAACGACGACCTGATGTTAATTCTATGGGAGTATATAGCCGTTCAAGAATTACTTAAGAAATTCTTGCGGTGGCCATATTGATGGTGTCATAACACCGATTCCGCAACTCAGACCTTCGGGGGCTTTAAATATATTAACTAAAAGATCAAACTGAGCCTGTTACAGAAGGTTTTATCTCTCCCCTATTTTTTCCTATTAGGACTTTTTTAGTGTAAGTTACTTGCCTACCCATTGCAGAAGTACCGTGGGCGAGCGGACTGAGGCGTTGGTTTCGGGCAGTAATTCTTTCGGAGGCGTGGTTTCGAATCCAACCGCTGCCAAAAGCGTAGTGTTTTCTCTCTAGAAGACGGGAACACTAAGTATCTGCATAGTCAGCAGCACAACAGAGCGTGAGTATCTGTTCTGTGAATTGTCGTACCACTGTGCGTAGTGCAACGACAGAGTTCGCCTGAAGAGGCGGTTGCGAGTCAACCAATTGCGGCTTCAAGCGAACGCTGACAAAACTATCAGTCACAGTGCGCGGTACGGAAATAGGCAAGGCGTAAAGAGGGGCACCTCATGCCAGCGGCCACCCATTGTTTCGAGAGTGATAGGGGGCACAGTTTGGTCTCGCGATTGCTAGTACTTGTCTTCACGGTGTAAGGCCGGCGCAGTTCCGTTATGCTAGGTGAATACTTGCAATTAATGCCAGGTAGTGGGTGGGTAGTTTTGTGATGCGTGGTCCACTGTGGCGTGCCTCACAGTAGCTCAGCACGTTCTGTCAGAGGGTTAGCGGCCCTCTGTAATAAAAAACTGAGTGAATATATCAATTGTTGCGGCCATATGTAGTGAGCGTTGCTTCAAGCAGTGGAGAATGGCAAAACAGAGGCACGCTGGCAACCGAGGCGTTATGAAGTAGGCAGGCACAGATTGCCTTGCTGACAGCAGCAGTCTACCAACAGACTGATGCAAGGACGCACACAGACCGAGCGCCGAGCAAAGTCAGGAGAGTGCCGAGTAAGGGGAAGTGAGGCCAGCACGCTAAGTTATGCTGCAATACACTGCGGGAGTAAAAACAAGAAGCTACCACCGAGGGTAAAAAACGTCTTCCTGCCGGATATAAATAGTGGAGTGCAGGCAGCAACAGACAGAAGTCATTAGGAAGCAGTTCGGATCTGAGGATGGACGCGGTCCGTGTCCGAATGTTCGATCTTCGTAGATGACGATTCCGGAAGTCTGTTCCAGCTCACAGGAGTCATCTGTTCGCCGCCAGATATCAGCTTCAGCTCTGGAGGTCGGCTCGAGTTCGGTCGGCACCATAGCTGACTAACTACAGCGAGAACTTCCGGCAACCGGCAGCTGCCAGTGCAGCAGGCGTCGGCAGCTGACCTCACGGCGACGCTGCTCCGTGGGCGTGCCTGTTCTCGGGCGACGAGCGGCGACGAGTTCATCTCAACCACAGAGCATTCTGGCTTCAGCGGAGCACTAGTGGCCTGAGGCTCCCGAGTGCGATCAGTGGCGCGCGTTGCGCGCATTGTCGGAGAATCTACACAGCAGCAGCCAGGCGGAGGGATCTGCAGGGGTGGGCAGCGACGACGAGGGAGAAATTGTAAAGAAAGTTAAATGAATAATTGTAAAACTCCACGCCATCTCAGTCTTTGGTGCAGCCACTGTGTTTGCTGCTAACAAATGGTGCAGAAGTCGTAACACAATGATGAACTGAAAGGGTGTCAAGGGACGTCCGCCCCGAACAAATGCAACGAACAATATCGAACAAAATATGATTTTTTTTAAAAAGTGGTTGGTATACCTGGCTCTCACCCGGATGTCCTGCGTTCGATTTCCGGCACCGGAAGTCAACGTTTTGATGCTGCTCTTATATGGCATGACTCGGTCGGAATGGGGATCCGGGTTCTATTCCCGACACCACAATAAGATTTTGATGCTCATCTTACGTTACCTGTCTCGACTGACGCTTATAGAAAGCTTCGGTAAGTATCATATGCGGCAATAACTGACAGAGAGAGAGAGAGATTCGGACCTCTGTGCACTTCCTATCTAGGCACAAAGTCAAAACGGAAATGCTCACGCTTGCAGAATTGCAAAGAATTGAGATTTGAATGCCACTAACTACGACGGTTAGTGTCATGACCGCGCCGGTACGTTCGTTTTGCTGTATACGCATGATGGGGTAGGCCCTGGCGCTACACTGTGGTCTCAGATTTGCCGTGTACAGCCACTTACAGTCCAGAGTATTATACTGCCGCCCGTCCCCACGGCCGTGATCATATAGTGGTTAGGATCTTGCGTATGGCCACAATCACTCAGGTTCGAATCCTGGTCATGGCAATTTTTAAATAGTTTTGCCTTGCTGTCGCTGCGACTGCTGATAATGCACGAATGTTGAAATCACGGTGCTAGAAGCACTACTACAGGAATTGGTGCAGGCAGCGAGCCCGAGAGGTCACTACAACTCTATGTGGAATCCTCCGCCCCCTTACCTCAAATGATTTTCAGCGGTATAGTAGTATGTTATCCTAGTTCCGCCTCTTACTGTTAGCGCTGTTGCTTGTTTTCGTTTAGTGTCGTGTGAGTTCTCGAACGCCTCGCATTGCTGTTTGTCGTTTAGTGTCTGGTGGTTTGTGCAAGCCCTCCCTGATGCGGCGTTGTCTCGCGTCGTGATGTTCATCATTTCAACTCTCTATTCCACTTACAGGTACTGCGAGCTTTAGTTTACGTAAATCAGTGCGGCATGTACAGCCTGACTCTTTACAGATACACGACTGGTTGGTGGACGAGATCAAGTTACTGCAGTTCAGGTGCATGTAGTGTACTTTCTTAGTAATTATATGTGTTTTTTGTTAAATTTCTTTACCCACTTCAGGTTGCCAGGATATTATTAGGTCACCGTACTCAGGTCCCCTTTACACATCGTAATGATTTCACTAGCAAGGTGCTCTTGGCGAATGCAGAAGTAGTCTATAGCAGTGTTCGGGGTTTTAATTCCCACCAGAGGTAGATGATAGTTTTTTGAGATTCATTCTGCTCTCTTATGGGGAAATAAGACATATAAGAAGAGACTGCTGGTCTGCTGAGCGCCGCTTTGAGGTAGAAATGGTGATTAAAAAAAAGATATTCGCTCTCACTTGCAGGTATGTCGTTGTAGTTTTCAGTACGGGGACTGGTTTGATGCAGCTTTCCATGCTACTCTATTCTGTGCAAGCTTCTTAATTTCCAAGTAACTACTGCAACATACATCCTTCTGAATCTGCTTAGTGTATTCATCTCTTGGTCTCCCTCTACGATTTTTCCCTCAGTGTTGCCCTCCAATACGAAATTGGTGATCCCTTGATACCTCAGAACATGTCCTACCAACCGATTCTTATAGTCAAGTTGTGCCACAAATTCCTCTTCTCCTCAATTCGATTCAGTACCTCCTCATTAGTTATGTGACCTACTATGAGTTAACGAGCATTTCGTTCTCATTTAAGTACATGACCTAAAGAGTCAACCCTCGGGAATTGTGAAACGAACCCTATCGTCCAGGACCGTGTGCCACAAAGAGTGCAGATTCGCTACGAGACGGGGAAATTCACAGACGTCTATTGCGCTGAATGGGGCCTAAGTGCTGTAGTGTGCGAGTGAGACAGTCGAGAACGTAAGTCATAGGGAAAACCCGTAGGAGCTGTTTGTGACCAAGGAGACGTAGCAGTGTTAAATATGGCGGACCTAAGATTGGCTATAAAGGGAAACATTTATGAAAACTAACTGTGTAGTAATTCAGGGAGTGAAGCCACAGTAATTTTAACCTACCATCCTTCATAAATTTTCATGGTGATCCCAATAAAACTTCAATATTGATCATATCTATAATAGTTTGGGATTTGCTTTTAAAGTGAAATTAACAAGACGTGAATGCTAAAATACTGGTTTAACGACTGACATTTCATATAGAAGAGCATCATTAAAACGACAAATGTTGTAAATATCAACTCTGTAACTTCATTTCTTTAAAAGATTTAGTGAATGTAAATTATCAGTATTTTCAGTTAAGCACCAGATCATCATTTCCTCCACACAAAACACATTGAACGATGACAGCATGACATCTCAGTGAATCATTAGGTAACAGAATATTTGTTGTAAAGTTTAGCGCATAATAGTTACTTTTGTTCTTTATTTATTTATCAGAACGCACATTGGTGCAAGGCTACTGGCCGCGGCATTCAGAGCTAAGAAGGCAGTTGTATTGGTTTTATCTAAAAGAATTTAACGTTTATTATGTAATAGATATTATTGTTACTTCGTTTAGAACGTGAAAGTGGTGAAGCTTTGATAATTTAAATGTGTTAAAATGTAAAATAATCTAGAATAACGTATAGCCAATCAAATGGACGGCTTCAGGGAAGGGAACTGCCCTAGCCTGTTGAGGGATGATGTTCGGCACGCGGGAGACGCCGCCGGAGACGGGCAGAGGGACAGTTCTGGTCTAGACACCAAAGGGTACAGTGCTGGTGGGGACGTGAAAGCGGACGGTCGGTCTTTATGTAGCTGGGAAGTAAAACGACTTAGAAAATTTCGCGTTGTATTGCGGGACTAATTTAGGGCGTGTAATGCGACACTTGCCGTTCAACCCCTAGACGAGTTTGAGCCAAGATATTTCGACAAAGAGGATCGCATGTGAGCCCGAACATCTTTGGGATGTTAGCTCGCACTACCCATCTAATCTTCAGCATTCTCTGTAGCACCACATTTCGAAGGCTTCTATTCTCTTCTTGTCTAAACTATTTATCGTCCATGTTTCACTTCCATACATGGCTACACTCCATACAAATACTTTCAGAAACGACTTCCTGACATTTAAATCTATACTCGATGTTAACAAATTTCTCTTCTTCAGAAACGCTTTCCTTGCCATTGCCAGTCTACATTTTATATCCTCTCTACTTCGACCAACATCAGTTATTTTGCTCCCCAAATAGCAAAACTCCTTTACTACTTTAAGTGTCTCATTTCCTAATCTAAATCCCTCAGCATCACCCGACTTAATTCGACTACATTCCATTACTCTTGTTTTGCTTTTGCTGATGTTCATCTTATATCCTCCTTTCAAGATACTGTCAATTCCATTCAACTGCTCTACCAGATCCTTTGCTGTCGGCAAACCTCAAAGTTTTTATTTCTTTTCCATGGATTGTATTTTAATTCCTACTCCAAATTTTTCTTTTGTTTCCTCAATATACAGATTGAATAACGTCGGGGATAGGCTACAACCCTGTCTCACTCCCTTACCAACCACTGCTTCCCTTTCATGCCCCTCGACTGTTACAACTGCCATCTGGTTTCTGTACAAATTGTAAATAACCTTTTGCTCTCTGTATTTGACCCCTGCCACCTTCAGAATTTGAAAAAGAGTATTCCAGTCAACATTGTCAAAAGTTTTCTCTAAGTCTACAAATGCTAGAAACGCAGGCTTGCCTTTCTGTAATCTATCTTCTAAGATAAGTCGTAGGGTCAGCATTGCCTCACGTGTTCCAACATTTCTACGGAATCCAAACTGATCTTCTCCGACGTCGGCTTCTACCAGTTCTTCCATTCGTCTGTAAAGAATTAGTGTTAGTATTTTACAGCCGTGACTTATTAAACTGATAGACCGCTAATATTCACACCTGTAAACACCTGCTTTCTTTGGGATTGGAATTATTATGTTCTTCTTGAAGTCTGAGGCTATTTCACCCGTCTCATACAGCTTGCTCACCAGATGGTAGAGTTTTGTCAGGGCTGACTCTCCCAAGGCTGTCAGTAATTATAATGGAATGTTGTCTACTCCTGGAGCCTAATCCGACTTAGGTCTTTCAGTGATCTGTTACATTCTTCACGTAGTATCGTATCTCCCATTTCAATCTACATCCTCTTCTATTTCGGTAATATTGCCCTCAAGTACATCACTCTTGTGGAGACCCTCTATAAACTCCTTTCTGCTTACCCATCGTTGCTTAGAACTGGTTTTGCATTTGAGCTCTTGATATTCATGCAAGTGGTTCTCTTTCCTCCAAAGGTCTCTTTAATTTTCCTGTAGGCATTATCTATCTTACCGCTAGTGATAGATGCCTCTACATCCTTACATTTGTCCTCTAGTCATCCCTGCTTAGCCATTTTGCACTTCCTGTCGATCTCATTTTTGAGACGTTTGTATTCCTTTTTGCCTGCTTCATTTACTGCATTTTTATATTTTCTCCTTTCATCAATTAAATTCAATATCTCTTCTGTTACCCATGGATTTAACTAGCCCTCGTTTTTTTACCTATTTGATCCTCTGCTGCCTTCACTATTTCATCCCTCAAAGCTACCCATTCTTCTTCTACTGTATTTCTTTCCCCCTCTCTCGTCAATCGCTCCATAATGCTCTCTCTGAAATTTTCTACAACCTCTGGTTGTTTCAGTTTATCGAGGTTCCATCTCCTTAAATTCCCACCTTTTTGCAGTTCCTTCAGTTTTAATCTACAGTTCATTACCAAAAGATTGTGCTCAGAGTCCACATGTCCCCCTGGAAATGACTTAAAATTTAAAACCTGATTCCTAAATCTCTGTCTTACCATTATTTAAGTTATGTGAAACCTTCCGGTGTCTCCTGGCTTCTTCCACGTAGTCAACCTTCTTTCATGATTCTTAAACCAAGAGTTAGCTATGATTAATTTACGCTCTGTGCAAAATTCTACCAGACGGCTTCCTCTTTCATTCCTTACCTCCAATTCATATTCACCTACTACTTTTCCTTCTCTCCCTTTTCCTACTATCGAATTCCAGTCCACCATGACTATTAAATTTTCGTCTCCCTTCACTATCTGAATAATTTATTTCATTTGCTTATACATTTCTTCAATCTCTTCGTCAACTGCGGAGTTAGTTGGCCTATAAACTTGCACTACTGTGGGCTTCGTGTCTATCTTGGCTACAATAATGCGTTCACTATGCTGTTCTTAGTAGCTTACCCACGCACCTATTTTTAATTAATTATTGCACCTGTGGTCTAGGCGTGCCGGCACGGTAGCTCAGCGTGTTCGGTCAGAGAGCTGGTTGGCCTCTGTAATAAAAAACTGAATGAAAGGATCAACAACGAACTTGCACGGATGTCATGCGACGTCCGTAACGACCAAAACACAACGATCAACAACGATCAAAATGAAAAAAGAAAAAAAAGGGGTATCGTCTTTGATTCATAATGAAAACGTCTTCGGTCCCTTGTTCGAATCCTGCCGCTGCTTTAATTTTGATTAATAATCAGCATTGATGGCCGAAGACTTTCGGCAGAAGAAGTCACCCTCATTCTGACAACAGCCTTGTCAAAGAGGGCGGAGTAGCGGAAGAGGTTCAGGGCACTGCCTTGTCCTAGAGGTGGGAAACTGCCCCTAAAGACGGAAGAATCAGCAATGATCAGCGGCATGAGGATGCAGAAGGCAATGGAAACCACTGCATTAAAGACATGTAACGTTTATCCACAGGACATGTGGCCTGTATTTGAATAAGTGTCATGATGATCTTTCCATTGGCAAAAGATTCTGGAATAGTCTCTCATTCGGATTTCCGGGAGGGGACTGCCAAGGAGGAGGTTACCATGAGAAAAAGATTGAATAATCAACGAAAGGATAACGTTTTACGAGTCGGGACGTGGAATGTCACAAGAGTAAAGAGTAATATCAACAGGAGTAGAAAATGGTATAACGGGAATAGAATTCGTTATGAATACTAAGGTAGCGCATAGAGTGTGTTACTGTGAAAGTATTGTTCTTATCAGAACAGACAGCATATTAACACTGACAACGATAGTTCAGGTATACATGCCGCCATCGCAAGGTGAAGATGAAGAGTTAGAGAAAGTGTATGAGGATACTGAAAGAGTAATACAGTATGTAAAGGGATCTGAAAATCGAATAGTCTTGTGGGACTGGAATGCAGTTGTAGGGGAAGGAGTAGAAGAAAAGCGAACAGGAGAATATGGGCTTGGCACAAGGAATGAGAGAGGAGAAAGACTAACTGAGTTCTGTAACAATTTTCAGCTAGTAATAGCGAATACGCTGTTCAAGAATCACAAGAGGAGGAGATATACTTGGAAAAGGCCGTGTGATATGCAAAGTTTTCAGTTAGATTACATCATGGTCAGACAGAGATTCCGAAATCAGATATTGGATTGTAAGGTGTACCCAGGAGCAGATATCGACTCAGGTCACAATATAATAATGGTGAGGAGTAGCCTGAAGTTTAAGACATTAGTCAGGAAAGATGAATACGCAAAGGAGTGGGATACGGAAATACTAACGAATGACGAGATACGGTTGAAGTTCTCTAAGACTATAGATACAGCAGTAAGGAGAAGCTCAGGAGGCAGTACAGTTGAAGAGGAATGGACATCTCTAAAAAGGGCCATCACAAAAGTTGGAAAGGAAAACACAGGTACGAAGAAGGTAACTGCGAAGAAACCATGGGTGACAGAAGAAATACTTCAATTTATCGATGAAAGGAGGAAGTACAAAAATGTTCTGGGAAACTCAGGAATACAGAAAAACAAGTCGCTGAGGAATGAAATAAATATCAAATAAGGCAGAAGGGATAGATAATATTCCATTAGAATTTCTAAAATCAAAGGGGGAAGTGGCAACAAAACGACTACCCACGTTGGCGTGTAGAGTATGAGTCTGGCGACATACCATCTGACTTTCGGAATAGCATTATCCACACAATTCTGAAGATGGCAAAAGCTGACCTGTACTAGTAGTATTAGTAGTAGTAGTAGTAGTAGCTTTATTCATCTGTAGATCTCTTTTTACAAGGATATAGGACATGTCAAAGTATTTACAAGTTTAGACTAATTTAAAATAAGCTAATTCGTATACACATACATTTACAAACTTCTTGTTAGAGGCAATCATTAGATTTACTCCTGGTATACAATAATTTTTTTTACAAATAACTTATTATATAATGTAACGCCACACTGTTCACTCATATCTCACTATCAGTCAATGCACACACTATACACACATTGTTTCATAACACTTCACTCACTAGACACACAAACAACACACACCATTGATCTCTGGGCCATTTTCTGTACACAACTTCCTATTTGCCATCGTGAATGACTGAGTCAGTATCCCTCTATAATGAGTGAGATGTTGAGCTCATAAAGAGAGAGAGGTGTTGGTATTGTGCGATGCATAGCTTGGGGCTAAGTTTTTTTAGAAAAGGAAAAAAAGAAGGAAAAAAACGTACTGTGAAGGTGTTATGTGGCATGTGGATGTATTATAATCATTATTATTATTTATTTGTATAACATCCTTTTACCAAACCTGTACTCTGTTTTGTCTAATTAATCCTTCAATGTATAAAATGTATTGCATAACAGGTACTTTTTAGCTCCCTTTTTAAATAAGCATATTTTTGCAGTTTCTTTTATCCCTTTTTGGTAATTTATTGTACAGTTTTATTCCTTGTTAGAAAATGATGTTTTGAGTTTTATGTGTAATTTTTCTTTGCAAATGTAAGCTGAGCCTAGCTCTTGTTCCATGATCATGGACAGAACTGTTTGTGCAGTAATTACCAAAGTTATTCTTGATGTGTACAACTGACTGGCAAATGTATTCACACAGAGCAGTTAAAATCCCCAGTGTTTTGAACAGATCTTTACAATGAGCTCGACTACCATTTTTGGTTATGATTCTTATGGCTCTTTTCTGGAGGTTGAAAATTGTGTTCATATTTTGTGCATTTGTTCCCCCCAAAAGAATGCCATAGCTAAGAATTGAGTGTACATGTGAATAGTATGTAACTGAAAGACACTGCATGTTACACACTGATGACAGAATTCTAAGGGCATAACATGCTGATGACATTCTGTTTGCAAGTACCTTTGTGTGTTCACACCACTTCAAATGAGAATCAGTATTCATTCCTAGAAATTTTGCATTTGTTACAGTCTATAGAGGTTCCATCTACATTTAATTTAACATTGCCATTTTCCCCTCTTCAAACTGAAATTCATGGCATTAGTTTTCTTTCTGTTCAATGTCACTTTATTGCTTATTAACCAATCCTAAACTTCCTTGACAGCTTCATTTGCCTTCTCTGCAAGGAGTTCTCTTGTTTTCTCAGCGCCGGCCGCGGTGGTCTAGCGGTTCTAGACGCTCAGTCCGGAACCGCGCGACTGCTACGGTCGCAGGTTCGAATCCTGCCTCGGGCATGGATGTGTGTGATGTCCTTAGGTTAGTTAGGTTTAAGTAGTTCTAAGTTCTAGGGGACTGATGACCACAGATGTTAAGTCCCATAGTGCTCAGAGCCATTTGAACCATTTGTTTTCTCAGCTACTATAATATTGCTGTCTTCAGAGAAGAGAATTTTTTCACCATGAATAACAGTACTGTAAGAGTCATTGATGTGCATTAGGGATAGTATTCGTCCTAATATGCTACCTTGTGGAGCCCCTACATTAATGTAATTTGGTTCTGATTAGTGTTTTACTAACTGTTTTAAGTATGTGTTTTCTCTACTCTTTGTACCCTATCTGCTAGGTATTTAACAGAATCTTGAGGTCAAAAGGTACAACTCCTGCCTGTTTCAACCGCCCTGTAAATGTCCCTGATGTGAGGGATTCATTTATTATATTTGTTAAGGGACCTTGTATAATCTCTATGCACTGTTTCAGTACACACATTAGTACTTCATCTAAGCCTACTGACTTTTTATTTTTTAGTTTTTGAACAGTTTTATGGACTTTATTCTCTGTGGTTGGAAATAACATCATTGGATTTAGTGCAACATTATTTATAGGTATTATATTTGTTTTGGGGAATTTTTGCTGTAACTTCTCTGCAATACTTGAAAATTGCCCATTTATATAGTTTGCTAAGTGCTGTGGATCATTTATTACCTTATCCCACTCCCTTACCAGTATGTTATTCTGCATTTGTTTGCCTCTCCCCATTTCCTTTTTTATAACATCCAAGACTGCTTTGCTTTTATTCTCTGCATTATATATTATTTTGTCATTAAATGACTTTTTTGAAGCAATCAGCACCTTCCTATAGATCTTTTTGTATCTATGATAGAAATTAAAGAATTCTGGATAACTGCGACTCTTTTTCATGGCACTGAAGTATTTAAGTCTTTGGGAGGACTTCTTAATACCTGCTGTGATCCATCTGTTTTTGTGAGATGTTGATACAGACATGCATACTTTTGGAAATGCCTTTTCAAAGTTCAATTTAAATAATGTGGAGAATTTAGAGAATTTCATATTCACATTGGTTTCCCAGCTTTGTTTCGCTTGTTCCTCTGAAAAATCTTTTATTTTGATTTCTTCTAGATGTCGTTTGTATGCTTGTAGTTTAGGGAATGATTCGATGCCTGATTTCACTGTTGTTATTTGACAGAGCTGGTCTGATAGTCTTAGATCCTTTACAGCTACATCACATTTTTCCCTGTCCATATTTGTGGCCACATGATCAATTACTGATGCAGTCATTGTAGTAACTCTTGTTGCACTACTGACCACATTGGACATGCCAAAACTTTGAAAGATATTTATCAAAGTGCTGCTGGATTCATTTATGATATTAGTGTTGATGTTAATGTCCTCAAACAGAATTATGTTGACCTTTGTAACTGACACTTTATCTATAACTTCTGTTAATTTATTGAAAAATGCATCCACACTACCATTGCTATACACACATAAAATGATTAATTTCTTGGTGATAACAAGCCCTGTTAATTCAATAGCTGATATTTCAAAGTGTTTGTCTTCACTTGCTGTACTGAGGTCATGTCTTAATTTGAACTGTGTTCATTTTCTGACATAAATGCATGATCCTCCACCCCTTGAAGTATTTCTGCAGAAAGAGCTTGCCGTTTCATACGATGATAACACTACATATTGGGTTTCTGTCTCTCTACACCAGTGCTCAGTAACACAAAATAACTGTGCAGTTCAAAGATTGGAGCTCAGCTTCTAATAGTTGTGTTTTATTTTTTATTGATTGCATGTTTTTATGGGGGATTGTTAAGTCTGTGAAATGCCTCATGTTACTCTTTCCAATTTTTTTCTTTGTAACATCTGGTATGTGTTATATTTGGGAAGTTAAAATCTGTCTTGTGAGAGATTGTTTCAGTGAGAGAAATATACAGAGAAATGGAAAAGAAAATTGAGGATTCGCTAAATGACAATCAGTTTGGCTTTAGGAAAGGTAAAGGCACGAGAGAGGCAATTCTGACGTTGCGGTTAATAATGGAAGCCAGACTAAAGAAAAATCAAGACACGCTCATAGGATTTGTCGACCTGGAAAAAAGTTCGACAATGTAAAATAGTGCAAGATGTTCAAAATTCTGAAAAAAGTAGGAGTAAGCTATAGGGAGAGACAGGTCATATACAATGTGTACAACAGCCAAGAGGGAATAGTAAGACTGGTAGACCAAGAACGAAGCGCTCGTATTAAAACGAGTGTAAGACAAAGATGTAGCCTTTCGCCCCTGCTGTTCAATTTGTACATCGAGGAAGCAATGATGGAAATAAAAGAAAGGTTCATGAGTGGAATTAAACTTCAAGGTGAAAGGATATCAAAGATACGATTCGCTGATGACATTGCTATCTTGAGTGAAAGTGAAGAATAATTACATGATCTGCTGAACGGAATGAACAGTCTAATGAGTACAGAGTATGGATTCAGAGTAAATGGAAGAAAGCCAAAGGTAATGAGAGCTAGCAGAAATGAGAACAGCGAGAAAGTTAATATCAGGATCCATGGTCACGAAGCAGATGAAGTTAAGAAATTCAGCTACCTAGGCAGTAAAATAAACAATGATGGACAGAGCAAGGAGGACATCAAAAGTAGACTAGCATTGACAAAAAGTTCATCACTGGCCAAGAAAATTCTACTAATATCAAATATCGGCCTTAATTTGAGGAAGAAATTTCTGAGAATGTACGTCTGGAGTACAGCATTGTATGATAGTGAAACATGGACTGTGGGAAAACCGGAACAGAAGAGAATCGAAGCATTTGAGATGTGGTGCTACAGACGAATGTTGAAAATTAGGTGGATTGATAAGGTAGGAAACGAGGAGGTTCAGCGCAGAATCGGAGAGGAAAGAAACACGTGGAAAATACTGATAAGGCGAAGGGACAGGGTGATAGGACATCTGTTGAGACACGAGGGAATGACTTCCACGGTACTAGAGGGAGCTGTAGAGGGCAAAAACTGTAGAGGAAGACAGGGATTGGAATACATCCGGCAAATAATTGAGGACGTAGGTTGCAAGTGCTACTCTGAGATTTGAGATAAAGAGGCTAGCACAGGAGAGGAATTCGTTGCAGGTCGCATCAAACCAGTCAGAAGACTGATGGAAAAAAAGAAAACCCTTCTCCTGCATTACCCCTATTTGATTTTGGATTTACAACCCTGTATTCACCTGATTAGAGGTCTTGTTCCCCCTGCCATCGAACTTCACTAATACCCACTATATCTAACTTTGACCTATCCACTTCCCTTTTTAAATGTTCTAGGCTATCTACCCGATTAAGGATCCGACATTCCACATTATGTAGAACTCCAGTTTTCTTTCTCCTGATAACGACGTCCTCCTGAGTAGTCCCCGCCTGGAGATACGAATGGGGGACTATTTTGCCTCCGGAATATTTTACCCAAGAGGACGCCATTATCATTTAACCATACAGTAAAGCTGCAAGCCCTTGGGAAAAATTATGGCTGTAGTTTCCCCTTGCTTTCAGCCGTTCGCAGTACCAGCACAGCAAGGCCGTTTTGGTTTATGTTACAAGGCCAGGTCAGTCAGTAATCCAGACTGTTGCCCCTGCAACTACTGAAAATGCTGCTGCCCATCTTTTGGACCCACACGTTTGTCTGGCTTCTCAACAGATACCCATCCGTTGTGGTGGCACCTACGGTATGGCTTTCTGTATCGCTAAGGCACGCAAGCCTTCCCACCAACGGCAAGGTCCATGGTTCATGGGGAAGGAGTATGTCGTTATTGGGTTCATATAACTTATACTGGCCAGGAAGGAACCTGTTCCATTGTATTTATAATCAGAGCGTCCACCTCTATACGAACTGTCTACGTCATATGGTGGTATTAAAACCCACTTGCGAACAGCGTAAAAACATGACTGTAGCAAATCTTCTCCCCCTGGATTCTGTAGCTGAGCCAAACCCAGTTATTGAAGATCAAAGTGAATCTCTGAGAGATAATGCTTATGATTTGCCCCCGCTGTTCATGTGTAGGGACATTAACGCCGTCACTCCCGCGGTGCTGGCCCCAGTTATTCAAAACTAGCGTCGTAGAACACGAGAAGATGATGTAGTTGAGAAGCCTTTTCCTTTGGCCTCCATTGAACGACACTCTTCTCCGGCATGAGTTTCTGGACGAGGAAGCCAGAAGTGCTTCTGCATCTGATCAGGCGATTACTCGTAAGCTATCTGGCGATTCTCCCATCATCCAGGCCGCCTAGTAAGGAATCTGTTTCAGGAACCCAATTATCTTTACCGATTTTATCGGATACCTCTCCAGTTGTCTCACTATCCAAACTACTTCTGCTCCTTCGGTCGCGGCCTCCACCTCACAGCCTGTTGATGAGCCTACCTTGAGTGATTTCCAAAGGCAGAAGGACCCCTTCGTTACCAAACACTTTTCCATAAGCGAGCCCCAGTCCGTCGACGAGTGGGGTGCGGAGATTTCTCCCACTGTTTGACACGGATTTGCTGCATGACTCACCCACACAACCGTATGAGGTAGTGGCAGTTTCGAGGAGCTGCAGTAAACAACTTCTGCCATGGGTACTGGCTCATAGCTCCTTCGATAATGGCGTTGTAATTTTGTAGTTTTTGTTCCAGTTTAATTTTCTGTGGAAGCACATACCTTCCTCAATTTGTATATTAACAGGATTGCTTCTGAACTCCGCCTTGCCGCTTTGCGTCAGTTTATATATGACTCTGGTGCAGATGTAATTTTTTTACAGGAAGTATTATTGAACCAGTTTTCTGTTCCTAGGTTCTTTTTTAATGTGGCTTCCGAACTTCTTACGACCACTGCCTTGTTTTATAGGGAAGGAATTCCATTATGAGATTTCGAAATTCTCGATTATGGTAGGGGTACAGGGTGTACCTTCTGTGACCTCACTTTACTTCTTGTCTTTGCTCTTTCTGGCTCTAGTTATTCAATGGAACGTTAGAGTTCCTACAAAGAGGAAATAATTTACCTCCTTCATAAATCCCCTACAAAGATTCTATTGGGTGATGATTTAAAATTGTGTCCTCCAGGCAGTAGTTCACTCTCCTAATTTTAGTTTTAGTAAAGAACTCCTTTCACCTCCATGCCACATGGGTTTTTCGGTATCCTACACTTGTCCGATATACTTATTTTACTGTCACTTCCATCATTCGATAGATTTTACTTTTATGATTCCTTCGTAAATCCGCTACAAGGTTTCTATTGGGTGGTGCTTTAAAATTGTGTTCTCCGGCCAGTGGCTCACTCTCCTAATTTTAGTTTTAGTAAAGAACTCCATGTCGTCGTATGCTCCTTGCACCTACGTGATGCATGGGTTTGTCGGTATCCTACAGTTGTTCCATGTACTTATTTTACTGCCACCTCCATCTGCCGATAGATTTTACTTTTATGATTCTTTCTTAAATCCGCTACAAGGTTTCTATTGAGTGGTGATCTAAAATTGTGTCCTCCGGCCAGTGGTTCACTCTCCTAATTTTAGTTTTAGTAAAAAACTTATAACACTACTGGCGCAGCATCCTATACTTAGCTTTTGTAACAGTGCCTTCCAACCTGTCACAAAGGAGCCACTTATAATGCCTCCGGGCTACTAAATGCAAAAAATATGACCTAAACCGGCAGTAAAGTGTTACCCTCTGGGAGGAATTTTGAATTTAACAGTGTGTTACTCAACAGAATGAGGGTATCGGACATGATTATCTTATTGTTAGCAGTTATTAGAAACCAGAAAAAACTAAATTTGTTAAAAGTTACAGTAACAGAATTTTAGTGAATGAAGTAATAAAACGGTCGCCAGCCTAATTAGGCATAATAATGTGGAAACATTATTTTGAATGAATCTATCGTTACTTGAGCAAAAGAAACTTTCATTACTTCCTTCTCAATGAATTGCAATGAACCTCTACAGTAACCGGACGAACTACACAGTGAATAGCAGTAGTTATGAGTACCATGTATAAGCAATCACAGAAATGAACAGAAACTTTATCCCTGTTAACCACAATCTCCACTCCTACCTTTCAATAATGTAACACATAAATTGTTCTCAAAGACAATGCAAGACTAAATAGCACCTGACAAAAGTTCAAGTTTGATTAACACACAAAAGCACATCACAAAAGTAACAAGAGAGCACTATTCACATGCCTTCTATATATATTCTCTTGTAGATAACCACTTCAGGTTCCTTTAACTAGAAAATAGCTATTCATTTGGTTTTCTCTCTAATATAAAAGACTGGAATGGAGGCCCTCAAACTATCCCCTCTTTATGAAAGTAAACTATACACACTTTTCAGAAAATAGTTTGCATTATGAACCAGCTTAGTTACTACCCCACTTAAGATCATTTACCTTGCAAAACTTTGAAAAAATTTGCACTGGTAATATTGTATACAGACTTCAAGCGTGACTTCAAGTAAAATTTACACTTTGAATAGCTTCAGAACCTAGTGCTTTATAATACCACTTGTGAAGCAAGTGATTTTCACTGACAACTTTTTATGTAGCTGACTTTAAAACACTGACACTTGTAAAATAGAAACAAACCAAAACACATTAGAGATTTTCATAGATTCAATAATTAATGCCTCCCTTTATATCACTGAAATTAGTAATCTAACTACTCAATTCTATATATTTTTGCATTCAGAACTATGCATTGTTAAATAACACAGATGATTATCGGTTTTTCACACACAGGACACTCGGATATTAGCCATTATGACGAGAGGACCCTGATGGGAACCATGAAAGGAAACAATCCATGGTTCGAACATAAAGTTTAGTATTATTTGCAGTATTATTGCAAATTAATTCACACAAATGCTCTGGTTCATACTGTTATACAGTTCTAACCTCTTGGACCTGATGAAGTGGTGGCGCAATAGTGGTGGCGAGCCCGTGGCGGCTACTTGGTCTCTCCTTTAGCAATAATATGTTCTATTAAATTCTTCTTGGTGATGTGAATACCATTTTTAGAGCCATTTCCAATACAAGAGCACCATTTTACAACCGCAGTTACACCCGAGGCCATTCCATCTCCAGTTAGGTACTGGATGCCTCGCTCGGCACCTGCGCTGTTCACTCATCGGCTGCTGGCTACCGACTCCTCAATGTGCTCTCTCGCTTGCCACCCAGATTGAGCGGCTATTCCACCTTTTGGCGCGTGCCAACTCACTTCCATTGCGGAGGGGAAGTACTATGATTTTTTCATTATACAAAATGGTTCAAATGGCTCTGAGCACTATGCGACTTAACTTCTGAGGTCATCATTCGCCTATAACTTAGAACTAATTAAACCTAACTAACCTAAGGACATCATACACATCCATGCCCGAGGCAGAATTCGAGCCTGCGACCGTAGCCGTCGCTCGGATCCAGACTGTAGCGCCTACAACCGCACGGCCACTCCGGCCGACATTTCATTATACAATGCAAGTTCCTAAGTATGAACCAGTTTTTCACAGTATTATTTCCTTTACATAAACAAACCTATTTCAGAAAGTCTCATTATTTAAATACACACTTACAATTCTACAAAATATATTTAATAAAACTCTATTTCCTTACAGTAAATCAATGATATTAAGCAGTAAAGAGAAAACATTTTACAATTCACATCATTAATTACAATGAACAATTACCACCTATCATTTATGGTATTACAAACTCCATGTCGTCGTGTGCTCCTTGCACCCTACGTGACACGTAGGTTTGTCGGTATCATACACTTGTCCGATATACTTATTTTTCTGTCACCTCCAGCAGTCGATCACTTTTACCTTTACGATTCCTTCGTAAATCCGCTACAAAGATTCTGTTGGGTGGTGATTTAAAATTGTGTCCTCCAGCCGGTGGTTCACTCCTCTAATTTTACTTTTAGTAAAGAACTCCATGTCGTCGTATGCTCCTTGCACCTACATGACTCATGGGTTTGTCGGTATCCTACACTTGTCCGATATACTTACTTTACTGCCACTCCAGCACTCGGTAGCTTTTACCTTTGTGAAGCCTCGTGCGGGCGGCTCTTTTACGTTGACGTGATACCCGCCTGCTTTACTGTTCATTGTGCTAGCCTTTACATTTAATTATGTGCAGCAGCCGGTAAAATTGTGTCATCTTCCCTGGATGCTCAAAAGATCCTTAGTGTTGGCATTCAGGAAGTATGGGCCCCATTGCTCTCTTGCTATAACACGGCAATCGTTTACTGCGGAATGGTGGATACTGCATGCCAAGCCACATATTCGTGAAGTTATCATGCGTTTTTGTGCCGTGGGGGCGGCAGACGTCCGTCGGACCCCAGAATTTTATTACTCCGTATTATGCCAACTTTACGATAGTGCTAGGCATGTTCCTCTGCGGATTATGGATGTACGTCGAATTAAAGCCAAATTGGTACAGTTAAAACAATTTAGGATGCAAGAACTCAACCACATTCCGTTTTACAAGATGAACTGTTTTCACTATACCGTCTTATCTGTATGCGGGCGCGCAGGAAATGGGTTTGCATTGCGTCCCCCGCTAACGCTGATATGTCAGGTCTCATCATGACATTTTCAGTTTAGTTTTTAACCACTTTACTGAACTGTACGATGTCCACGATGTGGCTGAAAATTTTCCTGACGCTTTTTCCTATGTGCTGGACTGCATCGTCACTGTAGAATTGAATGACGTTTTTTTGAGTGATTTCCACAAGGACGGTATGTATGATGTTGTTATCGGGTATCAGTCACGCAAGTAACCTGGGTTGTATTGTATTTCTAAGGAATGTTATGTTCGTGACACAGTAACGTCGATGGTCAATGACGTAATACAGATTTTTCGCTTCCTGCTCCTTTGAGGTAAGGTAAAATGGTCCTCATCCCGAAAACCACCATGACTCACTTCGTCCGATTACTCACCTAAACGTCGACTATGGAACTGTCGCTCACGCTGTGAACACCCGTCTCCCTAAGGTGTTCGACAAAATCATTGCTGAGACTAATGACCTCAGCAATTTGGTCTCTTAGGAATTCACATACACATAAAATCATTGCCGTTCACCAAAGTTGTGTGCGTGGACGCATGATACTAACTTCTGTTGTCGTATGTCGAGATGTCCGTGCGGTGGTCACTAATACCTTAAGGGCTTTGCTTGTTCTCGACATCCAGAAGGCATTTGACCGTGCCAGTCACAATTATTTAGTGAGTGTATTGACCGCTTTGGGTTTTACTCGCGATGCATGCCAAGTTCTAACCAATCTTTTCATTGGTTTCCATGGCTCAGAGGTTGTGAACGGTCGCTTTACTCCCCTTCATCCCCCCCCCCCCCCTTACTCCCCTCTCCTACCCCGGTTTTCGATTCAACGGGGTCTACCCCAGGGAAGCCCCTCATCCATATCACTCTTCGTCTGTTCTTAGAACCCTTGCTTCGGCGTATTGGCATGCAACTGCGTGGCTGGCCTATATCGTGAGAACGAATCTCGATCCGCGCTTACGCCAATGACGTTACGGTTTTAGTAAGAAAAGCCGACATTTCAGAGGTCAAGGATACACTGGATTCCTTTTGCCGCCTTGCTGCCGCCCACTTTAATGATCGCAAATGCGCGTTCGTGCCGTTTCGGGGCTTAGTTTCCTTCGTCAAGGATAAACCCCTATTTGCAGTAAAGTGTATTATGTTGCACAGATATCCCGTCTTCCGTTTACCGCGATGATGGCCTAGTTCAGATAACTACTAGGTTGATTCTTGTGGCGACGGCATATCTTTAGAGTTCAGTATGAAGTTTGGGCAGGCCCTGCAGGCTCGCAGGTTTAGGTCTTCCCGATATTAAATTGCAGGCGTCCATTTTCTTTGTACGACGCAGTGTCTTAAGATGTACACAGGCGCTGTATTCCATTAAATCTCGTTTATTTTCCTGTCCCAGCCGGTCAGTCTGAATCCTTTCGTTGATGATGGAGAGATTAACACTAAATTGCGACATATCCAAGGAATATTTAATAAGTGTCGTTTCTTAGGTGCTGATATCCTTTGTAATACACAACTCACTACTCGAAAGTTATTATCCCGCTAGGGTCAATCATCTTCCTCTCTCCCGTCGAAATAGCTTCCCCATCAAGATCCTGAAATTATCGATGGAGATTGCTTTGTCGTGGTATAGGGTCAATCATCGTTTGATACTGACTGATGACGGTCTTTTCTGCATAGGCCTTCTCCGAACTGATAAATGTGCCGAGCGTCATCAGACTGAACTTTCTTACTTCAGAGGGTGGTCTCTTACGGATGGGGTCATTGGCTCTGGATTCGTCGACAGATGGCTTTTCGTTCCCGAGGGCCTGAATCTGCTTTTTCGTATTGTCGTATCCTGACATAGGATCGATGGTAGACAGGGAGTTGAGGTCAGTCTGCAAGTTCCGAGGGGTGAGGAGCAAATTCATGAACACAAATTTACAGTGAAGACATGCTGATGATTTGGGCCAACACCTACGAGAGATGCGGATTCTGGGACGCGACAGGATGCTTGCAGCTGGAGACTCATGGAATTCAGGGGCCTGAATAACACTATTTATTTCTTCTTCTTCTTTGGCACTACAGCCCTTGGTGGGCCTTGGCCTCCTCAACAAACTTCCTCCATATCTCTCTGTTCTCAGCTTTTTTCTTCCATCCACGGAGCCCCATCTTGGCAAGGTCAGCCAGCACATTGTCCCTCCATCTAGCTCTTGGTCTGCCCTTCCTTCTGGTGGAATACAATCTGGCAGTCATTATTCGTTTGGGCATCCTGTCTTCTGTCATCTTCTCCACATGTCCTAACCAACGTATTCTTTGAGATTTATAAATTTCACTATACCTTTCTCTTGTATAAGCTCCTGTATTTCATTGTTGTATCTCACTCTCCAACCTTCTGCCTCTCTCACAGGCCCATAGATTTTTCGTAAAATTTTTCTTTCAAAAGCCCTTAGGCTGTTACTGTCTGCTTCTGTCACTGTCTACGTTTCTGATCCATACGTGGCAACAGGTCACACAAGGAAATACTATACTCTCAATTCAGTTGTTCTTGTAATTAGAGAGATCTTGAGTATCTTTAGGTTTGCATAATAGGCTTTGTTTCCTGCTTCTTTCATTTCTTTAATACATTTTCTCAAACTATTATCATTGATTAGGAGGACACCTAAATAATGGAAGCATCTAACAGCTTTGAAGCATTTATCAGAGATCTTTAGGTCCTGTGGGGTTCTTCTAGCTTCAGAATTGGACATAACCATATATTTTGTCTTGCTTTCATTTAAGTAAGCCAGATTCTTGTTCCATCTGCTTCCATTTGTCCATATATTTCTCTAAGCGTTTAAGCCGTGTTACATTCCTTGGCACAATGGCAATATTATCTGCATGTGCACATATTTGGCTGGATTTCATGATTATTGTTCCTCTTTTATCTACTTTTTGTATGATACTATGCAGTGCTAAGTTAAACAGGACTGCAGAGAGGCCATCACCTTGTTTCACTCCGTTCTCAAAGTCAAACTGCGTGGTCATTCTGCTGTTGACTTTTACTTTTACTTTTGTATCCGTCATTGTTAGCTCGATTAACTTTCTCAGTTTATCACAGATGCCCAATTCTTTCAGCCCTTTATACAATGCTGGTGTATTAATACTATCGAAAGCTTCTTTAAAGTGAACGAACAGGAAGTGGAGATCTATATTATATTCATAAAATTTTTCCATTATTTGTCTAACAACAAACAACTGGTCAGATTTACCTCTGTTTGGTCGAAATCAACATTGGTATTCTCCGAGTATCTTCTCGGCGCACTTCTTTATTCTTTCACTCAGCACTCCAGAGAAAATCTTATACACTGTATTCAGTAGGGCTATGCCTCTATAGTTTTCACAATTGAGCTTTTCTCCTTTCTTATATATTGGGCATATTATTTCAGTATTCGACTCCTTCAGCATGCTTTCATTTAGCCAAATGTTCTTTATTAGTTTAAATATTTCACATCTTAGAGATAGCCCCCCTGATTTCATTGGTTCTGACACGATTCCATCTTCACCAGGTGCAAGGTTATTTTTTAGTTTATTTATCACTGTTTCCACTTCCAGCATTGTAGGGTTTTGTGCCTAACCCCTTTCAATTTCTCTTTGCCTCGTGTGTTCACTTCCTGTTCACTTGGGGCCTGATCTGAGTTTTTGTTGAGCATATCTTCAAAGTATTCTGCCCACCTCTGCAATATTTCTTGTTCATCGCTTATTACCTCACGGTTTCTATTTTTGCATGCATTTTGTTTGGGTTGAAAATTTTTCCTCATTTTTCCCACAGCATGATAGAATTTCTTCGTTTCATTCTCTTCCTTTAATTCTTCTATCTCCTTAAACTTTTATTTCAGCCATTCCTTTTTCTTTTTCTTGCATATTCTTTGGGCATTGGATCTTAATTCTTTGTACACCTCTACATTTCTTCTTGTTTCTCTCAGTCTTGCAATATTTTTAAAGTCTATTACTAGCCTGCATTCATCATCAAACCACTCATTTCGAGCATTTCTTCTCACCCCGACTATGTCTTCTGCTGCCTCTTTCAGCGCTTTCTGGATCTTAATCCATGTCTCTTGGATTCCCATTGTTTCCTCGCTGAGAGTCAGTGCATCTCAAACTTTTGCTTGCTATGATTTCACAACTTCTGGGTCATTCAGTTTTTCTGTGTCTCCATTCTAGGGTTAGGTGTTACATATAGTTCTCTCTCGTTATAGCTTTTACAGCATAGTGGTCTGAGTCACAGTTAGGGCCCCTGCAGCTCCTCACATCAATAACTGACGTGGCATGTCGTGCGTTTACTAACACATAGTCTATTTGATTGGCTACTCCACATACATTTGATTTCCATGTTCCGAGATGTCTTCTTTTATATGGGAAACATGTGCTCCTGATGATTAGATTATTTCTAGCAGCAAACTGACATAACACTTCTCCATTCTCGTTACTTTCTTCATGTAATGTGAATCTCGCTCAAGCTGTGTATTAAAATGTCCCATAACTAAGAACAGATCATACTTTTGTACTTTACTGCATGCCCTTTCTAGATTTTAATAAAACTTTTCCTTTGTTTCTTCTTCTGCTTCCTCTGTTGGCGCGTATGCTGTTATTATCGTTATATTTCTGTATTTCCCTTTCACTCTCAGTCTGCTAAGCCTTTCATTTATGGGTTCAAATTGCAAAACACTTTTACCACCCTCCTTTGTTATTATGAATCCCATTCCAGTTTGTCCTGTTCTTCTGTCTGGTCCACTATACAGCAGAGAATAATGGGGCATATCTATCTGTCCTTATCCTTGCCATCTTATTTCTTGTAGCGCTACAATGTTGTGCTTGAAGTTCATGATCTCATCATCTATTTCTTTCGTTTTTCCAGGTTTCGACATTGCTCGTACATTCCATTTTACTATTGCCAAATCTTTTGTCCTTTTTCTTTGCCGAGGTCGTGTTTTTTGTGTCTCATCCATAATCCGAGGCTCTTGTTGAGGTTCTGTAGTAAGTAATTTTTACAGTGTGGGGTTATCGGCCGCACGCCCAGCCCCATCTTGGAGGACCTGGATTTCTTTAGAGTTTACTCCCTTAGGGAGGTTGGCTACCCTACGCCTACAGAGCCTCTCTCCCCCCTCCCCCCTGCCCTATGTTCCGGGGTACACTTCGTCTGGCTCCTCAGTCAAGACCTGTCTGGCTTGGGTGACCCTACCAGTAGCTTCTCTACTGCCTGCATAGCTCTCGACTTCATCGAGGCATGCAAATCCTCCCGCCGGCACTGAAGGTGCCTACGATAAGGCTGTGTTCCCTGGGAGGGTAAGGCTTGCTCTACAGCGGTACATTCTTGATCACTTATTCCCAAACTTGTTAACTTCTGTTTGCAATATCCTACCGATCAATGTTCCAGTCTCTCTGTCACGTCAGCGTTTCCGAAAATTTTCACAGATCAGTAAAGCTGACGATTTTCCAAGTCACACTGTAGATTTTTACCTTGCCGTTGCTGTCCTAATATAAGTACAGCGTACAGCGACGAAGGAAACTTCTCTATGCTAAAATCTTGAAACTGTCCAAGTGGATACACTGCGGCAATACAGCTCACCAGGTGCAACAGTCCCGCCAGGTTCCTCATCTGAAATTCAAGAAAAAGTTCTGTTGCATCGGAATTACGTTAACCTATTGGCATGCATCGTTAAAAATTTGTTTCTGTTTAAACGAATGACGACATTTGGCCCCTTTGTCCCTATTACAGTGTATGGGGCACGCCACTGCGGTCTAGGTTAACGGCTTCTGCCCCTTCTAACGCTTTCATGGTACAATAAGACTTGATCACCTATTTTAAAGTCTTTCGGGTTCTGGTCTCTGTCACAGTATCCTTTGTTCTTCTCCTTACACTGATTATTATAATCTCTGACACACTGTTGCATCTGTCTCATTTTCTCTTTTAATTTGAGTACACAATCATCGTAATCAGGCGCGGCTCGTGGTTTCTATACGGGGGAAGGCTGTGGCATTTATTGATCAGAGCCAACATAGACCTCGGGTTACGCTACAGATTAGTCTGACGTAAACAACTAAGAATTCAGGGGGAGGGGGTGGGCAGATCACGCTCTACCCATAATTTTACGTACTGTATCTTCTATAATCAGGTATTAAATATCATTAGAAGCTAACTTCGTGTTAAAATCTTTGGTTAGTGTTTTTATACGTCATTATTGCATTTTCTGACACTTTGCAGCAAATCATATGAAAAGACGCGTTTCGGAGAGATCTTTAATGCGGGTCTGGAAGCACCAAGTTCTTTCACTTTCATCCTATGGCCGTGTTCCAAGTTTTTACCTATTAATTTGCACACTGAATTCATATTGCGCTTGTTTCACACTCGCGGTATGTTGCAGGTATTCACCAGCAAGTAAAACTCACTAAAATCCTGCAAAATATACTCCGAAAAAGAAACTTGCTAATATCACACGGTATCAACAAAAGCAGTCAGCATCAGCAAGCAAGGAAGGTAAAGTAACGGGACAAATTTCGCGCGTTTTGTCCTCTAACCACTTATGAAACTCTCGCTAGATGGCAGTACTGGTACGTTACTGTAGTGTAGTGCACTCTGGCGGGATATTTGCAAACTTATTCTAAATGTGGATAAAATAGCCAATAGCAGAAACAAAACAACTATGTAAAACATTATCAAAACAATAATACTAAATGTCGATTAATGACGCATCGAAGCGTAGTAGAGATATGCAGAGACAGAGATTGGATAGCGAAGTTTCGGCCACTCTACATTCCTTTATTACATCGATAGTGGAACCTGAAAAATATGTGGTGGTTGGTACGACACCCTTAGGCTGCAAGCTCTGAGCCTTCGGGTCGCCCATAAAGAGCAGTACTTTGTAGAAGCCACGCCCCCAAACCGCTACTACATGCAGCTCACGGACGTTTCAAGGCGCAGCCTAAACACTACTAACCATTCGGAAAACATCTATCGATACAAACAGTTCCAAAAATGTTGACCGTCGTTATTTTAATCGGAACGGGAAATATGCGAAATTCGTCCTGATAATTTAAATTATGTAATACGTTCTTGCGAAATTTACTTTAACATATATTTTGGGGCGGCTCCGCCTCAGAGCCTTTAATTACGAGCCGCGCCTGATCGTAATTATAAGTAACACCTGCGGGATCTTTCTGCAGTATACCTGGTATGTTACATGCTCTATCGAACAGTAACTCATATGGTGTATAACTCGTGACTCTATGGCGCGTGGTTTCGTACACGAATACCGCGAATGGAAGGCATTAATTCCCATAGGATTGAGCCCTAGTGATATGGTGTCTCAAGAATTCTGTTATAGTGCGCTGTAATCTTTCCAATGCTCCGTTCCATTGAGAATGGTAGCAGGAGGTCTGTATCCTACCAATCTTAACAATCTGCACACTCTCTTTAGTGTGTCATTCAAAAAATTGCTGAGTATTAGTGAGGGTATCCCAAAGCTCAGACTTATTCTTTGCATTAGGACACGAGGTATTGTATCTGCGTCCTGCTTTTCTATCGGTTCTGCTACTATAAAGTTCGTTAGAGCATCCCAGAATGCTAGTGTATATCTGCTATTTCTGTTTGTTACCGTTAGTGGACCGACGATGTCAATATCACACCTGTCAGACACTCCTTCTGGTGTTGGTGTGTTGGTGTTGTAACCAATGGCATTTTTGTCTTTTTTTTGTAAACCAGAGCATTTTCTGATGTAGTCCTCAATATCCTTTTCCATACCGGTCCACGCTCGGTATTATATTTTTAAGTTGTTACGATTCGTTGATGACCACCAATGGGGTGCGTCATGGAATTCCCACAAAATTTCCGCCTTTTCTTCAGCAATTATCTCCTGCTGTTCATCGTCTTCGACTACCTGCACTTTCTCACTTTCATTTGGCCGTGTTTCGGCATCAGCGCACTTTACTTCCCTTATCCTTGACAGTGCAACGGCTACACAATTGTTCTTGTCCTTTTGTATACAATTTCATTGTCATATTCCTCCAATTTCAGTCTGAACTTCAATAAGCGCGAGGACGGACTGCTAATATTTCCGACCCACCACAGTGGTTCAGGACCTGTACAACGGTAAACTTATGACTAAAAACAAATGGTCTGAAATTTTTGACCACCCAGACTACGACCAGTAATCTCGCTCTGCATTGTTCAAAGTCTGGACGCATATGCTACTGGAAGGTCTCTACCTAACTCCCCGGCGAGGGGCCGAAAATTACTACGTCGTCCAAATAAATTTCACCCTGTAAACTCATGAGAACCAAATTCATCAATTTTTGGAATGTGGAGGCTGCAGAACGGGATCCCATTGACATTCTTTCGTACATAAAATGAGCGTATGGTGTACTGAAAGCTGTAAGCTCTCAGTCTTTTTCATGTAGTAACACCTGACAGTATCCCTTAGAAAAATAATGCGTTGAAAAATATTTAGCCTTACCCATTCCGTCTAAAATTTGATCTATACGTGGAAGCGGGAAGAGTGTGTTTACCGTAATGTCATTTAGTTTTCTGTAATCAGCTACCGCCCTCCATTTCCTTTTACGAGATGCATCCATCGTTTTGGGAATCACAAATGACGGAGAATTATGGGCGCTTGTTGAAGGTACTATTATATCGTCCTCCAAAAATTGGAAATTTGTGGTAAGGTCTTATGGGACCAAACTGCTGAAGCTATCGGTCCCTATGCTTACACACTATTTAATCTAACTTAAACTAACTTCCGCTAAGGACGACACTCACGCCCATGCCCGAGGGAGGACTCGAACCTCCGACGGGGGGAGCTATCATCCTCCAACATAGGCAGGTGGGGGCCCCGTAAAAGGTGACAAATGTCAGTACTATAAAACACACGGCGACGTGGCTGCCCGTCGGCACCAGAAGGGGCGTACACGTTAATATACCGTACGTTGTTGATCGTGCAAGCTACACCACGACCGTTAGGAATTGTAGCGACATTACTATAGTCATGACCAACACGAATTAAAATGGCAGTACCACAATTGCACTCGATATCAAAGTTCAAGAGTACTTGATAGCCCGGAATGGAGTGAAGTAGATCTAACACAACCTCCTGCAAAAACACTACGTCAGCAGCAATGTAATTTAAAAAACCCACAAAACTTGCAAACTTCACAGGCGACTCCAATTTATTAAGATTAATAGTAGCCACAACTGATGGAGGGCGTGCTACCATAGACAACAAGGAAAAACAAATTAAAACAAATTAGACGGCAGGAGGGGACCCACCCTCCTCCTCCATATCGTCGGCCCAGTCACAACGTTCAGACGGTGCAGCTAAAGTAGGCGGTCCGTGTGTGGGAGGTACAGACGCGGAATCCTGCGAAAGGGGACGCGTGCGACGCTGGGGGGTGTCTTCCGCCTTACGCTTAACCGAAAGTTGTGCCGGGTTCGGTGCCTGAGACGTCGGAGTGTCCATTGCAAGATTTACATCAGAGTGGTGCAACATTTCCTTTAACTACTGTACAACCTGTTCCCGCCTGTCTGCCGACACACTTGTCGTAGGCGCTGGCTGACTGCTCGCCACAGGACGCTGTGGACGACGCCCCATCGCAACCGACGGCCGAGATTCGACTACGGGGCGGGGCAAGGGCTTGTGCGCCGGCTTTTGCACAGATTTTTGTTTTTGTTTTGACTTCGGACGGGGAACCTGCTTCCATTCCGGAGACGGGCTGCGTTCTCCGCGAGAAAAAGACCGTGTGTCTAAAATCCGCGAGCTACTGGCACTGCGGAAGCGGTCAGTATTGCCACGCCTGTCCGTAACACTTTCACGCCTGGGCTTAGGTTCCTGTGAGGCAGGAGCTCCGTCCGGAACACCTTGAGGTACGGAATTAGATGGTGACGAATCCACCACAGCAACAGGGGGGGGTAACCACCTGAACGGGTTCTGATCCGGTCCGCTCCGGAACTTCAGGCACACCCGGAGGCGGAATCGGTACAGTAGTGGCGGGAACTGACTGAGAAAGTACGGACAAGGTTGGAACAGAATCAGAACCGGCTGCAGTGGCATCGACATCCATCGCGACCGCAGCAACTAACGGCGTTTCCGTTTCCGCGGAACGTGCCGGTGAACGGGGAACACCTAACAACACGGCCGCGTACGACGCGTCGTCATCCTGCCCACGGGGCGGTAGCTGCACAGGGCGCCTACGCATAGGACAATTTTGCCGAAAATGGTCTGTGGCATTGCAATGGGAACACGTTTGCGGCTGACCACTATACGAAATAAAAGCCCGGTGGCCGGCCATAACCAAAAACGAGGGAACGTGCTTCCTCACAATCATCTTTACACTACGGATACCGTTCTCAACCTGATATATATAAGCGGACGACCACTTTTCTTTCGTAATCGACAAAACTGTGCCATAAGGCATAAGGCTACGAGCTATTGTCTCATTCCTAGTATCAAACGGCAGATTGAATACCTGAACATTTCGAATACCAAATCCAGCATTCGACAGAGTAACATTACTAATGGTCCCATCAGAGTGTTTGAATTTTCGTACACCACCGTTTTCACTTACGAGGCCATCGCACAATTCCGGACATTTCAATTCAACAAACAAAGAGTTCAAGAACGCGTCTAATTGCAATCCTAGCACTTCACTTTCAGGAATTTGCAAGTCATTTTTCATCCACGAATGAATTTCGAAAGCAGACGGTCGGGTTACGTTTCTATCAAATTCGCACTGGATATTATTTTCTCGGTCTTCTGAATCCATGTGAACTTACAGTTCAGCTGACTACAGCAGCGAAGAAACAGTCACCGCGAAGAACCGTCGCCGACTGCGAAGCACACGTAAACACCGCCCGACACGCCGGAGCGAACGCGCGATGTGTTCGGGCCCACGACTCCGAAGAGACTGGTGCCTAAAACCAGCGCCTTAGACCGCTCGGCCACGTTACCGTTGGGGCAGCAGCGGCAAAACGTTTCCTTTGTACTACAAAGATCACTTCGAAATGGAAGTATCTTGGCAATCGCCGTGCCATGTATTTCCACTGCTCTCCCACTGGAAGCGTCTCTTTAGGCCATCCACAGCAAGAAAAAGCCGTGCCCGCCGTATGGTAGCGACGCCACTTGTCTGTAGCTGTCGCAGTTAAGGAGACAGCGTCAAGAGACGTTTTCGTACCGTGACCAGGTTTCGAACCTGGGCCTTCCGTAACCACTAAAGTATCGTAGCTGTAACTGTCAGGCGGAGCTAGAATGCTCCATGTATCAAACATATGTGAGCTCAACTTCACTTCACTGCTGCGACTTTTCCTTACTTCTGTGTTTTGCATTGTCTCCGGGTCCGGATACATAGTTAATGCAAATTGAATACTACCGGACCAGTGAAACAGTGAATCATTGAACAAGTACGATGCTTACCCTTGTGCCGGACTGCAACGTGGAAACGACGACGAAAAGTTTAACACAGTTTTATCCTGTGTTCGTGTGTGTTTGTGTTTTGCTGTCATTTAGTGATTTCTTTATGTTTTTATTAATTTTTTACAACTTTTGGTTCCTCCGTCATCAGCGTACATTCACGGATGCGTTGCGCACCGCGTTGCCACGGAGATTGTTTGGTCTTCAAGAAACGAGTTTTTTTTTACTTTCTTTTTCACACGTCGGAGTGGATTGTGTTTTCCTTCTCGTTATCCGCCGGACAGTTCGGAAAGTTCGGGAGTCTACTCATTCCTTTGACATGTGTCGATGATTTTAATTTTTGTGACTTTTTTCATTACTTATTTTAATGGCCGCCACGAAGCATTTTGAACATAATATTATGGGACGTGTGAAGGGTGTTCGTTCCCTGTTACTGAGAGGACTAACTCAGACAGTATTTGGTTTTTTATTCTTTTTTTTCAAATTTTATTCTTTCTTTTATTGAATTTAGGTGGACAGCGCATCATGCGCTATTATTCTTTCATTTTTTAATTTACGGCGTGTAGGCGCAAAGCTACTGCTTTGCTGTCATTATAGGCCTGCCCTTTCACTTCAAGAGGATTTTAGTTTCCCTTCGATGCTTCGTTAGCGGTCAACAGCCACAAGAAACTTTCCTCAAAGCCATCCAGTTTCTCCGATTCCATCACTTCATCTTGAACACAACGTCTACCGGAGGACGTCGACGGTCAAGGAACCATACGGAGGAGTTTTCGGATTTCAGCTGAATGGACAGTACAACGATTAATCCTTTCTGTTTGCAAGCAGCACCGTTTTATTTTATAGCTAAAGAAGCTCGCCGAAGAAGGCATAACTTGGAGAGCGCAAGGCAAAATCTACAAAAAAAAAAGAAAAAAAGTTGCCACTTTTTACGTCTCATTTTTGTGCCGTTGCGGTGTGTTCTCGTGGGGTGGGACGCAGCTCTTGTGACGCGCGTGTTGTGTAGGTAGCGTGGCCGAGCGGTCTAAGGCGCTGGTTTCAGGCACCATTCTCTTCGGAGGCGTGGGTTCGAATCCCACAGCTGCCAAACGTGTAATGTTTCCTGTGTCGAAGGCAGATGCACTCATTGCCCGCAAAGGAAACAGCAGAACAAGGCGTGAGCGTCTGCTTGGTGAATTGTCGTAGAACAGTGCGTGGTGCAACGACAGGATTTTCAGGCACCTTTTGCTCTCATCATTGCTGGCGTTCGTCTCCACGAAATGCGTCCGGAGCACGCCGTTCTATAACGCGAGAGAGTGGATTTTTTACAGTTGTCGTCAGTTAACCGTGGGTGGCTGCTGCGTTCGCTGGAAAGAGCACTGCCGTCGTTATCCGGTGTGGTCTAGTGGCTAGGATACCTGGCTCTCACCCAGGAGGCCCGGGTTCGATTCCCGGTACCGGAATTGCGCGTTTTTATTGCTCCTCTTATGCGACTTGTCTCGACTTTGCTCGACTGACGCTACGCTGACGCGTGCAGAAAGCTACGTTAAGTATGACTCGCGGCAACACCTGACGGTGAGAGAGATGCGGCGTCTATCCACTTGTTATCGAGCCACATACCGGTACCTGCAGTCAAGAGGCTTGGAGGACTGCAAGACATTGCCACGGAGGTGAATGCAGCCAACCACTGTAGTTAGTGTCCTGACAGCGCAGGCACGTTCATTTGCTCGTATACATGTGATGGAGACCGTGTCTGACACTGCTGTGGCGTACACCTTGGCCTAGGCTTTGCTGGGTGTCGCCACTTGCATTCGAGCCAGCTGCCTTCGCGGGCGCCTCCGTGGCCATGGCCGTGATCGTCTAGTGGTTAGGACATTGCGTTGTGGCCGCAATAACCCAGGTTCGAATCCTGGTCACGGCAATTTTGAAAGTTTTGCCTTGCTGCCGTTGCAATGACGAGTACTCGAAATGACAGTACTCTGTTGATTTTTTCACTCGTGTTCCGCAGGCCGCAGTTTGCACTACCACTTCATCCCCAACACGTAATGTCGCCTCCCAGAGCGCAGACGTCCGCTGCTCTCTGTAGTCGAAAAGGGCAGTTGTTTGAAGTGCGAAGGATGAGCAGCCAGTCCCAGCAGAACAGGAAGCTGTGGCGTGCACTGTTTGTACAAATGCTAGGAACACTGGCGCACCAAGCAGCGCATGTAGCGTGGCCGAGCGCTTTAAGGCGCTGGTTTAAGGCACCAGTATCTCTGTAGGCGCGGTTTCGAATCCCGTAGCTGCCGGCGGTTTTGCTGTGATCGCGTTAACCTGGCGCTTTTTCTTCAAGTGTAACCTCCTTGAGCTCACATATGTTTGATACATGGAGCATTCTAGCTCCGCCTGACAGTTACAGCTACGATACTTTAGTGGTTACGGAAGGCCCAGGTTCGAAACCTGGTCACGGTACGAAAACGTCTCTTGACGCTGTCTCCTTAACTGCGACAGCTACAGACAAGTGGCGTCGCTACCATACGGCGGGCACGGCTTTTTCTTCCTGTGGATGGCCTAAAGAGACGCTTCCAGTGGGAGAGCAGTGGAAATACATGGCACGGCGATTGCCAAGATACTTCCATTTCGAAGTGATCTTTGTAGTACAAAGGAAACGTTTTGCCGCTGCTGCCCCAACGGTAACGTGGCCGAGCGGTCTAAGGCGCTGGTTTTAGGCACCAGTTTCTTCGGAGTCGTGGGCCCGAACACATCGCGCGCTCGCTCCGGCGTGTCGGGCGGTGTTTACGTGTGCTTCGCAGTCGGCGACGGTTCTTCGCGGTGACTGTTTCTTCGCTGCTGTAGTCAGCTGAACTGTAAGTTCACATGGATTCAGAAGACCGAGAAAATAATATCCAGTGCGAATTTGATAGAAACGTAACCCGTCCGTCTGCTTTCGAAATTCATTCGTGGATGAAAAATGACTTGCAAATTCCTGAAAGTGAAGTGCTAGGATTGCAATTAGATGCGTTCTTGAACTCTTTGTTTGTTGAATTGAAATGTCCGGAATTGTGCGATGGCCTCGTAAGTGAAAACGGTGGTGTACGAAAATTCAAACACTGTGATGGGACTATTAGTAATGTTACACTGTCGAATGCTGGATTTGGTATTCGAAATGTTCGGGTATTCAATCTGCCATTTGATACTAGGAATGAGACAATAGCTCGTAGCCTTATGCCTTATGGCACAGTTTTGTCGATTACGAAAGAAAAGTGGTCGTCCGCTTATATATATCAGGTTGAGAACGGTATCCGTAGTGTAAAGATGATTGTGAGGAAGCACGTTCCCTCGTTTTTGGTTATGGCCGGCCACCGGGCTTTTATTTCGTATAGTGGTCAGCCGCAAACGTGTTCCCATTGCAATGCCACAGACCATTTTCGGCAAAATTGTCCTAGGCGTAGGCGCCCTGTGCAGCTACCGCCCCGTGGGCAGGATGACGACGCGTCGTACGCGGCCGTGTTGTTAGGTGTTCCCCGTTCACCGGCACGTTCCGCGGAAACGCCGTTAGTTGCTGCGGTCGCGATGGATGTCGATGCCACTGCAGCCGGTTCTGATTCTGTTCCAACCTTGTCCGTACTTTCTCAGTCAGTTCCCGCCACTACTGTACCGATTCCGCCTCCGGGTGTGCCTGAAGTTCCGGAGCGGACCGGATCAGAACCCGTTCAGGTGGTTACCCCCCCCTGTTGCTGTGGTGGATTCGTCACCATCTAATTCCGTACCTCAAGGTGTTCCGGACGGAGCTCCTGCCTCACAGGAACCTAAGCCCAGGCGTGAAAGTGTTACGGACAGGCGTGGCAATACTGACCGCTTCCGCAGTGCCAGTAGCTCGCGGATTTTAGACACACGGTCTTTTTCTCGCGGAGAACGCAGCCCGTCTCCGGAATGGAAGCAGGTTCCCCGTCCGAAGTCAAAACAAAAACAAAAATCTGTGCAAAAGCCGGCGCACAAGCCCTTGCCCCGCCCCGTAGTCGAATCACGGCCGTCGGTTGCGACGGGGCGTCGTCCACAGCGTCCTGTGGCGAGCAGTCAGCCAGCGCCTACGACAAGTGTGTCGGCAGACAGGCGGGAACAGGTTGTACAGCAGTTAAAGGAAATGTTGCACCACTCTGATGTAAATCTTGCAATGGACACTCCGACGTCTCAGGCACCGAACCCGGCACAACTTTCGGTTAAGCGTAAGGCGGAAGACACCCCCCCAGCGTCGCACGCGTCCCCTTTCGCAGGATTCCGCGTCTGTACCTCCCACACACGGACCGCCTACTTTAGCTGCACCGTCTGAACGTTGTGACTGGGCCGACGATATGGAGGAGGAGGGTGGGTCCCCTCCTGCCGTCTAATTTGTTTTAATTTGTTTTTCCTTGTTGTCTATGGTAGCACGCCCTCCATCAGTTGTGGCTACTATTAATCTTAATAAATTGGAGTCGCCTGTGAAGTTTGCAAGTTTTGTGGGTTTTTTAAATTACATTGCTGCTGACGTAGTGTTTTTGCAGGAGGTTGTGTTAGATCTACTTCACTCCATTCCGGGCTATCAAGTACTCTTGAACTTTGATATCGAGTGCAATTGTGGTACTGCCATTTTAATTCGTGTTGGTCATGACTATAGTAATGTCGCTACAATTCCTAACGGTCGTGGTGGAGCTTGCACGATCAACAACGTACGGTATATTAACGTGTACGCCCCTTCTGGTGCCGACGGGCAGCCACGTCGCCGTGTGTTTTATAGTAGTGACATTTGTCACCTTTTACGGGGCCCCCACCTGCCTATAGTCATGGGCGGAGATTTTAACTGCGTGCTGGAAGATAGAGATCAGGAGCCACGGCCGTATAAGTGCCTAGAATTACAGACGCTCGTGACTGAGATGAATTTAATTGACTCGTGGTGTCATTTACACCCGCGGGACGTGGGATTTACTTTCTTTTACCCCACGGGAAGGAGTCGGCTCGATAGGATTTATGTTTCTCGTGAAAAACAGCACTGTCTTACGGACTCCTCTGTTCACCCCGTGATTTTTTCCGATCATTGTGCGTATGTCTGCCGCTTTCATTCTCTGTTGGCGACTAAACCCCGCGCAAGTCGATTATGGAAGTTTAATGTGCGACATCTCTCACACCCACATTTTGCGCCGGTTATCGTGCGTATGTGGCAGAGGGTGCTGAAATATCGCGGTCTCTATGCCTGTACTTTGTCTTGGTGGGTAGAATTTGTTAAGCCGGCATTACGCAAGACCCTCTTGGAGTTTAGTCAGAATGTTGCTCACTGGGAGCGTTCTACATTGCAATTTTATGAAACCTGTTTAACTGATGCCATCCACCTGCACACAAATAATCCCGCTCTTCGGATGGCAACAATTCGGCGTATAAAACTCCGTCTTCTGGCTTTGAAAAGGGAATCGTTGCGCATATCTGTCGTACGGAGCCGAGCCCCCGGGGCGCTGGCTGATGAAGCGCCTTCCGTGTTTCATCAGCTGCGCGAACGCCGGCGCGCAAAGCGACATTACGTCACAGAGCTGGAATCAGCTGACGGTGCGCGGCTTAATAGCCAGGCGGCAATTCTTGCCGAGGCCCACCGTCACTTCATCGAACTTTTCAGTGAGAAATACACTGATGCTGCCGCGATTTCCGAGCTTCTCCACGACGTTCCATACGTCTTATCCGTAGCGGATCGCCGTCGCCTCACAGAAAACTTTACCGTGGACGAAGTGGGTGATATCTTAAAACTGTGTTCCCAGAACAAATCACCGGGCGCTGATGGGTTGCCACCGGAATTTTATCTGCATTTTTGGCACTTGTTTGGCTCTGCCCTGACTGACGTTTTTAATGAAATTTTAAATGGTGTGGATGTCCCTGCGTCCTTCCTGGAAGGTATTGTGGTCTTGGTTCCAAAGGTTCTGGTCACCAGGAAACTGTGCAATCTTAGACCAATCACCCTTCTTAATGGTGATTACAAACTCTTCACCAAATGTGTCTCCTCCCGCTTGAAGCTGGTCATGAAAAAACTGATTAGTCCCTTTCAATACTGTGCAGTGCCTCAACGCACTCTCTATGGTGCTGTGTCGACATACCGAGATGCCATTGCCTATGCTTCGACGAATAGGATTCCTTTTGGCATTTTATCCATCGATTTTGCAATGGCTTTTGACAGAGTTAGCCACCTATATCTCCGGCGAGTGCTCCAGAAGTTTGGTTTCGGTGTAAAGTATATAACTATGATTTTTAACCTTTTCAAAAATTCCACCTCACGGATTAGTATCAATGGACTTTTATCGGAACCTGTTCCGCTCTGCTGTTCAGTCAAACAAGGGTGCCCTCTGTCAATGGCGCTTTACGCTATTTCCTTAGATCCTTTGTTGCGTAAGTTGCACAGTGTTTGTAGGGGAATACGTATTGGGAATGAGAAGCACGTTTGTCGCGCTTATGCTGACGACCTTGGCCTCTTGGTGTCCTCGGCTACCGACTTTGCTACAATACGCGCAGTTCTTACACAGTATGAACGTGCATCCGGTGCGAGCATCAATACCCGTAAGACGGTTTTTCTTCCTATTTATGCAGCGACACGTGGCTTCAAACGCCCATGGTTTACAGTAAAGCAGGAACACAAAATTTTGGGAGTTCGCTTTCAAGCCAATCTGTTACAGACTGCGTCCTACAACTGGCGTATTGTCTTAAATGGCATACGAGCTATGGCTAGCCTGTCCGCTACTCGCACCCTCGCATTAACACAGCGGGTGATTTTAATAAATGTTTTCTTGCTCAGCAAAGCCTGGTACCTCGCACAGTTATTTCAGGTACCCAAGAATTTGGGCAGAGCCATAACACAGGCAGTCTATTGGCTATTGTGGCGGGGACATATTTTCAAGGTGTCTTACGAAACATGTACTCTGCCGCGCGAACAGGGTGGGCTCGGGCTCATTCATTTGCTATGAAAGCCGCAGCGTTGCTCCTTCATCGGACGAGCGTCACCATTGAACAGGATCCGTCGAGCCCCACAGCTGTTCTGTTCGCTATTCATCGGCCTCTATCTCAAGCAGCACCTCTCGACCCGACTACCATCCCGTTTCAGCTGCGTTATGTTCGAGAATACTTCATTCAAAAAAGTTATCTCGCCGCCGACGTACTCGACCATCGCACACGGACTGTGAAACGTGTCTACCAGGGACTCAGAGGACGGCCAGTCGGTAATAAGATGGAGGCGCGCTACCCGCGATCTGCGTGGAGGACGGTGTGGGCTCACGTTCATGCTCCCTTCCTGCCAGCGGACGTCAGCAGCTTTTGGTACCAAGTGGTTAACAGAATTCTCCCCACCAACGAAAAGCTGCGCCGCATTCACTTATCTCCATCGAGCTTGTGTGAAGACTGTCGCCAAGACGACACCTTAGAACATCGTTTCGTGTGCCTGAGGTCACGGTCGACTTGGAACATTGCCGCCAGGATGCTCGCACTTATCAACCGGACCAGCGCTGCCGCTTTTTCTGCGGACACGGCATTGATCCCGGACTTCAACCCTTATCCGCATACGAAGCGTGCCGCCACTGCATGGATCGTGTCTCACACTGTGTACGCCCTCCTGCAATTGCGACTTACGGGCGACTATGCCTTTTTGGTTTATTTGTCTACGCAACATGACCTTACCAAAACCAGGAAAGACTATCACCAACTCTTTGCTAATTTTCTGCAAATTGCACTCGCATTTGCCCACGACAAACTGTTGTAATCAACACTTCACTGCTGCGACTTTTCCTTACTTCTGTGTTTTGCATTGTCTCCGGGTCCGGATACATAGTTAATGCAAATTGAATACTACCGGACCAGTGAAACAGTGAATCATTGAACAAGTACGATGCTTACCCTTGTGCCGGACTGCAACGTGGAAACGACGACGAAAAGTTTAACACAGTTTTATCCTGTGTTCGTGTGTGTTTGTGTTTTGCTGTCATTTAGTGATTTCTTTATGTTTTTATTCATTTTTTACAACTTTTGGTTCCTCCGTCATCAGCGTACATTCACGGATGCGTTGTGCACCGCGTTGCCACGGAGATTGTTTGGTCTTCAAGAAACGAGTTTTTTTTACTTTCTTTTTCACACGTCGGAGTGGATTGTGTTTTCCTACTCGTTATCCGCCGGACAGTTCGGAAAGTTCGGGAGTCTACTCATTCCTTTGACATGTGTCGATGATTTTAATTTTTGTGACTTTTTTCATTACTTATTTTAATGGCCGCCACGAAGCATTTTGAACATAATATTATGGGACGTGTGAAGGGTGTTCGTTCCCTGTTACTGAGAGGACTAACTCAGACAGTATTTGGTTTTTTATTCTTTTTTTTTTCAAATTTTATTCTTTCTTTTATTGAATTTAGGTGGACAGCGCCTCATGCGCTATTATTCTTTCATTTTTTATTTTACGGCGTGTAGGCGCAAAGCTACTGCTTTGCTGTCATTATAGGCCTGCCCTTTCACTTCAAGAGGATTTTAGTTTTCCTTCGATGCTTCGTTAGCGGTCAACAGCCACAAGAAACTTTCCTCAAAGCCATCCAGTTTCTCCGATTCCATCACTTCATCTTGAACACAACGTCTACCGGAGGACGTCGACGGTCAAGGAACCATACGGAGGAGTTTTCGGATTTCAGCTGAATGGACAGTACAACGATTAATCCTTTCTGTTTGCAAGCAGCACCGTTTTATTTTATAGCTAAAGAAGCTCGCCGAAGAAGGCATAACTTGGAGAGCGCAAGGCAAAATCTACAAAAAAAAAAGAAAAAAAGTTGCCACTTTTTACGTCTCATTTTTGTGCCGTTGCGGTGTGCTCTCGTGGGGTGGGACGCAGCTCTTGTGACGCGCGTGTTGTGTAGGTAGCGTGGCCGAGCGGTCTAAGGCGCTGGTTTCAGGCACCATTCTCTTCGGAGGCGTGGGTTCGAATCCCACAGCTGCCAAACGTGTAATGTTTCCTGTGTCGAAGGCAGATGCACTCATTGCCCGCAAAGGAAACAGCAGAACAAGGCGTGAGCGTCTGCTTGGTGAATTGTCGTAGAACAGTGCGTGGTGCAACGACAGGATTTTCAGGCACCTTTTGCTCTCATCATTGCTGGCGTTCGTCTCCACGAAATGCGTCCGGAGCACGCCGTTCTATAACGCGAGAGAGTGGATTTTTTACAGTTGTCGTCAGTTAACCGTCGGTGGCTGCTGCGTTCGCTGGAAAGAGCACTGCCGTCGTTATCCGGTGTGGTCTAGTGACTAGGATACCTGGCTCTCACCCAGGAGGCCCGGGTTCGATTCCCGGTACCGGAATTGCGCGTTTTTATTGCTCCTCTTATGCGACTTGTCTCGACTTTGCTCGACTGACGCTACGCTGACGCGTGCAGAAAGCTACGTTAAGTATGACTCGCGGCAACACCTGACGGCGAGAGAGATGCGGCGTCTACCCACTTGTTATCGAGCCACATACCGGTACCTGTAGTCAAGAGGCTTGGAGGACTGCAAGACATTGCCACGGAGGTGAATGCAGCCAACCACTGTAGTTAGTGTCCTGACAGCGCAGGCACGTTCATTTGCTCGTATACATGTGATGGAGACCGTGTCTGACACTGCTGTGGCGTACACCTTGGCCTAGGCTTTGCTGGGTATCGCCACTTGCATTCGAGCCAGCTGCCTTCGCGGGCGCCTCCGTGGCCATGGCCGTGATCGTCTAGTGGTTAGGACATTGCGTTGTGGCCGCAATAACCCAGGTTCGAATCCTGGTCACGGCAATTTTGAAAGTTTTGCCTTGCTGCCGTTGCAATGACGAGTACTCGAAATGACAGTACTCTGTTGATTTTTTCACTCGTGTTCCGCAGGCCGCAGTTTGCACTACCACTTCATCCCCAACACGTAATGTCGCCTCCCAGAGCGCAGACGTCCGCTGCTCTCTGTAGTCGAAAAGGGCAGTTGTTTGAAGTGCGATGGATGAGCAGCCAGTCCCAGCAGAACAGGAAGCTGTGGCGTGCACTGTTTGTACAAATGCTAGGAACACTGGCGCACCAAGCAGCGCATGTAGCGTGGCCGAGCGCTTTAAGGCGCTGGTTTAAGGCACCAGTATCTCTGTAGGCGCGGTTTCGAATCCCGTAGCTGCCGGCGGTTTTGCTGTGATCGCGTTAACCTGGCGCTTTTTCTTCAAGTGTAACCTCCTTGAGCTCACATATGTTTGATACATGGAGCATTCTAGCTCCGCCTGACAGTTACAGCTACGATACTTTAGTGGTTACGGAAGGCCCAGGTTCGAAACCTGGTCACGGTACGAAAACGTCTCTTGACGCTGTCTCCTTAACTGCGACAGCTACAGACAAGTAGCGTCGCTACCATACGGCGGGCACGGCTTTTTCTTCCTGTGGATGGCCTAAAGAGACGCTTCCAGTGGGAGAGCAGTGGAAATACATGGCACGGCGATTGCCAAGATACTTCCATTTCGAAGTGATCTTTGTAGTACAAAGGAAACGTTTTGCCGCTGCTGCCCCAACGGTAACGTGGCCGAGCGGTCTAAGGCGCTGGTTTTAGGCACCAGTTTCTTCGGAGTCGTGGGCCCGAACACATCGCGCGCTCGCTCCGGCGTGTCGGGCGGTGTTTACGTGTGCTTCGCAGTCGGCGACGGTTCTTCGCGGTGACTGTTTCTTCGCTGCTGTAGTCAGCTGAACTGTAAGTTCACATGGATTCAGAAGACCGAGAAAATAATATCCAGTGCGAATTTGATAGAAACGTAACCCGTCCGTCTGCTTTCGAAATTCATTCGTGGATGAAAAATGACTTGCAAATTCCTGAAAGTGAAGTGCTAGGATTGCAATTAGACGCGTTCTTGAACTCTTTGTTTGTTGAATTGAAATGTCCGGAATTGTGCGATGGCCTCGTAAGTGAAAACGGTGGTGTACGAAAATTCAAACACTGTGATGGGACCATTAGTAATGTTACTCTGTCGAATGCTGGATTTGGTATTCGAAATGTTCGGGTATTCAATCTGCCATTTGATACTAGGAATGAGACAATAGCTCGTAGCCTTATGCCTTATGGCTCAGTTTTGTCGATTACGAAAGAAAAGTGGTCGTCCGCTTATATATATCAGGTTGAGAACGGTATCCGTAGTGTAAAGATGATTGTGAGGAAGCACGTTCCCTCGTTTTTGGTTATGGCCGGCCACCGGGCTTTTATTTCGTATAGTGGTCAGCCGCAAACGTGTTCCCATTGCAATGCCACAGACCATTTTCGGCAAAATTGTCCTAGGCGTAGGCGCCCTGTGCAGCTACCGCCCCGTGGGCAGGATGACGACGCGTCGTACGCGGCCGTGTTGTTAGGTGTTCCCCGTTCACCGGCACGTTCCGCGGAAACGCCGTTAGTTGCTGCGGTCGCGATGGATGTCGATGCCACTGCAGCCGGTTCTGATTCTGTTCCAACCTTGTCCGTACTTTCTCAGTCAGTTCCCGCCACTACTGTACCGATTCCGCCTCCGGGTGTGCCTGAAGTTCCGGAGCGGACCGGATCAGAACCCGTTCAGGTGGTTACCCCCCCTGTTGCTGTGGTGGATTCGTCACCATCTAATTCCGTACCTCAAGGTGTTCCGGACGGAGCTCCTGCCTCACAGGAACCTAAGCCCAGGCGTGAAAGTGTTACGGACAGGCGTGGCAATACTGACCGCTTCCGCAGTGCCAGTAGCTCGCGGATTTTAGACACACGGTCTTTTTCTCGCGGAGAACGCAGCCCGTCTCCGGAATGGAAGCAGGTTCCCCGTCCGAAGTCAAAACAAACACAAAAATCTGTGCAAAAGCCGGCGCACAAGCCCTTGCCCCGCCCCGTAGTCGAATCACGGCCGTCGGTTGCGACGGGGCGTCGTCCACAGCGTCCTGTGGCGAGCAGTCAGCCAGCGCCTACGACAAGTGTGTCGGCAGACAGGCGGGAACAGGTTGTACAGCAGTTAAAGGAAATGTTGCACCACTCTGATGTAAATCTTGCAATGGACACTCCGACGTCTCAGGCACCGAACCCGGCACAACTTTCGGTTAAGCGTAAGGCGGAAGACACCCCCCAGCATCGCACACGTCCCCTTTCGCAGGATTCCGCGTCTGTACCTCCCACACACGGACCGCCTACTTTAGCTGCACCGTCTGAACGTTGTGACTGGGCCGACGATATGGAGGAGGAGGGTGGGTCCCCTCCTGCCGTCTAATTTGTTTTAATTTGTTTTTCCTTGTTGTCTATGGTAGCACGCCCTCCATCAGTTGTGGCTACTATTAATCTTAATAAATTGGAGTCGCCTGTGAAGTTTGCAAGTTTTGTGGGTTTTTTAAATTACATTGCTGCTGACGTAGTGTTTTTGCAGGAGGTTGTGTTAGATCTACTTCACTCCATTCCGGGCTATCAAGTACTCTTGAACTTTGATATCGAGTGCAATTGTGGTACTGCCATTTTAATTCGTGTTGGTCATGACTATAGTAATGTCGCTACAATTCCTAACGGTCGTGGTGTAGCTTGCACGATCAACAACGTACGGTATATTAACGTGTACGCCCCTTCTGGTGCCGACGGGCAGCCACGTCGCCGTGTGTTTTATAGTAGTGACATTTGTCACCTTTTACGGGGCCCCCACCTGCCTATAGTCATGGGCGGAGATTTTAACTGCGTGCTGGAAGATAGAGATCAGGAGCCACGGCCGTATAAGTGCCTAGAATTACAGACGCTCGTGACTGAGATGAATTTAATTGACTCGTGGTGTCATTTACACCCGCGGGACGTGGGATTTACTTTCTTTTACCCCACGGGAAGGAGTCGGCTCGATAGGATTTATGTTTCTCGTGAAAAACAGCACTGTCTTACGGACTCCTCTGTTCACCCCGTGATTTTTTCCGATCATTGTGCGTATGTCTGCCGCTTTCATTCTCTGTTGGCGACTAAACCCCGCGCAAGTCGATTATGGAAGTTTAATGTGCGACATCTCTCACACCCACATTTTGCGCCGGTTATCGTGCGTATGTGGCAGAGGGTGCTGAAATATCGCGGTCTCTATGCCTGTACTTTGTCTTGGTGGGTAGAATTTGTTAAGCCGGCATTACGCAAGACCCTCTTGGAGTTTAGTCAGAATGTTGCTCACTGGGAGCGTTCTACATTGCAATTTTATGAAACCTGTTTAACTGATGCCATCCACCTGCACACAAATAATCCCGCTCTTCGGATGGCAACAATTCGGCGTATAAAACTCCGTCTTCTGGCTTTGAAAAGGGAATCGTTGCGCATATCTGTCGTACGGAGCCGAGCCCCCGGGGCGCTGGCTGATGAAGCGCCTTCCGTGTTTCATCAGCTGCGCGAACGCCGGCGCGCAAAGCGACGTTACGTCACAGAGCTGGAATCAGCTGACGGTGCGCGGCTTAATAGCCAGGCGGCAATTCTTGCCGAGGCCCACCGTCACTTCATCGAACTTTTCAGTGAGAAATACACTGATGCTGCCGCGATTTCCGAGCTTCTCCACGACGTTCCATACGTCTTATCCGTAGCGGATCGCCGTCGCCTCACAGAAAACTTTACCGTGGACGAAGTGGGTGATATCTTAAAACTGTGTTCCCAGAACAAATCACCGGGCGCTGATGGGTTGCCACCGGAATTTTATCTGCATTTTTGGCACTTGTTTGGCTCTGCCCTGACTGACGTTTTTAATGAAATTTTAAATGGTGTGGATGTCCCTGCGTCCTTCCTGGAAGGTATTGTGGTCTTGGTTCCAAAGGTTCCGGTCACCAGGAAACTGTGCAATCTTAGACCAATCACCCTTCTTAATGGTGATTACAAACTCTTCACCAAATGTGTCTCCTCCCGCTTGAAGCTGGTCATGAAAAAACTGATTAGTCCCTTTCAATACTGTGCAGTGCCTCAACGCACTCTCTATGGTGCTGTGTCGACATACCGAGATGCCATTGCCTATGCTTCGACGAATAGGATTCCTTTTGGCATTTTATCCATCGATTTTGCAATGGCTTTTGACAGAGTTAGCCACCTATATCTCCGGCGAGTGCTCCAGAAGTTTGGTTTCGGTGTAAAGTATATAACTATGATTTTTAACCTTTTCAAAAATTCCACCTCACGGATTAGTATCAATGGACTTTTATCGGAACCTGTTCCGCTCTGCTGTTCAGTCAAACAAGGGTGCCCTCTGTCAATGGCGCTTTACGCTATTTCCTTAGATCCTTTGTTGCGTAAGTTGCACAGTGTTTGTAGGGGAATACGTATTGGGAATGAGAAGCACGTTTGTCGCGCTTATGCTGACGACCTTGGCCTCTTGGTGTCCTCGGCTACCGACTTTGCTACAATACGCGCAGTTCTTACACAGTATGAACGTGCATCCGGTGCGAGCATCAATACCCGTAAGACGGTTTTTCTTCCTATTTATGCAGCGACACGTGGCTTCAAACGCCCATGGTTTACAGTAAAGCAGGAACACAAAATTTTGGGAGTTCGCTTTCAAGCCAATCTGTTACAGACTGCGTCCTACAACTGGCGTATTGTCTTAAATGGCATACGAGCTATGGCTAGCCTGTCCGCTACTCGCACCCTCGCATTAACACAGCGGGTGATTTTAATAAATGTTTTCTTGCTCAGCAAAGCCTGGTACCTCGCACAGTTATTTCAGGTACCCAAGAATTTGGGCAGAGCCATAACACAGGCAGTCTATTGGCTATTGTGGCGGGGACATATTTTCAAGGTGTCTTACGAAACATGTACTCTGCCGCGCGAACAGGGTGGGCTCGGGCTCATTCATTTGCTATGAAAGCCGCAGCGTTGCTCCTTCATCGGACGAGCGTCACCATTGAACAGGATCCGTCGAGCCCCACAGCTGTTCTGTTCGCTATTCATCGGCCTCTATCTCAAGCAGCACCTCTCGACCCGACTACCATCCCGTTTCAGCTGCGTTATGTTCGAGAATACTTCATTCAAAAAAGTTATCTCGCCGCCGACGTACTCGACCATCGCACACGGACTGTGAAACGTGTCTACCAGGGACTCAGAGGACGGCCAGTCGGTAATAAGATGGAGGCGCGCTACCCGCGATCTGCGTGGAGGACGGTGTGGGCTCACGTTCATGCTCCCTTCCTGCCAGCGGACGTCAGCAGCTTTTGGTACCAAGTGGTTAACAGAATTCTCCCCACCAACGAAAAGCTGCGCCGCATTCACTTATCTCCATCGAGCTTGTGTGAAGACTGTCGCCAAGACGACACCTTAGAACATCGTTTCGTGTGCCTGAGGTCACGGTCGACTTGGAACATTGCCGCCAGGATGCTCGCACTTATCAACCGGACCAGCGCTGCCGCTTTTTCTGCGGACACGGCATTGATCCCGGACTTCAACCCTTATCCGCATACGAAGCGTGCCGCCACTGCATGGATCGTGTCTCACACTGTGTACGCCCTCCTGCAATTGCGACTTACGGGCGACTATGCCTTTTTGGTTTATTTGTCTACGCAACATGACCTTACCAAAACCAGGAAAGACTATCACCAACTCTTTGCTAATTTTCTGCAAATTGCACTCGCATTTGCCCACGACAAACTGTTGTAATCAACACTTCACTGCTGCGACTTTTCCTTACTTCTGTGTTTTGCATTGTCTCCGGGTCCGGATACATAGTTAATGCAAATTGAATACTACCGGACCAGTGAAACAGTGAATCATTGAACAAGTACGATGCTTACCCTTGTGCCGGACTGCAACGTGGAAACGACGACGAAAAGTTTAACACAGTTTTATCCTGTGTTCGTGTGTGTTTGTGTTTTGCTGTCATTTAGTGATTTCTTTATGTTTTTATTCATTTTTTACAACTTTTGGTTCCTCCGTCATCAGCGTACATTCACGGATGCGTTGCGCACCGCGTTGCCACGGAGATTGTTTGGTCTTCAAGAAACGAGTTTTTTTTACTTTCTTTTTCACACGTCGGAGTGGATTGTGTTTTCCTTCTCGTTATCCGCCGGACAGTTCGGAAAGTTCGGGAGTCTACTCATTCCTTTGACATGTGTCGATGATTTTAATTTTTGTGACTTTTTTCATTACTTATTTTAATGGCCGCCACGAAGCATTTTGAACATAATATTATGGGACGTGTGAAGGGTGTTCGTTCCCTGTTACTGAGAGGACTAACTCAGACAGTATTTGGTTTTTTATTCTTTTTTTTTCAAATTTTATTCTTTCTTTTATTGAATTTAGGTGGACAGCGCCTCATGCGCTATTATTCTTTCATTTTTTATTTTACGGCGTGTAGGCGCAAAGCTACTGCTTTGCTGTCATTATAGGCCTGCCCTTTCACTTCAAGAGGATTTTAGTTTTCCTTCGATGCTTCGTTAGCGGTCAACAGCCACAAGAAACTTTCCTCAAAGCCATCCAGTTTCTCCGATTCCATCACTTCATCTTGAACACAACGTCTACCGGAGGACGTCGACGGTCAAGGAACCATACGGAGGAGTTTTCGGATTTCAGCTGAATGGACAGTACAACGATTAATCCTTTCTGTTTGCAAGCAGCACCGTTTTATTTTATAGCTAAAGAAGCTCGCCGAAGAAGGCATAACTTGGAGAGCTCAAGGCAAAATCTACAAAAAAAAAAGAAAAAAAGTTGCCACTTTTTACGTCTCATTTTTGTGCCGTTGCGGTGTGCTCTCGTGGGGTGGGACGCAGCTCTTGTGACGCGCGTGTTGTGTAGGTAGCGTGGCCGAGCGGTCTAAGGCGCTGGTTTCAGGCACCATTCTCTTCGGAGGCGTGGGTTCGAATCCCACAGCTGCCAAACGTGTAATGTTTCCTGTGTCGAAGGCAGATGCACTCATTGCCCGCAAAGGAAACAGCAGAACAAGGCGTGAGCGTCTGCTTGGTGAATTGTCGTAGAACAGTGCGTGGTGCAACGACAGGATTTTCAGGCACCTTTTGCTCTCATCATTGCTGGCGTTCGTCTCCACGAAATGCGTCCGGAGCACGCCGTTCTATAACGCGAGAGAGTGGATTTTTTACAGTTGTCGTCAGTTAACCGTCGGTGGCTGCTGCGTTCGCTGGAAAGAGCACTGCCGTCGTTATCCGGTGTGGTCTAGTGGCTAGGATACCTGGCTCTCACCCAGGAGGCCCGGGTTCGATTCCCGGTACCGGAATTGCGCGTTTTTATTGCTCCTCTTATGCGACTTGTCTCGACTTTGCTCGACTGACGCTACGCTGACGCGTGCAGAAAGCTACGTTAAGTATGACTCGCGGCAACACCTGACGGCGAGAGAGATGCGGCGTCTACCCACTTGTTATCGAGCCACATACCGGTACCTGTAGTCAAGAGGCTTGGAGGACTGCAAGACATTGCCACGGAGGTGAATGCAGCCAACCACTGTAGTTAGTGTCCTGACAGCGCAGGCACGTTCATTTGCTCGTATACATGTGATGGAGACCGTGTCTGACACTGCTGTGGCGTACACCTTGGCCTAGGCTTTGCTGGGTATCGCCACTTGCATTCGAGCCAGCTGCCTTCGCGGGCGCCTCCGTGGCCATGGCCGTGATCGTCTAGTGGTTAGGACATTGCGTTGTGGCCGCAATAACCCAGGTTCGAATCCTGGTCACGGCAATTTTGAAAGTTTTGCCTTGCTGCCGTTGCAATGACGAGTACTCGAAATGACAGTACTCTGTTGATTTTTTCACTCGTGTTCCGCAGGCCGCAGTTTGCACTACCACTTCATCCCCAACACGTAATGTCGCCTCCCAGAGCGCAGACGTCCGCTGCTCTCTGTAGTCGAAAAGGGCAGTTGTTTGAAGTGCGATGGATGAGCAGCCAGTCCCAGCAGAACAGGAAGCTGTGGCGTGCACTGTTTGTACAAATGCTAGGAACACTGGCGCACCAAGCAGCGCATGTAGCGTGGCCGAGCGCTTTAAGGCGCTGGTTTAAGGCACCAGTATCTCTGTAGGCGCGGTTTCGAATCCCGTAGCTGCCGGCGGTTTTGCTGTGATCGCGTTAACCTGGCGCTTTTTCTTCAAGTGTAACCTCCTTGAGCTCACATATGTTTGATACATGGAGCATTCTAGCTCCGCCTGACAGTTACAGCTACGATACTTTAGTGGTTACGGAAGGCCCAGGTTCGAAACCTGGTCACGGTACGAAAACGTCTCTTGACGCTGTCTCCTTAACTGCGACAGCTACAGACAAGTGGCGTCGCTACCATACGGCGGGCACGGCTTTTTCTTCCTGTGGATGGCCTAAAGAGACGCTTCCAGTGGGAGAGCAGTGGAAATACATGGCACGGCGATTGCCAAGATACTTCCATTTCGAAGTGATCTTTGTAGTACAAAGGAAACGTTTTGCCGCTGCTGCCCCAACGGTAACGTGGCCGAGCGGTCTAAGGCACTGGTTTTAGGCACCAGTTTCTTCGGAGTCGTGGGCCCGAACACATCGCGCGCTCGCTCCGGCGTGTCGGGCGGTGTTTACGTGTGCTTCGCAGTCGGCGACGGTTCTTCGCGGTGACTGTTTCTTCGCTGCTGTAGTCAGCTGAACTGTAAGTTCACATGGATTCAGAAGACCGAGAAAATAATATCCAGTGCGAATTTGATAGAAACGTAACCCGTCCGTCTGCTTTCGAAATTCATTCGTGGATGAAAAATGACTTGCAAATTCCTGAAAGTGAAGTGCTAGGATTGCAATTAGACGCGTTCTTGAACTCTTTGTTTGTTGAATTGAAATGTCCGGAATTGTGCGATGGCCTCGTAAGTGAAAACGGTGGTGTACGAAAATTCAAACACTGTGATGGGACCATTAGTAATGTTACTCTGTCGAATGCTGGATTTGGTATTCGAAATGTTCGGGTATTCAATCTGCCATTTGATACTAGGAATGAGACAATAGCTCGTAGCCTTATGCCTTATGGCACAGTTTTGTCGATTACGAAAGAAAAGTGGTCGTCCGCTTATATATATCAGGTTGAGAACGGTATCCGTAGTGTAAAGATGATTGTGAGGAAGCACGTTCCCTCGTTTTTGGTTATGGCCGGCCACCGGGCTTTTATTTCGTATAGTGGTCAGCCGCAAACGTGTTCCCATTGCAATGCCACAGACCATTTTCGGCAAAATTGTCCTAGGCGTAGGCGCCCTGTGCAGCTACCGCCCCGTGGGCAGGATGACGACGCGTCGTACGCGGCCGTGTTGTTAGGTGTTCCCCGTTCACCGGCACGTTCCGCGGAAACGGAAACGCCGTTAGTTGCTGCGGTCGCGATGGATGTCGATGCCACTGCAGCCGGTTCTGATTCTGTTCCAACCTTGTCCGTACTTTCTCAGTCAGTTCCCGCCACTACTGTACCGATTCCGCCTCCGGGTGTGCCTGAAGTTCCGGAGCGGACCGGATCAGAACCCGTTCAGGTGGTTACCCCCCCTGTTGCTGTGGTGGATTCGTCACCATCTAATTCCGTACCTCAAGGTGTTCCGGACGGAGCTCCTGCCTCACAGGAACCTAAGCCCAGGCGTGAAAGTGTTACGGACAGGCGTGGCAATACTGACCGCTTCCGCAGTGCCAGTAGCTCGCGGATTTTAGACACACGGTCTTTTTCTCGCGGAGAACGCAGCCCGTCTCCGGAATGGAAGCAGGTTCCCCGTCCGAAGTCAAAACAAAAACAAAAATCTGTGCAAAAGCCGGCGCACAAGCCCTTGCCCCGCCCCGTAGTCGAATCACGGCCGTCGGTTGCGACGGGGCGTCGTCCACAGCGTCCTGTGGCGAGCAGTCAGCCAGCGCCTACGACAAGTGTGTCGGCAGACAGGCGGGAACAGGTTGTACAGCAGTTAAAGGAAATGTTGCACCACTCTGATGTAAATCTTGCAATGGACACTCCGACGTCTCAGGCACCGAACCCGGCACAACTTTCGGTTAAGCGTAAGGCGGAAGACACCCCCCAGCGTCGCACGCGTCCCCTTTCGCAGGATTCCGCGTCTGTACCTCCCACACACGGACCGCCTACTTTAGCTGCACCGTCTGAACGTTGTGACTGGGCCGACGATATGGAGGAGGAGGGTGGGTCCCCTCCTGCCGTCTAATTTGTTTTAATTTGTTTTTCCTTGTTGTCTATGGTAGCACGCCCTCCATCAGTTGTGGCTACTATTAATCTTAATAAATTGGAGTCGCCTGTGAAGTTTGCAAGTTTTGTGGGTTTTTTAAATTACATTGCTGCTGACGTAGTGTTTTTGCAGGAGGTTGTGTTAGATCTACTTCACTCCATTCCGGGCTATCAAGTACTCTTGAACTTTGATATCGAGTGCAATTGTGGTACTGCCATTTTAATTCGTGTTGGTCATGACTATAGTAATGTCGCTACAATTCCTAACGGTCGTGGTGTAGCTTGCACGATCAACAACGTACGGTATATTAACGTGTACGCCCCTTCTGGTGCCGACGGGCAGCCACGTCGCCGTGTGTTTTATAGTAGTGACATTTGTCACCTTTTACGGGGCCCCCACCTGCCTATAGTCATGGGCGGAGATTTTAACTGCGTGCTGGAAGATAGAGATCAGGAGCCACGGCCGTATAAGTGCCTAGAATTACAGACGCTCGTGACTGAGATGAATTTAATTGACTCGTGGTGTCATTTACACCCGCGGGACGTGGGATTTACTTTCTTTTACCCCACGGGAAGGAGTCGGCTCGATAGGATTTATGTTTCTCGTGAAAAACAGCACTGTCTTACGGACTCCTCTGTTCACCCCGTGATTTTTTCCGATCATTGTGCGTATGTCTGCCGCTTTCATTCTCTGTTGGCGACTAAACCCCGCGCAAGTCGATTATGGAAGTTTAATGTGCGACATCTCTCACACCCACATTTTGCGCTGGTTATCGTGCGTATGTGGCAGAGGGTGCTGAAATATCGCGGTCTCTATGCCTGTACTTTGTCTTGGTGGGTAGAATTTGTTAAGCAGGCATTACGCAAGACCCTCTTGGAGTTTAGTCAGAATGTTGCTCACTGGGAGCGTTCTACATTGCAATTTTATGAAACCTGTTTAACTGATGCCATCCACCTGCACACAAATAATCCCGCTCTTCGGATGGCAACAATTCGGCGTATAAAACTCCGTCTTCTGGCTTTGAAAAGGGAATCGTTGCGCATATCTGTCGTACGGAGCCGAGCCCCCGGGGCGCTGGCTGATGAAGCGCCTTCCGTGTTTCATCAGCTGCGCGAACGCCGGCGCGCAAAGCGACGTTACGTCACAGAGCTGGAATCAGCTGACGGTGCGCGGCTTAATAGCCAGGCGGCAATTCTTGCCGAGGCCCACCGTCACTTCATCGAACTTTTCAGTGAGAAATACACTGATGCTGCCGCGATTTCCGAGCTTCTCCACGACGTTCCATACGTCTTATCCGTAGCGGATCGCCGTCGCCTCACAGAAAACTTTACCGTGGACGAAGTGGGTGATATCTTAAAACTGTGTTCCCAGAACAAATCACCGGGCGCTGATGGGTTGCCACCGGAATTTTATCTGCATTTTTGGCACTTGTTTGGCTCTGCCCTGACTGACGTTTTTAATGAAATTTTAAATGGTGTGGATGTCCCTGCGTCCTTCCTGGAAGGTATTGTGGTCTTGGTTCCAAAGGTTCCGGTCACCAGGAAACTGTGCAATCTTAGACCAATCACCCTTCTTAATGGTGATTACAAACTCTTCACCAAATGTGTCTCCTCCCGCTTGAAGCTGGTCATGAAAAAACTGATTAGTCCCTTTCAATACTGTGCAGTGCCTCAACGCACTCTCTATGGTGCTGTGTCGACATACCGAGATGCCATTGCCTATGCTTCGACGAATAGGATTCCTTTTGGCATTTTATCCATCGATTTTGCAATGGCTTTTGACAGAGTTAGCCACCTATATCTCCGGCGAGTGCTCCAGAAGTTTGGTTTCGGTGTAAAGTATATAACTATGATTTTTAACCTTTTCAAAAATTCCACCTCACGGATTAGTATCAATGGACTTTTATCGGAACCTGTTCCGCTCTGCTGTTCAGTCAAACAAGGGTGCCCTCTGTCAATGGCGCTTTACGCTATTTCCTTAGATCCTTTGTTGCGTAAGTTGCACAGTGTTTGTAGGGGAATACGTATTGGGAATGAGAAGCACGTTTGTCGCGCTTATGCTGACGACCTTGGCCTCTTGGTGTCCTCGGCTACCGACTTTGCTACAATACGCGCAGTTCTTACACAGTATGAACGTGCATCCGGTGCGAGCATCAATACCCGTAAGACGGTTTTTCTTCCTATTTATGCAGCGACACGTGGCTTCAAACGCCCATGGTTTACAGTAAAGCAGGAACACAAAATTTTGGGAGTTCGCTTTCAAGCCAATCTGTTACAGACTGCGTCCTACAACTGGCGTATTGTCTTAAATGGCATACGAGCTATGGCTAGCCTGTCCGCTACTCGCACCCTCGCATTAACACAGCGGGTGATTTTAATAAATGTTTTCTTGCTCAGCAAAGCCTGGTACCTCGCACAGTTATTTCAGGTACCCAAGAATTTGGGCAGAGCCATAACACAGGCAGTCTATTGGCTATTGTGGCGGGGACATATTTTCAAGGTGTCTTACGAAACATGTACTCTGCCGCGCGAACAGGGTGGGCTCGGGCTCGTTCATTTGCTATGAAAGCCGCAGCGTTGCTCCTTCATCGGACGAGCGTCACCATTGAACAGGATCCGTCGAGCCCCACAGCTGTTCTGTTCGCTATTCATCGGCCTCTATCTCAAGCAGCACCTCTCGACCCGACTACCATCCCGTTTCAGCTGCGTTATGTTCGAGAATACTTCATTCAAAAAAGTTATCTCGCCGCCGACGTACTCGACCATCGCACACGGACTGTGAAACGTGTCTACCAGGGACTCAGAGGACGGCCAGTCGGTAATAAGATGGAGGCGCGCTACCCGCGATCTGCGTGGAGGACGGTGTGGGCTCACGTTCATGCTCCCTTCCTGCCAGCGGACGTCAGCAGCTTTTGGTACCAAGTGGTTAACAGAATTCTCCCCACCAACGAAAAGCTGCGCCGCATTCACTTATCTCCATCGAGCTTGTGTGAAGACTGTCGCCAAGACGACACCTTAGAACATCGTTTCGTGTGCCTGAGGTCACGGTCGACTTGGAACATTGCCGCCAGGATGCTCGCACTTATCAACCGGACCAGCGCTGCCGCTTTTTCTGCGGACACGGCATTGATCCCGGACTTCAACCCTTATCCGCATACGAAGCGTGCCGCCACTGCATGGATCGTGTCTCACACTGTGTACGCCCTCCTGCAATTGCGACTTACGGGCGACTATGCCTTTTTGGTTTATTTGTCTACGCAACATGACCTTACCAAAACCAGGAAAGACTATCACCAACTCTTTGCTAATTTTCTGCAAATTGCACTCGCATTTGCCCACGACAAACTGTTGTAATCAACACTTCACTGCTGCGACTTTTCCTTACTTCTGTGTTTTGCATTGTCTCCGGGTCCGGATGCATAGTTAATGCAAATTGAATACTACCGGACCAGTGAAACAGTGAATCATTGAACAAGTACGATGCTTACCCTTGTGCCGGACTGCAACGTGGAAACGACGACGAAAAGTTTAACACAGTTTTATCCTGTGTTCGTGTGTGTTTGTGTTTTGCTGTCATTTAGTGATTTCTTTATGTTTTTATTCATTTTTTACAACTTTTGGTTCCTCCGTCATCAGCGTACATTCACGGATGCGTTGCGCACCGCGTTGCCACGGAGATTGTTTGGTCTTCAAGAAACGAGTTTTTTTTACTTTCTTTTTCACACGTCGGAGTGGATTGTGTTTTCCTTCTCGTTATCCGCCGGACAGTTCGGAAAGTTCGGGAGTCTACTCATTCCTTTGACATGTGTCGATGATTTTAATTTTTGTGACTTTTTTCATTACTTATTTTAATGGCCGCCACGAAGCATTTTGAACATAATATTATGGGACGTGTGAAGGGTGTTCGTTCCCTGTTACTGAGAGGACTAACTCAGACAGTATTTGGTTTTTTATTCTTTTTTTTTCAAATTTAATTCTTTCTTTTATTGAATTTAGGTGGACAGCGCCTCATGCGCTATTATTCTTTCATTTTTTATTTTACGGCGTGTAGGCGCAAAGCTACTGCTTTGCTGTCATTATAGGCCTGCCCTTTCACTTCAAGAGGATTTTAGTTTTCCTTCGATGCTTCGTTAGCGGTCAACAGCCACAAGAAACTTTCCTCAAAGCCATCCAGTTTCTCCGATTCCATCACTTCATCTTGAACACAACGTCTACCGGAGGACGTCGACGGTCAAGGAACCATACGGAGGAGTTTTCGGATTTCAGCTGAATGGACAGTACAACGATTAATCCTTTCTGTTTGCAAGCAGCACCGTTTTATTTTATAGCTAAAGAAGCTCGCCGAAGAAGGCATAACTTGGAGAGCGCAAGGCAAAATCTACAAAAAAAAAAGAAAAAAAGTTGCCACTTTTTACGTCTCATTTTTGTGCCGTTGCGGTGTGCTCTCGTGGGGTGGGACGCAGCTCTTGTGACGCGCGTGTTGTGTAGGTAGCGTGGCCGAGCGGTCTAAGGCGCTGGTTTCAGGCACCATTCTCTTCGGAGGCGTGGGTTCGAATCCCACAGCTGCCAAACGTGTAATGTTTCCTGTGTCGAAGGCAGATGCACTCATTGCCCGCAAAGGAAACAGCAGAACAAGGCGTGAGCGTCTGCTTGGTGAATTGTCGTAGAACAGTGCGTGGTGCAACGACAGGATTTTCAGGCACCTTTTGCTCTCATCATTGCTGGCGTTCGTCTCCACGAAATGCGTCCGGAGCACGCCGTTCTATAACGCGGGAGAGTGGATTTTTTACAGTTGTCGTCAGTTAACCGTCGGTGGCTGCTGCGTTCGCTGGAAAGAGCACTGCCGTCGTTATCCGGTGTGGTCTAGTGGCTAGGATACCTGGCTCTCACCCAGGAGGCCCGGGTTCGATTCCCGGTACCGGAATTGCGCGTTTTTATTGCTCCTCTTATGCGACTTGTCTCGACTTTGCTCGACTGACGCTACGCTGACGCGTGCAGAAAGCTACGTTAAGTATGACTCGCGGCAACACCTGACGGCGAGAGAGATGCGGCGTCTACCCACTTGTTATCGAGCCACATACCGGTACCTGTAGTCAAGAGGCTTGGAGGACTGCAAGACATTGCCACGGAGGTGAATGCAGCCAACCACTGTAGTTAGTGTCCTGACAGCGCAGGCACGTTCATTTGCTCGTATACATGTGATGGAGACCGTGTCTGACACTGCTGTGGCGTACACCTTGGCCTAGGCTTTGCTGGGTATCGCCACTTGCATTCGAGCCAGCTGCCTTCGCGGGCGCCTCCGTGGCCATGGCCGTGATCGTCTAGTGGTTAGGACATTGCGTTGTGGCCGCAATAACCCAGGTTCGAATCCTGGTCACGGCAATTTTGAAAGTTTTGCCTTGCTGCCGTTGCAATGACGAGTACTCGAAATGACAGTACTCTGTTGATTTTTTCACTCGTGTTCCGCAGGCCGCAGTTTGCACTACCACTTCATCCCCAACACGTAATGTCGCCTCCCAGAGCGCAGACGTCCGCTGCTCTCTGTAGTCGAAAAGGGCAGTTGTTTGAAGTGCGATGGATGAGCAGCCAGTCCCAGCAGAACAGGAAGCTGTGGCGTGCACTGTTTGTACAAATGCTAGGAACACTGGCGCACCAAGCAGCGCATGTAGCGTGGCCGAGCGCTTTAAGGCGCTGGTTTAAGGCACCAGTATCTCTGTAGGCGCGGTTTCGAATCCCGTAGCTGCCGGCGGTTTTGCTGTGATCGCGTTAACCTGGCGCTTTTTCTTCAAGTGTAACCTCCTTGAGCTCACATATGTTTGATACATGGAGCATTCTAGCTCCGCCTGACAGTTACAGCTACGATACTTTAGTGGTTACGGAAGGCCCAGGTTCGAAACCTGGTCACGGTACGAAAACGTCTCTTGACGCTGTCTCCTTAACTGCGACAGCTACAGACAAGTGGCGTCGCTACCATACGGCGGGCACGGCTTTTTCTTCCTGTGGATGGCCTAAAGAGACGCTTCCAGTGGGAGAGCAGTGGAAATACATGGCACGGCGATTGCCAAGATACTTCCATTTCGAAGTGATCTTTGTAGTACAAAGGAAACGTTTTGCCGCTGCTGCCCCAACGGTAACGTGGCCGAGCGGTCTAAGGCGCTGGTTTTAGGCACCAGTTTCTTCGGAGTCGTGGGCCCGAACACATCGCGCGCTCGCTCCGGCGTGTCGGGCGGTGTTTACGTGTGCTTCGCAGTCGGCGACGGTTCTTCGCGGTGACTGTTTCTTCGCTGCTGTAGTCAGCTGAACTGTAAGTTCACATGGATTCAGAAGACCGAGAAAATAATATCCAGTGCGAATTTGATAGAAACGTAACCCGTCCGTCTGCTTTCGAAATTCATTCGTGGATGAAAAATGACTTGCAAATTCCTGAAAGTGAAGTGCTAGGATTGCAATTAGACGCGTTCTTGAACTCTTTGTTTGTTGAATTGAAATGTCCGGAATTGTGCGATGGCCTCGTAAGTGAAAACGGTGGTGTACGAAAATTCAAACACTGTGATGGGACCATTAGTAATGTTACTCTGTCGAATGCTGGATTTGGTATTCGAAATGTTCGGGTATTCAATCTGCCATTTGATACTAGGAATGAGACAATAGCTCGTAGCCTTATGCCTTATGGCACAGTTTTGTCGATTACGAAAGAAAAGTGGTCGTCCGCTTATATATATCAGGTTGAGAACGGTATCCGTAGTGTAAAGATGATTGTGAGGAAGCACGTTCCCTCGTTTTTGGTTATGGCCGGCCACCGGGCTTTTATTTCGTATAGTGGTCAGCCGCAAACGTGTTCCCATTGCAATGCCACAGACCATTTTCGGCAAAATTGTCCTAGGCGTAGGCGCCCTGTGCAGCTACCGCCCCGTGGGCAGGATGACGACGCGTCGTACGCGGCCGTGTTGTTAGGTGTTCCCCGTTCACCGGCACGTTCCGCGGAAACGGAAACGCCGTTAGTTGCTGCGGTCGCGATGGATGTCGATGCCACTGCAGCCGGTTCTGATTCTGTTCCAACCTTGTCCGTACTTTCTCAGTCAGTTCCCGCCACTACTGTACCGATTCCGCCTCCGGGTGTGCCTGAAGTTCCGGAGCGGACCGGATCAGAACCCGTTCAGGTGGTTACCCCCCCTGTTGCTGTGGTGGATTCGTCACCATCTAATTCCGTACCTCAAGGTGTTCCGGACGGAGCTCCTGCCTCACAGGAACCTAAGCCCAGGCGTGAAAGTGTTACGGACAGGCGTGGCAATACTGACCGCTTCCGCAGTGCCAGTAGCTCGCGGATTTTAGACACACGGTCTTTTTCTCGCGGAGAACGCAGCCCGTCTCCGGAATGGAAGCAGGTTCCCCGTCCGAAGTCAAAACAAAAACAAAAATCTGTGCAAAAGCCGGCGCACAAGCCCTTGCCCCGCCCCGTAGTCGAATCACGGCCGTCGGTTGCGACGGGGCGTCGTCCACAGCGTCCTGTGGCGAGCAGTCAGCCAGCGCCTACGACAAGTGTGTCGGCAGACAGGCGGGAACAGGTTGTACAGCAGTTAAAGGAAATGTTGCACCACTCTGATGTAAATCTTGCAATGGACACTCCGACGTCTCAGGCACCGAACCCGGCACAACTTTCGGTTAAGCGTAAGGCGGAAGACACCCCCCAGCGTCGCACGCGTCCCCTTTCGCAGGATTCCGCGTCTGTACCTCCCACACACGGACCGCCTACTTTAGCTGCACCGTCTGAACGTTGTGACTGGGCCGACGATATGGAGGAGGAGGGTGGGTCCCCTCCTGCCGTCTAATTTGTTTTAATTTGTTTTTCCTTGTTGTCTATGGTAGCACGCCCTCCATCAGTTGTGGCTACTATTAATCTTAATAAATTGGAGTCGCCTGTGAAGTTTGCAAGTTTTGTGGGTTTTTTAAATTACATTGCTGCTGACGTAGTGTTTTTGCAGGAGGTTGTGTTAGATCTACTTCACTCCATTCCGGGCTATCAAGTACTCTTGAACTTTGATATCGAGTGCAATTGTGGTACTGCCATTTTAATTCGTGTTGGTCATGACTATAGTAATGTCGCTACAATTCCTAACGCTCGTGGTGTAGCTTGCACGATCAACAACGTACGGTATATTAACGTGTACGCCCCTTCTGGTGCCGACGGGCAGCCACGTCGCCGTGTGTTTTATAGTAGTGACATTTGTCACCTTTTACGGGGCCCCCACCTGCCTATAGTCATGGGCGGAGATTTTAACTGCGTGCTGGAAGATAGAGATCAGGAGCCACGGCCGTATAAGTGCCTAGAATTACAGACGCTCGTGACTGAGATGAATTTAATTGACTCGTGGTGTCATTTACACCCGCGGGACGTGGGATTTACTTTCTTTTACCCCACGGGAAGGAGTCGGCTCGATAGGATTTATGTTTCTCGTGAAAAACAGCACTGTCTTACGGACTCCTCTGTTCACCCCGTGATTTTTTCCGATCATTGTGCGTATGTCTGCCGCTTTCATTCTCTGTTGGCGACTAAACCCCGCGCAAGTCGATTATGGAAGTTTAATGTGCGACATCTCTCACACCCACATTTTGCGCCGGTTATCGTGCGTATGTGGCAGAGGGTGCTGAAATATCGCGGTCTCTATGCCTGTACTTTGTCTTGGTGGGTAGAATTTGTTAAGCCGGCATTACGCAAGACCCTCTTGGAGTTTAGTCAGAATGTTGCTCACTGGGAGCGTTCTACATTGCAATTTTATGAAACCTGTTTAACTGATGCCATCCACCTGCACACAAATAATCCCGCTCTTCGGATGGCAACAATTCGGCGTATAAAACTCCATCTTCTGGCTTTGAAAAGGGAATCGTTGCGCATATCTGCCGTACGGAGCCGAGCCCCCGGGGCGCTGGCTGATGAAGCGCCTTCCGTGTTTCATCAGCTGCGCGAACGCCGGCGCGCAAAGCGACGTTACGTCACAGAGCTGGAATCAGCTGACGGTGCGCGGCTTAATAGCCAGGCGGCAATTCTTGCCGAGGCCCACCGTCACTTCATCGAACTTTTCAGTGAGAAATACACTGATGCTGCCGCGATTTCCGAGCTTCTCCACGACGTTCCATACGTCTTATCCGTAGCGGATCGCCGTCGCCTCACAGAAAACTTTACCGTGGACGAAGTGGGTGATATCTTAAAACTGTGTTCCCAGAACAAATCACCGGGCGCTGATGGGTTGCCACCGGAATTTTATCTGCATTTTTGGCACTTGTTTGGCTCTGCCCTGACTGACGTTTTTAATGAAATTTTAAATGGTGTGGATGTCCCTGCGTCCTTCCTGGAAGGTATTGTGGTCTTGGTTCCAAAGGTTCCGGTCACCAGGAAACTGTGCAATCTTAGACCAATCACCCTTCTTAATGGTGATTACAAACTCTTCACCAAATGTGTCTCCTCCCGCTTGAAGCTGGTCATGAAAAAACTGATTAGTCCCTTTCAATACTGTGCAGTGCCTCAATGCACTCTCTATGGTGCTGTGTCGACATACCGAGATGCCATTGCCTATGCTTCGACGAATAGGATTCCTTTTGGCATTTTATCCATCGATTTTGCAATGGCTTTTGACAGAGTTAGCCACCTATATCTCCGGCGAGTGCTCCAGAAGTTTGGTTTCGGTGTAAAGTATATAACTATGATTTTTAACCTTTTCAAAAATTCCACCTCACGGATTAGTATCAATGGACTTTTATCGGAACCTGTTCCGCTCTGCTGTTCAGTCAAACAAGGGTGCCCTCTGTCAATGGCGCTTTACGCTATTTCCTTAGATCCTTTGTTGCGTAAGTTGCACAGTGTTTGTAGGGGAATACGTATTGGGAATGAGAAGCACGTTTGTCGCGCTTATGCTGACGACCTTGGCCTCTTGGTGTCCTCGGCTACCGACTTTGCTACAATACGCGCAGTTCTTACACAGTATGAACGTGCATCCGGTGCGAGCATCAATACCCGTAAGACGGTTTTTCTTCCTATTTATGCAGCGACACGTGGCTTCAAACGCCCATGGTTTACAGTAAAGCAGGAACACAAAATTTTGGGAGTTCGCTTTCAAGCCAATCTGTTACAGACTGCGTCCTACAACTGGCGTATTGTCTTAAATGGCATACGAGCTATGGCTAGCCTGTCCGCTACTCGCACCCTCGCATTAACACAGCGGGTGATTTTAATAAATGTTTTCTTGCTCAGCAAAGCCTGGTACCTCGCACAGTTATTTCAGGTACCCAAGAATTTGGGCAGAGCCATAACACAGGCAGTCTATTGGCTATTGTGGCGGGGACATATTTTCAAGGTGTCTTACGAAACATGTACTCTGCCGCGCGAACAGGGTGGGCTCGGGCTCGTTCATTTGCTATGAAAGCCGCAGCGTTGCTCCTTCATCGGACGAGCGTCACCATTGAACAGGATCCGTCGAGCCCCACAGCTGTTCTGTTCGCTATTCATCGGCCTCTATCTCAAGCAGCACCTCTCGACCCGACTACCATCCCGTTTCAGCTGCGTTATGTTCGAGAATACTTCATTCAAAAAAGTTATCTCGCCGCCGACGTACTCGACCATCGCACACGGACTGTGAAACGTGTCTACCAGGGACTCAGAGGACGGCCAGTCGGTAATAAGATGGAGGCGCGCTACCCGCGATCTGCGTGGAGGACGGTGTGGGCTCACGTTCATGCTCCCTTCCTGCCAGCGGACGTCAGCAGCTTTTGGTACCAAGTGGTTAACAGAATTCTCCCCACCAACGAAAAGCTGCGCCGCATTCACTTATCTCCATCGAGCTTGTGTGAAGACTGTCGCCAAGACGACACCTTAGAACATCGTTTCGTGTGCCTGAGGTCACGGTCGACTTGGAACATTGCCGCCAGGATGCTCGCACTTATCAACCGGACCAGCGCTGCCGCTTTTTCTGCGGACACGGCATTGATCCCGGACTTCAACCCTTATCCGCATACGAAGCGTGCCGCCACTGCATGGATCGTGTCTCACACTGTGTACGCCCTCCTGCAATTGCGACTTACGGGCGACTATGCCTTTTTGGTTTATTTGTCTACGCAACATGACCTTACCAAAACCAGGAAAGACTATCACCAACTCTTTGCTAATTTTCTGCAAATTGCACTCGCATTTGCCCACGACAAACTGTTGTAATCAACACTTCACTGCTGCGACTTTTCCTTACTTCTGTGTTTTGCATTGTCTCCGGGTCCGGATACATAGTTAATGCAAATTGAATACTACCGGACCAGTGAAACAGTGAATCATTGAACAAGTACGATGCTTACCCTTGTGCCGGACTGCAACGTGGAAACGACGACGAAAAGTTTAACACAGTTTTATCCTGTGTTCGTGTGTGTTTGTGTTTTGCTGTCATTTAGTGATTTCTTTATGTTTTTATTCATTTTTTACAACTTTTGGTTCCTCCGTCATCAGCGTACATTCACGGATGCGTTGCGCACCGCGTTGCCACGGAGATTGTTTGGTCTTCAAGAAACGAGTTTTTTTTACTTTCTTTTTCACACGTCGGAGTGGATTGTGTTTTGCTTCTCGTTATCCGCCGGACAGTTCGGAAAGTTCGGGAGTCTACTCATTCCTTTGACATGTGTCGATGATTTTAATTTTTGTGACTTTTTTCATTACTTATTTTAATGGCCGCCACGAAGCATTTTGAACATAATATTATGGGACGTGTGAAGGGTGTTCGTTCCCTGTTACTGAGAGGACTAACTCAGACAGTATTTGGTTTTTTATTCTTTTTTTTTCAAATTTTATTCTTTCTTTTATTGAATTTAGGTGGACAGCGCCTCATGCGCTATTATTCTTTCATTTTTTATTTTACGGCGTGTAGGCGCAAAGCTACTGCTTTGCTGTCATTATAGGCCTGCCCTTTCACTTCAAGAGGATTTTAGTTTTCCTTCGATGCTTCGTTAGCGGTCAACAGCCACAAGAAACTTTCCTCAAAGCCATCCAGTTTCTCCGATTCCATCACTTCATCTTGAACACAACGTCTACCGGAGGACGTCGACGGTCAAGGAACCATACGGAGGAGTTTTCGGATTTCAGCTGAATGGACAGTACAACGATTAATCCTTTCTGTTTGCAAGCAGCACCGTTTTATTTTATAGCTAAAGAAGCTCGCCGAAGAAGGCATAACTTGGAGAGCGCAAGGCAAAATCTACAAAAAAAAAAGAAAAAAAGTTGCCACTTTTTACGTCTCATTTTTGTGCCGTTGCGGTGTGCTCTCGTGGGGTGGGACGCAGCTCTTGTGACGCGCGTGTTGTGTAGGTAGCGTGGCCGAGCGGTCTAAGGCGCTGGTTTCAGGCACCATTCTCTTCGGAGGCGTGGGTTCGAATCCCACAGCTGCCAAACGTGTAATGTTTCCTGTGTCGAAGGCAGATGCACTCATTGCCCGCAAAGGAAACAGCAGAACAAGGCGTGAGCGTCTGCTTGGTGAATTGTCGTAGAACAGTGCGTGGTGCAACGACAGGATTTTCAGGCACCTTTTGCTCTCATCATTGCTGGCGTTCGTCTCCACGAAATGCGTCCGGAGCACGCCGTTCTATAACGCGAGAGAGTGGATTTTTTACAGTTGTCGTCAGTTAACCGTCGGTGGCTGCTGCGTTCGCTGGAAAGAGCACTGCCGTCGTTATCCGGTGTGGTCTAGTGGCTAGGATACCTGGCTCTCACCCAGGAGGCCCGGGTTCGATTCCCGGTACCGGAATTGCGCGTTTTTATTGCTCCTCTTATGCGACTTGTCTCGACTTTGCTCGACTGACGCTACGCTGACGCGTGCAGAAAGCTACGTTAAGTATGACTCGCGGCAACACCTGACGGCGAGAGAGATGCGGCGTCTACCCACTTGTTATCGAGCCACATACCGGTACCTGTAGTCAAGAGGCTTGGAGGACTGCAAGACATTGCCACGGAGGTGAATGCAGCCAACCACTGTAGTTAGTGTCCTGACAGCGCAGGCACGTTCATTTGCTCGTATACATGTGATGGAGACCGTGTCTGACACTGCTGTGGCGTACACCTTGGCCTAGGCTTTGCTGGGTATCGCCACTTGCATTCGAGCCAGCTGCCTTCGCGGGCGCCTCCGTGGCCATGGCCGTGATCGTCTAGTGGTTAGGACATTGCGTTGTGGCCGCAATAACCCAGGTTCGAATCCTGGTCACGGCAATTTTGAAAGTTTTGCCTTGCTGCCGTTGCAATGACGAGTACTCGAAATGACAGTACTCTGTTGATTTTTTCACTCGTGTTCCGCAGGCCGCAGTTTGCACTACCACTTCATCCCCAACACGTAATGTCGCCTCCCAGAGCGCAGACGTCCGCTGCTCTCTGTAGTCGAAAAGGGCAGTTGTTTGAAGTGCGATGGATGAGCAGCCAGTCCCAGCAGAACAGGAAGCTGTGGCGTGCACTGTTTGTACAAATGCTAGGAACACTGGCGCACCAAGCAGCGCATGTAGCGTGGCCGAGCGCTTTAAGGCGCTGGTTTAAGGCACCAGTATCTCTGTAGGCGCGGTTTCGAATCCCGTAGCTGCCGGCGGTTTTGCTGTGATCGCGTTAACCTGGCGCTTTTTCTTCAAGTGTAACCTCCTTGAGCTCACATATGTTTGATACATGGAGCATTCTAGCTCCGCCTGACAGTTACAGCTACGATACTTTAGTGGTTACGGAAGGCCCAGGTTCGAAACCTGGTCACGGTACGAAAACGTCTCTTGACGCTGTCTCCTTAACTGCGACAGCTACAGACAAGTGGCGTCGCTACCATACGGCGGGCACGGCTTTTTCTTCCTGTGGATGGCCTAAAGAGACGCTTCCAGTGGGAGAGCAGTGGAAATACATGGCACGGCGATTGCCAAGATACTTCCATTTCGAAGTGATCTTTGTAGTACAAAGGAAACGTTTTGCCGCTGCTGCCCCAACGGTAACGTGGCCGAGCGGTCTAAGGCGCTGGTTTTAGGCACCAGTTTCTTCGGAGTCGTGGGCCCGAACACATCGCGCGCTCGCTCCGGCGTGTCGGGCGGTGTTTACGTGTGCTTCGCAGTCGGCGACGGTTCTTCGCGGTGACTGTTTCTTCGCTGCTGTAGTCAGCTGAACTGTAAGTTCACATGGATTCAGAAGACCGAGAAAATAATATCCAGTGCGAATTTGATAGAAACGTAACCCGTCCGTCTGCTTTCGAAATTCATTCGTGGATGAAAAATGACTTGCAAATTCCTGAAAGTGAAGTGCTAGGATTGCAATTAGACGCGTTCTTGAACTCTTTGTTTGTTGAATTGAAATGTCCGGAATTGTGCGATGGCCTCGTAAGTGAAAACGGTGGTGTACGAAAATTCAAACACTGTGATGGGACCATTAGTAATGTTACTCTGTCGAATGCTGGATTTGGTATTCGAAATGTTCGGGTATTCAATCTGCCATTTGATACTAGGAATGAGACAATAGCTCGTAGCCTTATGCCTTATGGCACAGTTTTGTCGACTACGAAAGAAAAGTGGTCGTCCGCTTATATATATCAGGTTGAGAACGGTATCCGTAGTGTAAAGATGATTGTGAGGAAGCACGTTCCCTCGTTTTTGGTTATGGCCGGCCACCGGGCTTTTATTTCGTATAGTGGTCAGCCGCAAACGTGTTCCCATTGCAATGCCACAGACCATTTTCGGCAAAATTGTCCTAGGCGTAGGCGCCCTGTGCAGCTACCGCCCCGTGGGCAGGATGACGACGCGTCGTACGCGGCCGTGTTGTTAGGTGTTCCCCGTTCACCGGCACGTTCCGCGGAAACGGAAACGCCGTTAGTTGCTGCGGTCGCGATGGATGTCGATGCCACTGCAGCCGGTTCTGATTCTGTTCCAACCTTGTCCGTACTTTCTCAGTCAGTTCCCGCCACTACTGTACCGATTCCGCCTCCGGGTGTGCCTGAAGTTCCGGAGCGGACCGGATCAGAACCCGTTCAGGTGGTTACCCCCCCTGTTGCTGTGGTGGATTCGTCACCATCTAATTCCGTACCTCAAGGTGTTCCGGACGGAGCTCCTGCCTCACAGGAACCTAAGCCCAGGCGTGAAAGTGTTACGGACAGGCGTGGCAATACTGACCGCTTCCGCAGTGCCAGTAGCTCGCGGATTTTAGACACACGGTCTTTTTCTCGCGGAGAACGCAGCCCGTCTCCGGAATGGAAGCAGGTTCCCCGTCCGAAGTCAAAACAAAAACAAAAATCTGTGCAAAAGCCGGCGCACAAGCCCTTGCCCCGCCCCGTAGTCGAATCACGGCCGTCGGTTGCGACGGGGCGTCGTCCACAGCGTCCTGTGGCGAGCAGTCAGCCAGCGCCTACGACAAGTGTGTCGGCAGACAGGCGGGAACAGGTTGTACAGCAGTTAAAGGAAATGTTGCACCACTCTGATGTAAATCTTGCAATGGACACTCCGACGTCTCAGGCACCGAACCCGGCACAACTTTCGGTTAAGCGTAAGGCGGAAGACACCCCCCAGCATCGCACGCGTCCCCTTTCGCAGGATTCCGCGTCTGTACCTCCCACACACGGACCGCCTACTTTAGCTGCACCGTCTGAACGTTGTGACTGGGCCGACGATATGGAGGAGGAGGGTGGGTCCCCTCCTGCCGTCTAATTTGTTTTAATTTGTTTTTCCTTGTTGTCTATGGTAGCACGCCCTCCATCAGTTGTGGCTACTATTAATCTTAATAAATTGGAGTCGCCTGTGAAGTTTGCAAGTTTTGTGGGTTTTTTAAATTACATTGCTGCTGACGTAGTGTTTTTGCAGGAGGTTGTGTTAGATCTACTTCACTCCATTCCGGGCTATCAAGTACTCTTGAACTTTGATATCGAGTGCAATTGTGGTACTGCCATTTTAATTCGTGTTGGTCATGACTATAGTAATGTCGCTACAATTCCTAACGCTCGTGGTGTAGCTTGCACGATCAACAACGTACGGTATATTAACGTGTACGCCCCTTCTGGTGCCGACGGGCAGCCACGTCGCCGTGTGTTTTATAGTAGTGACATTTGTCACCTTTTACGGGGCCCCCACCTGCCTATAGTCATGGGCGGAGATTTTAACTGCGTGCTGGAAGATAGAGATCAGGAGCCACGGCCGTATAAGTGCCTAGAATTACAGACGCTCGTGACTGAGATGAATTTAATTGACTCGTGGTGTCATTTACACCCGCGGGACGTGGGATTTACTTTCTTTTACCCCACGGGAAGGAGTCGGCTCGATAGGATTTATGTTTCTCGTGAAAAACAGCACTGTCTTACGGACTCCTCTGTTCACCCCGTGATTTTTTCCGATCATTGTGCGTATGTCTGCCGCTTTCATTCTCTGTTGGCGACTAAACCCCGCGCAAGTCGATTATGGAAGTTTAATGTGCGACATCTCTCACACCCACATTTTGCGCCGGTTATCGTGCGTATGTGGCAGAGGGTGCTGAAATATCGCGGTCTCTATGCCTGTACTTTGTCTTGGTGGGTAGAATTTGTTAAGCCGGCATTACGCAAGACCCTCTTGGAGTTTAGTCAGAATGTTGCTCACTGGGAGCGTTCTACATTGCAATTTTATGAAACCTGTTTAACTGATGCCATCCACCTGCACACAAATAATCCCGCTCTTCGGATGGCAACAATTCGGCGTATAAAACTCCGTCTTCTGGCTTTGAAAAGGGAATCGTTGCGCATATCTGTCGTACGGAGCCGAGCCCCCGGGGCGCTGGCTGATGAAGCGCCTTCCGTGTTTCATCAGCTGCGCGAACGCCGGCGCGCAAAGCGACGTTACGTCACAGAGCTGGAATCAGCTGACGGTGCGCGGCTTAATAGCCAGGCGGCAATTCTTGCCGAGGCCCACCGTCACTTCATCGAACTTTTCAGTGAGAAATACACTGATGCTGCCGCGATTTCCGAGCTTCTCCACGACGTTCCATACGTCTTATCCGTAGCGGATCGCCGTCGCCTCACAGAAAACTTTACCGTGGACGAAGTGGGTGATATCTTAAAACTGTGTTCCCAGAACAAATCACCGGGCGCTGATGGGTTGCCACCGGAATTTTATCTGCATTTTTGGCACTTGTTTGGCTCTGCCCTGACTGACGTTTTTAATGAAATTTTAAATGGTGTGGATGTCCCTGCGTCCTTCCTGGAAGGTATTGTGGTCTTGGTTCCAAAGGTTCCGGTCACCAGGAAACTGTGCAATCTTAGACCAATCACCCTTCTTAATGGTGATTACAAACTCTTCACCAAATGTGTCTCCTCCCGCTTGAAGCTGGTCATGAAAAAACTGATTAGTCCCTTTCAATACTGTGCAGTGCCTCAATGCACTCTCTATGGTGCTGTGTCGACATACCGAGATGCCATTGCCTATGCTTCGACGAATAGGATTCCTTTTGGCATTTTATCCATCGATTTTGCAATGGCTTTTGACAGAGTTAGCCACCTATATCTCCGGCGAGTGCTCCAGAAGTTTGGTTTCGGTGTAAAGTATATAACTATGATTTTTAACCTTTTCAAAAATTCCACCTCACGGATTAGTATCAATGGACTTTTATCGGAACCTGTTCCGCTCTGCTGTTCAGTCAAACAAGGGTGCCCTCTGTCAATGGCGCTTTACGCTATTTCCTTAGATCCTTTGTTGCGTAAGTTGCACAGTGTTTGTAGGGGAATACGTATTGGGAATGAGAAGCACGTTTGTCGCGCTTATGCTGACGACCTTGGCCTCTTGGTGTCCTCGGCTACCGACTTTGCTACAATACGCGCAGTTCTTACACAGTATGAACGTGCATCCGGTGCGAGCATCAATACCCGTAAGACGGTTTTTCTTCCTATTTATGCAGCGACACGTGGCTTCAAACGCCCATGGTTTACAGTAAAGCAGGAACACAAAATTTTGGGAGTTCGCTTTCAAGCCAATCTGTTACAGACTGCGTCCTACAACTGGCGTATTGTCTTAAATGGCATACGAGCTATGGCTAGCCTGTCCGCTACTCGCACCCTCGCATTAACACAGCGGGTGATTTTAATAAATGTTTTCTTGCTCAGCAAAGCCTGGTACCTCGCACAGTTATTTCAGGTACCCAAGAATTTGGGCAGAGCCATAACACAGGCAGTCTATTGGCTATTGTGGCGGGGACATATTTTCAAGGTGTCTTACGAAACATGTACTCTGCCGCGCGAACAGGGTGGGCTCGGGCTCGTTCATTTGCTATGAAAGCCGCAGCGTTGCTCCTTCATCGGACGAGCGTCACCATTGAACAGGATCCGTCGAGCCCCACAGCTGTTCTGTTCGCTATTCATCGGCCTCTATCTCAAGCAGCACCTCTCGACCCGACTACCATCCCGTTTCAGCTGCGTTATGTTCGAGAATACTTCATTCAAAAAAGTTATCTCGCCGCCGACGTACTCGACCATCGCACACGGACTGTGAAACGTGTCTACCAGGGACTCAGAGGACGGCCAGTCGGTAATAAGATGGAGGCGCGCTACCCGCGATCTGCGTGGAGGACGGTGTGGGCTCACGTTCATGCTCCCTTCCTGCCAGCGGACGTCAGCAGCTTTTGGTACCAAGTGGTTAACAGAATTCTCCCCACCAACGAAAAGCTGCGCCGCATTCACTTATCTCCATCGAGCTTGTGTGAAGACTGTCGCCAAGACGACACCTTAGAACATCGTTTCGTGTGCCTGAGGTCACGGTCGACTTGGAACATTGCCGCCAGGATGCTCGCACTTATCAACCGGACCAGCGCTGCCGCTTTTTCTGCGGACACGGCATTGATCCCGGACTTCAACCCTTATCCGCATACGAAGCGTGCCGCCACTGCATGGATCGTGTCTCACACTGTGTACGCCCTCCTGCAATTGCGACTTACGGGCGACTATGCCTTTTTGGTTTATTTGTCTACGCAACATGACCTTACCAAAACCAGGAAAGACTATCACCAACTCTTTGCTAATTTTCTGCAAATTGCACTCGCATTTGCCCACGACAAACTGTTGTAATCAACACTTCACTGCTGCGACTTTTCCTTACTTCTGTGTTTTGCATTGTCTCCGGGTCCGGATACATAGTTAATGCAAATTGAATACTACCGGACCAGTGAAACAGTGAATCATTGAACAAGTACGATGCTTACCCTTGTGCCGGACTGCAACGTGGAAACGACGACGAAAAGTTTAACACAGTTTTATCCTGTGTTCGTGTGTGTTTGTGTTTTGCTGTCATTTAGTGATTTCTTTATGTTTTTATTCATTTTTTACAACTTTTGGTTCCTCCGTCATCAGCGTACATTCACGGATGCGTTGCGCACCGCGTTGCCACGGAGATTGTTTGGTCTTCAAGAAACGAGTTTTTTTTACTTTCTTTTTCACACGTCGGAGTGGATTGTGTTTTGCTTCTCGTTATCCGCCGGACAGTTCGGAAAGTTCGGGAGTCTACTCATTCCTTTGACATGTGTCGATGATTTTAATTTTTGTGACTTTTTTCATTACTTATTTTAATGGCCGCCACGAAGCATTTTGAACATAATATTATGGGACGTGTGAAGGGTGTTCGTTCCCTGTTACTGACAGGACTAACTCAGACAGTATTTGGTTTTTTATTCTTTTTTTTTCAAATTTTATTCTTTCTTTTATTGAATTTAGGTGGACAGCGCCTCATGCGCTATTATTCTTTCATTTTTTATTTTACGGCGTGTAGGCGCAAAGCTACTGCTTTGCTGTCATTATAGGCCTGCCCTTTCACTTCAAGAGGATTTTAGTTTTCCTTCGATGCTTCGTTAGCGGTCAACAGCCACAAGAAACTTTCCTCAAAGCCATCCAGTTTCTCCGATTCCATCACTTCATCTTGAACACAACGTCTACCGGAGGACGTCGACGGTCAAGGAACCATACGGAGGAGTTTTCGGATTTCAGCTGAATGGACAGTACAACGATTAATCCTTTCTGTTTGCAAGCAGCACCGTTTTATTTTATAGCTAAAGAAGCTCGCCGAAGAAGGCATAACTTGGAGAGCGCAAGGCAAAATCTACAAAAAAAAAAGAAAAAAAGTTGCCACTTTTTACGTCTCATTTTTGTGCCGTTGCGGTGTGCTCTCGTGGGGTGGGACGCAGCTCTTGTGACGCGCGTGTTGTGTAGGTAGCGTGGCCGAGCGGTCTAAGGCGCTGGTTTCAGGCACCATTCTCTTCGGAGGCGTGGGTTCGAATCCCACAGCTGCCAAACGTGTAATGTTTCCTGTGTCGAAGGCAGATGCACTCATTGCCCGCAAAGGAAACAGCAGAACAAGGCGTGAGCGTCTGCTTGGTGAATTGTCGTAGAACAGTGCGTGGTGCAACGACAGGATTTTCAGGCACCTTTTGCTCTCATCATTGCTGGCGTTCGTCTCCACGAAATGCGTCCGGAGCACGCCGTTCTATAACGCGAGAGAGTGGATTTTTTACAGTTGTCGTCAGTCAACCGTGGGTGGCTGCTGCGTTCGCTGGAAAGAGCACTGCCGTCGTTATCCGGTGTGGTCTAGTGGCTAGGATACCTGGCTCTCACCCAGGAGGCCCGGGTTCGATTCCCGGTACCGGAATTGCGCGTTTTTATTGCTCCTCTTATGCGACTTGTCTCGACTTTGCTCGACTGACGCTACGCTGACGCGTGCAGAAAGCTACGTTAAGTATGACTCGCGGCAACACCTGACGGCGAGAGAGATGCGGCGTCTACCCACTTGTTATCGAGCCACATACCGGTACCTGTAGTCAAGAGGCTTGGAGGACTGCAAGACATTGCCACGGAGGTGAATGCAGCCAACCACTGTAGTTAGTGTCCTGACAGCGCAGGCACGTTCATTTGCTCGTATACATGTGATGGAGACCGTGTCTGACACTGCTGTGGCGTACACCTTGGCCTAGGCTTTGCTGGGTATCGCCACTTGCATTCGAGCCAGCTGCCTTCGCGGGCGCCTCCGTGGCCATGGCCGTGATCGTCTAGTGGTTAGGACATTGCGTTGTGGCCGCAATAACCCAGGTTCGAATCCTGGTCACGGCAATTTTGAAAGTTTTGCCTTGCTGCCGTTGCAATGACGAGTACTCGAAATGACAGTACTCTGTTGATTTTTTCACTCGTGTTCCGCAGGCCGCAGTTTGCACTACCACTTCATCCCCAACACGTAATGTCGCCTCCCAGAGCGCAGACGTCCGCTGCTCTCTGTAGTCGAAAAGGGCAGTTGTTTGAAGTGCGATGGATGAGCAGCCAGTCCCAGCAGAACAGGAAGCTGTGGCGTGCACTGTTTGTACAAATGCTAGGAACACTGGCGCACCAAGCAGCGCATGTAGCGTGGCCGAGCGCTTTAAGGCGCTGGTTTAAGGCACCAGTATCTCTGTAGGCGCGGTTTCGAATCCCGTAGCTGCCGGCGGTTTTGCTGTGATCGCGTTAACCTGGCGCTTTTTCTTCAAGTGTAACCTCCTTGAGCTCACATATGTTTGATACATGGAGCATTCTAGCTCCGCCTGACAGTTACAGCTACGATACTTTAGTGGTTACGGAAGGCCCAGGTTCGAAACCTGGTCACGGTACGAAAACGTCTCTTGACGCTGTCTCCTTAACTGCGACAGCTACAGACAAGTGGCGTCGCTACCATACGGCGGGCACGGCTTTTTCTTCCTGTGGATGGCCTAAAGAGACGCTTCCAGTGGGAGAGCAGTGGAAATACATGGCACGGCGATTGCCAAGATACTTCCATTTCGAAGTGATCTTTGTAGTACAAAGGAAACGTTTTGCCGCTGCTGCCCCAACGGTAACGTGGCCGAGCGGTCTAAGGCGCTGGTTTTAGGCACCAGTTTCTTCGGAGTCGTGGGCCCGAACACATCGCGCGCTCGCTCCGGCGTGTCGGGCGGTGTTTACGTGTGCTTCGCAGTCGGCGACGGTTCTTCGCGGTGACTGTTTCTTCGCTGCTGTAGTCAGCTGAACTGTAAGTTCACATGGATTCAGAAGACCGAGAAAATAATATCCAGTGCGAATTTGATAGAAACGTAACCCGTCCGTCTGCTTTCGAAATTCATTCGTGGATGAAAAATGACTTGCAAATTCCTGAAAGTGAAGTGCTAGGATTGCAATTAGACGCGTTCTTGAACTCTTTGTTTGTTGAATTGAAATGTCCGGAATTGTGCGATGGCCTCGTAAGTGAAAACGGTGGTGTACGAAAATTCAAACACTGTGATGGGACCATTAGTAATGTTACTCTGTCGAATGCTGGATTTGGTATTCGAAATGTTCGGGTATTCAATCTGCCATTTGATACTAGGAATGAGACAATAGCTCGTAGCCTTATGCCTTATGGCACAGTTTTGTCGATTACGAAAGAAAAGTGGTCGTCCGCTTATATATATCAGGTTGAGAACGGTATCCGTAGTGTAAAGATGATTGTGAGGAAGCACGTTCCCTCGTTTTTGGTTATGGCCGGCCACCGGGCTTTTATTTCGTATAGTGGTCAGCCGCAAACGTGTTCCCATTGCAATGCCACAGACCATTTTCGGCAAAATTGTCCTAGGCGTAGGCGCCCTGTGCAGCTACCGCCCCGTGGGCAGGATGACGACGCGTCGTACGCGGCCGTGTTGTTAGGTGTTCCCCGTTCACCGGCACGTTCCGCGGAAACGGAAACGCCGTTAGTTGCTGCGGTCGCGATGGATGTCGATGCCACTGCAGCCGGTTCTGATTCTGTTCCAACCTTGTCCGTACTTTCTCAGTCAGTTCCCGCCACTACTGTACCGATTCCGCCTCCGGGTGTGCCTGAAGTTCCGGAGCGGACCGGATCAGAACCCGTTCAGGTGGTTACCCCCCCTGTTGCTGTGGTGGATTCGTCACCATCTAATTCCGTACCTCAAGGTGTTCCGGACGGAGCTCCTGCCTCACAGGAACCTAAGCCCAGGCGTGAAAGTGTTACGGACAGGCGTGGCAATACTGACCGCTTCCGCAGTGCCAGTAGCTCGCGGATTTTAGACACACGGTCTTTTTCTCGCGGAGAACGCAGCCCGTCTCCGGAATGGAAGCAGGTTCCCCGTCCGAAGTCAAAACAAAAACAAAAATCTGTGCAAAAGCCGGCGCACAAGCCCTTGCCCCGCCCCGTAGTCGAATCACGGCCGTCGGTTGCGACGGGGCGTCGTCCACAGCGTCCTGTGGCGAGCAGTCAGCCAGCGCCTACGACAAGTGTGTCGGCAGACAGGCGGGAACAGGTTGTACAGCAGTTAAAGGAAATGTTGCACCACTCTGATGTAAATCTTGCAATGGACACTCCGACGTCTCAGGCACCGAACCCGGCACAACTTTCGGTTAAGCGTAAGGCGGAAGACACCCCCCAGCATCGCACGCGTCCCCTTTCGCAGGATTCCGCGTCTGTACCTCCCACACACGGACCGCCTACTTTAGCTGCACCGTCTGAACGTTGTGACTGGGCCGACGATATGGAGGAGGAGGGTGGGTCCCCTCCTGCCGTCTAATTTGTTTTAATTTGTTTTTCCTTGTTGTCTATGGTAGCACGCCCTCCATCAGTTGTGGCTACTATTAATCTTAATAAATTGGAGTCGCCTGTGAAGTTTGCAAGTTTTGTGGGTTTTTTAAATTACATTGCTGCTGACGTAGTGTTTTTGCAGGAGGTTGTGTTAGATCTACTTCACTCCATTCCGGGCTATCAAGTACTCTTGAACTTTGATATCGAGTGCAATTGTGGTACTGCCATTTTAATTCGTGTTGGTCATGACTATAGTAATGTCGCTACAATTCCTAACGGTCGTGGTGTAGCTTGCACGATCAACAACGTACGGTATATTAACGTGTACGCCCCTTCTGGTGCCGACGGGCAGCCACGTCGCCGTGTGTTTTATAGTAGTGACATTTGTCACCTTTTACGGGGCCCCCACCTGCCTATAGTCATGGGCGGAGATTTTAACTGCGTGCTGGAAGATAGAGATCAGGAGCCACGGCCGTATAAGTGCCTAGAATTACAGACGCTCGTGACTGAGATGAATTTAATTGACTCGTGGTGTCATTTACACCCGCGGGACGTGGGATTTACTTTCTTTTACCCCACGGGAAGGAGTCGGCTCGATAGGATTTATGTTTCTCGTGAAAAACAGCACTGTCTTACGGACTCCTCTGTTCACCCCGTGATTTTTTCCGATCATTGTGCGTATGTCTGCCGCTTTCATTCTCTGTTGGCGACTAAACCCCGCGCAAGTCGATTATGGAAGTTTAATGTGCGACATCTCTCACACCCACATTTTGCGCCGGTTATCGTGCGTATGTGGCAGAGGGTGCTGAAATATCGCGGTCTCTATGCCTGTACTTTGTCTTGGTGGGTAGAATTTGTTAAGCCGGCATTACGCAAGACCCTCTTGGAGTTTAGTCAGAATGTTGCTCACTGGGAGCGTTCTACATTGCAATTTTATGAAACCTGTTTAACTGATGCCATCCACCTGCACACAAATAATCCCGCTCTTCGGATGGCAACAATTCGGCGTATAAAACTCCATCTTCTGGCTTTGAAAAGGGAATCGTTGCGCATATCTGCCGTACGGAGCCGAGCCCCCGGGGCGCTGGCTGATGAAGCGCCTTCCGTGTTTCATCAGCTGCGCGAACGCCGGCGCGCAAAGCGACGTTACGTCACAGAGCTGGAATCAGCTGACGGTGCGCGGCTTAATAGCCAGGCGGCAATTCTTGCCGAGGCCCACCGTCACTTCATCGAACTTTTCAGTGAGAAATACACTGATGCTGCCGCGATTTCCGAGCTTCTCCACGACGTTCCATACGTCTTATCCGTAGCGGATCGCCGTCGCCTCACAGAAAACTTTACCGTGGACGAAGTGGGTGATATCTTAAAACTGTGTTCCCAGAACAAATCACCGGGCGCTGATGGGTTGCCACCGGAATTTTATCTGCATTTTTGGCACTTGTTTGGCTCTGCCCTGACTGACGTTTTTAATGAAATTTTAAATGGTGTGGATGTCCCTGCGTCCTTCCTGGAAGGTATTGTGGTCTTGGTTCCAAAGGTTCCGGTCACCAGGAAACTGTGCAATCTTAGACCAATCACCCTTCTTAATGGTGATTACAAACTCTTCACCAAATGTGTCTCCTCCCGCTTGAAGCTGGTCATGAAAAAACTGATTAGTCCCTTTCAATACTGTGCAGTGCCTCAATGCACTCTCTATGGTGCTGTGTCGACATACCGAGATGCCATTGCCTATGCTTCGACGAATAGGATTCCTTTTGGCATTTTATCCATCGATTTTGCAATGGCTTTTGACAGAGTTAGCCACCTATATCTCCGGCGAGTGCTCCAGAAGTTTGGTTTCGGTGTAAAGTATATAACTATGATTTTTAACCTTTTCAAAAATTCCACCTCACGGATTAGTATCAATGGACTTTTATCGGAACCTGTTCCGCTCTGCTGTTCAGTCAAACAAGGGTGCCCTCTGTCAATGGCGCTTTACGCTATTTCCTTAGATCCTTTGTTGCGTAAGTTGCACAGTGTTTGTAGGGGAATACGTATTGGGAATGAGAAGCACGTTTGTCGCGCTTATGCTGACGACCTTGGCCTCTTGGTGTCCTCGGCTACCGACTTTGCTACAATACGCGCAGTTCTTACACAGTATGAACGTGCATCCGGTGCGAGCATCAATACCCGTAAGACGGTTTTTCTTCCTATTTATGCAGCGACACGTGGCTTCAAACGCCCATGGTTTACAGTAAAGCAGGAACACAAAATTTTGGGAGTTCGCTTTCAAGCCAATCTGTTACAGACTGCGTCCTACAACTGGCGTATTGTCTTAAATGGCATACGAGCTATGGCTAGCCTGTCCGCTACTCGCACCCTCGCATTAACACAGCGGGTGATTTTAATAAATGTTTTCTTGCTCAGCAAAGCCTGGTACCTCGCACAGTTATTTCAGGTACCCAAGAATTTGGGCAGAGCCATAACACAGGCAGTCTATTGGCTATTGTGGCGGGGACATATTTTCAAGGTGTCTTACGAAACATGTACTCTGCCGCGCGAACAGGGTGGGCTCGGGCTCATTCATTTGCTATGAAAGCCGCAGCGTTGCTCCTTCATCGGACGAGCGTCACCATTGAACAGGATCCGTCGAGCCCCACAGCTGTTCTGTTCGCTATTCATCGGCCTCTATCTCAAGCAGCACCTCTCGACCCGACTACCATCCCGTTTCAGCTGCGTTATGTTCGAGAATACTTCATTCAAAAAAGTTATCTCGCCGCCGACGTACTCGACCATCGCACACGGACTGTGAAACGTGTCTACCAGGGACTCAGAGGACGGCCAGTCGGTAATAAGATGGAGGCGCGCTACCCGCGATCTGCGTGGAGGACGGTGTGGGCTCACGTTCATGCTCCCTTCCTGCCAGCGGACGTCAGCAGCTTTTGGTACCAAGTGGTTAACAGAATTCTCCCCACCAACGAAAAGCTGCGCCGCATTCACTTATCTCCATCGAGCTTGTGTGAAGACTGTCGCCAAGACGACACCTTAGAACATCGTTTCGTGTGCCTGAGGTCACGGTCGACTTGGAACATTGCCGCCAGGATGCTCGCACTTATCAACCGGACCAGCGCTGCCGCTTTTTCTGCGGACACGGCATTGATCCCGGACTTCAACCCTTATCCGCATACGAAGCGTGCCGCCACTGCATGGATCGTGTCTCACACTGTGTACGCCCTCCTGCAATTGCGACTTACGGGCGACTATGCCTTTTTGGTTTATTTGTCTACGCAACATGACCTTACCAAAACCAGGAAAGACTATCACCAACTCTTTGCTAATTTTCTGCAAATTGCACTCGCATTTGCCCACGACAAACTGTTGTAATCAACACTTCACTGCTGCGACTTTTCCTTACTTCTGTGTTTTGCATTGTCTCCGGGTCCGGATACATAGTTAATGCAAATTGAATACTACCGGACCAGTGAAACAGTGAATCATTGAACAAGTACGATGCTTACCCTTGTGCCGGACTGCAACGTGGAAACGACGACGAAAAGTTTAACACAGTTTTATCCTGTGTTCGTGTGTGTTTGTGTTTTGCTGTCATTTAGTGATTTCTTTATGTTTTTATTCATTTTTTACAACTTTTGGTTCCTCCGTCATCAGCGTACATTCACGGATGCGTTGCGCACCGCGTTGCCACGGAGATTGTTTGGTCTTCAAGAAACGAGTTTTTTTTACTTTCTTTTTCACACGTCGGAGTGGATTGTGTTTTGCTTCTCGTTATCCGCCGGACAGTTCGGAAAGTTCGGGAGTCTACTCATTCCTTTGACATGTGTCGATGATTTTAATTTTTGTGACTTTTTTCATTACTTATTTTAATGGCCGCCACGAAGCATTTTGAACATAATATTATGGGACGTGTGAAGGGTGTTCGTTCCCTGTTACTGAGAGGACTAACTCAGACAGTATTTGGTTTTTTATTCTTTTTTTTTCAAATTTTATTCTTTCTTTTATTGAATTTAGGTGGACAGCGCCTCATGCGCTATTATTCTTTCATTTTTTATTTTACGGCGTGTAGGCGCAAAGCTACTGCTTTGCTGTCATTATAGGCCTGCCCTTTCACTTCAAGAGGATTTTAGTTTTCCTTCGATGCTTCGTTAGCGGTCAACAGCCACAAGAAACTTTCCTCAAAGCCATCCAGTTTCTCCGATTCCATCACTTCATCTTGAACACAACGTCTACCGGAGGACGTCGACGGTCAAGGAACCATACGGAGGAGTTTTCGGATTTCAGCTGAATGGACAGTACAACGATTAATCCTTTCTGTTTGCAAGCAGCACCGTTTTATTTTATAGCTAAAGAAGCTCGCCGAAGAAGGCATAACTTGGAGAGCGCAAGGCAAAATCTACAAAAAAAAAAGAAAAAAAGTTGCCACTTTTTACGTCTCATTTTTGTGCCGTTGCGGTGTGCTCTCGTGGGGTGGGACGCAGCTCTTGTGACGCGCGTGTTGTGTAGGTAGCGTGGCCGAGCGGTCTAAGGCGCTGGTTTCAGGCACCATTCTCTTCGGAGGCGTGGGTTCGAATCCCACAGCTGCCAAACGTGTAATGTTTCCTGTGTCGAAGGCAGATGCACTCATTGCCCGCAAAGGAAACAGCAGAACAAGGCGTGAGCGTCTGCTTGGTGAATTGTCGTAGAACAGTGCGTGGTGCAACGACAGGATTTTCAGGCACCTTTTGCTCTCATCATTGCTGGCGTTCGTCTCCACGAAATGCGTCCGGAGCACGCCGTTCTATAACGCGAGAGAGTGGATTTTTTACAGTTGTCGTCAGTTAACCGTCGGTGGCTGCTGCGTTCGCTGGAAAGAGCACTGCCGTCGTTATCCGGTGTGGTCTAGTGGCTAGGATACCTGGCTCTCACCCAGGAGGCCCGGGTTCGATTCCCGGTACCGGAATTGCGCGTTTTTATTGCTCCTCTTATGCGACTTGTCTCGACTTTGCTCGACTGACGCTACGCTGACGCGTGCAGAAAGCTACGTTAAGTATGACTCGCGGCAACACCTGACGGCGAGAGAGATGCGGCGTCTACCCACTTGTTATCGAGCCACATACCGGTACCTGTAGTCAAGAGGCTTGGAGGACTGCAAGACATTGCCACGGAGGTGAATGCAGCCAACCACTGTAGTTAGTGTCCTGACAGCGCAGGCACGTTCATTTGCTCGTATACATGTGATGGAGACCGTGTCTGACACTGCTGTGGCGTACACCTTGGCCTAGGCTTTGCTGGGTATCGCCACTTGCATTCGAGCCAGCTGCCTTCGCGGGCGCCTCCGTGGCCATGGCCGTGATCGTCTAGTGGTTAGGACATTGCGTTGTGGCCGCAATAACCCAGGTTCGAATCCTGGTCACGGCAATTTTGAAAGTTTTGCCTTGCTGCCGTTGCAATGACGAGTACTCGAAATGACAGTACTCTGTTGATTTTTTCACTCGTGTTCCGCAGGCCGCAGTTTGCACTACCACTTCATCCCCAACACGTAATGTCGCCTCCCAGAGCGCAGACGTCCGCTGCTCTCTGTAGTCGAAAAGGGCAGTTGTTTGAAGTGCGATGGATGAGCAGCCAGTCCCAGCAGAACAGGAAGCTGTGGCGTGCACTGTTTGTACAAATGCTAGGAACACTGGCGCACCAAGCAGCGCATGTAGCGTGGCCGAGCGCTTTAAGGCGCTGGTTTAAGGCACCAGTATCTCTGTAGGCGCGGTTTCGAATCCCGTAGCTGCCGGCGGTTTTGCTGTGATCGCGTTAACCTGGCGCTTTTTCTTCAAGTGTAACCTCCTTGAGCTCACATATGTTTGATACATGGAGCATTCTAGCTCCGCCTGACAGTTACAGCTACGATACTTTAGTGGTTACGGAAGGCCCAGGTTCGAAACCTGGTCACGGTACGAAAACGTCTCTTGACGCTGTCTCCTTAACTGCGACAGCTACAGACAAGTGGCGTCGCTACCATACGGCGGGCACGGCTTTTTCTTCCTGTGGATGGCCTAAAGAGACGCTTCCAGTGGGAGAGCAGTGGAAATACATGGCACGGCGATTGCCAAGATACTTCCATTTCGAAGTGATCTTTGTAGTACAAAGGAAACGTTTTGCCGCTGCTGCCCCAACGGTAACGTGGCCGAGCGGTCTAAGGCGCTGGTTTTAGGCACCAGTTTCTTCGGAGTCGTGGGCCCGAACACATCGCGCGCTCGCTCCGGCGTGTCGGGCGGTGTTTACGTGTGCTTCGCAGTCGGCGACGGTTCTTCGCGGTGACTGTTTCTTCGCTGCTGTAGTCAGCTGAACTGTAAGTTCACATGGATTCAGAAGACCGAGAAAATAATATCCAGTGCGAATTTGATAGAAACGTAACCCGTCCGTCTGCTTTCGAAATTCATTCGTGGATGAAAAATGACTTGCAAATTCCTGAAAGTGAAGTGCTAGGATTGCAATTAGACGCGTTCTTGAACTCTTTGTTTGTTGAATTGAAATGTCCGGAATTGTGCGATGGCCTCGTAAGTGAAAACGGTGGTGTACGAAAATTCAAACACTGTGATGGGACTATTAGTAATGTTACTCTGTCGAATGCTGGATTTGGTATTCGAAATGTTCGGGTATTCAATCTGCCATTTGATACTAGGAATGAGACAATAGCTCGTAGCCTTATGCCTTATGGCACAGTTTTGTCGATTACGAAAGAAAAGTGGTCGTCCGCTTATATATATCAGGTTGAGAACGGTATCCGTAGTGTAAAGATGATTGTGAGGAAGCACGTTCCCTCGTTTTTGGTTATGGCCGGCCACCGGGCTTTTATTTCGTATAGTGGTCAGCCGCAAACGTGTTCCCATTGCAATGCCACAGACCATTTTCGGCAAAATTGTCCTAGGCGTAGGCGCCCTGTGCAGCTACCGCCCCGTGGGCAGGATGACGACGCGTCGTACGCGGCCGTGTTGTTAGGTGTTCCCCGTTCACCGGCACGTTCCGCGGAAACGGAAACGCCGTTAGTTGCTGCGGTCGCGATGGATGTCGATGCCACTGCAGCCGGTTCTGATTCTGTTCCAACCTTGTCCGTACTTTCTCAGTCAGTTCCCGCCACTACTGTACCGATTCCGCCTCCGGGTGTGCCTGAAGTTCCGGAGCGGACCGGATCAGAACCCGTTCAGGTGGTTACCCCCCCTGTTGCTGTGGTGGATTCGTCACCATCTAATTCCGTACCTCAAGGTGTTCCGGACGGAGCTCCTGCCTCACAGGAACCTAAGCCCAGGCGTGAAAGTGTTACGGACAGGCGTGGCAATACTGACCGCTTCCGCAGTGCCAGTAGCTCGCGGATTTTAGACACACGGTCTTTTTCTCGCGGAGAACGCAGCCCGTCTCCGGAATGGAAGCAGGTTCCCCGTCCGAAGTCAAAACAAAAACAAAAATCTGTGCAAAAGCCGGCGCACAAGCCCTTGCCCCGCCCCGTAGTCGAATCACGGCCGTCGGTTGCGACGGGGCGTCGTCCACAGCGTCCTGTGGCGAGCAGTCAGCCAGCGCCTACGACAAGTGTGTCGGCAGACAGGCGGGAACAGGTTGTACAGCAGTTAAAGGAAATGTTGCACCACTCTGATGTAAATCTTGCAATGGACACTCCGACGTCTCAGGCACCGAACCCGGCACAACTTTCGGTTAAGCGTAAGGCGGAAGACACCCCCCAGCGTCGCACGCGTCCCCTTTCGCAGGATTCCGCGTCTGTACCTCCCACACACGGACCGCCTACTTTAGCTGCACCGTCTGAACGTTGTGACTGGGCCGACGATATGGAGGAGGAGGGTGGGTCCCCTCCTGCCGTCTAATTTGTTTTAATTTGTTTTTCCTTGTTGTCTATGGTAGCACGCCCTCCATCAGTTGTGGCTACTATTAATCTTAATAAATTGGAGTCGCCTGTGAAGTTTGCAAGTTTTGTGGGTTTTTTAAATTACATTGCTGCTGACGTAGTGTTTTTGCAGGAGGTTGTGTTAGATCTACTTCACTCCATTCCTGGCTATCAAGTACTCTTGAACTTTGATATCGAGTGCAATTGTGGTACTGCCATTTTAATTCGTGTTGGTCATGACTATAGTAATGTCGCTACAATTCCTAACGGTCGTGGTGTAGCTTGCACGATCAACAACGTACGGTATATTAACGTGTACGCCCCTTCTGGTGCCGACGGGCAGCCACGTCGCCGTGTGTTTTATAGTAGTGACATTTGTCACCTTTTACGGGGCCCCCACCTGCCTATAGTCATGGGCGGAGATTTTAACTGCGTGCTGGAAGATAGAGATCAGGAGCCACGGCCGTATAAGTGCCTAGAATTACAGACGCTCGTGACTGAGATGAATTTAATTGACTCGTGGTGTCATTTACACCCGCGGGACGTGGGATTTACTTTCTTTTACCCCACGGGAAGGAGTCGGCTCGATAGGATTTATGTTTCTCGTGAAAAACAGCACTGTCTTACGGACTCCTCTGTTCACCCCGTGATTTTTTCCGATCATTGTGCGTATGTCTGCCGCTTTCATTCTCTGTTGGCGACTAAACCCCGCGCAAGTCGATTATGGAAGTTTAATGTGCGACATCTCTCACACCCACATTTTGCGCTGGTTATCGTGCGTATGTGGCAGAGGGTGCTGAAATATCGCGGTCTCTATGCCTGTACTTTGTCTTGGTGGGTAGAATTTGTTAAGCAGGCATTACGCAAGACCCTCTTGGAGTTTAGTCAGAATGTTGCTCACTGGGAGCGTTCTACATTGCAATTTTATGAAACCTGTTTAACTGATGCCATCCACCTGCACACAAATAATCCCGCTCTTCGGATGGCAACAATTCGGCGTATAAAACTCCGTCTTCTGGCTTTGAAAAGGGAATCGTTGCGCATATCTGTCGTACGGAGCCGAGCCCCCGGGGCGCTGGCTGATGAAGCGCCTTCCGTGTTTCATCAGCTGCGCGAACGCCGGCGCGCAAAGCGACGTTACGTCACAGAGCTGGAATCAGCTGACGGTGCGCGGCTTAATAGCCAGGCGGCAATTCTTGCCGAGGCCCACCGTCACTTCATCGAACTTTTCAGTGAGAAATACACTGATGCTGCCGCGATTTCCGAGCTTCTCCACGACGTTCCATACGTCTTATCCGTAGCGGATCGCCGTCGCCTCACAGAAAACTTTACCGTGGACGAAGTGGGTGATATCTTAAAACTGTGTTCCCAGAACAAATCACCGGGCGCTGATGGGTTGCCACCGGAATTTTATCTGCATTTTTGGCACTTGTTTGGCTCTGCCCTGACTGACGTTTTTAATGAAATTTTAAATGGTGTGGATGTCCCTGCGTCCTTCCTGGAAGGTATTGTGGTCTTGGTTCCAAAGGTTCCGGTCACCAGGAAACTGTGCAATCTTAGACCAATCACCCTTCTTAATGGTGATTACAAACTCTTCACCAAATGTGTCTCCTCCCGCTTGAAGCTGGTCATGAAAAAACTGATTAGTCCCTTTCAATACTGTGCAGTGCCTCAACGCACTCTCTATGGTGCTGTGTCGACATACCGAGATGCCATTGCCTATGCTTCGACGAATAGGATTCCTTTTGGCATTTTATCCATCGATTTTGCAATGGCTTTTGACAGAGTTAGCCACCTATATCTCCGGCGAGTGCTCCAGAAGTTTGGTTTCGGTGTAAAGTATATAACTATGATTTTTAACCTTTTCAAAAATTCCACCTCACGGATTAGTATCAATGGACTTTTATCGGAACCTGTTCCGCTCTGCTGTTCAGTCAAACAAGGGTGCCCTCTGTCAATGGCGCTTTACGCTATTTCCTTAGATCCTTTGTTGCGTAAGTTGCACAGTGTTTGTAGGGGAATACGTATTGGGAATGAGAAGCACGTTTGTCGCGCTTATGCTGACGACCTTGGCCTCTTGGTGTCCTCGGCTACCGACTTTGCTACAATACGCGCAGTTCTTACACAGTATGAACGTGCATCCGGTGCGAGCATCAATACCCGTAAGACGGTTTTTCTTCCTATTTATGCAGCGACACGTGGCTTCAAACGCCCATGGTTTACAGTAAAGCAGGAACACAAAATTTTGGGAGTTCGCTTTCAAGCCAATCTGTTACAGACTGCGTCCTACAACTGGCGTATTGTCTTAAATGGCATACGAGCTATGGCTAGCCTGTCCGCTACTCGCACCCTCGCATTAACACAGCGGGTGATTTTAATAAATGTTTTCTTGCTCAGCAAAGCCTGGTACCTCGCACAGTTATTTCAGGTACCCAAGAATTTGGGCAGAGCCATAACACAGGCAGTCTATTGGCTATTGTGGCGGGGACATATTTTCAAGGTGTCTTACGAAACATGTACTTTACCGCGCGAACAGGGTGGGCTCGGGCTCATTCATTTGCTATGAAAGCCGCAGCGTTGCTCCTTCATCGGACGAGCGTCACCATTGAACAGGATCCGTCGAGCCCCACAGCTGTTCTGTTCGCTATTCATCGGCCTCTATCTCAAGCAGCACCTCTCGACCCGACTACCATCCCGTTTCAGCTGCGTTATGTTCGAGAATACTTCATTCAAAAAAGTTATCTCGCCGCCGACGTACTCGACCATCGCACACGGACTGTGAAACGTGTCTACCAGGGACTCAGAGGACGGCCAGTCGGTAATAAGATGGAGGCGCGCTACCCGCGATCTGCGTGGAGGACGGTGTGGGCTCACGTTCATGCTCCCTTCCTGCCAGCGGACGTCAGCAGCTTTTGGTACCAAGTGGTTAACAGAATTCTCCCCACCAACGAAAAGCTGCGCCGCATTCACTTATCTCCATCGAGCTATGTGAAGACTGTCGCCAAGACGACACCTTAGAACATCGTTTCGTGTGCCTGAGGTCACGGTCGACTTGGAACATTGCCGCCAGGATGCTCGCACTTATCAACCGGACCAGCGCTGCCGCTTTTTCTGCGGACACGGCATTGATCCCGGACTTCAACCCTTATCCGCATACGAAGCGTGCCGCCACTGCATGGATCGTGTCTCACACTGTGTACGCCCTCCTGCAATTGCGACTTACGGGCGACTATGCCTTTTTGGTTTATTTGTCTACGCAACATGACCTTACCAAAACCAGGAAAGACTATCACCAACTCTTTGCTAATTTTCTGCAAATTGCACTCGCATTTGCCCACGACAAACTGTTGTAATCAACACTTCACTGCTGCGACTTTTCCTTACTTCTGTGTTTTGCATTGTCTCCGGGTCCGGATACATAGTTAATGCAAATTGAATACTACCGGACCAGTGAAACAGTGAATCATTGAACAAGTACGATGCTTACCCTTGTGCCGGACTGCAACGTGGAAACGACGACGAAAAGTTTAACACAGTTTTATCCTGTGTTCGTGTGTGTTTGTGTTTTGCTGTCATTTAGTGATTTCTTTATGTTTTTATTCATTTTTTACAACTTTTGGTTCCTCCGTCATCAGCGTACATTCACGGATGCGTTGCGCACCGCGTTGCCACGGAGATTGTTTGGTCTTCAAGAAACGAGTTTTTTTTACTTTCTTTTTCACACGTCGGAGTGGATTGTGTTTTGCTTCTCGTTATCCGCCGGACAGTTCGGAAAGTTCGGGAGTCTACTCATTCCTTTGACATGTGTCGATGATTTTAATTTTTGTGACTTTTTTCATTACTTATTTTAATGGCCGCCACGAAGCATTTTGAACATAATATTATGGGACGTGTGAAGGGTGTTCGTTCCCTGTTACTGAGAGGACTAACTCAGACAGTATTTGGTTTTTTATTCTTTTTTTTTCAAATTTTATTCTTTCTTTTATTGAATTTAGGTGGACAGCGCCTCATGCGCTATTATTCTTTCATTTTTTATTTTACGGCGTGTAGGCGCAAAGCTACTGCTTTGCTGTCATTATAGGCCTGCCCTTTCACTTCAAGAGGATTTTAGTTTTCCTTCGATGCTTCGTTAGCGGTCAACAGCCACAAGAAACTTTCCTCAAAGCCATCCAGTTTCTCCGATTCCATCACTTCATCTTGAACACAACGTCTACCGGAGGACGTCGACGGTCAAGGAACCATACGGAGGAGTTTTCGGATTTCAGCTGAATGGACAGTACAACGATTAATCCTTTCTGTTTGCAAGCAGCACCGTTTTATTTTATAGCTAAAGAAGCTCGCCGAAGAAGGCATAACTTGGAGAGCGCAAGGCAAAATCTACAAAAAAAAAAGAAAAAAAGTTGCCACTTTTTACGTCTCATTTTTGTGCCGTTGCGGTGTGCTCTCGTGGGGTGGGACGCAGCTCTTGTTACGCGCGTGTTGTGTAGGTAGCGTGGCCGAGCGGTCTAAGGCGCTGGTTTCAGGCACCATTCTCTTCGGAGGCGTGGGTTCGAATCCCACAGCTGCCAAACGTGTAATGTTTCCTGTGTCGAAGGCAGATGCACTCATTGCCCGCAAAGGAAACAGCAGAACAAGGCGTGAGCGTCTGCTTGGTGAATTGTCGTAGAACAGTGCGTGGTGCAACGACAGGATTTTCAGGCACCTTTTGCTCTCATCATTGCTGGCGTTCGTCTCCACGAAATGCGTCCGGAGCACGCCGTTCTATAACGCGAGAGAGTGGATTTTTTACAGTTGTCGTCAGTTAACCGTCGGTGGCTGCTGCGTTCGCTGGAAAGAGCACTGCCGTCGTTATCCGGTGTGGTCTAGTGGCTAGGATACCTGGCTCTCACCCAGGAGGCCCGGGTTCGATTCCCGGTACCGGAATTGCGCGTTTTTATTGCTCCTCTTATGCGACTTGTCTCGACTTTGCTCGACTGACGCTACGCTGACGCGTGCAGAAAGCTACGTTAAGTATGACTCGCGGCAACACCTGACGGCGAGAGAGATGCGGCGTCTACCCACTTGTTATCGAGCCACATACCGGTACCTGTAGTCAAGAGGCTTGGAGGACTGCAAGACATTGCCACGGAGGTGAATGCAGCCAACCACTGTAGTTAGTGTCCTGACAGCGCAGGCACGTTCATTTGCTCGTATACATGTGATGGAGACCGTGTCTGACACTGCTGTGGCGTACACCTTGGCCTAGGCTTTGCTGGGTATCGCCACTTGCATTCGAGCCAGCTGCCTTCGCGGGCGCCTCCGTGGCCATGGCCGTGATCGTCTAGTGGTTAGGACATTGCGTTGTGGCCGCAATAACCCAGGTTCGAATCCTGGTCACGGCAATTTTGAAAGTTTTGCCTTGCTGCCGTTGCAATGACGAGTACTCGAAATGACAGTACTCTGTTGATTTTTTCACTCGTGTTCCGCAGGCCGCAGTTTGCACTACCACTTCATCCCCAACACGTAATGTCGCCTCCCAGAGCGCAGACGTCCGCTGCTCTCTGTAGTCGAAAAGGGCAGTTGTTTGAAGTGCGATGGATGAGCAGCCAGTCCCAGCAGAACAGGAAGCTGTGGCGTGCACTGTTTGTACAAATGCTAGGAACACTGGCGCACCAAGCAGCGCATGTAGCGTGGCCGAGCGCTTTAAGGCGCTGGTTTAAGGCACCAGTATCTCTGTAGGCGCGGTTTCGAATCCCGTAGCTGCCGGCGGTTTTGCTGTGATCGCGTTAACCTGGCGCTTTTTCTTCAAGTGTAACCTCCTTGAGCTCACATATGTTTGATACATGGAGCATTCTAGCTCCGCCTGACAGTTACAGCTACGATACTTTAGTGGTTACGGAAGGCCCAGGTTCGAAACCTGGTCACGGTACGAAAACGTCTCTTGACGCTGTCTCCTTAACTGCGACAGCTACAGACAAGTGGCGTCGCTACCATACGGCGGGCACGGCTTTTTCTTCCTGTGGATGGCCTAAAGAGACGCTTCCAGTGGGAGAGCAGTGGAAATACATGGCACGGCGATTGCCAAGATACTTCCATTTCGAAGTGATCTTTGTAGTACAAAGGAAACGTTTTGCCGCTGCTGCCCCAACGGTAACGTGGCCGAGCGGTCTAAGGCGCTGGTTTTAGGCACCAGTTTCTTCGGAGTCGTGGGCCCGAACACATCGCGCGCTCGCTCCGGCGTGTCGGGCGGTGTTTACGTGTGCTTCGCAGTCGGCGACGGTTCTTCGCGGTGACTGTTTCTTCGCTGCTGTAGTCAGCTGAACTGTAAGTTCACATGGATTCAGAAGACCGAGAAAATAATATCCAGTGCGAATTTGATAGAAACGTAACCCGTCCGTCTGCTTTCGAAATTCATTCGTGGATGAAAAATGACTTGCAAATTCCTGAAAGTGAAGTGCTAGGATTGCAATTAGACGCGTTCTTGAACTCTTTGTTTGTTGAATTGAAATGTCCGGAATTGTGCGATGGCCTCGTAAGTGAAAACGGTGGTGTACGAAAATTCAAACACTGTGATGGGACTATTAGTAATGTTACTCTGTCGAATGCTGGATTTGGTATTCGAAATGTTCGGGTATTCAATCTGCCATTTGATACTAGGAATGAGACAATAGCTCGTAGCCTTATGCCTTATGGCACAGTTTTGTCGATTACGAAAGAAAAGTGGTCGTCCGCTTATATATATCAGGTTGAGAACGGTATCCGTAGTGTAAAGATGATTGTGAGGAAGCACGTTCCCTCGTTTTTGGTTATGGCCGGCCACCGGGCTTTTATTTCGTATAGTGGTCAGCCGCAAACGTGTTCCCATTGCAATGCCACAGACCATTTTCGGCAAAATTGTCCTAGGCGTAGGCGCCCTGTGCAGCTACCGCCCCGTGGGCAGGATGACGACGCGTCGTACGCGGCCGTGTTGTTAGGTGTTCCCCGTTCACCGGCACGTTCCGCGGAAACGGAAACGCCGTTAGTTGCTGCGGTCGCGATGGATGTCGATGCCACTGCAGCCGGTTCTGATTCTGTTCCAACCTTGTCCGTACTTTCTCAGTCAGTTCCCGCCACTACTGTACCGATTCCGCCTCCGGGTGTGCCTGAAGTTCCGGAGCGGACCGGATCAGAACCCGTTCAGGTGGTTACCCCCCCTGTTGCTGTGGTGGATTCGTCACCATCTAATTCCGTACCTCAAGGTGTTCCGGACGGAGCTCCTGCCTCACAGGAACCTAAGCCCAGGCGTGAAAGTGTTACGGACAGGCGTGGCAATACTGACCGCTTCCGCAGTGCCAGTAGCTCGCGGATTTTAGACACACGGTCTTTTTCTCGCGGAGAACGCAGCCCGTCTCCGGAATGGAAGCAGGTTCCCCGTCCGAAGTCAAAACAAAAACAAAAATCTGTGCAAAAGCCGGCGCACAAGCCCTTGCCCCGCCCCGTAGTCGAATCACGGCCGTCGGTTGCGACGGGGCGTCGTCCACAGCGTCCTGTGGCGAGCAGTCAGCCAGCGCCTACGACAAGTGTGTCGGCAGACAGGCGGGAACAGGTTGTACAGCAGTTAAAGGAAATGTTGCACCACTCTGATGTAAATCTTGCAATGGACACTCCGACGTCTCAGGCACCGAACCCGGCACAACTTTCGGTTAAGCGTAAGGCGGAAGACACCCCCCAGCGTCGCACGCGTCCCCTTTCGCAGGATTCCGCGTCTGTACCTCCCACACACGGACCGCCTACTTTAGCTGCACCGTCTGAACGTTGTGACTGGGCCGACGATATGGAGGAGGAGGGTGGGTCCCCTCCTGCCGTCTAATTTGTTTTAATTTGTTTTTCCTTGTTGTCTATGGTAGCACGCCCTCCATCAGTTGTGGCTACTATTAATCTTAATAAATTGGAGTCGCCTGTGAAGTTTGCAAGTTTTGTGGGTTTTTTAAATTACATTGCTGCTGACGTAGTGTTTTTGCAGGAGGTTGTGTTAGATCTACTTCACTCCATTCCTGGCTATCAAGTACTCTTGAACTTTGATATCGAGTGCAATTGTGGTACTGCCATTTTAATTCGTGTTGGTCATGACTATAGTAATGTCGCTACAATTCCTAACGGTCGTGGTGTAGCTTGCACGATCAACAACGTACGGTATATTAACGTGTACGCCCCTTCTGGTGCCGACGGGCAGCCACGTCGCCGTGTGTTTTATAGTAGTGACATTTGTCACCTTTTACGGGGCCCCCACCTGCCTATAGTCATGGGCGGAGATTTTAACTGCGTGCTGGAAGATAGAGATCAGGAGCCACGGCCGTATAAGTGCCTAGAATTACAGACGCTCGTGACTGAGATGAATTTAATTGACTCGTGGTGTCATTTACACCCGCGGGACGTGGGATTTACTTTCTTTTACCCCACGGGAAGGAGTCGGCTCGATAGGATTTATGTTTCTCGTGAAAAACAGCACTGTCTTACGGACTCCTCTGTTCACCCCGTGATTTTTTCCGATCATTGTGCGTATGTCTGCCGCTTTCATTCTCTGTTGGCGACTAAACCCCGCGCAAGTCGATTATGGAAGTTTAATGTGCGACATCTCTCACACCCACATTTTGCGCTGGTTATCGTGCGTATGTGGCAGAGGGTGCTGAAATATCGCGGTCTCTATGCCTGTACTTTGTCTTGGTGGGTAGAATTTGTTAAGCAGGCATTACGCAAGACCCTCTTGGAGTTTAGTCAGAATGTTGCTCACTGGGAGCGTTCTACATTGCAATTTTATGAAACCTGTTTAACTGATGCCATCCACCTGCACACAAATAATCCCGCTCTTCGGATGGCAACAATTCGGCGTATAAAACTCCGTCTTCTGGCTTTGAAAAGGGAATCGTTGCGCATATCTGTCGTACGGAGCCGAGCCCCCGGGGCGCTGGCTGATGAAGCGCCTTCCGTGTTTCATCAGCTGCGCGAACGCCGGCGCGCAAAGCGACGTTACGTCACAGAGCTGGAATCAGCTGACGGTGCGCGGCTTAATAGCCAGGCGGCAATTCTTGCCGAGGCCCACCGTCACTTCATCGAACTTTTCAGTGAGAAATACACTGATGCTGCCGCGATTTCCGAGCTTCTCCACGACGTTCCATACGTCTTATCCGTAGCGGATCGCCGTCGCCTCACAGAAAACTTTACCGTGGACGAAGTGGGTGATATCTTAAAACTGTGTTCCCAGAACAAATCACCGGGCGCTGATGGGTTGCCACCGGAATTTTATCTGCATTTTTGGCACTTGTTTGGCTCTGCCCTGACTGACGTTTTTAATGAAATTTTAAATGGTGTGGATGTCCCTGCGTCCTTCCTGGAAGGTATTGTGGTCTTGGTTCCAAAGGTTCCGGTCACCAGGAAACTGTGCAATCTTAGACCAATCACCCTTCTTAATGGTGATTACAAACTCTTCACCAAATGTGTCTCCTCCCGCTTGAAGCTGGTCATGAAAAAACTGATTAGTCCCTTTCAATACTGTGCAGTGCCTCAACGCACTCTCTATGGTGCTGTGTCGACATACCGAGATGCCATTGCCTATGCTTCGACGAATAGGATTCCTTTTGGCATTTTATCCATCGATTTTGCAATGGCTTTTGACAGAGTTAGCCACCTATATCTCCGGCGAGTGCTCCAGAAGTTTGGTTTCGGTGTAAAGTATATAACTATGATTTTTAACCTTTTCAAAAATTCCACCTCACGGATTAGTATCAATGGACTTTTATCGGAACCTGTTCCGCTCTGCTGTTCAGTCAAACAAGGGTGCCCTCTGTCAATGGCGCTTTACGCTATTTCCTTAGATCCTTTGTTGCGTAAGTTGCACAGTGTTTGTAGGGGAATACGTATTGGGAATGAGAAGCACGTTTGTCGCGCTTATGCTGACGACCTTGGCCTCTTGGTGTCCTCGGCTACCGACTTTGCTACAATACGCGCAGTTCTTACACAGTATGAACGTGCATCCGGTGCGAGCATCAATACCCGTAAGACGGTTTTTCTTCCTATTTATGCAGCGACACGTGGCTTCAAACGCCCATGGTTTACAGTAAAGCAGGAACACAAAATTTTGGGAGTTCGCTTTCAAGCCAATCTGTTACAGACTGCGTCCTACAACTGGCGTATTGTCTTAAATGGCATACGAGCTATGGCTAGCCTGTCCGCTACTCGCACCCTCGCATTAACACAGCGGGTGATTTTAATAAATGTTTTCTTGCTCAGCAAAGCCTGGTACCTCGCACAGTTATTTCAGGTACCCAAGAATTTGGGCAGAGCCATAACACAGGCAGTCTATTGGCTATTGTGGCGGGGACATATTTTCAAGGTGTCTTACGAAACATGTACTCTGCCGCGCGAACAGGGTGGGCTCGGGCTCGTTCATTTGCTATGAAAGCCGCAGCGTTGCTCCTTCATCGGACGAGCGTCACCATTGAACAGGATCCGTCGAGCCCCACAGCTGTTCTGTTCGCTATTCATCGGCCTCTATCTCAAGCAGCACCTCTCGACCCGACTACCATCCCGTTTCAGCTGCGTTATGTTCGAGAATACTTCATTCAAAAAAGTTATCTCGCCGCCGACGTACTCGACCATCGCACACGGACTGTGAAACGTGTCTACCAGGGACTCAGAGGACGGCCAGTCGGTAATAAGATGGAGGCGCGCTACCCGCGATCTGCGTGGAGGACGGTGTGGGCTCACGTTCATGCTCCCTTCCTGCCAGCGGACGTCAGCAGCTTTTGGTACCAAGTGGTTAACAGAATTCTCCCCACCAACGAAAAGCTGCGCCGCATTCACTTATCTCCATCGAGCTTGTGTGAAGACTGTCGCCAAGACGACACCTTAGAACATCGTTTCGTGTGCCTGAGGTCACGGTCGACTTGGAACATTGCCGCCAGGATGCTCGCACTTATCAACCGGACCAGCGCTGCCGCTTTTTCTGCGGACACGGCATTGATCCCGGACTTCAACCCTTATCCGCATACGAAGCGTGCCGCCACTGCATGGATCGTGTCTCACACTGTGTACGCCCTCCTGCAATTGCGACTTACGGGCGACTATGCCTTTTTGGTTTATTTGTCTACGCAACATGACCTTACCAAAACCAGGAAAGACTATCACCAACTCTTTGCTAATTTTCTGCAAATTGCACTCGCATTTGCCCACGACAAACTGTTGTAATCAACACTTCACTGCTGCGACTTTTCCTTACTTCTGTGTTTTGCATTGTCTCCGGGTCCGGATACATAGTTAATGCAAATTGAATACTACCGGACCAGTGAAACAGTGAATCATTGAACAAGTACGATGCTTACCCTTGTGCCGGACTGCAACGTGGAAACGACGACGAAAAGTTTAACACAGTTTTATCCTGTGTTCGTGTGTGTTTGTGTTTTGCTGTCATTTAGTGATTTCTTTATGTTTTTATTCATTTTTTACAACTTTTGGTTCCTCCGTCATCAGCGTACATTCACGGATGCGTTGCGCACCGCGTTGCCACGGAGATTGTTTGGTCTTCAAGAAACGAGTTTTTTTTACTTTCTTTTTCACACGTCGGAGTGGATTGTGTTTTGCTTCTCGTTATCCGCCGGACAGTTCGGAAAGTTCGGGAGTCTACTCATTCCTTTGACATGTGTCGATGATTTTAATTTTTGTGACTTTTTTCATTACTTATTTTAATGGCCGCCACGAAGCATTTTGAACATAATATTATGGGACGTGTGAAGGGTGTTCGTTCCCTGTTACTGAGAGGACTAACTCAGACAGTATTTGGTTTTTTATTCTTTTTTTTTCAAATTTTATTCTTTCTTTTATTGAATTTAGGTGGACAGCGCCTCATGCGCTATTATTCTTTCATTTTTTATTTTACGGCGTGTAGGCGCAAAGCTACTGCTTTGCTGTCATTATAGGCCTGCCCTTTCACTTCAAGAGGATTTTAGTTTTCCTTCGATGCTTCGTTAGCGGTCAACAGCCACAAGAAACTTTCCTCAAAGCCATCCAGTTTCTCCGATTCCATCACTTCATCTTGAACACAACGTCTACCGGAGGACGTCGACGGTCAAGGAACCATACGGAGGAGTTTTCGGATTTCAGCTGAATGGACAGTACAACGATTAATCCTTTCTGTTTGCAAGCAGCACCGTTTTATTTTATAGCTAAAGAAGCTCGCCGAAGAAGGCATAACTTGGAGAGCGCAAGGCAAAATCTACAAAAAAAAAAGAAAAAAAGTTGCCACTTTTTACGTCTCATTTTTGTGCCGTTGCGGTGTGCTCTCGTGGGGTGGGACGCAGCTCTTGTTACGCGCGTGTTGTGTAGGTAGCGTGGCCGAGCGGTCTAAGGCGCTGGTTTCAGGCACCATTCTCTTCGGAGGCGTGGGTTCGAATCCCACAGCTGCCAAACGTGTAATGTTTCCTGTGTCGAAGGCAGATGCACTCATTGCCCGCAAAGGAAACAGCAGAACAAGGCGTGAGCGTCTGCTTGGTGAATTGTCGTAGAACAGTGCGTGGTGCAACGACAGGATTTTCAGGCACCTTTTGCTCTCATCATTGCTGGCGTTCGTCTCCACGAAATGCGTCCGGAGCACGCCGTTCTATAACGCGAGAGAGTGGATTTTTTACAGTTGTCGTCAGTTAACCGTCGGTGGCTGCTGCGTTCGCTGGAAAGAGCACTGCCGTCGTTATCCGGTGTGGTCTAGTGGCTAGGATACCTGGCTCTCACCCAGGAGGCCCGGGTTCGATTCCCGGTACCGGAATTGCGCGTTTTTATTGCTCCTCTTATGCGACTTGTCTCGACTTTGCTCGACTGACGCTACGCTGACGCGTGCAGAAAGCTACGTTAAGTATGACTCGCGGCAACACCTGACGGCGAGAGAGATGCGGCGTCTACCCACTTGTTATCGAGCCACATACCGGTACCTGTAGTCAAGAGGCTTGGAGGACTGCAAGACATTGCCACGGAGGTGAATGCAGCCAACCACTGTAGTTAGTGTCCTGACAGCGCAGGCACGTTCATTTGCTCGTATACATGTGATGGAGACCGTGTCTGACACTGCTGTGGCGTACACCTTGGCCTAGGCTTTGCTGGGTATCGCCACTTGCATTCGAGCCAGCTGCCTTCGCGGGCGCCTCCGTGGCCATGGCCGTGATCGTCTAGTGGTTAGGACATTGCGTTGTGGCCGCAATAACCCAGGTTCGAATCCTGGTCACGGCAATTTTGAAAGTTTTGCCTTGCTGCCGTTGCAATGACGAGTACTCGAAATGACAGTACTCTGTTGATTTTTTCACTCGTGTTCCGCAGGCCGCAGTTTGCACTACCACTTCATCCCCAACACGTAATGTCGCCTCCCAGAGCGCAGACGTCCGCTGCTCTCTGTAGTCGAAAAGGGCAGTTGTTTGAAGTGCGATGGATGAGCAGCCAGTCCCAGCAGAACAGGAAGCTGTGGCGTGCACTGTTTGTACAAATGCTAGGAACACTGGCGCACCAAGCAGCGCATGTAGCGTGGCCGAGCGCTTTAAGGCGCTGGTTTAAGGCACCAGTATCTCTGTAGGCGCGGTTTCGAATCCCGTAGCTGCCGGCGGTTTTGCTGTGATCGCGTTAACCTGGCGCTTTTTCTTCAAGTGTAACCTCCTTGAGCTCACATATGTTTGATACATGGAGCATTCTAGCTCCGCCTGACAGTTACAGCTACGATACTTTAGTGGTTACGGAAGGCCCAGGTTCGAAACCTGGTCACGGTACGAAAACGTCTCTTGACGCTGTCTCCTTAACTGCGACAGCTACAGACAAGTGGCGTCGCTACCATACGGCGGGCACGGCTTTTTCTTCCTGTGGATGGCCTAAAGAGACGCTTCCAGTGGGAGAGCAGTGGAAATACATGGCACGGCGATTGCCAAGATACTTCCATTTCGAAGTGATCTTTGTAGTACAAAGGAAACGTTTTGCCGCTGCTGCCCCAACGGTAACGTGGCCGAGCGGTCTAAGGCGCTGGTTTTAGGCACCAGTTTCTTCGGAGTCGTGGGCCCGAACACATCGCGCGCTCGCTCCGGCGTGTCGGGCGGTGTTTACGTGTGCTTCGCAGTCGGCGACGGTTCTTCGCGGTGACTGTTTCTTCGCTGCTGTAGTCAGCTGAACTGTAAGTTCACATGGATTCAGAAGACCGAGAAAATAATATCCAGTGCGAATTTGATAGAAACGTAACCCGTCCGTCTGCTTTCGAAATTCATTCGTGGATGAAAAATGACTTGCAAATTCCTGAAAGTGAAGTGCTAGGATTGCAATTAGACGCGTTCTTGAACTCTTTGTTTGTTGAATTGAAATGTCCGGAATTGTGCGATGGCCTCGTAAGTGAAAACGGTGGTGTACGAAAATTCAAACACTGTGATGGGACTATTAGTAATGTTACTCTGTCGAATGCTGGATTTGGTATTCGAAATGTTCGGGTATTCAATCTGCCATTTGATACTAGGAATGAGACAATAGCTCGTAGCCTTATGCCTTATGGCACAGTTTTGTCGATTACGAAAGAAAAGTGGTCGTCCGCTTATATATATCAGGTTGAGAACGGTATCCGTAGTGTAAAGATGATTGTGAGGAAGCACGTTCCCTCGTTTTTGGTTATGGCCGGCCACCGGGCTTTTATTTCGTATAGTGGTCAGCCGCAAACGTGTTCCCATTGCAATGCCACAGACCATTTTCGGCAAAATTGTCCTAGGCGTAGGCGCCCTGTGCAGCTACCGCCCCGTGGGCAGGATGACGACGCGTCGTACGCGGCCGTGTTGTTAGGTGTTCCCCGTTCACCGGCACGTTCCGCGGAAACGGAAACGCCGTTAGTTGCTGCGGTCGCGATGGATGTCGATGCCACTGCAGCCGGTTCTGATTCTGTTCCAACCTTGTCCGTACTTTCTCAGTCAGTTCCCGCCACTACTGTACCGATTCCGCCTCCGGGTGTGCCTGAAGTTCCGGAGCGGACCGGATCAGAACCCGTTCAGGTGGTTACCCCCCCTGTTGCTGTGGTGGATTCGTCACCATCTAATTCCGTACCTCAAGGTGTTCCGGACGGAGCTCCTGCCTCACAGGAACCTAAGCCCAGGCGTGAAAGTGTTACGGACAGGCGTGGCAATACTGACCGCTTCCGCAGTGCCAGTAGCTCGCGGATTTTAGACACACGGTCTTTTTCTCGCGGAGAACGCAGCCCGTCTCCGGAATGGAAGCAGGTTCCCCGTCCGAAGTCAAAACAAAAACAAAAATCTGTGCAAAAGCCGGCGCACAAGCCCTTGCCCCGCCCCGTAGTCGAATCACGGCCGTCGGTTGCGACGGGGCGTCGTCCACAGCGTCCTGTGGCGAGCAGTCAGCCAGCGCCTACGACAAGTGTGTCGGCAGACAGGCGGGAACAGGTTGTACAGCAGTTAAAGGAAATGTTGCACCACTCTGATGTAAATCTTGCAATGGACACTCCGACGTCTCAGGCACCGAACCCGGCACAACTTTCGGTTAAGCGTAAGGCGGAAGACACCCCCCAGCGTCGCACGCGTCCCCTTTCGCAGGATTCCGCGTCTGTACCTCCCACACACGGACCGCCTACTTTAGCTGCACCGTCTGAACGTTGTGACTGGGCCGACGATATGGAGGAGGAGGGTGGGTCCCCTCCTGCCGTCTAATTTGTTTTAATTTGTTTTTCCTTGTTGTCTATGGTAGCACGCCCTCCATCAGTTGTGGCTACTATTAATCTTAATAAATTGGAGTCGCCTGTGAAGTTTGCAAGTTTTGTGGGTTTTTTAAATTACATTGCTGCTGACGTAGTGTTTTTGCAGGAGGTTGTGTTAGATCTACTTCACTCCATTCCGGGCTATCAAGTACTCTTGAACTTTGATATCGAGTGCAATTGTGGTACTGCCATTTTAATTCGTGTTGGTCATGACTATAGTAATGTCGCTACAATTCCTAACGGTCGTGGTGTAGCTTGCACGATCAACAACGTACGGTATATTAACGTGTACGCCCCTTCTGGTGCCGACGGGCAGCCACGTCGCCGTGTGTTTTATAGTAGTGACATTTGTCACCTTTTACGGGGCCCCCACCTGCCTATAGTCATGGGCGGAGATTTTAACTGCGTGCTGGAAGATAGAGATCAGGAGCCACGGCCGTATAAGTGCCTAGAATTACAGACGCTCGTGACTGAGATGAATTTAATTGACTCGTGGTGTCATTTACACCCGCGGGACGTGGGATTTACTTTCTTTTACCCCACGGGAAGGAGTCGGCTCGATAGGATTTATGTTTCTCGTGAAAAACAGCACTGTCTTACGGACTCCTCTGTTCACCCCGTGATTTTTTCCGATCATTGTGCGTATGTCTGCCGCTTTCATTCTCTGTTGGCGACTAAACCCCGCGCAAGTCGATTATGGAAGTTTAATGTGCGACATCTCTCACACCCACATTTTGCGCCGGTTATCGTGCGTATGTGGCAGAGGGTGCTGAAATATCGCGGTCTCTATGCCTGTACTTTGTCTTGGTGGGTAGAATTTGTTAAGCCGGCATTACGCAAGACCCTCTTGGAGTTTAGTCAGAATGTTGCTCACTGGGAGCGTTCTACATTGCAATTTTATGAAACCTGTTTAACTGATGCCATCCACCTGCACACAAATAATCCCGCTCTTCGGATGGCAACAATTCGGCGTATAAAACTCCGTCTTCTGGCTTTGAAAAGGGAATCGTTGCGCATATCTGTCGTACGGAGCCGAGCCCCCGGGGCGCTGGCTGATGAAGCGCCTTCCGTGTTTCATCAGCTGCGCGAACGCCGGCGCGCAAAGCGACGTTACGTCACAGAGCTGGAATCAGCTGACGGTGCGCGGCTTAATAGCCAGGCGGCAATTCTTGCCGAGGCCCACCGTCACTTCATCGAACTTTTCAGTGAGAAATACACTGATGCTGCCGCGATTTCCGAGCTTCTCCACGACGTTCCATACGTCTTATCCGTAGCGGATCGCCGTCGCCTCACAGAAAACTTTACCGTGGACGAAGTGGGTGATATCTTAAAACTGTGTTCCCAGAACAAATCACCGGGCGCTGATGGGTTGCCACCGGAATTTTATCTGCATTTTTGGCACTTGTTTGGCTCTGCCCTGACTGATGTTTTTAATGAAATTTTAAATGGTGTGGATGTCCCTGCGTCCTTCCTGGAAGGTATTGTGGTCTTGGTTCCAAAGGTTCCGGTCACCAGGAAACTGTGCAATCTTAGACCAATCACCCTTCTTAATGGTGATTACAAACTCTTCACCAAATGTGTCTCCTCCCGCTTGAAGCTGGTCATGAAAAAACTGATTAGTCCCTTTCAATACTGTGCAGTGCCTCAACGCACTCTCTATGGTGCTGTGTCGACATACCGAGATGCCATTGCCTATGCTTCGACGAATAGGATTCCTTTTGGCATTTTATCCATCGATTTTGCAATGGCTTTTGACAGAGTTAGCCACCTATATCTCCGGCGAGTGCTCCAGAAGTTTGGTTTCGGTGTAAAGTATATAACTATGATTTTTAACCTTTTCAAAAATTCCACCTCACGGATTAGTATCAATGGACTTTTATCGGAACCTGTTCCGCTCTGCTGTTCAGTCAAACAAGGGTGCCCTCTGTCAATGGCGCTTTACGCTATTTCCTTAGATCCTTTGTTGCGTAAGTTGCACAGTGTTTGTAGGGGAATACGTATTGGGAATGAGAAGCACGTTTGTCGCGCTTATGCTGACGACCTTGGCCTCTTGGTGTCCTCGGCTACCGACTTTGCTACAATACGCGCAGTTCTTACACAGTATGAACGTGCATCCGGTGCGAGCATCAATACCCGTAAGACGGTTTTTCTTCCTATTTATGCAGCGACACGTGGCTTCAAACGCCCATGGTTTACAGTAAAGCAGGAACACAAAATTTTGGGAGTTCGCTTTCAAGCCAATCTGTTACAGACTGCGTCCTACAACTGGCGTATTGTCTTAAATGGCATACGAGCTATGGCTAGCCTGTCCGCTACTCGCACCCTCGCATTAACACAGCGGGTGATTTTAATAAATGTTTTCTTGCTCAGCAAAGCCTGGTACCTCGCACAGTTATTTCAGGTACCCAAGAATTTGGGCAGAGCCATAACACAGGCAGTCTATTGGCTATTGTGGCGGGGACATATTTTCAAGGTGTCTTACGAAACATGTACTTTACCGCGCGAACAGGGTGGGCTCGGGCTCATTCATTTGCTATGAAAGCCGCAGCGTTGCTCCTTCATCGGACGAGCGTCACCATTGAACAGGATCCGTCGAGCCCCACAGCTGTTCTGTTCGCTATTCATCGGCCTCTATCTCAAGCAGCACCTCTCGACCCGACTACCATCCCGTTTCAGCTGCGTTATGTTCGAGAATACTTCATTCAAAAAAGTTATCTCGCCGCCGACGTACTCGACCATCGCACACGGACTGTGAAACGTGTCTACCAGGGACTCAGAGGACGGCCAGTCGGTAATAAGATGGAGGCGCGCTACCCGCGATCTGCGTGGAGGACGGTGTGGGCTCACGTTCATGCTCCCTTCCTGCCAGCGGACGTCAGCAGCTTTTGGTACCAAGTGGTTAACAGAATTCTCCCCACCAACGAAAAGCTGCGCCGCATTCACTTATCTCCATCGAGCTTGTGTGAAGACTGTCGCCAAGACGACACCTTAGAACATCGTTTCGTGTGCCTGAGGTCACGGTCGACTTGGAACATTGCCGCCAGGATGCTCGCACTTATCAACCGGACCAGCGCTGCCGCTTTTTCTGCGGACACGGCATTGATCCCGGACTTCAACCCTTATCCGCATACGAAGCGTGCCGCCACTGCATGGATCGTGTCTCACACTGTGTACGCCCTCCTGCAATTGCGACTTACGGGCGACTATGCCTTTTTGGTTTATTTGTCTACGCAACATGACCTTACCAAAACCAGGAAAGACTATCACCAACTCTTTGCTAATTTTCTGCAAATTGCACTCGCATTTGCCCACGACAAACTGTTGTAATCAACACTTCACTGCTGCGACTTTTCCTTACTTCTGTGTTTTGCATTGTCTCCGGGTCCGGATACATAGTTAATGCAAATTGAATACTACCGGACCAGTGAAACAGTGAATCATTGAACAAGTACGATGCTTACCCTTGTGCCGGACTGCAACGTGGAAACGACGACGAAAAGTTTAACACAGTTTTATCCTGTGTTCGTGTGTGTTTGTGTTTTGCTGTCATTTAGTGATTTCTTTATGTTTTTATTCATTTTTTACAACTTTTGGTTCCTCCGTCATCAGCGTACATTCACGGATGCGTTGCGCACCGCGTTGCCACGGAGATTGTTTGGTCTTCAAGAAACGAGTTTTTTTTACTTTCTTTTTCACACGTCGGAGTGGATTGTGTTTTGCTTCTCGTTATCCGCCGGACAGTTCGGAAAGTTCGGGAGTCTACTCATTCCTTTGACATGTGTCGATGATTTTAATTTTTGTGACTTTTTTCATTACTTATTTTAATGGCCGCCACGAAGCATTTTGAACATAATATTATGGGACGTGTGAAGGGTGTTCGTTCCCTGTTACTGAGAGGACTAACTCAGACAGTATTTGGTTTTTTATTCTTTTTTTTTCAAATTTTATTCTTTCTTTTATTGAATTTAGGTGGACAGCGCCTCATGCGCTATTACTCTTTCATTTTTTATTTTACGGCGTGTAGGCGCAAAGCTACTGCTTTGCTGTCATTATAGGCCTGCCCTTTCACTTCAAGAGGATTTTAGTTTTCCTTCGATGCTTCGTTAGCGGTCAACAGCCACAAGAAACTTTCCTCAAAGCCATCCAGTTTCTCCGATTCCATCACTTCATCTTGAACACAACGTCTACCGGAGGACGTCGACGGTCAAGGAACCATACGGAGGAGTTTTCGGATTTCAGCTGAATGGACAGTACAACGATTAATCCTTTCTGTTTGCAAGCAGCACCGTTTTATTTTATAGCTAAAGAAGCTCGCCGAAGAAGGCATAACTTGGAGAGCGCAAGGCAAAATCTACAAAAAAAAAAGAAAAAAAGTTGCCACTTTTTACGTCTCATTTTTGTGCCGTTGCGGTGTGCTCTCGTGGGGTGGGACGCAGCTCTTGTGACGCGCGTGTTGTGTAGGTAGCGTGGCCGAGCGGTCTAAGGCGCTGGTTTCAGGCACCATTCTCTTCGGAGGCGTGGGTTCGAATCCCACAGCTGCCAAACGTGTAATGTTTCCTGTGTCGAAGGCAGATGCACTCATTGCCCGCAAAGGAAACAGCAGAACAAGGCGTGAGCGTCTGCTTGGTGAATTGTCGTAGAACAGTGCGTGGTGCAACGACAGGATTTTCAGGCACCTTTTGCTCTCATCATTGCTGGCGTTCGTCTCCACGAAATGCGTCCGGAGCACGCCGTTCTATAACGCGAGAGAGTGGATTTTTTACAGTTGTCGTCAGTTAACCGTCGGTGGCTGCTGCGTTCGCTGGAAAGAGCACTGCCGTCGTTATCCGGTGTGGTCTAGTGGCTAGGATACCTGGCTCTCACCCAGGAGGCCCGGGTTCGATTCCCGGTACCGGAATTGCGCGTTTTTATTGCTCCTCTTATGCGACTTGTCTCGACTTTGCTCGACTGACGCGTGCAGAAAGCTACGTTAAGTATGACTCGCGGCAACACCTGACGGCGAGAGAGATGCGGCGTCTACCCACTTGTTATCGAGCCACATACCGGTACCTGTAGTCAAGAGGCTTGGAGGACTGCAAGACATTGCCACGGAGGTGAATGCAGCCAACCACTGTAGTTAGTGTCCTGACAGCGCAGGCACGTTCATTTGCTCGTATACATGTGATGGAGACCGTGTCTGACACTGCTGTGGCGTACACCTTGGCCTAGGCTTTGCTGGGTATCGCCACTTGCATTCGAGCCAGCTGCCTTCGCGGGCGCCTCCGTGGCCATGGCCGTGATCGTCTAGTGGTTAGGACATTGCGTTGTGGCCGCAATAACCCAGGTTCGAATCCTGGTCACGGCAATTTTGAAAGTTTTGCCTTGCTGCCGTTGCAATGACGAGTACTCGAAATGACAGTACTCTGTTGATTTTTTCACTCGTGTTCCGCAGGCCGCAGTTTGCACTACCACTTCATCCCCAACACGTAATGTCGCCTCCCAGAGCGCAGACGTCCGCTGCTCTCTGTAGTCGAAAAGGGCAGTTGTTTGAAGTGCGATGGATGAGCAGCCAGTCCCAGCAGAACAGGAAGCTGTGGCGTGCACTGTTTGTACAAATGCTAGGAACACTGGCGCACCAAGCAGCGCATGTAGCGTGGCCGAGCGCTTTAAGGCGCTGGTTTAAGGCACCAGTATCTCTGTAGGCGCGGTTTCGAATCCCGTAGCTGCCGGCGGTTTTGCTGTGATCGCGTTAACCTGGCGCTTTTTCTTCAAGTGTAACCTCCTTGAGCTCACATATGTTTGATACATGGAGCATTCTAGCTCCGCCTGACAGTTACAGCTACGATACTTTAGTGGTTACGGAAGGCCCAGGTTCGAAACCTGGTCACGGTACGAAAACGTCTCTTGACGCTGTCTCCTTAACTGCGACAGCTACAGACAAGTGGCGTCGCTACCATACGGCGGGCACGGCTTTTTCTTCCTGTGGATGGCCTAAAGAGACGCTTCCAGTGGGAGAGCAGTGGAAATACATGGCACGGCGATTGCCAAGATACTTCCATTTCGAAGTGATCTTTGTAGTACAAAGGAAACGTTTTGCCGCTGCTGCCCCAACGGTAACGTGGCCGAGCGGTCTAAGGCGCTGGTTTTAGGCACCAGTTTCTTCGGAGTCGTGGGCCCGAACACATCGCGCGCTCGCTCCGGCGTGTCGGGCGGTGTTTACGTGTGCTTCGCAGTCGGCGACGGTTCTTCGCGGTGACTGTTTCTTCGCTGCTGTAGTCAGCTGAACTGTAAGTTCACATGGATTCAGAAGACCGAGAAAATAATATCCAGTGCGAATTTGATAGAAACGTAACCCGTCCGTCTGCTTTCGAAATTCATTCGTGGATGAAAAATGACTTGCAAATTCCTGAAAGTGAAGTGCTAGGATTGCAATTAGACGCGTTCTTGAACTCTTTGTTTGTTGAATTGAAATGTCCGGAATTGTGCGATGGCCTCGTAAGTGAAAACGGTGGTGTACGAAAATTCAAACACTGTGATGGGACTATTAGTAATGTTACTCTGTCGAATGCTGGATTTGGTATTCGAAATGTTCGGGTATTCAATCTGCCATTTGATACTAGGAATGAGACAATAGCTCGTAGCCTTATGCCTTATGGCACAGTTTTGTCGATTACGAAAGAAAAGTGGTCGTCCGCTTATATATATCAGGTTGAGAACGGTATCCGTAGTGTAAAGATGATTGTGAGGAAGCACGTTCCCTCGTTTTTGGTTATGGCCGGCCACCGGGCTTTTATTTCGTATAGTGGTCAGCCGCAAACGTGTTCCCATTGCAATGCCACAGACCATTTTCGGCAAAATTGTCCTAGGCGTAGGCGCCCTGTGCAGCTACCGCCCCGTGGGCAGGATGACGACGCGTCGTACGCGGCCGTGTTGTTAGGTGTTCCCCGTTCACCGGCACGTTCCGCGGAAACGGAAACGCCGTTAGTTGCTGCGGTCGCGATGGATGTCGATGCCACTGCAGCCGGTTCTGATTCTGTTCCAACCTTGTCCGTACTTTCTCAGTCAGTTCCCGCCACTACTGTACCGATTCCGCCTCCGGGTGTGCCTGAAGTTCCGGAGCGGACCGGATCAGAACCCGTTCAGGTGGTTACCCCCCCTGTTGCTGTGGTGGATTCGTCACCATCTAATTCCGTACCTCAAGGTGTTCCGGACGGAGCTCCTGCCTCACAGGAACCTAAGCCCAGGCGTGAAAGTGTTACGGACAGGCGTGGCAATACTGACCGCTTCCGCAGTGCCAGTAGCTCGCGGATTTTAGACACACGGTCTTTTTCTCGCGGAGAACGCAGCCCGTCTCCGGAATGGAAGCAGGTTCCCCGTCCGAAGTCAAAACAAAAACAAAAATCTGTGCAAAAGCCGGCGCACAAGCCCTTGCCCCGCCCCGTAGTCGAATCACGGCCGTCGGTTGCGACGGGGCGTCGTCCACAGCGTCCTGTGGCGAGCAGTCAGCCAGCGCCTACGACAAGTGTGTCGGCAGACAGGCGGGAACAGGTTGTACAGCAGTTAAAGGAAATGTTGCACCACTCTGATGTAAATCTTGCAATGGACACTCCGACGTCTCAGGCACCGAACCCGGCACAACTTTCGGTTAAGCGTAAGGCGGAAGACACCCCCCAGCGTCGCACGCGTCCCCTTTCGCAGGATTCCGCGTCTGTACCTCCCACACACGGACCGCCTACTTTAGCTGCACCGTCTGAACGTTGTGACTGGGCCGACGATATGGAGGAGGAGGGTGGGTCCCCTCCTGCCGTCTAATTTGTTTTAATTTGTTTTTCCTTGTTGTCTATGGTAGCACGCCCTCCATCAGTTGTGGCTACTATTAATCTTAATAAATTGGAGTCGCCTGTGAAGTTTGCAAGTTTTGTGGGTTTTTTAAATTACATTGCTGCTGACGTAGTGTTTTTGCAGGAGGTTGTGTTAGATCTACTTCACTCCATTCCGGGCTATCAAGTACTCTTGAACTTTGATATCGAGTGCAATTGTGGTACTGCCATTTTAATTCGTGTTGGTCATGACTATAGTAATGTCGCTACAATTCCTAACGGTCGTGGTGTAGCTTGCACGATCAACAACGTACGGTATATTAACGTGTACGCCCCTTCTGGTGCCGACGGGCAGCCACGTCGCCGTGTGTTTTATAGTAGTGACATTTGTCACCTTTTACGGGGCCCCCACCTGCCTATAGTCATGGGCGGAGATTTTAACTGCGTGCTGGAAGATAGAGATCAGGAGCCACGGCCGTATAAGTGCCTAGAATTACAGACGCTCGTGACTGAGATGAATTTAATTGACTCGTGGTGTCATTTACACCCGCGGGACGTGGGATTTACTTTCTTTTACCCCACGGGAAGGAGTCGGCTCGATAGGATTTATGTTTCTCGTGAAAAACAGCACTGTCTTACGGACTCCTCTGTTCACCCCGTGATTTTTTCCGATCATTGTGCGTATGTCTGCCGCTTTCATTCTCTGTTGGCGACTAAACCCCGCGCAAGTCGATTATGGAAGTTTAATGTGCGACATCTCTCACACCCACATTTTGCGCCGGTTATCGTGCGTATGTGGCAGAGGGTGCTGAAATATCGCGGTCTCTATGCCTGTACTTTGTCTTGGTGGGTAGAATTTGTTAAGCCGGCATTACGCAAGACCCTCTTGGAGTTTAGTCAGAATGTTGCTCACTGGGAGCGTTCTACATTGCAATTTTATGAAACCTGTTTAACTGATGCCATCCACCTGCACACAAATAATCCCGCTCTTCGGATGGCAACAATTCGGCGTATAAAACTCCGTCTTCTGGCTTTGAAAAGGGAATCGTTGCGCATATCTGTCGTACGGAGCCGAGCCCCCGGGGCGCTGGCTGATGAAGCGCCTTCCGTGTTTCATCAGCTGCGCGAACGCCGGCGCGCAAAGCGACGTTACGTCACAGAGCTGGAATCAGCTGACGGTGCGCGGCTTAATAGCCAGGCGGCAATTCTTGCCGAGGCCCACCGTCACTTCATCGAACTTTTCAGTGAGAAATACACTGATGCTGCCGCGATTTCCGAGCTTCTCCACGACGTTCCATACATCTTATCCGTAGCGGATCGCCGTCGCCTCACAGAAAACTTTACCGTGGACGAAGTGGGTGATATCTTAAAACTGTGTTCCCAGAACAAATCACCGGGCGCTGATGGGTTGCCACCGGAATTTTATCTGCATTTTTGGCACTTGTTTGGCTCTGCCCTGACTGACGTTTTTAATGAAATTTTAAATGGTGTGGATGTCCCTGCGTCCTTCCTGGAAGGTATTGTGGTCTTGGTTCCAAAGGTTCCGGTCACCAGGAAACTGTGCAATCTTAGACCAATCACCCTTCTTAATGGTGATTACAAACTCTTCACCAAATGTGTCTCCTCCCGCTTGAAGCTGGTCATGAAAAAACTGATTAGTCCCTTTCAATACTGTGCAGTGCCTCAACGCACTCTCTATGGTGCTGTGTCGACATACCGAGATGCCATTGCCTATGCTTCGACGAATAGGATTCCTTTTGGCATTTTATCCATCGATTTTGCAATGGCTTTTGACAGAGTTAGCCACCTATATCTCCGGCGAGTGCTCCAGAAGTTTGGTTTCGGTGTAAAGTATATAACTATGATTTTTAACCTTTTCAAAAATTCCACCTCACGGATTAGTATCAATGGACTTTTATCGGAACCTGTTCCGCTCTGCTGTTCAGTCAAACAAGGGTGCCCTCTGTCAATGGCGCTTTACGCTATTTCCTTAGATCCTTTGTTGCGTAAGTTGCACAGTGTTTGTAGGGGAATACGTATTGGGAATGAGAAGCACGTTTGTCGCGCTTATGCTGACGACCTTGGCCTCTTGGTGTCCTCGGCTACCGACTTTGCTACAATACGCGCAGTTCTTACACAGTATGAACGTGCATCCGGTGCGAGCATCAATACCCGTAAGACGGTTTTTCTTCCTATTTATGCAGCGACACGTGGCTTCAAACGCCCATGGTTTACAGTAAAGCAGGAACACAAAATTTTGGGAGTTCGCTTTCAAGCCAATCTGTTACAGACTGCGTCCTACAACTGGCGTATTGTCTTAAATGGCATACGAGCTATGGCTAGCCTGTCCGCTACTCGCACCCTCGCATTAACACAGCGGGTGATTTTAATAAATGTTTTCTTGCTCAGCAAAGCCTGGTACCTCGCACAGTTATTTCAGGTACCCAAGAATTTGGGCAGAGCCATAACACAGGCAGTCTATTGGCTATTGTGGCGGGGACATATTTTCAAGGTGTCTTACGAAACATGTACTTTACCGCGCGAACAGGGTGGGCTCGGGCTCATTCATTTGCTATGAAAGCCGCAGCGTTGCTCCTTCATCGGACGAGCGTCACCATTGAACAGGATCCGTCGAGCCCCACAGCTGTTCTGTTCACTATTCATCGGCCTCTATCTCAAGCAGCACCTCTCGACCCGACTACCATCCCGTTTCAGCTGCGTTATGTTCGAGAATACTTCATTCAAAAAAGTTATCTCGACGCCGACGTACTCGACCATCGCACACGGACTGTGAAACGTGTCTACCAGGGACTCAGAGGACGGCCAGTCGGTAATAAGATGGAGGCGCGCTACCCGCGATCTGCGTGGAGGACGGTGTGGGCTCACGTTCATGCTCCCTTCCTGCCAGTGGACGTCAGCAGCTTTTGGTACCAAGTGGTTAACAGAATTCTCCCCACCAACGAAAAGCTGCGCCGCATTCACTTATCTCCATCGAGCTTGTGTGAAGACTGTCGCCAAGACGACACCTTAGAACATCGTTTCGTGTGCCTGAGGTCACGGTCGACTTGGAACATTGCCGCCAGGATGCTCGCACTTATCAACCGGACCAGCGCTGCCGCTTTTTCTGCGGACACGGCATTGATCCCGGACTTCAACCCTTATCCGCATACGAAGCGTGCCGCCACTGCATGGATCGTGTCTCACACTGTGTACGCCCTCCTGCAATTGCGACTTACGGGCGACTATGCCTTTTTGGTTTATTTGTCTACGCAACATGACCTTACCAAAACCAGGAAAGACTATCACCAACTCTTTGCTAATTTTCTGCAAATTGCACTCGCATTTGCCCACGACAAACTGTTGTAATCAACACTTCACTGCTGCGACTTTTCCTTACTTCTGTGTTTTGCATTGTCTCCGGGTCCGGATACATAGTTAATGCAAATTGAATACTACCGGACCAGTGAAACAGTGAATCATTGAACAAGTACGATGCTTACCCTTGTGCCGGACTGCAACGTGGAAACGACGACGAAAAGTTTAACACAGTTTTATCCTGTGTTCGTGTGTGTTTGTGTTTTGCTGTCATTTAGTGATTTCTTTATGTTTTTATTCATTTTTTACAACTTTTGGTTCCTCCGTCATCAGCGTACATTCACGGATGCGTTGCGCACCGCGTTGCCACGGAGATTGTTTGGTCTTCAAGAAACGAGTTTTTTTTACTTTCTTTTTCACACGTCGGAGTGGATTGTGTTTTCCTTCTCGTTATCCGCCGGACAGTTCGGAAAGTTCGGGAGTCTACTCATTCCTTTGACATGTGTCGATGATTTTAATTTTTGTGACTTTTTTCATTACTTATTTTAATGGCCGCCACGAAGCATTTTGAACATAATATTATGGGACGTGTGAAGGGTGTTCGTTCCCTGTTACTGAGAGGACTAACTCAGACAGTATTTGGTTTTTTATTCTTTTTTTTTCAAATTTTATTCTTTCTTTTATTGAATTTAGGTGGACAGCGCCTCATGCGCTATTATTCTTTCATTTTTTATTTTACGGCGTGTAGGCGCAAAGCTACTGCTTTGCTGTCATTATAGGCCTGCCCTTTCACTTCAAGAGGATTTTAGTTTTCCTTCGATGCTTCGTTAGCGGTCAACAGCCACAAGAAACTTTCCTCAAAGCCATCCAGTTTCTCCGATTCCATCACTTCATCTTGAACACAACGTCTACCGGAGGACGTCGACGGTCAAGGAACCATACGGAGGAGTTTTCGGATTTCAGCTGAATGGACAGTACAACGATTAATCCTTTCTGTTTGCAAGCAGCACCGTTTTATTTTATAGCTAAAGAAGCTCGCCGAAGAAGGCATAACTTGGAGAGCTCAAGGCAAAATCTACAAAAAAAAAAGAAAAAAAGTTGCCACTTTTTACGTCTCATTTTTGTGCCGTTGCGGTGTGCTCTCGTGGGGTGGGACGCAGCTCTTGTGACGCGCGTGTTGTGTAGGTAGCGTGGCCGAGCGGTCTAAGGCGCTGGTTTCAGGCACCATTCTCTTCGGAGGCGTGGGTTCGAATCCCACAGCTGCCAAACGTGTAATGTTTCCTGTGTCGAAGGCAGATGCACTCATTGCCCGCAAAGGAAACAGCAGAACAAGGCGTGAGCGTCTGCTTGGTGAATTGTCGTAGAACAGTGCGTGGTGCAACGACAGGATTTTCAGGCACCTTTTGCTCTCATCATTGCTGGCGTTCGTCTCCACGAAATGCGTCCGGAGCACGCCGTTCTATAACGCGAGAGAGTGGATTTTTTACAGTTGTCGTCAGTTAACCGTCGGTGGCTGCTGCGTTCGCTGGAAAGAGCACTGCCGTCGTTATCCGGTGTGGTCTAGTGGCTAGGATACCTGGCTCTCACCCAGGAGGCCCGGGTTCGATTCCCGGTACCGGAATTGCGCGTTTTTATTGCTCCTCTTATGCGACTTGTCTCGACTTTGCTCGACTGACGCTACGCTGACGCGTGCAGAAAGCTACGTTAAGTATGACTCGCGGCAACACCTGACGGCGAGAGAGATGCGGCGTCTACCCACTTGTTATCGAGCCACATACCGGTACCTGTAGTCAAGAGGCTTGGAGGACTGCAAGACATTGCCACGGAGGTGAATGCAGCCAACCACTGTAGTTAGTGTCCTGACAGCGCAGGCACGTTCATTTGCTCGTATACATGTGATGGAGACCGTGTCTGACACTGCTGTGGCGTACACCTTGGCCTAGGCTTTGCTGGGTATCGCCACTTGCATTCGAGCCAGCTGCCTTCGCGGGCGCCTCCGTGGCCATGGCCGTGATCGTCTAGTGGTTAGGACATTGCGTTGTGGCCGCAATAACCCAGGTTCGAATCCTGGTCACGGCAATTTTGAAAGTTTTGCCTTGCTGCCGTTGCAATGACGAGTACTCGAAATGACAGTACTCTGTTGATTTTTTCACTCGTGTTCCGCAGGCCGCAGTTTGCACTACCACTTCATCCCCAACACGTAATGTCGCCTCCCAGAGCGCAGACGTCCGCTGCTCTCTGTAGTCGAAAAGGGCAGTTGTTTGAAGTGCGATGGATGAGCAGCCAGTCCCAGCAGAACAGGAAGCTGTGGCGTGCACTGTTTGTACAAATGCTAGGAACACTGGCGCACCAAGCAGCGCATGTAGCGTGGCCGAGCGCTTTAAGGCGCTGGTTTAAGGCACCAGTATCTCTGTAGGCGCGGTTTCGAATCCCGTAGCTGCCGGCGGTTTTGCTGTGATCGCGTTAACCTGGCGCTTTTTCTTCAAGTGTAACCTCCTTGAGCTCACATATGTTTGATACATGGAGCATTCTAGCTCCGCCTGACAGTTACAGCTACGATACTTTAGTGGTTACGGAAGGCCCAGGTTCGAAACCTGGTCACGGTACGAAAACGTCTCTTGACGCTGTCTCCTTAACTGCGACAGCTACAGACAAGTGGCGTCGCTACCATACGGCGGGCACGGCTTTTTCTTCCTGTGGATGGCCTAAAGAGACGCTTCCAGTGGGAGAGCAGTGGAAATACATGGCACGGCGATTGCCAAGATACTTCCATTTCGAAGTGATCTTTGTAGTACAAAGGAAACGTTTTGCCGCTGCTGCCCCAACGGTAACGTGGCCGAGCGGTCTAAGGCGCTGGTTTTAGGCACCAGTTTCTTCGGAGTCGTGGGCCCGAACACATCGCGCGCTCGCTCCGGCGTGTCGGGCGGTGTTTACGTGTGCTTCGCAGTCGGCGACGGTTCTTCGCGGTGACTGTTTCTTCGCTGCTGTAGTCAGCTGAACTGTAAGTTCACATGGATTCAGAAGACCGAGAAAATAATATCCAGTGCGAATTTGATAGAAACGTAACCCGTCCGTCTGCTTTCGAAATTCATTCGTGGATGAAAAATGACTTGCAAATTCCTGAAAGTGAAGTGCTAGGATTGCAATTAGACGCGTTCTTGAACTCTTTGTTTGTTGAATTGAAATGTCCGGAATTGTGCGATGGCCTCGTAAGTGAAAACGGTGGTGTACGAAAATTCAAACACTGTGATGGGACTATTAGTAATGTTACTCTGTCGAATGCTGGATTTGGTATTCGAAATGTTCGGGTATTCAATCTGCCATTTGATACTAGGAATGAGACAATAGCTCGTAGCCTTATGCCTTATGGCACAGTTTTGTCGATTACGAAAGAAAAGTGGTCGTCCGCTTATATATATCAGGTTGAGAACGGTATCCGTAGTGTAAAGATGATTGTGAGGAAGCACGTTCCCTCGTTTTTGGTTATGGCCGGCCACCGGGCTTTTATTTCGTATAGTGGTCAGCCGCAAACGTGTTCCCATTGCAATGCCACAGACCATTTTCGGCAAAATTGTCCTAGGCGTAGGCGCCCTGTGCAGCTACCGCCCCGTGGGCAGGATGACGACGCGTCGTACGCGGCCGTGTTGTTAGGTGTTCCCCGTTCACCGGCACGTTCCGCGGAAACGGAAACGCCGTTAGTTGCTGCGGTCGCGATGGATGTCGATGCCACTGCAGCCGGTTCTGATTCTGTTCCAACCTTGTCCGTACTTTCTCAGTCAGTTCCCGCCACTACTGTACCGATTCCGCCTCCGGGTGTGCCTGAAGTTCCGGAGCGGACCGGATCAGAACCCGTTCAGGTGGTTACCCCCCCTGTTGCTGTGGTGGATTCGTCACCATCTAATTCCGTACCTCAAGGTGTTCCGGACGGAGCTCCTGCCTCACAGGAACCTAAGCCCAGGCGTGAAAGTGTTACGGACAGGCGTGGCAATACTGACCGCTTCCGCAGTGCCAGTAGCTCGCGGATTTTAGACACACGGTCTTTTTCTCGCGGAGAACGCAGCCCGTCTCCGGAATGGAAGCAGGTTCCCCGTCCGAAGTCAAAACAAAAACAAAAATCTGTGCAAAAGCCGGCGCACAAGCCCTTGCCCCGCCCCGTAGTCGAATCACGGCCGTCGGTTGCGACGGGGCGTCGTCCACAGCGTCCTGTGGCGAGCAGTCAGCCAGCGCCTACGACAAGTGTGTCGGCAGACAGGCGGGAACAGGTTGTACAGCAGTTAAAGGAAATGTTGCACCACTCTGATGTAAATCTTGCAATGGACACTCCGACGTCTCAGGCACCGAACCCGGCACAACTTTCGGTTAAGCGTAAGGCGGAAGACACCCCCCAGCGTCGCACGCGTCCCCTTTCGCAGGATTCCGCGTCTGTACCTCCCACACACGGACCGCCTACTTTAGCTGCACCGTCTGAACGTTGTGACTGGGCCGACGATATGGAGGAGGAGGGTGGGTCCCCTCCTGCCGTCTAATTTGTTTTAATTTGTTTTTCCTTGTTGTCTATGGTAGCACGCCCTCCATCAGTTGTGGCTACTATTAATCTTAATAAATTGGAGTCGCCTGTGAAGTTTGCAAGTTTTGTGGGTTTTTTAAATTACATTGCTGCTGACGTAGTGTTTTTGCAGGAGGTTGTGTTAGATCTACTTCACTCCATTCCGGGCTATCAAGTACTCTTGAACTTTGATATCGAGTGCAATTGTGGTACTGCCATTTTAATTCGTGTTGGTCATGACTATAGTAATGTCGCTACAATTCCTAACGGTCGTGGTGTAGCTTGCACGATCAACAACGTACGGTATATTAACGTGTACGCCCCTTCTGGTGCCGACGGGCAGCCACGTCGCCGTGTGTTTTATAGTAGTGACATTTGTCACCTTTTACGGGGCCCCCACCTGCCTATAGTCATGGGCGGAGATTTTAACTGCGTGCTGGAAGATAGAGATCAGGAGCCACGGCCGTATAAGTGCCTAGAATTACAGACGCTCGTGACTGAGATGAATTTAATTGACTCGTGGTGTCATTTACACCCGCGGGACGTGGGATTTACTTTCTTTTACCCCACGGGAAGGAGTCGGCTCGATAGGATTTATGTTTCTCGTGAAAAACAGCACTGTCTTACGGACTCCTCTGTTCACCCCGTGATTTTTTCCGATCATTGTGCGTATGTCTGCCGCTTTCATTCTCTGTTGGCGACTAAACCCCGCGCAAGTCGATTATGGAAGTTTAATGTGCGACATCTCTCACACCCACATTTTGCGCCGGTTATCGTGCGTATGTGGCAGAGGGTGCTGAAATATCGCGGTCTCTATGCCTGTACTTTGTCTTGGTGGGTAGAATTTGTTAAGCCGGCATTACGCAAGACCCTCTTGGAGTTTAGTCAGAATGTTGCTCACTGGGAGCGTTCTACATTGCAATTTTATGAAACCTGTTTAACTGATGCCATCCACCTGCACACAAATAATCCCGCTCTTCGGATGGCAACAATTCGGCGTATAAAACTCCGTCTTCTGGCTTTGAAAAGGGAATCGTTGCGCATATCTGTCGTACGGAGCCGAGCCCCCGGGGCGCTGGCTGATGAAGCGCCTTCCGTGTTTCATCAGCTGCGCGAACGCCGGCGCGCAAAGCGACGTTACGTCACAGAGCTGGAATCAGCTGACGGTGCGCGGCTTAATAGCCAGGCGGCAATTCTTGCCGAGGCCCACCGTCACTTCATCGAACTTTTCAGTGAGAAATACACTGATGCTGCCGCGATTTCCGAGCTTCTCCACGACGTTCCATACATCTTATCCGTAGCGGATCGCCGTCGCCTCACAGAAAACTTTACCGTGGACGAAGTGGGTGATATCTTAAAACTGTGTTCCCAGAACAAATCACCGGGCGCTGATGGGTTGCCACCGGAATTTTATCTGCATTTTTGGCACTTGTTTGGCTCTGCCCTGACTGACGTTTTTAATGAAATTTTAAATGGTGTGGATGTCCCTGCGTCCTTCCTGGAAGGTATTGTGGTCTTGGTTCCAAAGGTTCCGGTCACCAGGAAACTGTGCAATCTTAGACCAATCACCCTTCTTAATGGTGATTACAAACTCTTCACCAAATGTGTCTCCTCCCGCTTGAAGCTGGTCATGAAAAAACTGATTAGTCCCTTTCAATACTGTGCAGTGCCTCAACGCACTCTCTATGGTGCTGTGTCGACATACCGAGATGCCATTGCCTATGCTTCGACGAATAGGATTCCTTTTGGCATTTTATCCATCGATTTTGCAATGGCTTTTGACAGAGTTAGCCACCTATATCTCCGGCGAGTGCTCCAGAAGTTTGGTTTCGGTGTAAAGTATATAACTATGATTTTTAACCTTTTCAAAAATTCCACCTCACGGATTAGTATCAATGGACTTTTATCGGAACCTGTTCCGCTCTGCTGTTCAGTCAAACAAGGGTGCCCTCTGTCAATGGCGCTTTACGCTATTTCCTTAGATCCTTTGTTGCGTAAGTTGCACAGTGTTTGTAGGGGAATACGTATTGGGAATGAGAAGCACGTTTGTCGCGCTTATGCTGACGACCTTGGCCTCTTGGTGTCCTCGGCTACCGACTTTGCTACAATACGCGCAGTTCTTACACAGTATGAACGTGCATCCGGTGCGAGCATCAATACCCGTAAGACGGTTTTTCTTCCTATTTATGCAGCGACACGTGGCTTCAAACGCCCATGGTTTACAGTAAAGCAGGAACACAAAATTTTGGGAGTTCGCTTTCAAGCCAATCTGTTACAGACTGCGTCCTACAACTGGCGTATTGTCTTAAATGGCATACGAGCTATGGCTAGCCTGTCCGCTACTCGCACCCTCGCATTAACACAGCGGGTGATTTTAATAAATGTTTTCTTGCTCAGCAAAGCCTGGTACCTCGCACAGTTATTTCAGGTACCCAAGAATTTGGGCAGAGCCATAACACAGGCAGTCTATTGGCTATTGTGGCGGGGACATATTTTCAAGGTGTCTTACGAAACATGTACTCTGCCGCGCGAACAGGGTGGGCTCGGGCTCATTCATTTGCTATGAAAGCCGCAGCGTTGCTCCTTCATCGGACGAGCGTCACCATTGAACAGGATCCGTCGAGCCCCACAGCTGTTCTGTTCACTATTCATCGGCCTCTATCTCAAGCAGCACCTCTCGACCCGACTACCATCCCGTTTCAGCTGCGTTATGTTCGAGAATACTTCATTCAAAAAAGTTATCTCGACGCCGACGTACTCGACCATCGCACACGGACTGTGAAACGTGTCTACCAGGGACTCAGAGGACGGCCAGTCGGTAATAAGATGGAGGCGCGCTACCCGCGATCTGCGTGGAGGACGGTGTGGGCTCACGTTCATGCTCCCTTCCTGCCAGCGGACGTCAGCAGCTTTTGGTACCAAGTGGTTAACAGAATTCTCCCCACCAACGAAAAGCTGCGCCGCATTCACTTATCTCCATCGAGCTTGTGTGAAGACTGTCGCCAAGACGACACCTTAGAACATCGTTTCGTGTGCCTGAGGTCACGGTCGACTTGGAACATTGCCGCCAGGATGCTCGCACTTATCAACCGGACCAGCGCTGCCGCTTTTTCTGCGGACACGGCATTGATCCCGGACTTCAACCCTTATCCGCATACGAAGCGTGCCGCCACTGCATGGATCGTGTCTCACACTGTGTACGCCCTCCTGCAATTGCGACTTACGGGCGACTATGCCTTTTTGGTTTATTTGTCTACGCAACATGACCTTACCAAAACCAGGAAAGACTATCACCAACTCTTTGCTAATTTTCTGCAAATTGCACTCGCATTTGCCCACGACAAACTGTTGTAATCAACACTTCACTGCTGCGACTTTTCCTTACTTCTGTGTTTTGCATTGTCTCCGGGTCCGGATACATAGTTAATGCAAATTGAATACTACCGGACCAGTGAAACAGTGAATCATTGAACAAGTACGATGCTTACCCTTGTGCCGGACTGCAACGTGGAAACGACGACGAAAAGTTTAACACAGTTTTATCCTGTGTTCGTGTGTGTTTGTGTTTTGCTGTCATTTAGTGATTTCTTTATGTTTTTATTCATTTTTTACAACTTTTGGTTCCTCCGTCATCAGCGTACATTCACGGATGCGTTGCGCACCGCGTTGCCACGGAGATTGTTTGGTCTTCAAGAAACGAGTTTTTTTTACTTTCTTTTTCACACGTCGGAGTGGATTGTGTTTTGCTTCTCGTTATCCGCCGGACAGTTCGGAAAGTTCGGGAGTCTACTCATTCCTTTGACATGTGTCGATGATTTTAATTTTTGTGACTTTTTTCATTACTTATTTTAATGGCCGCCACGAAGCATTTTGAACATAATATTATGGGACGTGTGAAGGGTGTTCGTTCCCTGTTACTGAGAGGACTAACTCAGACAGTATTTGGTTTTTTATTCTTTTTTTTTCAAATTTTATTCTTTCTTTTATTGAATTTAGGTGGACAGCGCCTCATGCGCTATTATTCTTTCATTTTTTATTTTACGGCGTGTAGGCGCAAAGCTACTGCTTTGCTGTCATTATAGGCCTGCCCTTTCACTTCAAGAGGATTTTAGTTTTCCTTCGATGCTTCGTTAGCGGTCAACAGCCACAAGAAACTTTCCTCAAAGCCATCCAGTTTCTCCGATTCCATCACTTCATCTTGAACACAACGTCTACCGGAGGACGTCGACGGTCAAGGAACCATACGGAGGAGTTTTCGGATTTCAGCTGAATGGACAGTACAACGATTAATCCTTTCTGTTTGCAAGCAGCACCGTTTTATTTTATAGCTAAAGAAGCTCGCCGAAGAAGGCATAACTTGGAGAGCTCAAGGCAAAATCTACAAAAAAAAAAGAAAAAAAGTTGCCACTTTTTACGTCTCATTTTTGTGCCGTTGCGGTGTGCTCTCGTGGGGTGGGACGCAGCTCTTGTGACGCGCGTGTTGTGTAGGTAGCGTGGCCGAGCGGTCTAAGGCGCTGGTTTCAGGCACCATTCTCTTCGGAGGCGTGGGTTCGAATCCCACAGCTGCCAAACGTGTAATGTTTCCTGTGTCGAAGGCAGATGCACTCATTGCCCGCAAAGGAAACAGCAGAACAAGGCGTGAGCGTCTGCTTGGTGAATTGTCGTAGAACAGTGCGTGGTGCAACGACAGGATTTTCAGGCACCTTTTGCTCTCATCATTGCTGGCGTTCGTCTCCACGAAATGCGTCCGGAGCACGCCGTTCTATAACGCGAGAGAGTGGATTTTTTACAGTTGTCGTCAGTTAACCGTCGGTGGCTGCTGCGTTCGCTGGAAAGAGCACTGCCGTCGTTATCCGGTGTGGTCTAGTGGCTAGGATACCTGGCTCTCACCCAGGAGGCCCGGGTTCGATTCCCGGTACCGGAATTGCGCGTTTTTATTGCTCCTCTTATGCGACTTGTCTCGACTTTGCTCGACTGACGCTACGCTGACGCGTGCAGAAAGCTACGTTAAGTATGACTCGCGGCAACACCTGACGGCGAGAGAGATGCGGCGTCTACCCACTTGTTATCGAGCCACATACCGGTACCTGTAGTCAAGAGGCTTGGAGGACTGCAAGACATTGCCACGGAGGTGAATGCAGCCAACCACTGTAGTTAGTGTCCTGACAGCGCAGGCACGTTCATTTGCTCGTATACATGTGATGGAGACCGTGTCTGACACTGCTGTGGCGTACACCTTGGCCTAGGCTTTGCTGGGTATCGCCACTTGCATTCGAGCCAGCTGCCTTCGCGGGCGCCTCCGTGGCCATGGCCGTGATCGTCTAGTGGTTAGGACATTGCGTTGTGGCCGCAATAACCCAGGTTCGAATCCTGGTCACGGCAATTTTGAAAGTTTTGCCTTGCTGCCGTTGCAATGACGAGTACTCGAAATGACAGTACTCTGTTGATTTTTTCACTCGTGTTCCGCAGGCCGCAGTTTGCACTACCACTTCATCCCCAACACGTAATGTCGCCTCCCAGAGCGCAGACGTCCGCTGCTCTCTGTAGTCGAAAAGGGCAGTTGTTTGAAGTGCGATGGATGAGCAGCCAGTCCCAGCAGAACAGGAAGCTGTGGCGTGCACTGTTTGTACAAATGCTAGGAACACTGGCGCACCAAGCAGCGCATGTAGCGTGGCCGAGCGCTTTAAGGCGCTGGTTTAAGGCACCAGTATCTCTGTAGGCGCGGTTTCGAATCCCGTAGCTGCCGGCGGTTTTGCTGTGATCGCGTTAACCTGGCGCTTTTTCTTCAAGTGTAACCTCCTTGAGCTCACATATGTTTGATACATGGAGCATTCTAGCTCCGCCTGACAGTTACAGCTACGATACTTTAGTGGTTACGGAAGGCCCAGGTTCGAAACCTGGTCACGGTACGAAAACGTCTCTTGACGCTGTCTCCTTAACTGCGACAGCTACAGACAAGTGGCGTCGCTACCATACGGCGGGCACGGCTTTTTCTTCCTGTGGATGGCCTAAAGAGACGCTTCCAGTGGGAGAGCAGTGGAAATACATGGCACGGCGATTGCCAAGATACTTCCATTTCGAAGTGATCTTTGTAGTACAAAGGAAACGTTTTGCCGCTGCTGCCCCAACGGTAACGTGGCCGAGCGGTCTAAGGCGCTGGTTTTAGGCACCAGTTTCTTCGGAGTCGTGGGCCCGAACACATCGCGCGCTCGCTCCGGCGTGTCGGGCGGTGTTTACGTGTGCTTCGCAGTCGGCGACGGTTCTTCGCGGTGACTGTTTCTTCGCTGCTGTAGTCAGCTGAACTGTAAGTTCACATGGATTCAGAAGACCGAGAAAATAATATCCAGTGCGAATTTGATAGAAACGTAACCCGTCCGTCTGCTTTCGAAATTCATTCGTGGATGAAAAATGACTTGCAAATTCCTGAAAGTGAAGTGCTAGGATTGCAATTAGACGCGTTCTTGAACTCTTTGTTTGTTGAATTGAAATGTCCGGAATTGTGCGATGGCCTCGTAAGTGAAAACGGTGGTGTACGAAAATTCAAACACTGTGATGGGACTATTAGTAATGTTACTCTGTCGAATGCTGGATTTGGTATTCGAAATGTTCGGGTATTCAATCTGCCATTTGATACTAGGAATGAGACAATAGCTCGTAGCCTTATGCCTTATGGCACAGTTTTGTCGATTACGAAAGAAAAGTGGTCGTCCGCTTATATATATCAGGTTGAGAACGGTATCCGTAGTGTAAAGATGATTGTGAGGAAGCACGTTCCCTCGTTTTTGGTTATGGCCGGCCACCGGGCTTTTATTTCGTATAGTGGTCAGCCGCAAACGTGTTCCCATTGCAATGCCACAGACCATTTTCGGCAAAATTGTCCTAGGCGTAGGCGCCCTGTGCAGCTACCGCCCCGTGGGCAGGATGACGACGCGTCGTACGCGGCCGTGTTGTTAGGTGTTCCCCGTTCACCGGCACGTTCCGCGGAAACGGAAACGCCGTTAGTTGCTGCGGTCGCGATGGATGTCGATGCCACTGCAGCCGGTTCTGATTCTGTTCCAACCTTGTCCGTACTTTCTCAGTCAGTTCCCGCCACTACTGTACCGATTCCGCCTCCGGGTGTGCCTGAAGTTCCGGAGCGGACCGGATCAGAACCCGTTCAGGTGGTTACCCCCCCTGTTGCTGTGGTGGATTCGTCACCATCTAATTCCGTACCTCAAGGTGTTCCGGACGGAGCTCCTGCCTCACAGGAACCTAAGCCCAGGCGTGAAAGTGTTACGGACAGGCGTGGCAATACTGACCGCTTCCGCAGTGCCAGTAGCTCGCGGATTTTAGACACACGGTCTTTTTCTCGCGGAGAACGCAGCCCGTCTCCGGAATGGAAGCAGGTTCCCCGTCCGAAGTCAAAACAAAAACAAAAATCTGTGCAAAAGCCGGCGCACAAGCCCTTGCCCCGCCCCGTAGTCGAATCACGGCCGTCGGTTGCGACGGGGCGTCGTCCACAGCGTCCTGTGGCGAGCAGTCAGCCAGCGCCTACGACAAGTGTGTCGGCAGACAGGCGGGAACAGGTTGTACAGCAGTTAAAGGAAATGTTGCACCACTCTGATGTAAATCTTGCAATGGACACTCCGACGTCTCAGGCACCGAACCCGGCACAACTTTCGGTTAAGCGTAAGGCGGAAGACACCCCCCAGCGTCGCACGCGTCCCCTTTCGCAGGATTCCGCGTCTGTACCTCCCACACACGGACCGCCTACTTTAGCTGCACCGTCTGAACGTTGTGACTGGGCCGACGATATGGAGGAGGAGGGTGGGTCCCCTCCTGCCGTCTAATTTGTTTTAATTTGTTTTTCCTTGTTGTCTATGGTAGCACGCCCTCCATCAGTTGTGGCTACTATTAATCTTAATAAATTGGAGTCGCCTGTGAAGTTTGCAAGTTTTGTGGGTTTTTTAAATTACATTGCTGCTGACGTAGTGTTTTTGCAGGAGGTTGTGTTAGATCTACTTCACTCCATTCCGGGCTATCAAGTACTCTTGAACTTTGATATCGAGTGCAATTGTGGTACTGCCATTTTAATTCGTGTTGGTCATGACTATAGTAATGTCGCTACAATTCCTAACGGTCGTGGTGTAGCTTGCACGATCAACAACGTACGGTATATTAACGTGTACGCCCCTTCTGGTGCCGACGGGCAGCCACGTCGCCGTGTGTTTTATAGTAGTGACATTTGTCACCTTTTACGGGGCCCCCACCTGCCTATAGTCATGGGCGGAGATTTTAACTGCGTGCTGGAAGATAGAGATCAGGAGCCACGGCCGTATAAGTGCCTAGAATTACAGACGCTCGTGACTGAGATGAATTTAATTGACTCGTGGTGTCATTTACACCCGCGGGACGTGGGATTTACTTTCTTTTACCCCACGGGAAGGAGTCGGCTCGATAGGATTTATGTTTCTCGTGAAAAACAGCACTGTCTTACGGACTCCTCTGTTCACCCCGTGATTTTTTCCGATCATTGTGCGTATGTCTGCCGCTTTCATTCTCTGTTGGCGACTAAACCCCGCGCAAGTCGATTATGGAAGTTTAATGTGCGACATCTCTCACACCCACATTTTGCGCCGGTTATCGTGCGTATGTGGCAGAGGGTGCTGAAATATCGCGGTCTCTATGCCTGTACTTTGTCTTGGTGGGTAGAATTTGTTAAGCCGGCATTACGCAAGACCCTCTTGGAGTTTAGTCAGAATGTTGCTCACTGGGAGCGTTCTACATTGCAATTTTATGAAACCTGTTTAACTGATGCCATCCACCTGCACACAAATAATCCCGCTCTTCGGATGGCAACAATTCGGCGTATAAAACTCCGTCTTCTGGCTTTGAAAAGGGAATCGTTGCGCATATCTGTCGTACGGAGCCGAGCCCCCGGGGCGCTGGCTGATGAAGCGCCTTCCGTGTTTCATCAGCTGCGCGAACGCCGGCGCGCAAAGCGACGTTACGTCACAGAGCTGGAATCAGCTGACGGTGCGCGGCTTAATAGCCAGGCGGCAATTCTTGCCGAGGTCCACCGTCACTTCATCGAACTTTTCAGTGAGAAATACACTGATGCTGCCGCGATTTCCGAGCTTCTCCACGACGTTCCATACGTCTTATCCGTAGCGGATCGCCGTCGCCTCACAGAAAACTTTACCGTGGACGAAGTGGGTGATATCTTAAAACTGTGTTCCCAGAACAAATCACCGGGCGCTGATGGGTTGCCACCGGAATTTTATCTGCATTTTTGGCACTTGTTTGGCTCTGCCCTGACTGACGTTTTTAATGAAATTTTAAATGGTGTGGATGTCCCTGCGTCCTTCCTGGAAGGTATTGTGGTCTTGGTTCCAAAGGTTCCGGTCACCAGGAAACTGTGCAATCTTAGACCAATCACCCTTCTTAATGGTGATTACAAACTCTTCACCAAATGTGTCTCCTCCCGCTTGAAGCTGGTCATGAAAAAACTGATTAGTCCCTTTCAATACTGTGCAGTGCCTCAACGCACTCTCTATGGTGCTGTGTCGACATACCGAGATGCCATTGCCTATGCTTCGACGAATAGGATTCCTTTTGGCATTTTATCCATCGATTTTGCAATGGCTTTTGACAGAGTTAGCCACCTATATCTCCGGCGAGTGCTCCAGAAGTTTGGTTTCGGTGTAAAGTATATAACTATGATTTTTAACCTTTTCAAAAATTCCACCTCACGGATTAGTATCAATGGACTTTTATCGGAACCTGTTCCGCTCTGCTGTTCAGTCAAACAAGGGTGCCCTCTGTCAATGGCGCTTTACGCTATTTCCTTAGATCCTTTGTTGCGTAAGTTGCACAGTGTTTGTAGGGGAATACGTATTGGGAATGAGAAGCACGTTTGTCGCGCTTATGCTGACGACCTTGGCCTCTTGGTGTCCTCGGCTACCGACTTTGCTACAATACGCGCAGTTCTTACACAGTATGAACGTGCATCCGGTGCGAGCATCAATACCCGTAAGACGGTTTTTCTTCCTATTTATGCAGCGACACGTGGCTTCAAACGCCCATGGTTTACAGTAAAGCAGGAACACAAAATTTTGGGAGTTCGCTTTCAAGCCAATCTGTTACAGACTGCGTCCTACAACTGGCGTATTGTCTTAAATGGCATACGAGCTATGGCTAGCCTGTCCGCTACTCGCACCCTCGCATTAACACAGCGGGTGATTTTAATAAATGTTTTCTTGCTCAGCAAAGCCTGGTACCTCGCACAGTTATTTCAGGTACCCAAGAATTTGGGCAGAGCCATAACACAGGCAGTCTATTGGCTATTGTGGCGGGGACATATTTTCAAGGTGTCTTACGAAACATGTACTCTGCCGCGCGAACAGGGTGGGCTCGGGCTCATTCATTTGCTATGAAAGCCGCAGCGTTGCTCCTTCATCGGACGAGCGTCACCATTGAACAGGATCCGTCGAGCCCCACAGCTGTTCTGTTCGCTATTCATCGGCCTCTATCTCAAGCAGCACCTCTCGACCCGACTACCATCCCGTTTCAGCTGCGTTATGTTCGAGAATACTTCATTCAAAAAAGTTATCTCGCCGCCGACGTACTCGACCATCGCACACGGACTGTGAAACGTGTCTACCAGGGACTCAGAGGACGGCCAGTCGGTAATAAGATGGAGGCGCGCTACCCGCGATCTGCGTGGAGGACGGTGTGGGCTCACGTTCATGCTCCCTTCCTGCCAGCGGACGTCAGCAGCTTTTGGTACCAAGTGGTTAACAGAATTCTCCCCACCAACGAAAAGCTGCGCCGCATTCACTTATCTCCATCGAGCTTGTGTGAAGACTGTCGCCAAGACGACACCTTAGAACATCGTTTCGTGTGCCTGAGGTCACGGTCGACTTGGAACATTGCCGCCAGGATGCTCGCACTTATCAACCGGACCAGCGCTGCCGCTTTTTCTGCGGACACGGCATTGATCCCGGACTTCAACCCTTATCCGCATACGAAGCGTGCCGCCACTGCATGGATCGTGTCTCACACTGTGTACGCCCTCCTGCAATTGCGACTTACGGGCGACTATGCCTTTTTGGTTTATTTGTCTACGCAACATGACCTTACCAAAACCAGGAAAGACTATCACCAACTCTTTGCTAATTTTCTGCAAATTGCACTCGCATTTGCCCACGACAAACTGTTGTAATCAACACTTCACTGCTGCGACTTTTCCTTACTTCTGTGTTTTGCATTGTCTCCGGGTCCGGATACATAGTTAATGCAAATTGAATACTACCGGACCAGTGAAACAGTGAATCATTGAACAAGTACGATGCTTACCCTTGTGCCGGACTGCAACGTGGAAACGACGACGAAAAGTTTAACACAGTTTTATCCTGTGTTCGTGTGTGTTTGTGTTTTGCTGTCATTTAGTGATTTCTTTATGTTTTTATTCATTTTTTACAACTTTTGGTTCCTCCGTCATCAGCGTACATTCACGGATGCGTTGCGCACCGCGTTGCCACGGAGATTGTTTGGTCTTCAAGAAACGAGTTTTTTTTACTTTCTTTTTCACACGTCGGAGTGGATTGTGTTTTGCTTCTCGTTATCCGCCGGACAGTTCGGAAAGTTCGGGAGTCTACTCATTCCTTTGACATGTGTCGATGATTTTAATTTTTGTGACTTTTTTCATTACTTATTTTAATGGCCGCCACGAAGCATTTTGAACATAATATTATGGGACGTGTGAAGGGTGTTCGTTCCCTGTTACTGAGAGGACTAACTCAGACAGTATTTGGTTTTTTATTCTTTTTTTTTCAAATTTTATCCTTTCTTTTATTGAATTTAGGTGGACAGCGCCTCATGCGCTATTATTCTTTCATTTTTTATTTTACGGCGTGTAGGCGCAAAGCTACTGCTTTGCTGTCATTATAGGCCTGCCCTTTCACTTCAAGAGGATTTTAGTTTTCCTTCAATGCTTCGTTAGCGGTCAACAGCCACAAGAAACTTTCCTCAAAGCCATCCAGTTTCTCCGATTCCATCACTTCATCTTGAACACAACGTCTACCGGAGGACGTCGACGGTCAAGGAACCATACGGAGGAGTTTTCGGATTTCAGCTGAATGGACAGTACAACGATTAATCCTTTCTGTTTGCAAGCAGCACCGTTTTATTTTATAGCTAAAGAAGCTCGCCGAAGAAGGCATAACTTGGAGAGCTCAAGGCAAAATCTACAAAAAAAAAAGAAAAAAAGTTGCCACTTTTTACGTCTCATTTTTGTGCCGTTGCGGTGTGCTCTCGTGGGGTGGGACGCAGCTCTTGTGACGCGCGTGTTGTGTAGGTAGCGTGGCCGAGCGGTCTAAGGCGCTGGTTTCAGGCACCATTCTCTTCGGAGGCGTGGGTTCGAATCCCACAGCTGCCAAACGTGTAATGTTTCCTGTGTCGAAGGCAGATGCACTCATTGCCCGCAAAGGAAACAGCAGAACAAGGCGTGAGCGTCTGCTTGGTGAATTGTCGTAGAACAGTGCGTGGTGCAACGACAGGATTTTCAGGCACCTTTTGCTCTCATCATTGCTGGCGTTCGTCTCCACGAAATGCGTCCGGAGCACGCCGTTCTATAACGCGAGAGAGTGGATTTTTTACAGTTGTCGTCAGTTAACCGTCGGTGGCTGCTGCGTTCGCTGGAAAGAGCACTGCCGTCGTTATCCGGTGTGGTCTAGTGGCTAGGATACCTGGCTCTCACCCAGGAGGCCCGGGTTCGATTCCCGGTACCGGAATTGCGCGTTTTTATTGCTCCTCTTATGCGACTTGTCTCGACTTTGCTCGACTGACGCTACGCTGACGCGTACAGAAAGCTACGTTAAGTATGACTCGCGGCAACACCTGACGGCGAGAGAGATGCGGCGTCTACCCACTTGTTATCGAGCCACATACCGGTACCTGTAGTCAAGAGGCTTGGAGGACTGCAAGACATTGCCACGGAGGTGAATGCAGCCAACCACTGTAGTTAGTGTCCTGACAGCGCAGGCACGTTCATTTGCTCGTATACATGTGATGGAGACCGTGTCTGACACTGCTGTGGCGTACACCTTGGCCTAGGCTTTGCTGGGTATCGCCACTTGCATTCGAGCCAGCTGCCTTCGCGGGCGCCTCCGTGGCCATGGCCGTGATCGTCTAGTGGTTAGGACATTGCGTTGTGGCCGCAATAACCCAGGTTCGAATCCTGGTCACGGCAATTTTGAAAGTTTTGCCTTGCTGCCGTTGCAATGACGAGTACTCGAAATGACAGTACTCTGTTGATTTTTTCACTCGTGTTCCGCAGGCCGCAGTTTGCACTACCACTTCATCCCCAACACGTAATGTCGCCTCCCAGAGCGCAGACGTCCGCTGCTCTCTGTAGTCGAAAAGGGCAGTTGTTTGAAGTGCGATGGATGAGCAGCCAGTCCCAGCAGAACAGGAAGCTGTGGCGTGCACTGTTTGTACAAATGCTAGGAACACTGGCGCACCAAGCAGCGCATGTAGCGTGGCCGAGCGCTTTAAGGCGCTGGTTTAAGGCACCAGTATCTCTGTAGGCGCGGTTTCGAATCCCGTAGCTGCCGGCGGTTTTGCTGTGATCGCGTTAACCTGGCGCTTTTTCTTCAAGTGTAACCTCCTTGAGCTCACATATGTTTGATACATGGAGCATTCTAGCTCCGCCTGACAGTTACAGCTACGATACTTTAGTGGTTACGGAAGGCCCAGGTTCGAAACCTGGTCACGGTACGAAAACGTCTCTTGACGCTGTCTCCTTAACTGCGACAGCTACAGACAAGTGGCGTCGCTACCATACGGCGGGCACGGCTTTTTCTTGCTGTGGATGGCCTAAAGAGACGCTTCCAGTGGGAGAGCAGTGGAAATACATGGCACGGCGATTGCCAAGATACTTCCATTTCGAAGTGATCTTTGTAGTACAAAGGAAACGTTTTGCCGCTGCTGCCCCAACGGTAACGTGGCCGAGCGGTCTAAGGCGCTGGTTTTAGGCACCAGTTTCTTCGGAGTCGTGGGCCCGAACACATCGCGCGCTCGCTCCGGCGTGTCGGGCGGTGTTTACGTGTGCTTCGCAGTCGGCGACGGTTCTTCGCGGTGACTGTTTCTTCGCTGCTGTAGTCAGCTGAACTGTAAGTTCACATGGATTCAGAAGACCGAGAAAATAATATCCAGTGCGAATTTGATAGAAACGTAACCCGTCCGTCTGCTTTCGAAATTCATTCGTGGATGAAAAATGACTTGCAAATTCCTGAAAGTGAAGTGCTAGGATTGCAATTAGACGCGTTCTTGAACTCTTTGTTTGTTGAATTGAAATGTCCGGAATTGTGCGATGGCCTCGTAAGTGAAAACGGTGGTGTACGAAAATTCAAACACTGTGATGGGACTATTAGTAATGTTACTCTGTCGAATGCTGGATTTGGTATTCGAAATGTTCGGGTATTCAATCTGCCATTTGATACTAGGAATGAGACAATAGCTCGTAGCCTTATGCCTTATGGCACAGTTTTGTCGATTACGAAAGAAAAGTGGTCGTCCGCTTATATATATCAGGTTGAGAACGGTATCCGTAGTGTAAAGATGATTGTGAGGAAGCACGTTCCCTCGTTTTTGGTTATGGCCGGCCACCGGGCTTTTATTTCGTATAGTGGTCAGCCGCAAACGTGTTCCCATTGCAATGCCACAGACCATTTTCGGCAAAATTGTCCTAGGCGTAGGCGCCCTGTGCAGCTACCGCCCCGTGGGCAGGATGACGACGCGTCGTATGCGGCCGTGTTGTTAGGTGTTCCCCGTTCACCGGCACGTTCCGCGGAAACGGAAACGCCGTTAGTTGCTGCGGTCGCGATGGATGTCGATGCCACTGCAGCCGGTTCTGATTCTGTTCCAACCTTGTCCGTACTTTCTCAGTCAGTTCCCGCCACTACTGTACCGATTCCGCCTCCGGGTGTGCCTGAAGTTCCGGAGCGGACCGGATCAGAACCCGTTCAGGTGGTTACCCCCCCTGTTGCTGTGGTGGATTCGTCACCATCTAATTCCGTACCTCAAGGTGTTCCGGACGGAGCTCCTGCCTCACAGGAACCTAAGCCCAGGCGTGAAAGTGTTACGGACAGGCGTGGCAATACTGACCGCTTCCGCAGTGCCAGTAGCTCGCGGATTTTAGACACACGGTCTTTTTCTCGCGGAGAACGCAGCCCGTCTCCGGAATGGAAGCAGGTTCCCCGTCCGAAGTCAAAACAAAAACAAAAATCTGTGCAAAAGCCGGCGCACAAGCCCTTGCCCCGCCCCGTAGTCGAATCACGGCCGTCGGTTGCGACGGGGCGTCGTCCACAGCGTCCTGTGGCGAGCAGTCAGCCAGCGCCTACGACAAGTGTGTCGGCAGACAGGCGGGAACAGGTTGTACAGCAGTTAAAGGAAATGTTGCACCACTCTGATGTAAATCTTGCAATGGACACTCCGACGTCTCAGGCACCGAACCCGGCACAACTTTCGGTTAAGCGTAAGGCGGAAGACACCCCCCAGCGTCGCACGCGTCCCCTTTCGCAGGATTCCGCGTCTGTACCTCCCACACACGGACCGCCTACTTTAGCTGCACCGTCTGAACGTTGTGACTGGGCCGACGATATGGAGGAGGAGGGTGGGTCCCCTCCTGCCGTCTAATTTGTTTTAATTTGTTTTTCCTTGTTGTCTATGGTAGCACGCCCTCCATCAGTTGTGGCTACTATTAATCTTAATAAATTGGAGTCGCCTGTGAAGTTTGCAAGTTTTGTGGGTTTTTTAAATTACATTGCTGCTGACGTAGTGTTTTTGCAGGAGGTTGTGTTAGATCTACTTCACTCCATTCCGGGCTATCAAGTACTCTTGAACTTTGATATCGAGTGCAATTGTGGTACTGCCATTTTAATTCGTGTTGGTCATGACTATAGTAATGTCGCTACAATTCCTAACGGTCGTGGTGTAGCTTGCACGATCAACAACGTACGGTATATTAACGTGTACGCCCCTTCTGGTGCCGACGGGCAGCCACGTCGCCGTGTGTTTTATAGTAGTGACATTTGTCACCTTTTACGGGGCCCCCACCTGCCTATAGTCATGGGCGGAGATTTTAACTGCGTGCTGGAAGATAGAGATCAGGAGCCACGGCCGTATAAGTGCCTAGAATTACAGACGCTCGTGACTGAGATGAATTTAATTGACTCGTGGTGTCATTTACACCCGCGGGACGTGGGATTTACTTTCTTTTACCCCACGGGAAGGAGTCGGCTCGATAGGATTTATGTTTCTCGTGAAAAACAGCACTGTCTTACGGACTCCTCTGTTCACCCCGTGATTTTTTCCGATCATTGTGCGTATGTCTGCCGCTTTCATTCTCTGTTGGCGACTAAACCCCGCGCAAGTCGATTATGGAAGTTTAATGTGCGACATCTCTCACACCCACATTTTGCGCCGGTTATCGTGCGTATGTGGCAGAGGGTGCTGAAATATCGCGGTCTCTATGCCTGTACTTTGTCTTGGTGGGTAGAATTTGTTAAGCCGGCATTACGCAAGACCCTCTTGGAGTTTAGTCAGAATGTTGCTCACTGGGAGCGTTCTACATTGCAATTTTATGAAACCTGTTTAACTGATGCCATCCACCTGCACACAAATAATCCCGCTCTTCGGATGGCAACAATTCGGCGTATAAAACTCCGTCTTCTGGCTTTGAAAAGGGAATCGTTGCGCATATCTGTCGTACGGAGCCGAGCCCCCGGGGCGCTGGCTGATGAAGCGCCTTCCGTGTTTCATCAGCTGCGCGAACGCCGGCGCGCAAAGCGACGTTACGTCACAGAGCTGGAATCAGCTGACGGTGCGCGGCTTAATAGCCAGGCGGCAATTCTTGCCGAGGCCCACCGTCACTTCATCGAACTTTTCAGTGAGAAATACACTGATGCTGCCGCGATTTCCGAGCTTCTCCACGACGTTCCATACGTCTTATCCGTAGCGGATCGCCGTCGCCTCACAGAAAACTTTACCGTGGACGAAGTGGGTGATATCTTAAAACTGTGTTCCCAGAACAAATCACCGGGCGCTGATGGGTTGCCACCGGAATTTTATTTGCATTTTTGGCACTTGTTTGGCTCTGCCCTGACTGACGTTTTTAATGAAATTTTAAATGGTGTGGATGTCCCTGCGTCCTTCCTGGAAGGTATTGTGGTCTTGGTTCCAAAGGTTCCGGTCACCAGGAAACTGTGCAATCTTAGACCAATCACCCTTCTTAATGGTGATTACAAACTCTTCACCAAATGTGTCTCCTCCCGCTTGAAGCTGGTCATGAAAAAACTGATTAGTCCCTTTCAATACTGTGCAGTGCCTCAACGCACTCTCTATGGTGCTGTGTCGACATACCGAGATGCCATTGCCTATGCTTCGACGAATAGGATTCCTTTTGGCATTTTATCCATCGATTTTGCAATGGCTTTTGACAGAGTTAGCCACCTATATCTCCGGCGAGTGCTCCAGAAGTTTGGTTTCGGTGTAAAGTATATAACTATGATTTTTAACCTTTTCAAAAATTCCACCTCACGGATTAGTATCAATGGACTTTTATCGGAACCTGTTCCGCTCTGCTGTTCAGTCAAACAAGGGTGCCCTCTGTCAATGGCGCTTTACGCTATTTCCTTAGATCCTTTGTTGCGTAAGTTGCACAGTGTTTGTAGGGGAATACGTATTGGGAATGAGAAGCACGTTTGTCGCGCTTATGCTGACGACCTTGGCCTCTTGGTGTCCTCGGCTACCGACTTTGCTACAATATGCGCAGTTCTTACACAGTATGAACGTGCATCCGGTGCGAGCATCAATACCCGTAAGACGGTTTTTCTTCCTATTTATGCAGCGACACGTGGCTTCAAACGCCCATGGTTTACAGTAAAGCAGGAACACAAAATTTTGGGAGTTCGCTTTCAAGCCAATCTGTTACAGACTGCGTCCTACAACTGGCGTATTGTCTTAAATGGCATACGAGCTATGGCTAGCCTGTCCGCTACTCGCACCCTCGCATTAACACAGCGGGTGATTTTAATAAATGTTTTCTTGCTCAGCAAAGCCTGGTACCTCGCACAGTTATTTCAGGTACCCAAGAATTTGGGCAGAGCCATAACACAGGCAGTCTATTGGCTATTGTGGCGGGGACATATTTTCAAGGTGTCTTACGAAACATGTACTCTGCCGCGCGAACAGGGTGGGCTCGGGCTCATTCATTTGCTATGAAAGCCGCAGCGTTGCTCCTTCATCGGACGAGCGTCACCATTGAACAGGATCCGTCGAGCCCCACAGCTGTTCTGTTCGCTATTCATCGGCCTCTATCTCAAGCAGCACCTCTCGACCCGACTACCATCCCGTTTCAGCTGCGTTATGTTCGAGAATACTTCATTCAAAAAAGTTATCTCGCCGCCGACGTACTCGACCATCGCACACGGACTGTGAAACGTGTCTACCAGGGACTCAGAGGACGGCCAGTCGGTAATAAGATGGAGGCGCGCTACCCGCGATCTGCGTGGAGGACGGTGTGGGCTCACGTTCATGCTCCCTTCCTGCCAGCGGACGTCAGCAGCTTTTGGTACCAAGTGGTTAACAGAATTCTCCCCACCAACGAAAAGCTGCGCCGCATTCACTTATCTCCATCGAGCTTGTGTGAAGACTGTCGCCAAGACGACACCTTAGAACATCGTTTCGTGTGCCTGAGGTCACGGTCGACTTGGAACATTGCCGCCAGGATGCTCGCACTTATCAACCGGACCAGCGCTGCCGCTTTTTCTGCGGACACGGCATTGATCCCGGACTTCAACCCTTATCCGCATACGAAGCGTGCCGCCACTGCATGGATCGTGTCTCACACTGTGTACGCCCTCCTGCAATTGCGACTTACGGGCGACTATGCCTTTTTGGTTTATTTGTCTACGCAACATGACCTTACCAAAACCAGGAAAGACTATCACCAACTCTTTGCTAATTTTCTGCAAATTGCACTCGCATTTGCCCACGACAAACTGTTGTAATCAACACTTCACTGCTGCGACTTTTCCTTACTTCTGTGTTTTGCATTGTCTCCGGGTCCGGATACATAGTTAATGCAAATTGAATACTACCGGACCAGTGAAACAGTGAATCATTGAACAAGTACGATGCTTACCCTTGTGCCGGACTGCAACGTGGAAACGACGACGAAAAGTTTAACACAGTTTTATCCTGTGTTCGTGTGTGTTTGTGTTTTGCTGTCATTTAGTGATTTCTTTATGTTTTTATTCATTTTTTACAACTTTTGGTTCCTCCGTCATCAGCGTACATTCACGGATGCGTTGCGCACCGCGTTGCCACGGAGATTGTTTGGTCTTCAAGAAACGAGTTTTTTTTACTTTCTTTTTCACACGTCGGAGTGGATTGTGTTTTGCTTCTCGTTATCCGCCGGACAGTTCGGAAAGTTCGGGAGTCTACTCATTCCTTTGACATGTGTCGATGATTTTAATTTTTGTGACTTTTTTCATTACTTATTTTAATGGCCGCCACGAAGCATTTTGAACATAATATTATGGGACGTGTGAAGGGTGTTCGTTCCCTGTTACTGAGAGGACTAACTCAGACAGTATTTGGTTTTTTATTCTTTTTTTTTCAAATTTTATTCTTTCTTTTATTGAATTTAGGTGGACAGCGCCTCATGCGCTATTATTCTTTCATTTTTTATTTTACGGCGTGTAGGCGCAAAGCTACTGCTTTGCTGTCATTATAGGCCTGCCCTTTCACTTCAAGAGGATTTTAGTTTTCCTTCGATGCTTCGTTAGCGGTCAACAGCCACAAGAAACTTTCCTCAAAGCCATCCAGTTTCTCCGATTCCATCACTTCATCTTGAACACAACGTCTACCGGAGGACGTCGACGGTCAAGGAACCATACGGAGGAGTTTTCGGATTTCAGCTGAATGGACAGTACAACGATTAATCCTTTCTGTTTGCAAGCAGCACCGTTTTATTTTATAGCTAAAGAAGCTCGCCGAAGAAGGCATAACTTGGAGAGCGCAAGGCAAAATCTACAAAAAAAAAAGAAAAAAAGTTGCCACTTTTTACGTCTCATTTTTGTGCCGTTGCGGTGTGCTCTCGTGGGGTGGGACGCAGCTCTTGTGACGCGCGTGTTGTGTAGGTAGCGTGGCCGAGCGGTCTAAGGCGCTGGTTTCAGGCACCATTCTCTTCGGAGGCGTGGGTTCGAATCCCACAGCTGCCAAACGTGTAATGTTTCCTGTGTCGAAGGCAGATGCACTCATTGCCCGCAAAGGAAACAGCAGAACAAGGCGTGAGCGTCTGCTTGGTGAATTGTCGTAGAACAGTGCGTGGTGCAACGACAGGATTTTCAGGCACCTTTTGCTCTCATCATTGCTGGCGTTCGTCTCCACGAAATGCGTCCGGAGCACGCCGTTCTATAACGCGAGAGAGTGGATTTTTTACAGTTGTCGTCAGTTAACCGTCGGTGGCTGCTGCGTTCGCTGGAAAGAGCACTGCCGTCGTTATCCGGTGTGGTCTAGTGGCTAGGATACCTGGCTCTCACCCAGGAGGCCCGGGTTCGATTCCCGGTACCGGAATTGCGCGTTTTTATTGCTCCTCTTATGCGACTTGTCTCGACTTTGCTCGACTGACGCTACGCTGACGCGTGCAGAAAGCTACGTTAAGTATGACTCGCGGCAACACCTGACGGCGAGAGAGATGCGGCGTCTATCCACTTGTTATCGAGCCACATACCGGTACCTGCAGTCAAGAGGCTTGGAGGACTGCAAGACATTGCCACGGAGGTGAATGCAGCTAACCACTGTAGTTAGTGTCCTGACAGCGCAGGCACGTTCATTTGCTCGTATACATGTGATGGAGACCGTGTCTGACACTGCTGTGGCGTACACCTTGGCCTAGGCTTTGCTGGGTATCGCCACTTGCATTCGAGCCAGCTGCCTTCGCGGGCGCCTCCGTGGCCATGGCCGTGATCGTCTAGTGGTTAGGACATTGCGTTGTGGCCGCAATAACCCAGGTTCGAATCCTGGTCACGGCAATTTTGAAAGTTTTGCCTTGCTGCCGTTGCAATGACGAGTACTCGAAATGACAGTACTCTGTTGATTTTTTCACTCGTGTTCCGCAGGCCGCAGTTTGCACTACCACTTCATCCCCAACACGTAATGTCGCCTCCCAGAGCGCAGACGTCCGCTGCTCTCTGTAGTCGAAAAGGGCAGTTGTTTGAAGTGCGATGGATGAGCAGCCAGTCCCAGCAGAACAGGAAGCTGTGGCGTGCACTGTTTGTACAAATGCTAGGAACACTGGCGCACCAAGCAGCGCATGTAGCGTGGCCGAGCGCTTTAAGGCGCTGGTTTAAGGCACCAGTATCTCTGTAGGCGCGGTTTCGAATCCCGTAGCTGCCGGCGGTTTTGCTGTGATCGCGTTAACCTGGCGCTTTTTCTTCAAGTGTAACCTCCTTGAGCTCACATATGTTTGATACATGGAGCATTCTAGCTCCGCCTGACAGTTACAGCTACGATACTTTAGTGGTTACGGAAGGCCCAGGTTCGAAACCTGGTCACGGTACGAAAACGTCTCTTGACGCTGTCTCCTTAACTGCGACAGCTACAGACAAGTGGCGTCGCTACCATACGGCGGGCACGGCTTTTTCTTCCTGTGGATGGCCTAAAGAGACGCTTCCAGTGGGAGAGCAGTGGAAATACATGGCACGGCGATTGCCAAGATACTTCCATTTCGAAGTGATCTTTGTAGTACAAAGGAAACGTTTTGCCGCTGCTGCCCCAACGGTAACGTGGCCGAGCGGTCTAAGGCGCTGGTTTTAGGCACCAGTTTCTTCGGAGTCGTGGGCCCGAACACATCGCGCGCTCGCTCCGGCGTGTCGGGCGGTGTTTACGTGTGCTTCGCAGTCGGCGACGGTTCTTCGCGGTGACTGTTTCTTCGCTGCTGTAGTCAGCTGAACTGTAAGTTCACATGGATTCAGAAGACCGAGAAAATAATATCCAGTGCGAATTTGATAGAAACGTAACCCGTCCGTCTGCTTTCGAAATTCATTCGTGGATGAAAAATGACTTGCAAATTCCTGAAAGTGAAGTGCTAGGATTGCAATTAGACGCGTTCTTGAACTCTTTGTTTGTTGAATTGAAATGTCCGGAATTGTGCAATGGCCTCGTAAGTGAAAACGGTGGTGTACGAAAATTCAAACACTGTGATGGGACTATTAGTAATGTTACTCTGTCGAATGCTGGATTTGGTATTCGAAATGTTCGGGTATTCAATCTGCCATTTGATACTAGGAATGAGACAATAGCTCGTAGCCTTATGCCTTATGGCACAGTTTTGTCGATTACGAAAGAAAAGTGGTCGTCCGCTTATATATATCAGGTTGAGAACGGTATCCGTAGTGTAAAGATGATTGTGAGGAAGCACGTTCCCTCGTTTTTGGTTATGGCCGGCCACCGGGCTTTTATTTCGTATAGTGGTCAGCCGCAAACGTGTTCCCATTGCAATGCCACAGACCATTTTCGGCAAAATTGTCCTAGGCGTAGGCGCCCTGTGCAGCTACCGCCCCGTGGGCAGGATGACGACGCGTCGTACGCGGCCGTGTTGTTAGGTGTTCCCCGTTCACCGGCACGTTCCGCGGAAACGGAAACGCCGTTAGTTGCTGCGGTCGCGATGGATGTCGATGCCACTGCAGCCGGTTCTGATTCTGTTCCAACCTTGTCCGTACTTTCTCAGTCAGTTCCCGCCACTACTGTACCGATTCCGCCTCCGGGTGTGCCTGAAGTTCCGGAGCGGACCGGATCAGAACCCGTTCAGGTGGTTACCCCCCCTGTTGCTGTGGTGGATTCGTCACCATCTAATTCCGTACCTCAAGGTGTTCCGGACGGAGCTCCTGCCTCACAGGAACCTAAGCCCAGGCGTGAAAGTGTTACGGACAGGCGTGGCAATACTGACCGCTTCCGCAGTGCCAGTAGCTCGCGGATTTTAGACACACGGTCTTTTTCTCGCGGAGAACGCAGCCCGTCTCCGGAATGGAAGCAGGTTCCCCGTCCGAAGTCAAAACAAAAACAAAAATCTGTGCAAAAGCCGGCGCACAAGCCCTTGCCCCGCCCCGTAGTCGAATCACGGCCGTCGGTTGCGACGGGGCGTCGTCCACAGCGTCCTGTGGCGAGCAGTCAGCCAGCGCCTACGACAAGTGTGTCGGCAGACAGGCGGGAACAGGTTGTACAGCAGTTAAAGGAAATGTTGCACCACTCTGATGTAAATCTTGCAATGGACACTCCGACGTCTCAGGCACCGAACCCGGCACAACTTTCGGTTAAGCGTAAGGCGGAAGACACCCCCCAGCGTCGCACGCGTCCCCTTTCGCAGGATTCCGCGTCTGTACCTCCCACACACGGACCGCCTACTTTAGCTGCACCGTCTGAACGTTGTGACTGGGCCGACGATATGGAGGAGGAGGGTGGGTCCCCTCCTGCCGTCTAATTTGTTTTAATTTGTTTTTCCTTGTTGTCTATGGTAGCACGCCCTCCATCAGTTGTGGCTACTATTAATCTTAATAAATTGGAGTCGCCTGTGAAGTTTGCAAGTTTTGTGGGTTTTTTAAATTACATTGCTGCTGACGTAGTGTTTTTGCAGGAGGTTGTGTTAGATCTACTTCACTCCATTCCGGGCTATCAAGTACTCTTGAACTTTGATATCGAGTGCAATTGTGGTACTGCCATTTTAATTCGTGTTGGTCATGACTATAGTAATGTCGCTACAATTCCTAACGGTCGTGGTGTAGCTTGCACGATCAACAACGTACGGTATATTAACGTGTACGCCCCTTCTGGTGCCGACGGGCAGCCACGTCGCCGTGTGTTTTATAGTAGTGACATTTGTCACCTTTTACGGGGCCCCCACCTGCCTATAGTCATGGGCGGAGATTTTAACTGCGTGCTGGAAGATAGAGATCAGGAGCCACGGCCGTATAAGTGCCTAGAATTACAGACGCTCGTGACTGAGATGAATTTAATTGACTCGTGGTGTCATTTACACCCGCGGGACGTGGGATTTACTTTCTTTTACCCCACGGGAAGGAGTCGGCTCGATAGGATTTATGTTTCTCGTGAAAAACAGCACTGTCTTACGGACTCCTCTGTTCACCCCGTGATTTTTTCCGATCATTGTGCGTATGTCTGCCGCTTTCATTCTCTGTTGGCGACTAAACCCCGCGCAAGTCGATTATGGAAGTTTAATGTGCGACATCTCTCACACCCACATTTTGCGCCGGTTATCGTGCGTATGTGGCAGAGGGTGCTGAAATATCGCGGTCTCTATGCCTGTACTTTGTCTTGGTGGGTAGAATTTGTTAAGCCGGCATTACGCAAGACCCTCTTGGAGTTTAGTCAGAATGTTGCTCACTGGGAGCGTTCTGCATTGCAATTTTACGAGAGCTGTTTAAATGATGCAATCCACCTGCACACAAACAATCCCGCTCTTCGGATGGCGACAATTCGGCGTATAAAACTCCGTCTTCTGGCTTTGAAAAGGGAATCGTTGCGCATATCTGTCGTACGGAGCCGAGCCCCCGGGGCGCTGGCTGATGAAGCGCCTTCCGTGTTTCATCAGCTGCGCGAACGCCGGCGCGCAAAGCGACGTTACGTCACAGAGCTGGAATCAGCTGACGGTGCGCGGCTTAATAGCCAGGCGGCAATTCTTGCCGAGGCCCACCGTCACTTCATCGAACTTTTCAGTGAGAAATACACTGATGCTGCCGCGATTTCCGAGCTTCTCCACGACGTTCCATACGTCTTATCCGTAGCGGATCGCCGTCGCCTCACAGAAAACTTTACCGTGGACGAAGTGGGTGATATCTTAAAACTGTGTTCCCAGAACAAATCACCGGGCGCTGATGGGTTGCCACCGGAATTTTATCTGCATTTTTGGCACTTGTTTGGCTCTGCCCTGACTGACGTTTTTAATGAAATTTTAAATGGTGTGGATGTCCCTGCGTCCTTCCTGGAAGGTATTGTGGTCTTGGTTCCAAAGGTTCCGGTCACCAGGAAACTGTGCAATCTTAGACCAATCACCCTTCTTAATGGTGATTACAAACTCTTCACCAAATGTGTCTCCTCCCGCTTGAAGCTGGTCATGAAAAAACTGATTAGTCCCTTTCAATACTGTGCAGTGCCTCAACGCACTCTCTATGGTGCTGTGTCGACATACCGAGATGCCATTGCCTATGCTTCGACGAATAGGATTCCTTTTGGCATTTTATCCATCGATTTTGCAATGGCTTTTGACAGAGTTAGCCACCTATATCTCCGGCGAGTGCTCCAGAAGTTTGGTTTCGGTGTAAAGTATATAACTATGATTTTTAACCTTTTCAAAAATTCCACCTCACGGATTAGTATCAATGGACTTTTATCGGAACCTGTTCCGCTCTGCTGTTCAGTCAAACAAGGGTGCCCTCTGTCAATGGCGCTTTACGCTATTTCCTTAGATCCTTTGTTGCGTAAGTTGCACAGTGTTTGTAGGGGAATACGTATTGGGAATGAGAAGCACGTTTGTCGCGCTTATGCTGACGACCTTGGCCTCTTGGTGTCCTCGGCTACCGACTTTGCTACAATACGCGCAGTTCTTACACAGTATGAACGTGCATCCGGTGCGAGCATCAATACCCGTAAGACGGTTTTTCTTCCTATTTATGCAGCGACACGTGGCTTCAAACGCCCATGGTTTACAGTAAAGCAGGAACACAAAATTTTGGGAGTTCGCTTTCAAGCCAATCTGTTACAGACTGCGTCCTACAACTGGCGTATTGTCTTAAATGGCATACGAGCTATGGCTAGCCTGTCCGCTACTCGCACCCTCGCATTAACACAGCGGGTGATTTTAATAAATGTTTTCTTGCTCAGCAAAGCCTGGTACCTCGCACAGTTATTTCAGGTACCCAAGAATTTGGGCAGAGCCATAACACAGGCAGTCTATTGGCTATTGTGGCGGGGACATATTTTCAAGGTGTCTTACGAAACATGTACTCTGCCGCGCGAACAGGGTGGGCTCGGGCTCATTCATTTGCTATGAAAGCCGCAGCGTTGCTCCTTCATCGGACGAGCGTCACCATTGAACAGGATCCGTCGAGCCCCACAGCTGTTCTGTTCGCTATTCATCGGCCTCTATCTCAAGCAGCACCTCTCGACCCGACTACCATCCCGTTTCAGCTGCGTTATGTTCGAGAATACTTCATTCAAAAAAGTTATCTCGCCGCCGACGTACTCGACCATCGCACACGGACTGTGAAACGTGTCTACCAGGGACTCAGAGGACGGCCAGTCGGTAATAAGATGGAGGCGCGCTACCCGCGATCTGCGTGGAGGACGGTGTGGGCTCACGTTCATGCTCCCTTCCTGCCAGCGGACGTCAGCAGCTTTTGGTACCAAGTGGTTAACAGAATTCTCCCCACCAACGAAAAGCTGCGCCGCATTCACTTATCTCCATCGAGCTTGTGTGAAGACTGTCGCCAAGACGACACCTTAGAACATCGTTTCGTGTGCCTGAGGTCACGGTCGACTTGGAACATTGCCGCCAGGATGCTCGCACTTATCAACCGGACCAGCGCTGCCGCTTTTTCTGCGGACACGGCATTGATCCCGGACTTCAACCCTTATCCGCATACGAAGCGTGCCGCCACTGCATGGATCGTGTCTCACACTGTGTACGCCCTCCTGCAATTGCGACTTACGGGCGACTATGCCTTTTTGGTTTATTTGTCTACGCAACATGACCTTACCAAAACCAGGAAAGACTATCACCAACTCTTTGCTAATTTTCTGCAAATTGCACTCGCATTTGCCCACGACAAACTGTTGTAATCAACACTTCACTGCTGCGACTTTTCCTTACTTCTGTGTTTTGCATTGTCTCCGGGTCCGGATACATAGTTAATGCAAATTGAATACTACCGGACCAGTGAAACAGTGAATCATTGAACAAGTACGATGCTTACCCTTGTGCCGGACTGCAACGTGGAAACGACGACGAAAAGTTTAACACAGTTTTATCCTGTGTTCGTGTGTGTTTGTGTCTTGCTGTCATTTAGTGATTTCTTTATGTTTTTATTCATTTTTTACAACTTTTGGTTCCTCCGTCATCAGCGTACATTCACGGATGCGTTGCGCACCGCGTTGCCACGGAGATTGTTTGGTCTTCAAGAAACGAGTTTTTTTTACTTTCTTTTTCACACGTCGGAGTGGATTGTGTTTTGCTTCTCGTTATCCGCCGGACAGTTCGGAAAGTTCGGGAGTCTACTCATTCCTTTGACATGTGTCGATGATTTTAATTTTTGTGACTTTTTTCATTACTTATTTTAATGGCCGCCACGAAGCATTTTGAACATAATATTATGGGACGTGTGAAGGGTGTTCGTTCCCTGTTACTGAGAGGACTAACTCAGACAGTATTTGGTTTTTTATTCTTTTTTTTCAAATTTTATTCTTTCTTTTATTGAATTTAGGTGGACAGCGCCTCATGCGCTATTATTCTTTCATTTTTTATTTTACGGCGTGTAGGCGCAAAGCTACTGCTTTGCTGTCATTATAGGCCTGCCCTTTCACTTCAAGAGGATTTTAGTTTTCCTTCGATGCTTCGTTAGCGGTCAACAGCCACAAGAAACTTTCCTCAAAGCCATCCAGTTTCTCCGATTCCATCACTTCATCTTGAACACAACGTCTACCGGAGGACGTTGACGGTCAAGGAACCATACGGAGGAGTTTTCGGATTTCAGCTGAATGGACAGTACAACGATTAATCCTTTCTGTTTGCAAGCAGCACCGTTTTATTTTATAGCTAAAGAAGCTCGCCGAAGAAGGCATAACTTGGAGAGCTCAAGGCAAAATCTACAAAAAAAAAAGAAAAAAAGTTGCCACTTTTTACGTCTCATTTTTGTGCCGTTGCGGTGTGCTCTCGTGGGGTGGGACGCAGCTCTTGTGACGCGCGTGTTGTGTAGGTAGCGTGGCCGAGCGGTCTAAGGCGCTGGTTTCAGGCACCATTCTCTTCGGAGGCGTGGGTTCGAATCCCACAGCTGCCAAACGTGTAATGTTTCCTGTGTCGAAGGCAGATGCACTCATTGCCCGCAAAGGAAACAGCAGAACAAGGCGTGAGCGTCTGCTTGGTGAATTGTCGTAGAACAGTGCGTGGTGCAACGACAGGATTTTCAGGCACCTTTTGCTCTCATCATTGCTGGCGTTCGTCTCCACGAAATGCGTCCGGAGCACCCCGTTCTATAACGCGAGAGAGTGGATTTTTTACAGTTGTCGTCAGTTAACCGTCGGTGGCTGCTGCGTTCGCTGGAAAGAGCACTGCCGTCGTTATCCGGTGTGGTCTAGTGGCTAGGATACCTGGCTCTCACCCAGGAGGCCCGGGTTCGATTCCCGGTACCGGAATTGCGCGTTTTTATTGCTCCTCTTATGCGACTTGTCTCGACTTTGCTCGACTGACGCTACGCTGACGCGTGCAGAAAGCTACGTTAAGTATGACTCGCGGCAACACCTGACGGCGAGAGAGATGCGGCGTCTACCCACTTGTTATCGAGCCACATACCGGTACCTGTAGTCAAGAGGCTTGGAGGACTGCAAGACATTGCCACGGAGGTGAATGCAGCCAACCACTGTAGTTAGTGTCCTGACAGCGCAGGCACGTTCATTTGCTCGTATACATGTGATGGAGACCGTGTCTGACACTGCTGTGGCGTACACCTTGGCCTAGGCTTTGCTGGGTATCGCCACTTGCATTCGAGCCAGCTGCCTTCGCGGGCGCCTCCGTGGCCATGGCCGTGATCGTCTAGTGGTTAGGACATTGCGTTGTGGCCGCAATAACCCAGGTTCGAATCCTGGTCACGGCAATTTTGAAAGTTTTGCCTTGCTGCCGTTGCAATGACGAGTACTCGAAATGACAGTACTCTGTTGATTTTTTCACTCGTGTTCCGCAGGCCGCAGTTTGCACTACCACTTCATCCCCAACACGTAATGTCGCCTCCCAGAGCGCAGACGTCCGCTGCTCTCTGTAGTCGAAAAGGGCAGTTGTTTGAAGTGCGATGGATGAGCAGCCAGTCCCAGCAGAACAGGAAGCTGTGGCGTGCACTGTTTGTACAAATGCTAGGAACACTGGCGCACCAAGCAGCGCATGTAGCGTGGCCGAGCGCTTTAAGGCGCTGGTTTAAGGCACCAGTATCTCTGTAGGCGCGGTTTCGAATCCCGTAGCTGCCGGCGGTTTTGCTGTGATCGCGTTAACCTGGCGCTTTTTCTTCAAGTGTAACCTCCTTGAGCTCACATATGTTTGATACATGGAGCATTCTAGCTCCGCCTGACAGTTACAGCTACGATACTTTAGTGGTTACGGAAGGCCCAGGTTCGAAACCTGGTCACGGTACGAAAACGTCTCTTGACGCTGTCTCCTTAACTGCGACAGCTACAGACAAGTGGCGTCGCTACCATACGGCGGGCACGGCTTTTTCTTCCTGTGGATGGCCTAAAGAGACGCTTCCAGTGGGAGAGCAGTGGAAATACATGGCACGGCGATTGCCAAGATACTTCCATTTCGAAGTGATCTTTGTAGTACAAAGGAAACGTTTTGCCGCTGCTGCCCCAACGGTAACGTGGCCGAGCGGTCTAAGGCGCTGGTTTTAGGCACCAGTTTCTTCGGAGTCGTGGGCCCGAACACATCGCGCGCTCGCTCCGGCGTGTCGGGCGGTGTTTACGTGTGCTTCGCAGTCGGCGACGGTTCTTCGCGGTGACTGTTTCTTCGCTGCTGTAGTCAGCTGAACTGTAAGTTCACATGGATTCAGAAGACCGAGAAAATAATATCCAGTGCGAATTTGATAGAAACGTAACCCGTCCGTCTGCTTTCGAAATTCATTCGTGGATGAAAAATGACTTGCAAATTCCTGAAAGTGAAGTGCTAGGATTGCAATTAGACGCGTTCTTGAACTCTTTGTTTGTTGAATTGAAATGTCCGGAATTGTGCAATGGCCTCGTAAGTGAAAACGGTGGTGTACGAAAATTCAAACACTGTGATGGGACTATTAGTAATGTTACTCTGTCGAATGCTGGATTTGGTATTCGAAATGTTCGGGTATTCAATCTGCCATTTGATACTAGGAATGAGACAATAGCTCGTAGCCTTATGCCTTATGGCACAGTTTTGTCGATTACGAAAGAAAAGTGGTCGTCCGCTTATATATATCAGGTTGAGAACGGTATCCGTAGTGTAAAGATGATTGTGAGGAAGCACGTTCCCTCGTTTTTGGTTATGGCCGGCCACCGGGCTTTTATTTCGTATAGTGGTCAGCCGCAAACGTGTTCCCATTGCAATGCCACAGACCATTTTCGGCAAAATTGTCCTAGGCGTAGGCGCCCTGTGCAGCTACCGCCCCGTGGGCAGGATGACGACGCGTCGTACGCGGCCGTGTTGTTAGATGTTCCCCGTTCACCGGCACGTTCCGCGGAAACGGAAACGCCGTTAGTTGCTGCGGTCGCGATGGATGTCGATGCCACTGCAGCCGGTTCTGATTCTGTTCCAACCTTGTCCGTACTTTCTCAGTCAGTTCCCGCCACTACTGTACCGATTCCGCCTCCGGGTGTGCCTGAAGTTCCGGAGCGGACCGGATCAGAACCCGTTCAGGTGGTTACCCCCCCTGTTGCTGTGGTGGATTCGTCACCATCTAATTCCGTACCTCAAGGTGTTCCGGACGGAGCTCCTGCCTCACAGGAACCTAAGCCCAGGCGTGAAAGTGTTACGGACAGGCGTGGCAATACTGACCGCTTCCGCAGTGCCAGTAGCTCGCGGATTTTAGACACACGGTCTTTTTCTCGCGGAGAACGCAGCCCGTCTCCGGAATGGAAGCAGGTTCCCCGTCCGAAGTCAAAACAAAAACAAAAATCTGTGCAAAAGCCGGCGCACAAGCCCTTGCCCCGCCCCGTAGTCGAATCACGGCCGTCGGTTGCGACGGGGCGTCGTCCACAGCGTCCTGTGGCGAGCAGTCAGCCAGCGCCTACGACAAGTGTGTCGGCAGACAGGCGGGAACAGGTTGTACAGCAGTTAAAGGAAATGTTGCACCACTCTGATGTAAATCTTGCAATGGACACTCCGACGTCTCAGGCACCGAACCCGGCACAACTTTCGGTTAAGCGTAAGGCGGAAGACACCCCCCAGCGTCGCACGCGTCCCCTTTCGCAGGATTCCGCGTCTGTACCTCCCACACACGGACCGCCTACTTTAGCTGCACCGTCTGAACGTTGTGACTGGGCCGACGATATGGAGGAGGAGGGTGGGTCCCCTCCTGCCGTCTAATTTGTTTTAATTTGTTTTTCCTTGTTGTCTATGGTAGCACGCCCTCCATCAGTTGTGGCTACTATTAATCTTAATAAATTGGAGTCGCCTGTGAAGTTTGCAAGTTTTGTGGGTTTTTTAAATTACATTGCTGCTGACGTAGTGTTTTTGCAGGAGGTTGTGTTAGATCTACTTCACTCCATTCCGGGCTATCAAGTACTCTTGAACTTTGATATCGAGTGCAATTGTGGTACTGCCATTTTAATTCGTGTTGGTCATGACTATAGTAATGTCGCTACAATTCCTAACGGTCGTGGTGTAGCTTGCACGATCAACAACGTACGGTATATTAACGTGTACGCCCCTTCTGGTGCCGACGGGCAGCCACGTCGCCGTGTGTTTTATAGTAGTGACATTTGTCACCTTTTACGGGGCCCCCACCTGCCTATAGTCATGGGCGGAGATTTTAACTGCGTGCTGGAAGATAGAGATCAGGAGCCACGGCCGTATAAGTGCCTAGAATTACAGACGCTCGTGACTGAGATGAATTTAATTGACTCGTGGTGTCATTTACACCCGCGGGACGTGGGATTTACTTTCTTTTACCCCACGGGAAGGAGTCGGCTCGATAGGATTTATGTTTCTCGTGAAAAACAGCACTGTCTTACGGACTCCTCTGTTCACCCCGTGATTTTTTCCGATCATTGTGCGTATGTCTGCCGCTTTCATTCTCTGTTGGCGACTAAACCCCGCGCAAGTCGATTATGGAAGTTTAATGTGCGACATCTCTCACACCCACATTTTGCGCCGGTTATCGTGCGTATGTGGCAGAGGGTGCTGAAATATCGCGGTCTCTATGCCTGTACTTTGTCTTGGTGGGTAGAATTTGTTAAGCCGGCATTACGCAAGACCCTCTTGGAGTTTAGTCAGAATGTTGCTCACTGGGAGCGTTCTGCATTGCAATTTTACGAGAGCTGTTTAAATGATGCAATCCACCTGCACACAAACAATCCCGCTCTTCGGATGGCGACAATTCGGCGTATAAAACTCCGTCTTCTGGCTTTGAAAAGGGAATCGTTGCGCATATCTGTCGTACGGAGCCGAGCCCCCGGGGCGCTGGCTGATGAAGCGCCTTCCGTGTTTCATCAGCTGCGCGAACGCCGGCGCGCAAAGCGACGTTACGTCACAGAGCTGGAATCAGCTGACGGTGCGCGGCTTAATAGCCAGGCGGCAATTCTTGCCGAGGCCCACCGTCACTTCATCGAACTTTTCAGTGAGAAATACACTGATGCTGCCGCGATTTCCGAGCTTCTCCACGACGTTCCATACGTCTTATCCGTAGCGGATCGCCGTCGCCTCACAGAAAACTTTACCGTGGACGAAGTGGGTGATATCTTAAAACTGTGTTCCCAGAACAAATCACCGGGCGCTGATGGGTTGCCACCGGAATTTTATCTGCATTTTTGGCACTTGTTTGGCTCTGCCCTGACTGACGTTTTTAATGAAATTTTAAATGGTGTGGATGTCCCTGCGTCCTTCCTGGAAGGTATTGTGGTCTTGGTTCCAAAGGTTCCGGTCACCAGGAAACTGTGCAATCTTAGACCAATCACCCTTCTTAATGGTGATTACAAACTCTTCACCAAATGTGTCTCCTCCCGCTTGAAGCTGGTCATGAAAAAACTGATTAGTCCCTTTCAATACTGTGCAGTGCCTCAACGCACTCTCTATGGTGCTGTGTCGACATACCGAGATGCCATTGCCTATGCTTCGACGAATAGGATTCCTTTTGGCATTTTATCCATCGATTTTGCAATGGCTTTTGACAGAGTTAGCCACCTATATCTCCGGCGAGTGCTCCAGAAGTTTGGTTTCGGTGTAAAGTATATAACTATGATTTTTAACCTTTTCAAAAATTCCACCTCACGGATTAGTATCAATGGACTTTTATCGGAACCTGTTCCGCTCTGCTGTTCAGTCAAACAAGGGTGCCCTCTGTCAATGGCGCTTTACGCTATTTCCTTAGATCCTTTGTTGCGTAAGTTGCACAGTGTTTGTAGGGGAATACGTATTGGGAATGAGAAGCACGTTTGTCGCGCTTATGCTGACGACCTTGGCCTCTTGGTGTCCTCGGCTACCGACTTTGCTACAATACGCGCAGTTCTTACACAGTATGAACGTGCATCCGGTGCGAGCATCAATACCCGTAAGACGGTTTTTCTTCCTATTTATGCAGCGACACGTGGCTTCAAACGCCCATGGTTTACAGTAAAGCAGGAACACAAAATTTTGGGAGTTCGCTTTCAAGCCAATCTGTTACAGACTGCGTCCTACAACTGGCGTATTGTCTTAAATGGCATACGAGCTATGGCTAGCCTGTCCGCTACTCGCACCCTCGCATTAACACAGCGGGTGATTTTAATAAATGTTTTCTTGCTCAGCAAAGCCTGGTACCTCGCACAGTTATTTCAGGTACCCAAGAATTTGGGCAGAGCCATAACACAGGCAGTCTATTGGCTATTGTGGCGGGGACATATTTTCAAGGTGTCTTACGAAACATGTACTCTGCCGCGCGAACAGGGTGGGCTCGGGCTCATTCATTTGCTATGAAAGCCGCAGCGTTGCTCCTTCATCGGACGAGCGTCACCATTGAACAGGATCCGTCGAGCCCCACAGCTGTTCTGTTCGCTATTCATCGGCCTCTATCTCAAGCAGCACCTCTCGACCCGACTACCATCCCGTTTCAGCTGCGTTATGTTCGAGAATACTTCATTCAAAAAAGTTATCTCGCCGCCGACGTACTCGACCATCGCACACGGACTGTGAAACGTGTCTACCAGGGACTCAGAGGACGGCCAGTCGGTAATAAGATGGAGGCGCGCTACCCGCGATCTGCGTGGAGGACGGTGTGGGCTCACGTTCATGCTCCCTTCCTGCCAGCGGACGTCAGCAGCTTTTGGTACCAAGTGGTTAACAGAATTCTCCCCACCAACGAAAAGCTGCGCCGCATTCACTTATCTCCATCGAGCTTGTGTGAAGACTGTCGCCAAGACGACACCTTAGAACATCGTTTCGTGTGCCTGAGGTCACGGTCGACTTGGAACATTGCCGCCAGGATGCTCGCACTTATCAACCGGACCAGCGCTGCCGCTTTTTCTGCGGACACGGCATTGATCCCGGACTTCAACCCTTATCCGCATACGAAGCGTGCCGCCACTGCATGGATCGTGTCTCACACTGTGTACGCCCTCCTGCAATTGCGACTTACGGGCGACTATGCCTTTTTGGTTTATTTGTCTACGCAACATGACCTTACCAAAACCAGGAAAGACTATCACCAACTCTTTGCTAATTTTCTGCAAATTGCACTCGCATTTGCCCACGACAAACTGTTGTAATCAACACTTCACTGCTGCGACTTTTCCTTACTTCTGTGTTTTGCATTGTCTCCGGGTCCGGATACATAGTTAATGCAAATTGAATACTACCGGACCAGTGAAACAGTGAATCATTGAACAAGTACGATGCTTACCCTTGTGCCGGACTGCAACGTGGAAACGACGACGAAAAGTTTAACACAGTTTTATCCTGTGTTCGTGTGTGTTTGTGTTTTGCTGTCATTTAGTGATTTCTTTATGTTTTTATTCATTTTTTACAACTTTTGGTTCCTCCGTCATCAGCGTACATTCACGGATGCGTTGCGCACCGCGTTGCCACGGAGATTGTTTGGTCTTCAAGAAACGAGTTTTTTTTACTTTCTTTTTCACACGTCGGAGTGGATTGTGTTTTGCTTCTCGTTATCCGCCGGACAGTTCGGAAAGTTCGGGAGTCTACTCATTCCTTTGACATGTGTCGATGATTTTAATTTTTGTGACTTTTTTCATTACTTATTTTAATGGCCGCCACGAAGCATTTTGAACATAATATTATGGGACGTGTGAAGGGTGTTCGTTCCCTGTTACTGAGAGGACTAACTCAGACAGTATTTGGTTTTTTATTCTTTTTTTTTCAAATTTTATTCTTTCTTTTATTGAATTTAGGTGGACAGCGCCTCATGCGCTATTATTCTTTCATTTTTTATTTTACGGCGTGTAGGCGCAAAGCTACTGCTTTGCTGTCATTATAGGCCTGCCCTTTCACTTCAAGAGGATTTTAGTTTTCCTTCGATGCTTCGTTAGCGGTCAACAGCCACAAGAAACTTTCCTCAAAGCCATCCAGTTTCTCCGATTCCATCACTTCATCTTGAACACAACGTCTACCGGAGGACGTTGACGGTCAAGGAACCATACGGAGGAGTTTTCGGATTTCAGCTGAATGGACAGTACAACGATTAATCCTTTCTGTTTGCAAGCAGCACCGTTTTATTTTATAGCTAAAGAAGCTCGCCGAAGAAGGCATAACTTGGAGAGCTCAAGGCAAAATCTACAAAAAAAAAAGAAAAAAAGTTGCCACTTTTTACGTCTCATTTTTGTGCCGTTGCGGTGTGCTCTCGTGGGGTGGGACGCAGCTCTTGTGACGCGCGTGTTGTGTAGGTAGCGTGGCCGAGCGGTCTAAGGCGCTGGTTTCAGGCACCATTCTCTTCGGAGGCGTGGGTTCGAATCCCACAGCTGCCAAACGTGTAATGTTTCCTGTGTCGAAGGCAGATGCACTCATTGCCCGCAAAGGAAACAGCAGAACAAGGCGTGAGCGTCTGCTTGGTGAATTGTCGTAGAACAGTGCGTGGTGCAACGACAGGATTTTCAGGCACCTTTTGCTCTCATCATTGCTGGCGTTCGTCTCCACGAAATGCGTCCGGAGCACGCCGTTCTATAACGCGAGAGAGTGGATTTTTTACAGTTGTCGTCAGTTAACCGTCGGTGGCTGCTGCGTTCGCTGGAAAGAGCACTGCCGTCGTTATCCGGTGTGGTCTAGTGGCTAGGATACCTGGCTCTCACCCAGGAGGCCCGGGTTCGATTCCCGGTACCGGAATTGCGCGTTTTTATTGCTCCTCTTATGCGACTTGTCTCGACTTTGCTCGACTGACGCTACGCTGACGCGTGCAGAAAGCTACGTTAAGTATGACTCGCGGCAACACCTGACGGCGAGAGAGATGCGGCGTCTACCCACTTGTTATCGAGCCACATACCGGTACCTGTAGTCAAGAGGCTTGGAGGACTGCAAGACATTGCCACGGAGGTGAATGCAGCCAACCACTGTAGTTAGTGTCCTGACAGCGCAGGCACGTTCATTTGCTCGTATACATGTGATGGAGACCGTGTCTGACACTGCTGTGGCGTACACCTTGGCCTAGGCTTTGCTGGGTATCGCCACTTGCATTCGAGCCAGCTGCCTTCGCGGGCGCCTCCGTGGCCATGGCCGTGATCGTCTAGTGGTTAGGACATTGCGTTGTGGCCGCAATAACCCAGGTTCGAATCCTGGTCACGGCAATTTTGAAAGTTTTGCCTTGCTGCCGTTGCAATGACGAGTACTCGAAATGACAGTACTCTGTTGATTTTTTCACTCGTGTTCCGCAGGCCGCAGTTTGCACTACCACTTCATCCCCAACACGTAATGTCGCCTCCCAGAGCGCAGACGTCCGCTGCTCTCTGTAGTCGAAAAGGGCAGTTGTTTGAAGTGCGATGGATGAGCAGCCAGTCCCAGCAGAACAGGAAGCTGTGGCGTGCACTGTTTGTACAAATGCTAGGAACACTGGCGCACCAAGCAGCGCATGTAGCGTGGCCGAGCGCTTTAAGGCGCTGGTTTAAGGCACCAGTATCTCTGTAGGCGCGGTTTCGAATCCCGTAGCTGCCGGCGGTTTTGCTGTGATCGCGTTAACCTGGCGCTTTTTCTTCAAGTGTAACCTCCTTGAGCTCACATATGTTTGATACATGGAGCATTCTAGCTCCGCCTGACAGTTACAGCTACGATACTTTAGTGGTTACGGAAGGCCCAGGTTCGAAACCTGGTCACGGTACGAAAACGTCTCTTGACGCTGTCTCCTTAACTGCGACAGCTACAGACAAGTGGCGTCGCTACCATACGGCGGGCACGGCTTTTTCTTGCTGTGGATGGCCTAAAGAGACGCTTCCAGTGGGAGAGCAGTGGAAATACATGGCACGGCGATTGCCAAGATACTTCCATTTCGAAGTGATCTTTGTAGTACAAAGGAAACGTTTTGCCGCTGCTGCCCCAACGGTAACGTGGCCGAGCGGTCTAAGGCGCTGGTTTTAGGCACCAGTTTCTTCGGAGTCGTGGGCCCGAACACATCGCGCGCTCGCTCCGGCGTGTCGGGCGGTGTTTACGTGTGCTTCGCAGTCGGCGACGGTTCTTCGCGGTGACTGTTTCTTCGCTGCTGTAGTCAGCTGAACTGTAAGTTCACATGGATTCAGAAGACCGAGAAAATAATATCCAGTGCGAATTTGATAGAAACGTAACCCGTCCGTCTGCTTTCGAAATTCATTCGTGGATGAAAAATGACTTGCAAATTCCTGAAAGTGAAGTGCTAGGATTGCAATTAGACGCGTTCTTGAACTCTTTGTTTGTTGAATTGAAATGTCCGGAATTGTGCGATGGCCTCGTAAGTGAAAACGGTGGTGTACGAAAATTCAAACACTGTGATGGGACTATTAGTAATGTTACTCTGTCGAATGCTGGATTTGGTATTCGAAATGTTCGGGTATTCAATCTGCCATTTGATACTAGGAATGAGACAATAGCTCGTAGCCTTATGCCTTATGGCACAGTTTTGTCGATTACGAAAGAAAAGTGGTCGTCCGCTTATATATATCAGGTTGAGAACGGTATCCGTAGTGTAAAGATGATTGTGAGGAAGCACGTTCCCTCGTTTTTGGTTATGGCCGGCCACCGGGCTTTTATTTCGTATAGTGGTCAGCCGCAAACGTGTTCCCATTGCAATGCCACAGACCATTTTCGGCAAAATTGTCCTAGGCGTAGGCGCCCTGTGCAGCTACCGCCCCGTGGGCAGGATGACGACGCGTCGTACGCGGCCGTGTTGTTAGGTGTTCCCCGTTCACCGGCACGTTCCGCGGAAACGGAAACGCCGTTAGTTGCTGCGGTCGCGATGGATGTCGATGCCACTGCAGCCGGTTCTGATTCTGTTCCAACCTTGTCCGTACTTTCTCAGTCAGTTCCCGCCACTACTGTACCGATTCCGCCTCCGGGTGTGCCTGAAGTTCCGGAGCGGACCGGATCAGAACCCGTTCAGGTGGTTACCCCCCCTGTTGCTGTGGTGGATTCGTCACCATCTAATTCCGTACCTCAAGGTGTTCCGGACGGAGCTCCTGCCTCACAGGAACCTAAGCCCAGGCGTGAAAGTGTTACGGACAGGCGTGGCAATACTGACCGCTTCCGCAGTGCCAGTAGCTCGCGGATTTTAGACACACGGTCTTTTTCTCGCGGAGAACGCAGCCCGTCTCCGGAATGGAAGCAGGTTCCCCGTCCGAAGTCAAAACAAAAACAAAAATCTGTGCAAAAGCCGGCGCACAAGCCCTTGCCCCGCCCCGTAGTCGAATCACGGCCGTCGGTTGCGACGGGGCGTCGTCCACAGCGTCCTGTGGCGAGCAGTCAGCCAGCGCCTACGACAAGTGTGTCGGCAGACAGGCGGGAACAGGTTGTACAGCAGTTAAAGGAAATGTTGCACCACTCTGATGTAAATCTTGCAATGGACACTCCGACGTCTCAGGCACCGAACCCGGCACAACTTTCGGTTAAGCGTAAGGCGGAAGACACCCCCCAGCGTCGCACGCGTCCCCTTTCGCAGGATTCCGCGTCTGTACCTCCCACACACGGACCGCCTACTTTAGCTGCACCGTCTGAACGTTGTGACTGGGCCGACGATATGGAGGAGGAGGGTGGGTCCCCTCCTGCCGTCTAATTTGTTTTAATTTGTTTTTCCTTGTTGTCTATGGTAGCACGCCCTCCATCAGTTGTGGCTACTATTAATCTTAATAAATTGGAGTCGCCTGTGAAGTTTGCAAGTTTTGTGGGTTTTTTAAATTACATTGCTGCTGACGTAGTGTTTTTGCAGGAGGTTGTGTTAGATCTACTTCACTCCATTCCGGGCTATCAAGTACTCTTGAACTTTGATATCGAGTGCAATTGTGGTACTGCCATTTTAATTCGTGTTGGTCATGACTATAGTAATGTCGCTACAATTCCTAACGGTCGTGGTGTAGCTTGCACGATCAACAACGTACGGTATATTAACGTGTACGCCCCTTCTGGTGCCGACGGGCAGCCACGTCGCCGTGTGTTTTATAGTAGTGACATTTGTCACCTTTTACGGGGCCCCCACCTGCCTATAGTCATGGGCGGAGATTTTAACTGCGTGCTGGAAGATAGAGATCAGGAGCCACGGCCGTATAAGTGCCTAGAATTACAGACGCTCGTGACTGAGATGAATTTAATTGACTCGTGGTGTCATTTACACCCGCGGGACGTGGGATTTACTTTCTTTTACCCCACGGGAAGGAGTCGGCTCGATAGGATTTATGTTTCTCGTGAAAAACAGCACTGTCTTACGGACTCCTCTGTTCACCCCGTGATTTTTTCCGATCATTGTGCGTATGTCTGCCGCTTTCATTCTCTGTTGGCGACTAAACCCCGCGCAAGTCGATTATGGAAGTTTAATGTGCGACATCTCTCACACCCACATTTTGCGCCGGTTATCGTGCGTATGTGGCAGAGGGTGCTGAAATATCGCGGTCTCTATGCCTGTACTTTGTCTTGGTGGGTAGAATTTGTTAAGCCGGCATTACGCAAGACCCTCTTGGAGTTTAGTCAGAATGTTGCTCACTGGGAGCGTTCTACATTGCAATTTTATGAAACCTGTTTAACTGATGCCATCCACCTGCACACAAATAATCCCGCTCTTCGGATGGCAACAATTCGGCGTATAAAACTCCGTCTTCTGGCTTTGAAAAGGGAATCGTTGCGCATATCTGTCGTACGGAGCCGAGCCCCCGGGGCGCTGGCTGATGAAGCGCCTTCCGTGTTTCATCAGCTGCGCGAACGCCGGCGCGCAAAGCGACGTTACGTCACAGAGCTGGAATCAGCTGACGGTGCGCGGCTTAATAGCCAGGCGGCAATTCTTGCCGAGGCCCACCGTCACTTCATCGAACTTTTCAGTGAGAAATACACTGATGCTGCCGCGATTTCCGAGCTTCTCCACGACGTTCCATACGTCTTATCCGTAGCGGATCGCCGTCGCCTCACAGAAAACTTTACCGTGGACGAAGTGGGTGATATCTTAAAACTGTGTTCCCAGAACAAATCACCGGGCGCTGATGGGTTGCCACCGGAATTTTATCTGCATTTTTGGCACTTGTTTGGCTCTGCCCTGACTGACGTTTTTAATGAAATTTTAAATGGTGTGGATGTCCCTGCGTCCTTCCTGGAAGGTATTGTGGTCTTGGTTCCAAAGGTTCCGGTCACCAGGAAACTGTGCAATCTTAGACCAATCACCCTTCTTAATGGTGATTACAAACTCTTCACCAAATGTGTCTCCTCCCGCTTGAAGCTGGTCATGAAAAAACTGATTAGTCCCTTTCAATACTGTGCAGTGCCTCAACGCACTCTCTATGGTGCTGTGTCGACATACCGAGATGCCATTGCCTATGCTTCGACGAATAGGATTCCTTTTGGCATTTTATCCATCGATTTTGCAATGGCTTTTGACAGAGTTAGCCACCTATATCTCCGGCGAGTGCTCCAGAAGTTTGGTTTCGGTGTAAAGTATATAACTATGATTTTTAACCTTTTCAAAAATTCCACCTCACGGATTAGTATCAATGGACTTTTATCGGAACCTGTTCCGCTCTGCTGTTCAGTCAAACAAGGGTGCCCTCTGTCAATGGCGCTTTACGCTATTTCCTTAGATCCTTTGTTGCGTAAGTTGCACAGTGTTTGTAGGGGAATACGTATTGGGAATGAGAAGCACGTTTGTCGCGCTTATGCTGACGACCTTGGCCTCTTGGTGTCCTCGGCTACCGACTTTGCTACAATACGCGCAGTTCTTACACAGTATGAACGTGCATCCGGTGCGAGCATCAATACCCGTAAGACGGTTTTTCTTCCTATTTATGCAGCGACACGTGGCTTCAAACGCCCATGGTTTACAGTAAAGCAGGAACACAAAATTTTGGGAGTTCGCTTTCAAGCCAATCTGTTACAGACTGCGTCCTACAACTGGCGTATTGTCTTAAATGGCATACGAGCTATGGCTAGCCTGTCCGCTACTCGCACCCTCGCATTAACACAGCGGGTGATTTTAATAAATGTTTTCTTGCTCAGCAAAGCCTGGTACCTCGCACAGTTATTTCAGGTACCCAAGAATTTGGGCAGAGCCATAACACAGGCAGTCTATTGGCTATTGTGGCGGGGACATATTTTCAAGGTGTCTTACGAAACATGTACTTTACCGCGCGAACAGGGTGGGCTCGGGCTCATTCATTTGCTATGAAAGCCGCAGCGTTGCTCCTTCATCGGACGAGCGTCACCATTGAACAGGATCCGTCGAGCCCCACAGCTGTTCTGTTCGCTATTCATCGGCCTCTATCTCAAGCAGCACCTCTCGACCCGACTACCATCCCGTTTCAGCTGCGTTATGTTCGAGAATACTTCATTCAAAAAAGTTATCTCGCCGCCGACGTACTCGACCATCGCACACGGACTGTGAAACGTGTCTACCAGGGACTCAGAGGACGGCCAGTCGGTAATAAGATGGAGGCGCGCTACCCGCGATCTGCGTGGAGGACGGTGTGGGCTCACGTTCATGCTCCCTTCCTGCCAGCGGACGTCAGCAGCTTTTGGTACCAAGTGGTTAACAGAATTCTCCCCACCAACGAAAAGCTGCGCCGCATTCACTTATCTCCATCGAGCTTGTGTGAAGACTGTCGCCAAGACGACACCTTAGAACATCGTTTCGTGTGCCTGAGGTCACGGTCGACTTGGAACATTGCCGCCAGGATGCTCGCACTTATCAACCGGACCAGCGCTGCCGCTTTTTCTGCGGACACGGCATTGATCCCGGACTTCAACCCTTATCCGCATACGAAGCGTGCCGCCACTGCATGGATCGTGTCTCACACTGTGTACGCCCTCCTGCAATTGCGACTTACGGGCGACTATGCCTTTTTGGTTTATTTGTCTACGCAACATGACCTTACCAAAACCAGGAAAGACTATCACCAACTCTTTGCTAATTTTCTGCAAATTGCACTCGCATTTGCCCACGACAAACTGTTGTAATCAACACTTCACTGCTGCGACTTTTCCTTACTTCTGTGTTTTGCATTGTCTCCGGGTCCGGATACATAGTTAATGCAAATTGAATACTACCGGACCAGTGAAACAGTGAATCATTGAACAAGTACGATGCTTACCCTTGTGCCGGACTGCAACGTGGAAACGACGACGAAAAGTTTAACACAGTTTTATCCTGTGTTCGTGTGTGTTTGTGTTTTGCTGTCATTTAGTGATTTCTTTATGTTTTTATTCATTTTTTACAACTTTTGGTTCCTCCGTCATCAGCGTACATTCACGGATGCGTTGCGCACCGCGTTGCCACGGAGATTGTTTGGTCTTCAAGAAACGAGTTTTTTTTACTTTCTTTTTCACACGTCGGAGTGGATTGTGTTTTGCTTCTCGTTATCCGCCGGACAGTTCGGAAAGTTCGGGAGTCTACTCATTCCTTTGACATGTGTCGATGATTTTAATTTTTGTGACTTTTTTCATTACTTATTTTAATGGCCGCCACGAAGCATTTTGAACATAATATTATGGGACGTGTGAAGGGTGTTCGTTCCCTGTTACTGAGAGGACTAACTCAGACAGTATTTGGTTTTTTATTCTTTTTTTTTCAAATTTTATTCTTTCTTTTATTGAATTTAGGTGGACAGCGCCTCATGCGCTATTATTCTTTCATTTTTTATTTTACGGCGTGTAGGCGCAAAGCTACTGCTTTGCTGTCATTATAGGCCTGCCCTTTCACTTCAAGAGGATTTTAGTTTTCCTTCGATGCTTCGTTAGCGGTCAACAGCCACAAGAAACTTTCCTCAAAGCCATCCAGTTTCTCCGATTCCATCACTTCATCTTGAACACAACGTCTACCGGAGGACGTCGACGGTCAAGGAACCATACGGAGGAGTTTTCGGATTTCAGCTGAATGGACAGTACAACGATTAATCCTTTCTGTTTGCAAGCAGCACCGTTTTATTTTATAGCTAAAGAAGCTCGCCGAAGAAGGCATAACTTGGAGAGCTCAAGGCAAAATCTACAAAAAAAAAGAAAAAAAGTTGCCACTTTTTACGTCTCATTTTTGTGCCGTTGCGGTGTGCTCTCGTGGGGTGGGACGCAGGTCTTGTGACGCGCGTGTTGTGTAGGTAGCGTGGCCGAGCGGTCTAAGGCGCTGGTTTCAGGCACCATTCTCTTCGGAGGCGTGGGTTCGAATCCCACAGCTGCCAAACGTGTAATGTTTCCTGTGTCGAAGGCAGATGCACTCATTGCCCGCAAAGGAAACAGCAGAACAAGGCGTGAGCGTCTGCTTGGTGAATTGTCGTAGAACAGTGCGTGGTGCAACGACAGGATTTTCAGGCACCTTTTGCTCTCATCATTGCTGGCGTTCGTCTCCACGAAATGCGTCCGGAGCACGCCGTTCTATAACGCGAGAGAGTGGATTTTTTACAGTTGTCGTCAGTTAACCGTCGGTGGCTGCTGCGTTCGCTGGAAAGAGCACTGCCGTCGTTATCCGGTGTGGTCTAGTGGCTAGGATACCTGGCTCTCACCCAGGAGGCCCGGGTTCGATTCCCGGTACCGGAATTGCGCGTTTTTATTGCTCCTCTTATGCGACTTGTCTCGACTTTGCTCGACTGACGCTACGCTGACGCGTGCAGAAAGCTACGTTAAGTATGACTCGCGGCAACACCTGACGGCGAGAGAGATGCGGCGTCTACCCACTTGTTATCGAGCCACATACCGGTACCTGTAGTCAAGAGGCTTGGAGGACTGCAAGACATTGCCACGGAGGTGAATGCAGCCAACCACTGTAGTTAGTGTCCTGACAGCGCAGGCACGTTCATTTGCTCGTATACATGTGATGGAGACCGTGTCTGACACTGCTGTGGCGTACACCTTGGCCTAGGCTTTGCTGGGTATCGCCACTTGCATTCGAGCCAGCTGCCTTCGCGGGCGCCTCCGTGGCCATGGCCGTGATCGTCTAGTGGTTAGGACATTGCGTTGTGGCCGCAATAACCCAGGTTCGAATCCTGGTCACGGCAATTTTGAAAGTTTTGCCTTGCTGCCGTTGCAATGACGAGTACTCGAAATGACAGTACTCTGTTGATTTTTTCACTCGTGTTCCGCAGGCCGCAGTTTGCACTACCACTTCATCCCCAACACGTAATGTCGCCTCCCAGAGCGCAGACGTCCGCTGCTCTCTGTAGTCGAAAAGGGCAGTTGTTTGAAGTGCGATGGATGAGCAGCCAGTCCCAGCAGAACAGGAAGCTGTGGCGTGCACTGTTTGTACAAATGCTAGGAACACTGGCGCACCAAGCAGCGCATGTAGCGTGGCCGAGCGCTTTAAGGCGCTGGTTTAAGGCACCAGTATCTCTGTAGGCGCGGTTTCGAATCCCGTAGCTGCCGGCGGTTTTGCTGTGATCGCGTTAACCTGGCGCTTTTTCTTCAAGTGTAACCTCCTTGAGCTCACATATGTTTGATACATGGAGCATTCTAGCTCCGCCTGACAGTTACAGCTACGATACTTTAGTGGTTACGGAAGGCCCAGGTTCGAAACCTGGTCACGGTACGAAAACGTCTCTTGACGCTGTCTCCTTAACTGCGACAGCTACAGACAAGTGGCGTCGCTACCATACGGCGGGCACGGCTTTTTCTTCCTGTGGATGGCCTAAAGAGACGCTTCCAGTGGGAGAGCAGTGGAAATACATGGCACGGCGATTGCCAAGATACTTCCATTTCGAAGTGATCTTTGTAGTACAAAGGAAACGTTTTGCCGCTGCTGCCCCAACGGTAACGTGGCCGAGCGGTCTAAGGCGCTGGTTTTAGGCACCAGTTTCTTCGGAGTCGTGGGCCCGAACACATCGCGCGCTCGCTCCGGCGTGTCGGGCGGTGTTTACGTGTGCTTCGCAGTCGGCGACGGTTCTTCGCGGTGACTGTTTCTTCGCTGCTGTAGTCAGCTGAACTGTAAGTTCACATGGATTCAGAAGACCGAGAAAATAATATCCAGTGCGAATTTGATAGAAACGTAACCCGTCCGTCTGCTTTCGAAATTCATTCGTGGATGAAAAATGACTTGCAAATTCCTGAAAGTGAAGTGCTAGGATTGCAATTAGACGCGTTCTTGAACTCTTTGTTTGTTGAATTGAAATGTCCGGAATTGTGCGATGGCCTCGTAAGTGAAAACGGTGGTGTACGAAAATTCAAACACTGTGATGGGACTATTAGTAATGTTACTCTGTCGAATGCTGGATTTGGTATTCGAAATGTTCGGGTATTCAATCTGCCATTTGATACTAGGAATGAGACAATAGCTCGTAGCCTTATGCCTTATGGCACAGTTTTGTCGATTACGAAAGAAAAGTGGTCGTCCGCTTATATATATCAGGTTGAGAACGGTATCCGTAGTGTAAAGATGATTGTGAGGAAGCACGTTCCCTCGTTTTTGGTTATGGCCGGCCACCGGGCTTTTATTTCGTATAGTGGTCAGCCGCAAACGTGTTCCCATTGCAATGCCACAGACCATTTTCGGCAAAATTGTCCTAGGCGTAGGCGCCCTGTGCAGCTACCGCCCCGTGGGCAGGATGACGACGCGTCGTACGCGGCCGTGTTGTTAGGTGTTCCCCGTTCACCGGCACGTTCCGCGGAAACGGAAACGCCGTTAGTTGCTGCGGTCGCGATGGATGTCGATGCCACTGCAGCCGGTTCTGATTCTGTTCCAACCTTGTCCGTACTTTCTCAGTCAGTTCCCGCCACTACTGTACCGATTCCGCCTCCGGGTGTGCCTGAAGTTCCGGAGCGGACCGGATCAGAACCCGTTCAGGTGGTTACCCCCCCTGTTGCTGTGGTGGATTCGTCACCATCTAATTCCGTACCTCAAGGTGTTCCGGACGGAGCTCCTGCCTCACAGGAACCTAAGCCCAGGCGTGAAAGTGTTACGGACAGGCGTGGCAATACTGACCGCTTCCGCAGTGCCAGTAGCTCGCGGATTTTAGACACACGGTCTTTTTCTCGCGGAGAACGCAGCCCGTCTCCGGAATGGAAGCAGGTTCCCCGTCCGAAGTCAAAACAAAAACAAAAATCTGTGCAAAAGCCGGCGCACAAGCCCTTGCCCCGCCCCGTAGTCGAATCACGGCCGTCGGTTGCGACGGGGCGTCGTCCACAGCGTCCTGTGGCGAGCAGTCAGCCAGCGCCTACGACAAGTGTGTCGGCAGACAGGCGGGAACAGGTTGTACAGCAGTTAAAGGAAATGTTGCACCACTCTGATGTAAATCTTGCAATGGACACTCCGACGTCTCAGGCACCGAACCCGGCACAACTTTCGGTTAAGCGTAAGGCGGAAGACACCCCCCAGCGTCGCACGCGTCCCCTTTCGCAGGATTCCGCGTCTGTACCTCCCACACACGGACCGCCTACTTTAGCTGCACCGTCTGAACGTTGTGACTGGGCCGACGATATGGAGGAGGAGGGTGGGTCCCCTCCTGCCGTCTAATTTGTTTTAATTTGTTTTTCCTTGTTGTCTATGGTAGCACGCCCTCCATCAGTTGTGGCTACTATTAATCTTAATAAATTGGAGTCGCCTGTGAAGTTTGCAAGTTTTGTGGGTTTTTTAAATTACATTGCTGCTGACGTAGTGTTTTCGCAGGAGGTTGTGTTAGATCTACTTCACTCCATTCCGGGCTATCAAGTACTCTTGAACTTTGATATCGAGTGCAATTGTGGTACTGCCATTTTAATTCGTGTTGGTCATGACTATAGTAATGTCGCTACAATTCCTAACGGTCGTGGTGTAGCTTGCACGATCAACAACGTACGGTATATTAACGTGTACGCCCCTTCTGGTGCCGACGGGCAGCCACGTCGCCGTGTGTTTTATAGTAGTGACATTTGTCACCTTTTACGGGGCCCCCACCTGCCTATAGTCATGGGCGGAGATTTTAACTGCGTGCTGGAAGATAGAGATCAGGAGCCACGGCCGTATAAGTGCCTAGAATTACAGACGCTCGTGACTGAGATGAATTTAATTGACTCGTGGTGTCATTTACACCCGCGGGACGTGGGATTTACTTTCTTTTACCCCACGGGAAGGAGTCGGCTCGATAGGATTTATGTTTCTCGTGAAAAACAGCACTGTCTTACGGACTCCTCTGTTCACCCCGTGATTTTTTCCGATCATTGTGCGTATGTCTGCCGCTTTCATTCTCTGTTGGCGACTAAACCCCGCGCAAGTCGATTATGGAAGTTTAATGTGCGACATCTCTCACACCCACATTTTGCGCCGGTTATCGTGCGTATGTGGCAGAGGGTGCTGAAATATCGCGGTCTCTATGCCTGTACTTTGTCTTGGTGGGTAGAATTTGTTAAGCCGGCATTACGCAAGACCCTCTTGGAGTTTAGTCAGAATGTTGCTCACTGGGAGCGTTCTACATTGCAATTTTATGAAACCTATTTAACTGATGCCATCCACCTGCACACAAATAATCCCGCTCTTCGGATGGCGACAATTCGGCGTATAAAACTCCGTCTTCTGGCTTTGAAAAGGGAATCGTTGCGCATATCTGTCGTACGGAGCCGAGCCCCCGGGGCGCTGGCTGATGAAGCGCCTTCCGTGTTTCATCAGCTGCGCGAACGCCGGCGCGCAAAGCGACGTTACGTCACAGAGCTGGAATCAGCTGACGGTGCGCGGCTTAATAGCCAGGCGGCAATTCTTGCCGAGGCCCACCGTCACTTCATCGAACTTTTCAGTGAGAAATACACTGATGCTGCCGCGATTTCCGAGCTTCTCCACGACGTTCCATACGTCTTATCCGTAGCGGATCGCCGTCGCCTCACAGAAAACTTTACCGTGGACGAAGTGGGTGATATCTTAAAACTGTGTTCCCAGAACAAATCACCGGGCGCTGATGGGTTGCCACCGGAATTTTATCTGCATTTTTGGCACTTGTTTGGCTCTGCCCTGACTGACGTTTTTAATGAAATTTTAAATGGTGTGGATGTCCCTGCGTCCTTCCTGGAAGGTATTGTGGTCTTGGTTCCAAAGGTTCCGGTCACCAGGAAACTGTGCAATCTTAGACCAATCACCCTTCTTAATGGTGATTACAAACTCTTCACCAAATGTGTCTCCTCCCGCTTGAAGCTGGTCATGAAAAAACTGATTAGTCCCTTTCAATACTGTGCAGTGCCTCAACGCACTCTCTATGGTGCTGTGTCGACATACCGAGATGCCATTGCCTATGCTTCGACGAATAGGATTCCTTTTGGCATTTTATCCATCGATTTTGCAATGGCTTTTGACAGAGTTAGCCACCTATATCTCCGGCGAGTGCTCCAGAAGTTTGGTTTGGGTGTAAAGTATATAATTATGATTTTTAACCTTTTCAAAAATTCCACCTCACGGATTAGTATCAATGGACTTTTATCGGAACCTGTTCCGCTCTGCTGTTCAGTCAAACAAGGGTGCCCTCTGTCAATGGCGCTTTACGCTATTTCCTTAGATCCTTTGTAGCGTAAGTTGCACAGTGTTTGTAGGGGAATACGTATTGGGAATGAGAAGCACGTTTGTCGCGCTTATGCTGACGACCTTGGCCTCTTGGTGTCCTCGGCTACCGACTTTGCTACAATACGCGCAGTTCTTACACAGTATGAACGTGCATCCGGTGCGAGCATCAATACCCGTAAGACGGTTTTTCTTCCTATTTATGCAGCGACACGTGGCTTCAAACGCCCATGGTTTACAGTAAAGCAGGAACACAAAATTTTGGGAGTTCGCTTTCAAGCCAATCTGTTACAGACTGCGTCCTACAACTGGCGTATTGTCTTAAATGGCATACGAGCTATGGCTAGCCTGTCCGCTACTCGCACCCTCGCATTAACACAGCGGGTGATTTTAATAAATGTTTTCTTGCTCAGCAAAGCCTGGTACCTCGCACAGTTATTTCAGGTACCCAAGAATTTGGGCAGAGCCATAACACAGGCAGTCTATTGGCTATTGTGGCGGGGACATATTTTCAAGGTGTCTTACGAAACATGTACTCTGCCGCGCGAACAGGGTGGGCTCGGGCTCATTCATTTGCTATGAAAGCCGCAGCGTTGCTCCTTCATCGGACGAGCGTCACCATTGAACAGGATCCGTCGAGCCCCACAGCTGTTCTGTTCGCTATTCATCGGCCTCTATCTCAAGCAGCACCTCTCGACCCGACTACCATCCCGTTTCAGCTGCGTTATGTTCGAGAATACTTCATTCAAAAAAGTTATCTCGCCGCCGACGTACTCGACCATCGCACACGGACTGTGAAACGTGTCTACCAGGGACTCAGAGGACGGCCAGTCGGTAATAAGATGGAGGCGCGCTACCCGCGATCTGCGTGGAGGACGGTGTGGGCTCACGTTCATGCTCCCTTCCTGCCAGCGGACGTCAGCAGCTTTTGGTACCAAGTGGTTAACAGAATTCTCCCCACCAACGAAAAGCTGCGCCGCATTCACTTATCTCCATCGAGCTTGTGTGAAGACTGTCGCCAAGACGACACCTTAGAACATCGTTTCGTGTGCCTGAGGTCACGGTCGACTTGGAACATTGCCGCCAGGATGCTCGCACTTATCAACCGGACCAGCGCTGCCGCTTTTTCTGCGGACACGGCATTGATCCCGGACTTCAACCCTTATCCGCATACGAAGCGTGCCGCCACTGCATGGATCGTGTCTCACACTGTGTACGCCCTCCTGCAATTGCGACTTACGGGCGACTATGCCTTTTTGGTTTATTTGTCTACGCAACATGACCTTACCAAAACCAGGAAAGACTATCACCAACTCTTTGCTAATTTTCTGCAAATTGCACTCGCATTTGCCCACGACAAACTGTTGTAATCAACACTTCACTGCTGCGACTTTTCCTTACTTCTGTGTTTTGCATTGTCTCCGGGTCCGGATACATAGTTAATGCAAATTGAATACTACCGGACCAGTGAAACAGTGAATCATTGAACAAGTACGATGCTTACCCTTGTGCCGGACTGCAACGTGGAAACGACGACGAAAAGTTTAACACAGTTTTATCCTGTGTTCGTGTGTGTTTGTGTTTTGCTGTCATTTAGTGATTTCTTTATGTTTTTATTCATTTTTTACAACTTTTGGTTCCTCCGTCATCAGCGTACATTCACGGATGCGTTGCGCACCGCGTTGCCACGGAGATTGTTTGGTCTTCAAGAAACGAGTTTTTTTTACTTTCTTTTTCACACGTCGGAGTGGATTGTGTTTTGCTTCTCGTTATCCGCCGGACAGTTCGGAAAGTTCGGGAGTCTACTCATTCCTTTGACATGTGTCGATGATTTTAATTTTTGTGACTTTTTTCATTACTTATTTTAATGGCCGCCACGAAGCATTTTGAACATAATATTATGGGACGTGTGAAGGGTGTTCGTTCCCTGTTACTGAGAGGACTAACTCAGACAGTATTTGGTTTTTTATTCTTTTTTTTTCAAATTTTATTCTTTCTTTTATTGAATTTAGGTGGACAGCGCCTCATGCGCTATTATTCTTTCATTTTTTATTTTACGGCGTGTAGGCGCAAAGCTACTGCTTTGCTGTCATTATAGGCCTGCCCTTTCACTTCAAGAGGATTTTAGTTTTCCTTCGATGCTTCGTTAGCGGTCAACAGCCACAAGAAACTTTCCTCAAAGCCATCCAGTTTCTCCGATTCCATCACTTCATCTTGAACACAACGTCTACCGGAGGACGTCGACGGTCAAGGAACCATACGGAGGAGTTTTCGGATTTCAGCTGAATGGACAGTACAACGATTAATCCTTTCTGTTTGCAAGCAGCACCGTTTTATTTTATAGCTAAAGAAGCTCGCCGAAGAAGGCATAACTTGGAGAGCGCAAGGCAAAATCTACAAAAAAAAAAAGAAAAAAAGTTGCCACTTTTTACGTCTCATTTTTGTGCCGTTGCGGTGTGTTCTCGTGGAGTGGGACGCAGCTCTTGTGACGCGCGTGTTGTGTAGGTAGCGTGGCCGAGCGGTCTAAGGCGCTGGTTTCAGGCACCATTCTCTTCGGAGGCGTGGGTTCGAATCCCACAGCTGCCAAACGTGTAATGTTTCCTGTGTCGAAGGCAGATGCACTCATTGCCCGCAAAGGAAACAGCACAACAAGGCGTGAGCGTCTGCTTGGTGAATTGTCGTAGAACAGTGCGTGGTGCAACGACAGGATTTTCAGGCACCTTTTGCTCTCATCATTGCTGGCGTTCGTCTCCACGAAATGCGTCCGGAGCACGCCGTTCTATAACGCGAGAGAGTGGATTTTTTACAGTTGTCGTCAGTTAACCGTCGGTGGCTGCTGCGTTCGCTGGAAAGAGCACTGCCGTCATTATCCGGTGTGGTCTAGTGGCTAGGATACCTGGCTCTCACCCAGGAGGCCCGGGTTCGATTCCCGGTACCGGAATTGCGCGTTTTTATTGCTCCTCTTATGCGACTTGTCTCGACTTTGCTCGACTGACGCTACGCTGACGCGTGCAGAAAGCTACGTTAAGTATGACTCGCGGCAACACCTGACGGCGAGAGAGATGCGGCGTCTACCCACTTGTTATCGAGCCACATACCGGTACCTGTAGTCAAGAGGCTTGGAGGACTGCAAGACATTGCCACGGAGGTGAATGCAGCCAACCACTGTAGTTAGTGTCCTGACAGCGCAGGCACGTTCATTTGCTCGTATACATGTGATGGAGACCGTGTCTGACACTGCTGTGGCGTACACCTTGGCCTAGGCTTTGCTGGGTATCGCCACTTGCATTTGAGCCAGCTGCCTTCGCGGGCGCCTCCGTGGCCATGGCCGTGATCGTCTAGTGGTTAGGACATTGCGTTGTGGCCGCAATAACCCAGGTTCGAATCCTGGTCACGGCAATTTTGAAAGTTTTGCCTTGCTGCCGTTGCAATGACGAGTACTCGAAATGACAGTACTCTGTTGATTTTTTCACTCGTGTTCCGCAGGCCGCAGTTTGCACTACCACTTCATCCCCAACACGTAATGTCGCCTCCCAGAGCGCAGACGTCCGCTGCTCTCTGTAGTCGAAAAGGGCAGTTGTTTGAAGTGCGATGGATGAGCAGCCAGTCCCAGCAGAACAGGAAGCTGTGGCGTGCACTGTTTGTACAAATGCTAGGAACACTGGCGCACCAAGCAGCGCATGTAGCGTGGCCGAGCGCTTTAAGGCGCTGGTTTAAGGCACCAGTATCTCTGTAGGCGCGGTTTCGAATCCCGTAGCTGCCGGCGGTTTTGCTGTGATCGCGTTAACCTGGCGCTTTTTCTTCAAGTGTAACCTCCTTGAGCTCACATATGTTTGATACATGGAGCATTCTAGCTCCGCCTGACAGTTACAGCTACGATACTTTAGTGGTTACGGAAGGCCCAGGTTCGAAACCTGGTCACGGTACGAAAACGTCTCTTGACGCTGTCTCCTTAACTGCGACAGCTACAGACAAGTGGCGTCGCTACCATACGGCGGGCACGGCTTTTTCTTGCTGTGGATGGCCTAAAGAGACGCTTCCAGTGGGAGAGCAGTGGAAATACATGGCACGGCGATTGCCAAGATACTTCCATTTCGAAGTGATCTTTGTAGTACAAAGGAAACGTTTTGCCGCTGCTGCCCCAACGGTAACGTGGCCGAGCGGTCTAAGGCGCTGGTTTTAGGCACCAGTCTCTTCGGAGGCGTGGGTTCGAATCCCACCGTTGCCACTTTTTACGTCTCATTTTTGTGCCGTTGCGGTGTGTTCTCGTGGAGTGGGACGCAGCTCTTGTGACGCGCGTGTTGTGTAGGTAGCGTGGCCGAGCGGTCTAAGGCGCTGGTTTCAGGCACCATTCTCTTCGGAGGCGTGGGTTCGAATCCCACAGCTGCCAAACGTGTAATGTTTCCTGTGTCGAAGGCAGATGCACTCATTGCCCGCAAAGGAAACAGCACAACAAGGCGTGAGCGTCTGCTTGGTGAATTGTCGTAGAACAGTGCGTGGTGCAACGACAGGATTTTCAGGCACCTTTTGCTCTCATCATTGCTGGCGTTCGTCTCCACGAAATGCGTCCGGAGCACGCCGTTCTATAACGCGAGAGAGTGGATTTTTTACAGTTGTCGTCAGTCAACCGTGGGTGGCTGCTGCGTTCGCTGGAAAGAGCACTGCCGTCGTTATCCGGTGTGGTCTAGTGGCTAGGATACCTGGCTCTCACCCAGGAGGCCCGGGTTCGATTCCCGGTACCGGAATTGCGCGTTTTTATTGCTCCTCTTATGCGACTTGTCTCGACTTTGCTCGACTGACGCTACGCTGACGCGTGCAGAAAGCTACGTTAAGTATGACTCGCGGCAACACCTGACGGCGAGAGAGATGCGGCGTCTACCCACTTGTTATCGAGCCACATACCGGTACCTGTAGTCAAGAGGCTTGGAGGACTGCAAGACATTGCCACGGAGGTGAATGCAGCCAACCACTGTAGTTAGTGTCCTGACAGCGCAGGCACGTTCATTTGCTCGTATACATGTGATGGAGACCGTGTCTGACACTGCTGTGGCGTACACCTTGGCCTAGGCTTTGCTGGGTATCGCCACTTGCATTTGAGCCAGCTGCCTTCGCGGGCGCCTCCGTGGCCATGGCCGTGATCGTCTAGTGGTTAGGACATTGCGTTGTGGCCGCAAGAACCCAGGTTCGAATCCTGGTCACGGCAATTTTGAAAGTTTTGCCTTGCTGCCGTTGCAATGACGAGTACTCGAAATGACAGTACTCTGTTGATTTTTTCACTCGTGTTCCGCAGGCCGCAGTTTGCACTACCACTTCATCCCCAACACGTAATGTCGCCTCCCAGAGCGCAGACGTCCGCTGCTCTCTGTAGTCGAAAAGGGCAGTTGTTTGAAGTGCGATGGATGAGCAGCCAGTCCCAGCAGAACAGGAAGCTGTGGCGTGCACTGTTTGTACAAATGCTAGGAACACTGGCGCACCAAGCAGCGCATGTAGCGTGGCCGAGCGCTTTAAGGCGCTGGTTTAAGGCACCAGTATCTCTGTAGGCGCGGTTTCGAATCCCGTAGCTGCCGGCGGTTTTGCTGTGATCGCGTTAACCTGGCGCTTTTTCTTCAAGTGTAACCTCCTTGAGCTCACATATGTTTGATACATGGAGCATTCTAGCTCCGCCTGACAGTTACAGCTACGATACTTTAGTGGTTACGGAAGGCCCAGGTTCGAAACCTGGTCACGGTACGAAAACGTCTCTTGACGCTGTCTCCTTAACTGCGACAGCTACAGACAAGTGGCGTCGCTACCATACGGCGGGCACGGCTTTTTCTTGCTGTGGATGGCCTAAAGAGACGCTTCCAGTGGGAGAGCAGTGGAAATACATGGCACGGCGATTGCCAAGATACTTCCATTTCGAAGTGATCTTTGTAGTACAAAGGAAACGTTTTGCCGCTGCTGCCCCAACGGTAACGTGGCCGAGCGGTCTAAGGCGCTGGTTTTAGGCACCAGTCTCTTCGGAGGCGTGGGTTCGAATCCCACCGTTGCCACTTTTTACGTCTCATTTTTGTGCCGTTGCGGTGTGTTCTCGTGGAGTGGGACGCAGCTCTTGTGACGCGCGTGTTGTGTAGGTAGCGTGGCCGAGCGGTCTAAGGCGCTGGTTTCAGGCACCATTCTCTTCGGAGGCGTGGGTTCGAATCCCACAGCTGCCAAACGTGTAATGTTTCCTGTGTCGAAGGCAGATGCACTCATTGCCCGCAAAGGAAACAGCACAACAAGGCGTGAGCGTCTGCTTGGTGAATTGTCGTAGAACAGTGCGTGGTGCAACGACAGGATTTTCAGGCACCTTTTGCTCTCATCATTGCTGGCGTTCGTCTCCACGAAATGCGTCCGGAGCACGCCGTTCTATAACGCGAGAGAGTGGATTTTTTACAGTTGTCGTCAGTCAACCGTGGGTGGCTGCTGCGTTCGCTGGAAAGAGCACTGCCGTCGTTATCCGGTGTGGTCTAGTGGCTAGGATACCTGGCTCTCACCCAGGAGGCCCGGGTTCGATTCCCGGTACCGGAATTGCGCGTTTTTATTGCTCCTCTTATGCGACTTGTCTCGACTTTGCTCGACTGACGCTACGCTGACGCGTGCAGAAAGCTACGTTAAGTATGACTCGCGGCAACACCTGACGGCGAGAGAGATGCGGCGTCTACCCACTTGTTATCGAGCCACATACCGGTACCTGTAGTCAAGAGGCTTGGAGGACTGCAAGACATTGCCACGGAGGTGAATGCAGCCAACCACTGTAGTTAGTGTCCTGACAGCGCAGGCACGTTCATTTGCTCGTATACATGCGATGGAGACCGTGTCTGACACTGCTGTGGCGTACACCTTGGCCTAGGCTTTGCTGGGTATCGCCACTTGCATTTGAGCCAGCTGCCTTCGCGGGCGCCTCCGTGGCCATGGCCGTGATCGTCTAGTGGTTAGGACATTGCGTTGTGGCCGCAATAACCCAGGTTCGAATCCTGGTCACGGCAATTTTGAAAGTTTTGCCTTGCTGCCGTTGCAATGACGAGTACTCGAAATGACAGTACTCTGTTGATTTTTTCACTCGTGTTCCGCAGGCCGCAGTTTGCACTACCACTTCATCCCCAACACGTAATGTCGCCTCCCAGAGCGCAGACGTCCGCTGCTCTCTGTAGTCGAAAAGGGCAGTTGTTTGAAGTGCGATGGATGAGCAGCCAGTCCCAGCAGAACAGGAAGCTGTGGCGTGCACTGTTTGTACAAATGCTAGGAACACTGGCGCACCAAGCAGCGCATGTAGCGTGGCCGAGCGCTTTAAGGCGCTGGTTTAAGGCACCAGTATCTCTGTAGGCGCGGTTTCGAATCCCGTAGCTGCCGGCGGTTTTGCTGTGATCGCGTTAACCTGGCGCTTTTTCTTCAAGTGTAACCTCCTTGAGCTCACATATGTTTGATACATGGAGCATTCTAGCTCCGCCTGACAGTTACAGCTACGATACTTTAGTGGTTACGGAAGGCCCAGGTTCGAAACCTGGTCACGGTACGAAAACGTCTCTTGACGCTGTCTCCTTAACTGCGACAGCTACAGACAAGTGGCGTCGCTACCATACGGCGGGCACGGCTTTTTCTTGCTGTGGATGGCCTAAAGAGACGCTTCCAGTGGGAGAGCAGTGGAAATACATGGCACGGCGATTGCCAAGATACTTCCATTTCGAAGTGATCTTTGTAGTACAAAGGAAACGTTTTGCCGCTGCTGCCCCAACGGTAACGTGGCCGAGCGGTCTAAGGCGCTGGTTTTAGGCACCAGTCTCTTCGGAGGCGTGGGTTCGAATCCCACCGTTGCCACTTTTTACGTCTCATTTTTGTGCCGTTGCGGTGTGTTCTCGTGGAGTGGGACGCAGCTCTTGTGACGCGCGTGTTGTGTAGGTAGCGTGGCCGAGCGGTCTAAGGCGCTGGTTTCAGGCACCATTCTCTTCGGAGGCGTGGGTTCGAATCCCACAGCTGCCAAACGTGTAATGTTTCCTGTGTCGAAGGCAGATGCACTCATTGCCCGCAAAGGAAACAGCACAACAAGGCGTGAGCGTCTGCTTGGTGAATTGTCGTAGAACAGTGCGTGGTGCAACGACAGGATTTTCAGGCACCTTTTGCTCTCATCATTGCTGGCGTTCGTCTCCACGAAATGCGTCCGGAGCACGCCGTTCTATAACGCGAGAGAGTGGATTTTTTACAGTTGTCGTCAGTCAACCGTGGGTGGCTGCTGCGTTCGCTGGAAAGAGCACTGCCGTCGTTATCCGGTGTGGTCTAGTGGCTAGGATACCTGGCTCTCACCCAGGAGGCCCGGGTTCGATTCCCGGTACCGGAATTGCGCGTTTTTATTGCTCCTCTTATGCGACTTGTCTCGACTTTGCTCGACTGACGCTACGCTGACGCGTGCAGAAAGCTACGTTAAGTATGACTCGCGGCAACACCTGACGGCGAGAGAGATGCGGCGTCTACCCACTTGTTATCGAGCCACATACCGGTACCTGTAGTCAAGAGGCTTGGAGGACTGCAAGACATTGCCACGGAGGTGAATGCAGCCAACCACTGTAGTTAGTGTCCTGACAGCGCAGGCACGTTCATTTGCTCGTATACATGTGATGGAGACCGTGTCTGACACTGCTGTGGCGTACACCTTGGCCTAGGCTTTGCTGGGTATCGCCACTTGCATTTGAGCCAGCTGCCTTCGCGGGCGCCTCCGTGGCCATGGCCGTGATCGTCTAGTGGTTAGGACATTGCGTTGTGGCCGCAATAACCCAGGTTCGAATCCTGGTCACGGCAATTTTGAAAGTTTTGCCTTGCTGCCGTTGCAATGACGAGTACTCGAAATGACAGTACTCTGTTGATTTTTTCACTCGTGTTCCGCAGGCCGCAGTTTGCACTACCACTTCATCCCCAACACGTAATGTCGCCTCCCAGAGCGCAGACGTCCGCTGCTCTCTGTAGTCGAAAAGGGCAGTTGTTTGAAGTGCGATGGATGAGCAGCCAGTCCCAGCAGAACAGGAAGCTGTGGCGTGCACTGTTTGTACAAATGCTAGGAACACTGGCGCACCAAGCAGCGCATGTAGCGTGGCCGAGCGCTTTAAGGCGCTGGTTTAAGGCACCAGTATCTCTGTAGGCGCGGTTTCGAATCCCGTAGCTGCCGGCGGTTTTGCTGTGATCGCGTTAACCTGGCGCTTTTTCTTCAAGTGTAACCTCCTTGAGCTCACATATGTTTGATACATGGAGCATTCTAGCTCCGCCTGACAGTTACAGCTACGATACTTTAGTGGTTACGGAAGGCCCAGGTTCGAAACCTGGTCACGGTACGAAAACGTCTCTTGACGCTGTCTCCTTAACTGCGACAGCTACAGACAAGTGGCGTCGCTACCATACGGCGGGCACGGCTTTTTCTTGCTGTGGATGGCCTAAAGAGACGCTTCCAGTGGGAGAGCAGTGGAAATACATGGCACGGCGATTGCCAAGATACTTCCATTTCGAAGTGATCTTTGTAGTACAAAGGAAACGTTTTGCCGCTGCTGCCCCAACGGTAACGTGGCCGAGCGGTCTAAGGCGCTGGTTTTAGGCACCAGTCTCTTCGGAGGCGTGGGTTCGAATCCCACCGTTGCCACTTTTTACGTCTCATTTTTGTGCCGTTGCGGTGTGTTCTCGTGGAGTGGGACGCAGCTCTTGTGACGCGCGTGTTGTGTAGGTAGCGTGGCCGAGCGGTCTAAGGCGCTGGTTTCAGGCACCATTCTCTTCGGAGGCGTGGGTTCGAATCCCACAGCTGCCAAACGTGTAATGTTTCCTGTGTCGAAGGCAGATGCACTCATTGCCCGCAAAGGAAACAGCACAACAAGGCGTGAGCGTCTGCTTGGTGAATTGTCGTAGAACAGTGCGTGGTGCAACGACAGGATTTTCAGGCACCTTTTGCTCTCATCATTGCTGGCGTTCGTCTCCACGAAATGCGTCCGGAGCACGCCGTTCTATAACGCGAGAGAGTGGATTTTTTACAGTTGTCGTCAGTCAACCGTGGGTGGCTGCTGCGTTCGCTGGAAAGAGCACTGCCGTCGTTATCCGGTGTGGTCTAGTGGCTAGGATACCTGGCTCTCACCCAGGAGGCCCGGGTTCGATTCCCGGTACCGGAATTGCGCGTTTTTATTGCTCCTCTTATGCGACTTGTCTCGACTTTGCTCGACTGACGCTACGCTGACGCGTGCAGAAAGCTACGTTAAGTATGACTCGCGGCAACACCTGACGGCGAGAGAGATGCGGCGTCTACCCACTTGTTATCGAGCCACATACCGGTACCTGTAGTCAAGAGGCTTGGAGGACTGCAAGACATTGCCACGGAGGTGAATGCAGCCAACCACTGTAGTTAGTGTCCTGACAGCGCAGGCACGTTCATTTGCTCGTATACATGTGATGGAGACCGTGTCTGACACTGCTGTGGCGTACACCTTGGCCTAGGCTTTGCTGGGTATCGCCACTTGCATTTGAGCCAGCTGCCTTCGCGGGCGCCTCCGTGGCCATGGCCGTGATCGTCTAGTGGTTAGGACATTGCGTTGTGGCCGCAATAACCCAGGTTCGAATCCTGGTCACGGCAATTTTGAAAGTTTTGCCTTGCTGCCGTTGCAATGACGAGTACTCGAAATGACAGTACTCTGTTGATTTTTTCACTCGTGTTCCGCAGGCCGCAGTTTGCACTACCACTTCATCCCCAACACGTAATGTCGCCTCCCAGAGCGCAGACGTCCGCTGCTCTCTGTAGTCGAAAAGGGCAGTTGTTTGAAGTGCGATGGATGAGCAGCCAGTCCCAGCAGAACAGGAAGCTGTGGCGTGCACTGTTTGTACAAATGCTAGGAACACTGGCGCACCAAGCAGCGCATGTAGCGTGGCCGAGCGCTTTAAGGCGCTGGTTTAAGGCACCAGTATCTCTGTAGGCGCGGTTTCGAATCCCGTAGCTGCCGGCGGTTTTGCTGTGATCGCGTTAACCTGGCGCTTTTTCTTCAAGTGTAACCTCCTTGAGCTCACATATGTTTGATACATGGAGCATTCTAGCTCCGCCTGACAGTTACAGCTACGATACTTTAGTGGTTACGGAAGGCCCAGGTTCGAAACCTGGTCACGGTACGAAAACGTCTCTTGACGCTGTCTCCTTAACTGCGACAGCTACAGACAAGTGGCGTCGCTACCATACGGCGGGCACGGCTTTTTCTTGCTGTGGATGGCCTAAAGAGACGCTTCCAGTGGGAGAGCAGTGGAAATACATGGCACGGCGATTGCCAAGATACTTCCATTTCGAAGTGATCTTTGTAGTACAAAGGAAACGTTTTGCCGCTGCTGCCCCAACGGTAACGTGGCCGAGCGGTCTAAGGCGCTGGTTTTAGGCACCAGTCTCTTCGGAGGCGTGGGTTCGAATCCCACCGTTGCCACTTTTTACGTCTCATTTTTGTGCCGTTGCGGTGTGTTCTCGTGGAGTGGGACGCAGCTCTTGTGACGCGCGTGTTGTGTAGGTAGCGTGGCCGAGCGGTCTAAGGCGCTGGTTTCAGGCACCATTCTCTTCGGAGGCGTGGGTTCGAATCCCACAGCTGCCAAACGTGTAATGTTTCCTGTGTCGAAGGCAGATGCACTCATTGCCCGCAAAGGAAACAGCACAACAAGGCGTGAGCGTCTGCTTGGTGAATTGTCGTAGAACAGTGCGTGGTGCAACGACAGGATTTTCAGGCACCTTTTGCTCTCATCATTGCTGGCGTTCGTCTCCACGAAATGCGTCCGGAGCACGCCGTTCTATAACGCGAGAGAGTGGATTTTTTACAGTTGTCGTCAGTCAACCGTGGGTGGCTGCTGCGTTCGCTGGAAAGAGCACTGCCGTCGTTATCCGGTGTGGTCTAGTGGCTAGGATACCTGGCTCTCACCCAGGAGGCCCGGGTTCGATTCCCGGTACCGGAATTGCGCGTTTTTATTGCTCCTCTTATGCGACTTGTCTCGACTTTGCTCGACTGACGCTACGCTGACGCGTGCAGAAAGCTACGTTAAGTATGACTCGCGGCAACACCTGACGGCGAGAGAGATGCGGCGTCTACCCACTTGTTATCGAGCCACATACCGGTACCTGTAGTCAAGAGGCTTGGAGGACTGCAAGACATTGCCACGGAGGTGAATGCAGCCAACCACTGTAGTTAGTGTCCTGACAGCGCAGGCACGTTCATTTGCTCGTATACATGTGATGGAGACCGTGTCTGACACTGCTGTGGCGTACACCTTGGCCTAGGCTTTGCTGGGTATCGCCACTTGCATTTGAGCCAGCTGCCTTCGCGGGCGCCTCCGTGGCCATGGCCGTGATCGTCTAGTGGTTAGGACATTGCGTTGTGGCCGCAATAACCCAGGTTCGAATCCTGGTCACGGCAATTTTGAAAGTTTTGCCTTGCTGCCGTTGCAATGACGAGTACTCGAAATGACAGTACTCTGTTGATTTTTTCACTCGTGTTCCGCAGGCCGCAGTTTGCACTACCACTTCATCCCCAACACGTAATGTCGCCTCCCAGAGCGCAGACGTCCGCTGCTCTCTGTAGTCGAAAAGGGCAGTTGTTTGAAGTGCGATGGATGAGCAGCCAGTCCCAGCAGAACAGGAAGCTGTGGCGTGCACTGTTTGTACAAATGCTAGGAACACTGGCGCACCAAGCAGCGCATGTAGCGTGGCCGAGCGCTTTAAGGCGCTGGTTTAAGGCACCAGTATCTCTGTAGGCGCGGTTTCGAATCCCGTAGCTGCCGGCGGTTTTGCTGTGATCGCGTTAACCTGGCGCTTTTTCTTCAAGTGTAACCTCCTTGAGCTCACATATGTTTGATACATGGAGCATTCTAGCTCCGCCTGACAGTTACAGCTACGATACTTTAGTGGTTACGGAAGGCCCAGGTTCGAAACCTGGTCACGGTACGAAAACGTCTCTTGACGCTGTCTCCTTAACTGCGACAGCTACAGACAAGTGGCGTCGCTACCATACGGCGGGCACGGCTTTTTCTTGCTGTGGATGGCCTAAAGAGACGCTTCCAGTGGGAGAGCAGTGGAAATACATGGCACGGCGATTGCCAAGATACTTCCATTTCGAAGTGATCTTTGTAGTACAAAGGAAACGTTTTGCCGCTGCTGCCCCAACGGTAACGTGGCCGAGCGGTCTAAGGCGCTGGTTTTAGGCACCAGTCTCTTCGGAGGCGTGGGTTCGAATCCCACCGTTGCCACTTTTTACGTCTCATTTTTGTGCCGTTGCGGTGTGTTCTCGTGGAGTGGGACGCAGCTCTTGTGACGCGCGTGTTGTGTAGGTAGCGTGGCCGAGCGGTCTAAGGCGCTGGTTTCAGGCACCATTCTCTTCGGAGGCGTGGGTTCGAATCCCACAGCTGCCAAACGTGTAATGTTTCCTGTGTCGAAGGCAGATGCACTCATTGCCCGCAAAGGAAACAGCACAACAAGGCGTGAGCGTCTGCTTGGTGAATTGTCGTAGAACAGTGCGTGGTGCAACGACAGGATTTTCAGGCACCTTTTGCTCTCATCATTGCTGGCGTTCGTCTCCACGAAATGCGTCCGGAGCACGCCGTTCTATAACGCGAGAGAGTGGATTTTTTACAGTTGTCGTCAGTCAACCGTGGGTGGCTGCTGCGTTCGCTGGAAAGAGCACTGCCGTCGTTATCCGGTGTGGTCTAGTGGCTAGGATACCTGGCTCTCACCCAGGAGGCCCGGGTTCGATTCCCGGTACCGGAATTGCGCGTTTTTATTGCTCCTCTTATGCGACTTGTCTCGACTTTGCTCGACTGACGCTACGCTGACGCGTGCAGAAAGCTACGTTAAGTATGACTCGCGGCAACACCTGACGGCGAGAGAGATGCGGCGTCTACCCACTTGTTATCGAGCCACATACCGGTACCTGTAGTCAAGAGGCTTGGAGGACTGCAAGACATTGCCACGGAGGTGAATGCAGCCAACCACTGTAGTTAGTGTCCTGACAGCGCAGGCACGTTCATTTGCTCGTATACATGTGATGGAGACCGTGTCTGACACTGCTGTGGCGTACACCTTGGCCTAGGCTTTGCTGGGTATCGCCACTTGCATTTGAGCCAGCTGCCTTCGCGGGCGCCTCCGTGGCCATGGCCGTGATCGTCTAGTGGTTAGGACATTGCGTTGTGGCCGCAATAACCCAGGTTCGAATCCTGGTCACGGCAATTTTGAAAGTTTTGCCTTGCTGCCGTTGCAATGACGAGTACTCGAAATGACAGTACTCTGTTGATTTTTTCACTCGTGTTCCGCAGGCCGCAGTTTGCACTACCACTTCATCCCCAACACGTAATGTCGCCTCCCAGAGCGCAGACGTCCGCTGCTCTCTGTAGTCGAAAAGGGCAGTTGTTTGAAGTGCGATGGATGAGCAGCCAGTCCCAGCAGAACAGGAAGCTGTGGCGTGCACTGTTTGTACAAATGCTAGGAACACTGGCGCACCAAGCAGCGCATGTAGCGTGGCCGAGCGCTTTAAGGCGCTGGTTTAAGGCACCAGTATCTCTGTAGGCGCGGTTTCGAATCCCGTAGCTGCCGGCGGTTTTGCTGTGATCGCGTTAACCTGGCGCTTTTTCTTCAAGTGTAACCTCCTTGAGCTCACATATGTTTGATACATGGAGCATTCTAGCTCCGCCTGACAGTTACAGCTACGATACTTTAGTGGTTACGGAAGGCCCAGGTTCGAAACCTGGTCACGGTACGAAAACGTCTCTTGACGCTGTCTCCTTAACTGCGACAGCTACAGACAAGTGGCGTCGCTACCATACGGCGGGCACGGCTTTTTCTTGCTGTGGATGGCCTAAAGAGACGCTTCCAGTGGGAGAGCAGTGGAAATACATGGCACGGCGATTGCCAAGATACTTCCATTTCGAAGTGATCTTTGTAGTACAAAGGAAACGTTTTGCCGCTGCTGCCCCAACGGTAACGTGGCCGAGCGGTCTAAGGCGCTGGTTTTAGGCACCAGTCTCTTCGGAGGCGTGGGTTCGAATCCCACCGTTGCCACTTTTTACGTCTCATTTTTGTGCCGTTGCGGTGTGTTCTCGTGGAGTGGGACGCAGCTCTTGTGACGCGCGTGTTGTGTAGGTAGCGTGGCCGAGCGGTCTAAGGCGCTGGTTTCAGGCACCATTCTCTTCGGAGGCGTGGGTTCGAATCCCACAGCTGCCAAACGTGTAATGTTTCCTGTGTCGAAGGCAGATGCACTCATTGCCCGCAAAGGAAACAGCACAACAAGGCGTGAGCGTCTGCTTGGTGAATTGTCGTAGAACAGTGCGTGGTGCAACGACAGGATTTTCAGGCACCTTTTGCTCTCATCATTGCTGGCGTTCGTCTCCACGAAATGCGTCCGGAGCACGCCGTTCTATAACGCGAGAGAGTGGATTTTTTACAGTTGTCGTCAGTCAACCGTGGGTGGCTGCTGCGTTCGCTGGAAAGAGCACTGCCGTCGTTATCCGGTGTGGTCTAGTGGCTAGGATACCTGGCTCTCACCCAGGAGGCCCGGGTTCGATTCCCGGTACCGGAATTGCGCGTTTTTATTGCTCCTCTTATGCGACTTGTCTCGACTTTGCTCGACTGACGCTACGCTGACGCGTGCAGAAAGCTACGTTAAGTATGACTCGCGGCAACACCTGACGGCGAGAGAGATGCGGCGTCTACCCACTTGTTATCGAGCCACATACCGGTACCTGTAGTCAAGAGGCTTGGAGGACTGCAAGACATTGCCACGGAGGTGAATGCAGCCAACCACTGTAGTTAGTGTCCTGACAGCGCAGGCACGTTCATTTGCTCGTATACATGTGATGGAGACCGTGTCTGACACTGCTGTGGCGTACACCTTGGCCTAGGCTTTGCTGGGTATCGCCACTTGCATTTGAGCCAGCTGCCTTCGCGGGCGCCTCCGTGGCCATGGCCGTGATCGTCTAGTGGTTAGGACATTGCGTTGTGGCCGCAATAACCCAGGTTCGAATCCTGGTCACGGCAATTTTGAAAGTTTTGCCTTGCTGCCGTTGCAATGACGAGTACTCGAAATGACAGTACTCTGTTGATTTTTTCACTCGTGTTCCGCAGGCCGCAGTTTGCACTACCACTTCATCCCCAACACGTAATGTCGCCTCCCAGAGCGCAGACGTCCGCTGCTCTCTGTAGTCGAAAAGGGCAGTTGTTTGAAGTGCGATGGATGAGCAGCCAGTCCCAGCAGAACAGGAAGCTGTGGCGTGCACTGTTTGTACAAATGCTAGGAACACTGGCGCACCAAGCAGCGCATGTAGCGTGGCCGAGCGCTTTAAGGCGCTGGTTTAAGGCACCAGTATCTCTGTAGGCGCGGTTTCGAATCCCGTAGCTGCCGGCGGTTTTGCTGTGATCGCGTTAACCTGGCGCTTTTTCTTCAAGTGTAACCTCCTTGAGCTCACATATGTTTGATACATGGAGCATTCTAGCTCCGCCTGACAGTTACAGCTACGATACTTTAGTGGTTACGGAAGGCCCAGGTTCGAAACCTGGTCACGGTACGAAAACGTCTCTTGACGCTGTCTCCTTAACTGCGACAGCTACAGACAAGTGGCGTCGCTACCATACGGCGGGCACGGCTTTTTCTTGCTGTGGATGGCCTAAAGAGACGCTTCCAGTGGGAGAGCAGTGGAAATACATGGCACGGCGATTGCCAAGATACTTCCATTTCGAAGTGATCTTTGTAGTACAAAGGAAACGTTTTGCCGCTGCTGCCCCAACGGTAACGTGGCCGAGCGGTCTAAGGCGCTGGTTTTAGGCACCAGTCTCTTCGGAGGCGTGGGTTCGAATCCCACCGTTGCCACTTTTTACGTCTCATTTTTGTGCCGTTGCGGTGTGTTCTCGTGGAGTGGGACGCAGCTCTTGTGACGCGCGTGTTGTGTAGGTAGCGTGGCCGAGCGGTCTAAGGCGCTGGTTTCAGGCACCATTCTCTTCGGAGGCGTGGGTTCGAATCCCACAGCTGCCAAACGTGTAATGTTTCCTGTGTCGAAGGCAGATGCACTCATTGCCCGCAAAGGAAACAGCACAACAAGGCGTGAGCGTCTGCTTGGTGAATTGTCGTAGAACAGTGCGTGGTGCAACGACAGGATTTTCAGGCACCTTTTGCTCTCATCATTGCTGGCGTTCGTCTCCACGAAATGCGTCCGGAGCACGCCGTTCTATAACGCGAGAGAGTGGATTTTTTACAGTTGTCGTCAGTCAACCGTGGGTGGCTGCTGCGTTCGCTGGAAAGAGCACTGCCGTCGTTATCCGGTGTGGTCTAGTGGCTAGGATACCTGGCTCTCACCCAGGAGGCCCGGGTTCGATTCCCGGTACCGGAATTGCGCGTTTTTATTGCTCCTCTTATGCGACTTGTCTCGACTTTGCTCGACTGACGCTACGCTGACGCGTGCAGAAAGCTACGTTAAGTATGACTCGCGGCAACACCTGACGGCGAGAGAGATGCGGCGTCTACCCACTTGTTATCGAGCCACATACCGGTACCTGTAGTCAAGAGGCTTGGAGGACTGCAAGACATTGCCACGGAGGTGAATGCAGCCAACCACTGTAGTTAGTGTCCTGACAGCGCAGGCACGTTCATTTGCTCGTATACATGTGATGGAGACCGTGTCTGACACTGCTGTGGCGTACACCTTGGCCTAGGCTTTGCTGGGTATCGCCACTTGCATTTGAGCCAGCTGCCTTCGCGGGCGCCTCCGTGGCCATGGCCGTGATCGTCTAGTGGTTAGGACATTGCGTTGTGGCCGCAATAACCCAGGTTCGAATCCTGGTCACGGCAATTTTGAAAGTTTTGCCTTGCTGCCGTTGCAATGACGAGTACTCGAAATGACAGTACTCTGTTGATTTTTTCACTCGTGTTCCGCAGGCCGCAGTTTGCACTACCACTTCATCCCCAACACGTAATGTCGCCTCCCAGAGCGCAGACGTCCGCTGCTCTCTGTAGTCGAAAAGGGCAGTTGTTTGAAGTGCGATGGATGAGCAGCCAGTCCCAGCAGAACAGGAAGCTGTGGCGTGCACTGTTTGTACAAATGCTAGGAACACTGGCGCACCAAGCAGCGCATGTAGCGTGGCCGAGCGCTTTAAGGCGCTGGTTTAAGGCACCAGTATCTCTGTAGGCGCGGTTTCGAATCCCGTAGCTGCCGGCGGTTTTGCTGTGATCGCGTTAACCTGGCGCTTTTTCTTCAAGTGTAACCTCCTTGAGCTCACATATGTTTGATACATGGAGCATTCTAGCTCCGCCTGACAGTTACAGCTACGATACTTTAGTGGTTACGGAAGGCCCAGGTTCGAAACCTGGTCACGGTACGAAAACGTCTCTTGACGCTGTCTCCTTAACTGCGACAGCTACAGACAAGTGGCGTCGCTACCATACGGCGGGCACGGCTTTTTCTTGCTGTGGATGGCCTAAAGAGACGCTTCCAGTGGGAGAGCAGTGGAAATACATGGCACGGCGATTGCCAAGATACTTCCATTTCGAAGTGATCTTTGTAGTACAAAGGAAACGTTTTGCCGCTGCTGCCCCAACGGTAACGTGGCCGAGCGGTCTAAGGCGCTGGTTTTAGGCACCAGTCTCTTCGGAGGCGTGGGTTCGAATCCCACCGTTGCCACTTTTTACGTCTCATTTTTGTGCCGTTGCGGTGTGTTCTCGTGGAGTGGGACGCAGCTCTTGTGACGCGCGTGTTGTGTAGGTAGCGTGGCCGAGCGGTCTAAGGCGCTGGTTTCAGGCACCATTCTCTTCGGAGGCGTGGGTTCGAATCCCACAGCTGCCAAACGTGTAATGTTTCCTGTGTCGAAGGCAGATGCACTCATTGCCCGCAAAGGAAACAGCACAACAAGGCGTGAGCGTCTGCTTGGTGAATTGTCGTAGAACAGTGCGTGGTGCAACGACAGGATTTTCAGGCACCTTTTGCTCTCATCATTGCTGGCGTTCGTCTCCACGAAATGCGTCCGGAGCACGCCGTTCTATAACGCGAGAGAGTGGATTTTTTACAGTTGTCGTCAGTCAACCGTGGGTGGCTGCTGCGTTCGCTGGAAAGAGCACTGCCGTCGTTATCCGGTGTGGTCTAGTGGCTAGGATACCTGGCTCTCACCCAGGAGGCCCGGGTTCGATTCCCGGTACCGGAATTGCGCGTTTTTATTGCTCCTCTTATGCGACTTGTCTCGACTTTGCTCGACTGACGCTACGCTGACGCGTGCAGAAAGCTACGTTAAGTATGACTCGCGGCAACACCTGACGGCGAGAGAGATGCGGCGTCTACCCACTTGTTATCGAGCCACATACCGGTACCTGTAGTCAAGAGGCTTGGAGGACTGCAAGACATTGCCACGGAGGTGAATGCAGCCAACCACTGTAGTTAGTGTCCTGACAGCGCAGGCACGTTCATTTGCTCGTATACATGTGATGGAGACCGTGTCTGACACTGCTGTGGCGTACACCTTGGCCTAGGCTTTGCTGGGTATCGCCACTTGCATTTGAGCCAGCTGCCTTCGCGGGCGCCTCCGTGGCCATGGCCGTGATCGTCTAGTGGTTAGGACATTGCGTTGTGGCCGCAATAACCCAGGTTCGAATCCTGGTCACGGCAATTTTGAAAGTTTTGCCTTGCTGCCGTTGCAATGACGAGTACTCGAAATGACAGTACTCTGTTGATTTTTTCACTCGTGTTCCGCAGGCCGCAGTTTGCACTACCACTTCATCCCCAACACGTAATGTCGCCTCCCAGAGCGCAGACGTCCGCTGCTCTCTGTAGTCGAAAAGGGCAGTTGTTTGAAGTGCGATGGATGAGCAGCCAGTCCCAGCAGAACAGGAAGCTGTGGCGTGCACTGTTTGTACAAATGCTAGGAACACTGGCGCACCAAGCAGCGCATGTAGCGTGGCCGAGCGCTTTAAGGCGCTGGTTTAAGGCACCAGTATCTCTGTAGGCGCGGTTTCGAATCCCGTAGCTGCCGGCGGTTTTGCTGTGATCGCGTTAACCTGGCGCTTTTTCTTCAAGTGTAACCTCCTTGAGCTCACATATGTTTGATACATGGAGCATTCTAGCTCCGCCTGACAGTTACAGCTACGATACTTTAGTGGTTACGGAAGGCCCAGGTTCGAAACCTGGTCACGGTACGAAAACGTCTCTTGACGCTGTCTCCTTAACTGCGACAGCTACAGACAAGTGGCGTCGCTACCATACGGCGGGCACGGCTTTTTCTTGCTGTGGATGGCCTAAAGAGACGCTTCCAGTGGGAGAGCAGTGGAAATACATGGCACGGCGATTGCCAAGATACTTCCATTTCGAAGTGATCTTTGTAGTACAAAGGAAACGTTTTGCCGCTGCTGCCCCAACGGTAACGTGGCCGAGCGGTCTAAGGCGCTGGTTTTAGGCACCAGTCTCTTCGGAGGCGTGGGTTCGAATCCCACCGTTGCCACTTTTTACGTCTCATTTTTGTGCCGTTGCGGTGTGTTCTCGTGGAGTGGGACGCAGCTCTTGTGACGCGCGTGTTGTGTAGGTAGCGTGGCCGAGCGGTCTAAGGCGCTGGTTTCAGGCACCATTCTCTTCGGAGGCGTGGGTTCGAATCCCACAGCTGCCAAACGTGTAATGTTTCCTGTGTCGAAGGCAGATGCACTCATTGCCCGCAAAGGAAACAGCACAACAAGGCGTGAGCGTCTGCTTGGTGAATTGTCGTAGAACAGTGCGTGGTGCAACGACAGGATTTTCAGGCACCTTTTGCTCTCATCATTGCTGGCGTTCGTCTCCACGAAATGCGTCCGGAGCACGCCGTTCTATAACGCGAGAGAGTGGATTTTTTACAGTTGTCGTCAGTCAACCGTGGGTGGCTGCTGCGTTCGCTGGAAAGAGCACTGCCGTCGTTATCCGGTGTGGTCTAGTGGCTAGGATACCTGGCTCTCACCCAGGAGGCCCGGGTTCGATTCCCGGTACCGGAATTGCGCGTTTTTATTGCTCCTCTTATGCGACTTGTCTCGACTTTGCTCGACTGACGCTACGCTGACGCGTGCAGAAAGCTACGTTAAGTATGACTCGCGGCAACACCTGACGGCGAGAGAGATGCGGCGTCTACCCACTTGTTATCGAGCCACATACCGGTACCTGTAGTCAAGAGGCTTGGAGGACTGCAAGACATTGCCACGGAGGTGAATGCAGCCAACCACTGTAGTTAGTGTCCTGACAGCGCAGGCACGTTCATTTGCTCGTATACATGCGATGGAGACCGTGTCTGACACTGCTGTGGCGTACACCTTGGCCTAGGCTTTGCTGGGTATCGCCACTTGCATTTGAGCCAGCTGCCTTCGCGGGCGCCTCCGTGGCCATGGCCGTGATCGTCTAGTGGTTAGGACATTGCGTTGTGGCCGCAATAACCCAGGTTCGAATCCTGGTCACGGCAATTTTGAAAGTTTTGCCTTGCTGCCGTTGCAATGACGAGTACTCGAAATGACAGTACTCTGTTGATTTTTTCACTCGTGTTCCGCAGGCCGCAGTTTGCACTACCACTTCATCCCCAACACGTAATGTCGCCTCCCAGAGCGCAGACGTCCGCTGCTCTCTGTAGTCGAAAAGGGCAGTTGTTTGAAGTGCGATGGATGAGCAGCCAGTCCCAGCAGAACAGGAAGCTGTGGCGTGCACTGTTTGTACAAATGCTAGGAACACTGGCGCACCAAGCAGCGCATGTAGCGTGGCCGAGCGCTTTAAGGCGCTGGTTTAAGGCACCAGTATCTCTGTAGGCGCGGTTTCGAATCCCGTAGCTGCCGGCGGTTTTGCTGTGATCGCGTTAACCTGGCGCTTTTTCTTCAAGTGTAACCTCCTTGAGCTCACATATGTTTGATACATGGAGCATTCTAGCTCCGCCTGACAGTTACAGCTACGATACTTTAGTGGTTACGGAAGGCCCAGGTTCGAAACCTGGTCACGGTACGAAAACGTCTCTTGACGCTGTCTCCTTAACTGCGACAGCTACAGACAAGTGGCGTCGCTACCATACGGCGGGCACGGCTTTTTCTTGCTGTGGATGGCCTAAAGAGACGCTTCCAGTGGGAGAGCAGTGGAAATACATGGCACGGCGATTGCCAAGATACTTCCATTTCGAAGTGATCTTTGTAGTACAAAGGAAACGTTTTGCCGCTGCTGCCCCAACGGTAACGTGGCCGAGCGGTCTAAGGCGCTGGTTTTAGGCACCAGTCTCTTCGGAGGCGTGGGTTCGAATCCCACCGTTGCCACTTTTTACGTCTCATTTTTGTGCCGTTGCGGTGTGTTCTCGTGGAGTGGGACGCAGCTCTTGTGACGCGCGTGTTGTGTAGGTAGCGTGGCCGAGCGGTCTAAGGCGCTGGTTTCAGGCACCATTCTCTTCGGAGGCGTGGGTTCGAATCCCACAGCTGCCAAACGTGTAATGTTTCCTGTGTCGAAGGCAGATGCACTCATTGCCCGCAAAGGAAACAGCACAACAAGGCGTGAGCGTCTGCTTGGTGAATTGTCGTAGAACAGTGCGTGGTGCAACGACAGGATTTTCAGGCACCTTTTGCTCTCATCATTGCTGGCGTTCGTCTCCACGAAATGCGTCCGGAGCACGCCGTTCTATAACGCGAGAGAGTGGATTTTTTACAGTTGTCGTCAGTCAACCGTGGGTGGCTGCTGCGTTCGCTGGAAAGAGCACTGCCGTCGTTATCCGGTGTGGTCTAGTGGCTAGGATACCTGGCTCTCACCCAGGAGGCCCGGGTTCGATTCCCGGTACCGGAATTGCGCGTTTTTATTGCTCCTCTTATGCGACTTGTCTCGACTTTGCTCGACTGACGCTACGCTGACGCGTGCAGAAAGCTACGTTAAGTATGACTCGCGGCAACACCTGACGGCGAGAGAGATGCGGCGTCTACCCACTTGTTATCGAGCCACATACCGGTACCTGTAGTCAAGAGGCTTGGAGGACTGCAAGACATTGCCACGGAGGTGAATGCAGCCAACCACTGTAGTTAGTGTCCTGACAGCGCAGGCACGTTCATTTGCTCGTATACATGCGATGGAGACCGTGTCTGACACTGCTGTGGCGTACACCTTGGCCTAGGCTTTGCTGGGTATCGCCACTTGCATTTGAGCCAGCTGCCTTCGCGGGCGCCTCCGTGGCCATGGCCGTGATCGTCTAGTGGTTAGGACATTGCGTTGTGGCCGCAATAACCCAGGTTCGAATCCTGGTCACGGCAATTTTGAAAGTTTTGCCTTGCTGCCGTTGCAATGACGAGTACTCGAAATGACAGTACTCTGTTGATTTTTTCACTCGTGTTCCGCAGGCCGCAGTTTGCACTACCACTTCATCCCCAACACGTAATGTCGCCTCCCAGAGCGCAGACGTCCGCTGCTCTCTGTAGTCGAAAAGGGCAGTTGTTTGAAGTGCGATGGATGAGCAGCCAGTCCCAGCAGAACAGGAAGCTGTGGCGTGCACTGTTTGTACAAATGCTAGGAACACTGGCGCACCAAGCAGCGCATGTAGCGTGGCCGAGCGCTTTAAGGCGCTGGTTTAAGGCACCAGTATCTCTGTAGGCGCGGTTTCGAATCCCGTAGCTGCCGGCGGTTTTGCTGTGATCGCGTTAACCTGGCGCTTTTTCTTCAAGTGTAACCTCCTTGAGCTCACATATGTTTGATACATGGAGCATTCTAGCTCCGCCTGACAGTTACAGCTACGATACTTTAGTGGTTACGGAAGGCCCAGGTTCGAAACCTGGTCACGGTACGAAAACGTCTCTTGACGCTGTCTCCTTAACTGCGACAGCTACAGACAAGTGGCGTCGCTACCATACGGCGGGCACGGCTTTTTCTTGCTGTGGATGGCCTAAAGAGACGCTTCCAGTGGGAGAGCAGTGGAAATACATGGC